>NC_134536.1:15442423-16169090 GCF_050624435.1 Tenrec ecaudatus
TTTGGCCACATATTTGGAAGCAAAATAAAGTTCTAAACGGCACTTTGACATTGGGGGCATGAGCCAGGCAAATGATTTATTATGTATAGGTAAGGGTTGGTGGAAGAGTTTTTAGAGGTATATGTGTGATGGGAGGTGTCGTAAGATAAAATAATTAGTTCTGGAATTAAAGCTAACACATACAAAATGATAGTAATCCAAGAATTTACTCTTTAAAAAATGCCAGTCTTTCAGAACTTAGAAATGCCGACAACTGTGCTGAGTGCTTTGGTTTCCACCAGGCTAGTAGCAAACATGGTGTTAGGTGCCTTAACGTTGATTCCGACTCACAGTGGCCGTATGCACAACCAAATGGACCTCTGCTCAGTCCAATTGTTCTTCTGTTTGAGTCCATTGTTGCAGCCCCTTGTCAATCTATCTTGTTGGGAGTCTTCCTGTTTTGTTTGTTTGTTTGTTTTTTGCTGCTCCTACACATTCCCAAGCATGATATCCTTCTCCAGGGACTGGTCTCTCCTGATACCATGTCCAAATTACGGGAGAAAAAGTCTCACCATCCTTGCCTCTAAGGAACATTCTGGCTGTATTTCTTCCAAGCCACATTCATTAGTTCTTTTGGAAGTTACTGGAATGCTCACTATTCTTCCCCAGCCCCCAATTCAAATGCATTGATTCTTCTTTCAACTTCCCATTCGGTGTCCAACTTTCCCATGCCTGTGGGGCAATTGAAAAAACATGGCTTGGCTTGGATCAAGTGCAGCTTAGTCCTCTAACATCCTTGCTTTTTAACACTTTAAGATGTTTTATACATCAGATCCACCCAATGCAATGTGTTGTTTGATCTCTTGACTGCTACTTCCATGAACACTGATTGTGGAGCCAAGAAAAACAAAACTCTGACAACTTCAATCTTTTTTCTGTATATCGTGATGCTACCTCTTGGCCCAGTTGTGAGGATTTTAGTCTTCACACGGAGTTGTCATCCTTCATCTTCAGCAGCAAGTGCTTCCCAGCTTCCTCACTTTCAGCAAGCAAGTTGATGTCATCTGCATATTTCAGGTTGTTAATAAGCCTTCCTCCATCCGATGCCACATGCCTCTTCATAGAATCCAGGGTCTCTGATGATTTGCTTAGCATGCAGATTGAATAAGCATGGCATACATTATTAACTATTATTTTTAGTCCCAATTGTTTAGCTAATATTTCTAATCCCAATTTCTGGTGCACGTTTTGGTAAAGCTATAACTTTTCATCCTGTGTAGAAATGAAGTTAACCCTTTCAAACAGTAATTTTGAGACTTTTACTGTACTTTAAAAAGGTGTTCATTATATTGAAATGATTGGGTCCAAGTGAATTTTAGTGACACAACCAATGTTGTATTGGGATTGACAATGATAGGAATCTTTATTGATACATATACACATAAATACAGTGAAAACATAACACCTAAAAGATGAGTGTTCAGATTAAGCATTCCTAGGTCTGAAACACAAGGAGATCCTTGGGTGTCAGTGGGAAGTCACAGCGAGTCTCCAAAGATAAGCATCAGTGTGTAGACCCCTGGGCATTTTTGGACATTTCTTTGTGTCCCTAGATTCACTTGGGTAACTAGGGGCTCTCAACCCCAGTACACTTATGTGGCTCGAGGATACAGACAAAGACCTTTTGTTGAGTTCCCAACTTCAGAGGCTGTAACAGAGCCATTTTTCCCCCTAATGTCAGATGGGAGGAGAATACATGTGGTTCTCTCATATCCACTAAACTCTAAACTCATCAGTATTGCTCATAGTGAACATACAAAGAGTCTCCAAGACTTTGTGAATCTTTATGGGAACAGACAGCCTCATTTTCCTTCAAGGTACAGCTGGTGGGTTTGAACCACCAAACTTGCAGTTAGCAGTCTAGTGCTTAGCTGACAGTACCAGGGTACGGATAAGGGATCCTTATCAACTAGATCTAGAGAGGTTTTATTTGTCTTTTTGTTTCCTTTATGATCAGAAACAGACCGCAAATCTGAAAGCTATTTCCTCCAAAACTTATTAGGGAACTTGACTATGTAAACTTTCTAGGAATACACATGATAGTTACTTGATAATTTAGTTACACATCTATTTAAAAGCATATGCTGTTTTAAATCATGCATGCAATGTTGCTTTCTATGTTCATGCTTCATGAGACAATCTTACTTATTCATTAAGTGATTCTTGATCAATGATCTCCTCATCTCTAAGATCATCTCCAAATTATCTGACAGATTCCAGACAGTATCTTATTAGAGTTGAAGCATTTTAAAAAATCCTCCACTGCTTGTCCCTAGAAAGAATATCTCACATCAAGATGAATCTTTATAAAAAGACAATGCTGTATTTTGATGTTTGGTGTTTGTTTGCTTTGAATTAATTTATTTGCAGTTGGTAATCTCCAAAATATAATCTATTTTTTTATTGCTTTGAAAATAAAAATGGAATACAATTACTATTGAGTTGACTCTGACTCATGGTCACGCCATGTTTCTTTTAAAGGGATCTTAAAAGATGTATCTATAGCATTCAGAGTTTGATTTATGCAGTTTGACCTCCGGGAGAATGACCAAATCTGTCTAAATGTTTTGGGCTGTGTTTTACTTCTTTTAACAAGGAAAATTCAAAAACCACAGTAATTTCAGTCTTCTTAGGTTGATAGGTCCCCATCAAATAGTACTTGATTTTTCCTCAACAATTGATCAATAATTTAGAGAAAATGCCCCACAAAGAGAGTCTACCAAAAGAATAAAATCTAAGCCTTTTTGTCTTTTTGTTAAAGCGAAATTTGGCAGACAGAGGGGAGGCTAAGCTACATAGGCCATCTCTGTGGTCTCATCATTCAGAGCCAGAGCACTACACTTCTTTTTTTGTAAAAAAAATCATTTTATTGGGGGCTCATACAACTCTTATCACAACCCATCCATCCATCCATTGTGTCAAGCACATTTGCACATTTGTTGCCATCATCATTCTCAAAACATTTTCTTTCTACTTGAGTTCTTGGTATCAGCTCCTCATTTTTTCCTCCCTTCCCAACCTTTCCTCCATCATGAACCTTTGATAATTTATAAATTATTATGATTTTTTCATGTCTTACAGTGACCGATATCTCCCTTCACCCACTTTTCTGTTGTCTAACCCCCTGGGAGGGGTTGGAGATAAATCATTATGATCGGTTTCCCCTCTCTCCCCCATTTCCCCCTTACCCTCCTGGTATGGCTACTCTTAATAAATTGTTCCTGGGGGGTTTATCTGTCCTGGATTCCTTGTGTTTCCAGCTCTTATCTTATGTAACTGTGTACATGTTCTGGTCTAGCTGGATTTGTAAGGTAGAATTGGGGTTATGATAGTGAGGGGGAAGAAGCTTTAAAAAACTAGAGGAAAGTTGTATGTTCCAATGGTCTTATACTGTACCCTGACTAGCTTGTCTCTTCCTTGTGACCCTTCTGTAAGGGGATCTCCAATTGTCTAAATATGTCCTATGGGTCTCCACTCTGAACTCTCCCTCATTCACAATCATATGATTTTTTTTCTGGGCCTTTGATACCTGATACCTGATCCTATCAACCCCTCATGATCACACAGGCTGGTGTGCTTCTTCCATGTGGGCTTTGTTGCTTCTCAGCTAGATGGCGGCTTATTTATCTTAAAGCCTTTAAGACTCCAGATGCTTTATCTTTTGATAGCTGGGTACCATCAGCTTTCTTCACATTTGCTTATGCACCCATTTTGTCTTCAGTGATCATATAGGAAAGTTGAGCATCAAGGAATGCCAGGTTATTAGAACAAAGTGTTTTTGCATTAAGGGAGTACTTGAGTGGAGGCCCAATGTCCTTCCAGAGCAGTATACTTCTTTACACTACACGCAAACCCCAACATTGAACTTTGAGTACTTTAAGGATTTATTAGCTAGACAAATATCTGGATAGCCATATAGCGTCTTAGACTTCTGCTGAATGAACCTTGAGATCATGTAAATGGAAAATGTACTACTTCCTAAAAACTCTATGTTTAACCATGCCATCTTTCTAAATTATGTATTTTTCACCTTATATCCTTTATCCTACATTGGATTTCCTTGTGTAAAAGAAAAAGAACTAAATAGCAATTCTGGTGGGTTTTTTAAAATTTTATTTTCTGTATTTAAAGCAGTGTTTATTGGGATGATAATTATAGCATATCAAAAGCAAGGATGTTACTTTGAGGACTAAACCTCATATGCATGTGAAAGTTGAACATTGCATGAGGAAGACCTGAGAAGAATCCGTGCATTCGAGTTAGTGGCTGGTGAAGAACATTGAAAGTACCATGGACTTCCAAAAGAACAAACCAGTCTGTCTTGGTAAAAGTATAGCTTCATAAGAGTCCTCAGAAGTAAGGATGCTGAGACACCATCTCACTTACTTTGGACATGATCTTAGGAGACCAGTACCCGGAGGACATCATGCTCAATAAGGAAAGGGTCAGGAGAATAAGGTGGATTGACACAGTAGATGCAGAAATGTGCTCAAATATAAGAGTAATTGTGGGGATGGCACAAGACTGGGCAGTGTTTACATTCTGTTGTACATAGGTCACTATCCATCAGAACTGGCTCAATGGAATCTAACAACAAGAAGTTAGATTTCCAAGCTTTTATTATTAAAATCTATTAAAGGACCATGAACTTACTGACATTTCGTTTTCATTTGTTTTCAGATGTTGATGTGGATAAACCTGATGAGAAGTCTGTTATGACTTACGTAGCCCAATTTCTGAAACATTATCCTGATATCCACAGCACTGGCATTGACGGGCAGGATGGAGATGTAGGTATTTGTACTTATTCAGGTATTGTTAGTACACTCAATGACAGGGACTCGGGTGTTTTAACAGACTGTTGTCCAGAAGCAAATAGGAAGGCATTGCAGTATGAAGGCAGCTGAGTAAAGAATAGATATCCCCAAATAACCAGGATGTTGGAAGAAGATTCCCTCCCCCTGTATTTTACTTCTTGCTTTGGATATGGCCAAGAATAAGGTGACTGAAACCGTATAATTCACACTGGTGAATTAAACTTGGGGGGGGGGTGGCGGGGGCGATAGCAGTGCTGGAAAACTCTATTTTAATAATTTGAGGAAGGGAGTAGTTTTACATTCATCACATCGCATGCACGTCTATTTCTTGAATCTTGTGCTGATGAGATCTAATTTTGACTTTTAGATTTTATTATGTAAATTGTTACTTACAGCAAACATATGGAAGTAGGCACAATTTGTACAAGTTCTAATTATGCACTGAGATTATATGGTGTCAGACTTTCAAAAGTTTAAACAACTTTTGTTTTTTTGATATTGTTCAAAGATATTATTCATTGTGAAAAATAAAGAAAAAAGTCAAATGATCTTGATATTATAGAGATAATCAATCCTGGGGGCGGGCCAACACAAATTCATATAATTGATATGTTGATGTTGGTTCACAAAACTTTCCTATATTTACACAGGAACCCTCCCCCCAAAAATGGAACCCCCCCCCCAAAAAATGGAAAAAAGTTCCACTGGGCAGAGCTTTTGAAGTACATATTTTTCCTGCTAGGCAACCACTCTGAGTTAGTGCACCCAGTGGCGTGGTCTGGGAAGATTCTCTCTGATCGCAGTGAATTTTTTCATGAAAGCAATTTCGCTTGAACCTCGTTTTTTGTGATGGCTGATTTAAGAGAACAGTGTGCAGCTGTGAAATTTTGTTTCCTGCTTGGGGAAAATGCCACAGAAACTGTTGTGATATTGAACACAGCTTATAAGGGCAGCGCTATGGCAAAAACTCAAGTGTACGAGTGTTTTTCTCATTTCAAAAAACGTGAAGTCAATTCATGACAAACCTCATTCTGGACATTTGTCGACTTCCCAAACAGATGAAGATGTTGACCAAATTCATGCACTTGTGCTTGAAGACCGACGACAGACCATTGAAGGGATGGAAAGTTATCTGGACTATCTTGGAGCTCGGTGCAGCGAATTTTAATGGAAGATTTGGGAATGAGAAGGGCCGCTGTGAAATGTGTGCCTTGAGTTCTGACCAACCAGCAAAAAGAGTATCAACTGAAAATATGCCTTGCTTTGAAATAACAGCTCCAAAAATTTCCCCTAAGGTCATTACTGGTGACCAGACTTGGTGCTATTCTTGTGACCCCGAAAGCAAACATCAATCAAGCCAGTGGAAGACACCATCATCACCTTGCCCCCAAAAGCTTGTTAAATGAAATCAAAGATCAAGATGATACGAATTTTTTTTTTATGTGAGGGAGATAGTGCATTTGGAGTTCATTTCACCAGGTCAGATTGTTAAACAAGCTTTCTATTTAGAGGTTCTGAAAAGATTGCCTAGCAGTGTGTGACAAAAATGGCCTGATTTGTGACAGATGGGGGCCTATTTTTGCCACCATGGCAATGTACCTGCTTACGCAGCCATCTCAGTGCACCAGTTTTTGGCAAAAACATCATCCCCTCTTGCCCCACACCCCTTACTCATCTGACCTTGTTCCATGGGACATTTTTGTTTTCATAAATGCAAAGGGACATGAAAGGACAACTATTGATGACTTAGAAGAGGTGAAGAAAAAAATGAGGGAGGTGCTGTCAGCCATACAAACAGATGAGGTTTAAAAATGTTTCCAAAAATGGAATTACAGATTTGATAAATATATTAAGAATAATGGAGAATACTTTGAAGATAATAAGTCATTTTTATCTGTGTAAAAAAAGATACATAGCTTTGAAATAAAGAATTCTGGGGTTTTGGAGGGTACCTCATATTTTAACAAATATATAGCATGCATACTGTATGTTGTACAGTAACTTTTCTGTGTTTGACCGGGTAGAGATGCACTGTAATTTACTTATCCAGAATTAGAATTACCTATCATTTAAAAGGAGCTCTGGAGGAATGGTGGTTACGAGTTGGGCTGCTAACAGCAAGGCCCACAGTTCAAAACCACCAGCTGCTCTAAAGGACAAAGAGGGGGCTTTCTACTCCCATGAAGTGTCGCAGCCTCAGAACACACAGGGGGCAGTCCTACCCTGTCCTGTAGAGTGGCTATAATTTGATATCGACTCAATGACAGAGAGTTAGGTAGTTATCATTTTAAAAACATATTTTCATCAAGAATTCCTGATTATTTTTCCATTATAAGGAATGCTTTTATGACCCATTTTGTTCCGTGCTATCAAGAGATCTTGATCTTTCTAAAGTAATGCTCTATATTGTTATTATCACAAACTAGTGGATTAAGTGTTGATGTTAAAACTAATTGCAAGGCATTGTGCCATCAGAGAAAAGAATAAATGAAATTTTTAAAATGTAAATCATCTTATTGGGGCTCTTGCAGCTCTTACACCAATCCAGACATCAGCTGCATCAAGCACATTTGTACAGATGTTGCCATCATCGTTTTCTTTGTACTTGAGGCCTGGGTATCAGTATTTCTTTTTCCCACTCCCTCCCCCCACCCTGGGGGCCCCATGATAAATTATTATTTTCACATCTCACACCGTCCGCTGCCTCCCTTCATCCACACAATACATGAATTTTTGAGACCCTTCCCTCCTCGTTACTTAGATCTGCACTTCAGTTTCCTGTATCATACTTAAGAGATTACACACACACACACACACACACACACACACACACACACACACACACACACACACACCCCCCTCTGATGTGTTTTCTTATTCACTTTACTGAAGATCCTATAGTAGTTTTTTAAAAAATAAATCTCACCCAAACAAACTCCTGCCCACCGAATCAGGTCCTACTCTCGGTGACTTTGCATGTCCTGGTGATTTAGTGGGTTATGCCATGGGCTGCTAACCTCAAGGTCAGCAATTTGAAACGACAGCTGCTCTATGGGAGAAAGACGAAGCTTAGTCTCCCACAGGGGGCGTTCTCTTCTGCCCTGTAAGGTCACTCGGAGCCCTGGTCGACTCTCTGGCAGTGAGAGAGCGAGAAAAACGAAACTGATCACTTACTTTAGAGTTCCTTTCTTCCCTCCCTGCCCCGTCCCCCATAAAAAGATGTATGAAATTTCCTTTCAGGTCATTTCACAATTTAACTTTTGGGGAAAGTGTGTTTTAACTTTTGCCTTTTAAACAAATGAAACATTTGGAATGTGGGATATAAGCATCTAGAATTAGATCTTGAGGCTGGACATAAAGAACACAGCCTTGGACCCCCTCAATGGGACCAGTATGAGTTTCAGTCAACCTGACGACTCTGGGCCATTGGGTACATATTTTTTTCATGACATAGATCTTACATGCGTTTAATGCAGCTAACTGGATACCTAATTCTGTGATGTATCTTTAAGACTGTCTGTGCTTTATGTATCAGGGAGAATAATGCCGTCATCTTACAAATACTTAATATCAATGTACTGAGTCTTAGTGAATAACTTTCTTAATCCTAATATTACCATATTTACCAGGCCCCCACATTGTATGTATATTTGATTTTCATACCTTCTTTATGAATTATTTACATTAAATATTTCTTTGGAAACCATTTAAAATCTTAAATTTCTTCTTAGAAATAATGACTCCTTTACTCTGAAGGTCTTCATTGAGGCGTTCGCATTTAATTATTATTTTTTAATGATTGGCTTGACAGTCTCAGATATAAAACTAAATTTTTTTTATCCACTCATCCATTCTTCCACTGTAACAAATATCATTGTCTGTCTTCAGAAACAGTCCAGCCCCTGTGGTTCTGAAAACACAGAGATAATTATGTATTTGTAGAGAAGCCGTGAGCCTTGTCCTCTTTCTTGATACAACACTAAGATGTTTTGTGTTGTTTAAAGAAATGCTTATCAAAATAGTTTGTTGTCATGTATGACTATCACAGTTGCCAGATAAATACATTACTATCTTAGAGTTTATTATCTGGCTATTCTCAAAAGTTCTGAAAACACCTTCAATGAATCGCACACTTGAAAGAATGATTGCCGATTTCTTTGTAAACATGACACCTTTCCTTTGGTTTTCTTCTTATATTCAATCTCCACATTATTTTTTCTATATGTTATCTTTTCATATTGTTAGGAAATACTACCAGGTTTTCCATCTTTTGCAAATTATTTCCAACATTTGAAGGTAAGATTTAAGTAATCTTGGAATATTAAGTGGCCTCTTTCAAGCATCCTGCATTCCACAGCTTATTAGCCATTGTTTGCATGCATCTGTTCTTACCTGCACATTTCTTTTTAACATCTAATGTGTAACGTATTTGCCCTCTCTGATAGAGCAACATGTGTGTAATCAAAGGTTAGCTGCACTCTCCTAGCTCCACTTCCATAGACTTTCCCACTAATCTTTTCTTATAAGATGACGTCAAGTAACTTGTTATTAACCTTAAAGCCACTAATGAAAAAAATGTGTAACTGTGTCATATTGAGTGCAACCTGGAGGATCCAAATAAAGTTAAAAAGTGTATTTTTATAAATTCAAACACTTAGCAACAAATAATTCAAAAAGGTAAGTATTCATTTGGCTTGTAAGCCAGTAAGGCACCTCCTGTTTTTTCTGATCAATATTGGCTTACAAAGTCCATCTAGTTCAGTCCACGATACACGGTAGATCCTTACAAAATATTCGTGGAATACTTGATTATGATGGTTCCCCAGAGCTGGCAATCGAGTATGAATCTTACACTTCTGCTCTCCCAGCTTTCTCTCTCTCTCTTTCTTGTTTGTAGACACAGAGCCCTGGTGGCACTGTGGGTTAGACATTAAGTTACTAACCTCAAGGTCTACAGTTCAAATCTGCCCCCTACACCAAGGGAGAAAGATGGAACTATCTGCTCCCATATACAGTCGGTAGTCTCTTGTACTGAGGTACAGATTGACCTCAGTACCGTGCAGATGAATAACCTAGACCAAGCGTATTCTGTTCCTTGTTCATGGAGGTCAACAGAGTCGGCTGCAGTGTTCCACAGTGATGGTGTGGGCATCGACATCAACCAGAAACAGCCTGGGTGCCATGATCCCCTCCTCACACTCACTGCAAAGCCATGCCTTGGAAAGAGCTGAAGCAGCTATTAGAAAATAGTCTTTTTATCTAAAATTATTTATGGAGTGATTCAGGATGAATAATCAGATAGGGGGTGAGGCACTGGGGATCAATAGTTTAGTACACTGTGCATGAGGTGGGTGGCGGATGTCGATGTGGATGAGCGTCTTTCTGAGGGAATGTTAGCACTCACGTTGTGAGAGGATCACAGCACAGGTTCTCCGAATGTGGTCCCGACACCATTAGTATCGAGTCCCTTGGAAACTTATTAAACTGATTTTAAAAGCCGTTAGCCATGGAGCCGTTCCAGGCAGAATCACGTCTCCTTTGCAGGAGCGCAAGTGAGAGACGCAGGGTGACAGTCGTTTCTGAAGGAGGCTTTCTGCATAGATCATCTCTAATGCCCACCAAAGCCGTAGCAGGAGGGTACTGTTCTTCCTGGATGACAGCTTAACAACAGAGAGCTTGAAAACATGCCCAAAGTCACATAGGTTCAAAAAATTGATGGAGAGTGAGATCAAAAGGAATTGGGACCTTTTCCATGAACTTTTGGGACCTTCCTCTTCCGTGGCTGAACCAGAAGGTGGAGCCAGTTTGCCTTGACTTTGCAGACTGTACTCAGGGATCTCACCTTTCACCCACTGAGTGGGAGACAATCATTATAATTGTGTTATAAGCCCTGAGCATCAAGCGAGATGCTGCGGTAGAAAGCTATTTGTAAGTGCCAAAAGAACCATGCTACACGATATGTTTGTGATTACTTTGGGCTTCGTGGGGATAAGGAACCGGGAGGAAAGATCAGAATGTTTTTGCTAATCAATGATTGAATGGCCTTTGGTATTATTTATGGAACTGAATATGTGAATCCCATTTCCTCCCCTATTTCAAATGTGAGTTGAGGCCCGACTGTCAGCATTCAGTAGACAACCTGGTAAATCTCTTCTATATGTTGCGTTAGCAGAATCTAAGGACACAGTATTGAATGAGATCATTGCGTTTTCTACACAAACCACTGTGCTCTCATCTCAAATAGCATTTTAAAATAGTAATACAATATTATTTGCATTACTGTACAAAGTTATTGTATTACTATTTAAAATAGTATTCCAATATTATTTTAACTGTAGCTCCCAAATCCCCCCAAAATCAAGCTCATTCAGGACAGCCCTCTGGGTTTCCTGTGGTCCTGGATCAGTATCCATCCGTAGGCCCCTCTCTCTACCTCCACTCTCGCTTGTTATCTTTTTGAGTATTTTTGTACTAGAGCCTTTCCCTTGAGCCCATTTTCTTGATGAATTAGAAGGAAAACCCGGCGTAAAGATCCCCAGGGTTCAACAAGGTAGTGGAGAGATTTTATTTGATAAAGTTTTGCTTCCGATTCTCTAGTAGAGGACAGGAAGGGAAGAAGTTATTCAGCAAGATATGAGGTTTCCTAATCGAGCCATTCCTAGGACCAGTTGACTTTTAAATAGTATTAGATGAATGCTTGGTTACTAATAAAGTGTCATATCTCTTGGCTTTCAGAGAGAAGACAGGCTCGTTTGGAAGGAGGTAAAGGTCTGGATAGAACAATTTGAAAGAGATTTGACCAGGGCGCAGACGACAGAATCCAGTTTGCAGGATCAATATCAGGTAACGTATGGAAAGCAGGTTCCAAAAGCTTTGCGTGAGTTCTAATTATGCCCTTCATGCCTTCAAATGATATTAGTAAGTAAAACTTTTCAAGGGATAATGATCTTGCATGCAGTTTAGTACTTGTGTTTCTATCGAGAGGTCCAGTTCTAGGCTGTGCTGTGGCCACCGTGTCTGTGGATCTCGGAGGCAGCCTCGCTTTTCCAGAATTCAGTCTTGAACACGACCCAGCTCACAGACACCCAGTCACTGTCTTTGTAGAAGTCAAGGCCATGTAGGTGGCAAAAAGTACAGAATCCAACAACAACAACAAAGCCTTTAAAAGTTCAAATGAAACTTACTACAGAGTAAGCTGACAAAAGGCTTGCCGCGTAACCATTTGGAGTGGACACAGGATTGACATCCATTTCTACCACTACCTGCCCAGTGCAGGAAACGTTCTTGAATTTTCCTCACCCCAGGGCTCTTTCCTCTTATTTTCACTACAAATGTCATTCCCTGGATGCCCATTTGCGGTGTTCACTTCGAAGACACAAACGTTTTATAACTGGATTTTCCCATTGGAAAGTTGGT
Source organism: Tenrec ecaudatus (assembly GCF_050624435.1). Taxonomy (NCBI): domain Eukaryota; kingdom Metazoa; phylum Chordata; class Mammalia; order Afrosoricida; family Tenrecidae; genus Tenrec; species Tenrec ecaudatus. Next base: position 15,454,696 of record NC_134536.1, read on the forward strand.
GCGTATTCTGGGCAGCACTGACATTTCCCTGCTATTTAAGATCTCAAGACATTTTAGAGGAGACTGTGGAGTCCTGGACTCGATATTATATTCTTGTCGTGGCTGCATCAGAGAAAAAGGCCGACGTGAGATCCAACATGGCAGGCAATAAAAGATTTAGCTATGGCACAAGGTGTGACTTTGCACAACCATTGCTGTGCTGTGTTCTTGAATACGATGGCTGACAGCTCAGTATTATGCTTGAACTTGACAAAGTGCTGAATATGCTCTTAACATCCATGTTTCTTTGTTTTGAAATTCAGTGTAATTCCAGCCCACCCCTGCCCCCACTCCCAATATAATTTTGGGGGAATGAGTTCCATGAAAATAATCGAACCAGCAGATTGAGAGCAGAAACACCAGAACTGACCAAATACACTTTTTTAGTCCACTGATACATTTTAGCTTCGCATGGGCTAACAACAAATAATTTCTAAGCAATAACATGAACTGTCACTGAAGTCTTAAAAAGAAGCAGACATAGCACTTGAAATTTACAAAAGAGTAATACTCTTTCAAGCCAAAGATGATCACTTATCTCTTAAAATAGGACTAGAGAGCGTTTAAACCCCCAGACAAGAAATACTTTCTTATATCTGTCTCTTATGTAATCAACATTTTCTATATATCCATACACATAAAATAAGAGTGTATGTGCCAGTTTTCCTGTGCATAAAACTCTGGAATGAAATCAAGACTGAATATAAATTACATGAACTTGCAATGATAGGTAAAACTAGTGGTAAAAATTTTTATTCACCGTCGCCCCCCAGTGTTCTGAATGTGAACTGACCTGCTGTTCACTTCTGTGGTTTTTGAATTCTTTTAGACTTCTTATCTACCAGATGGATTCTGTAGGGCCATTCTTCTGGTCTTTAATGTGCTTGCACATTTCAATGTCATTTTCAATTCCTATGTGAATCCGGAGCCATGTTTTAGAATGTATTAACAAGTCTAAGATAGAGAACTAATAAAAATAACCACTTTAAAAATGAGTATTAGGCTTATTGTTGATAGTACACATGTATTTTAATTATACTCTGGCAAATGATATAGTGCTTAATATTTTAATGCCAAAAAATATAAATGCCTATTATGTAAGTGGAATCTTCTAAAATAATCCTTTCTATCCAGGCTTGGAAACATTTGTTTTTGTTTTGTTTTGTTTTTGTTTGTTTGACACTCGCTTGTGTGTCACCAAAGAATTTAAGTCCATTTCGATCTTCCACCTCCTCCTTTTACATCCACTCAGATCAATGTTTAGGTCTGATGGGTAAGGAATGTGGAGAGTTGTACACACTATTTAGGTCTCTTTAATTCAATGTTATTTTAATGCATACAAATTCCATTAGTAAATTATTTAGGGATTTGAAGTACAGCAATTCCTTTCTGAGTAGTATAGATGTCTGCTACTATTTAATGCCATTTCCTGGAGCCCATGGGGAGGCATCTGGATTATTTAACGGAAGATCAAAAAGCATAGTGTGTAGTCCGGCATACATTGCTTGCCCATGCCAAGGCACCCCTGGGGTTTCAGCACCCTCCCCTGTGGTATGATGGTGCTGCGAACATCTCTGAGCAGCTGTGTGGTTGGCTTACCGAGGGAGCGAGAGGAGTTAGTGTGAGGAACAGACTAGGATTAGGCTTGGGTGCAGAAGGCAGGGGCCACGAATGATAGCTGTTATCAGTATCATAACCGCCTTATTATTGCTATCAATAACATATTAAGTGCTATCCAAATAGAAAGGACTGTTATTTCGGAAATGTGCTTTCCTTTGCCTTTGCTGTTTCTGACTCGTTGCCATGTGGTTGCTGTTTTTCCTGCTGCAGTCCTTTAAGCACTTCCGGGTTCAGTATGAAGTAAAGAGGAAGCAGATTGAGCAGTTACTACAGCCACTGCATAGAGATGGCAAACTGTCACTTGACCAAGCGTTGGTCAAACAAGCCTGGGATAGAGTGTCCTCCAGGGTAAGTGCTACCCAGATCCGTTTCCTTCAGGCTTCAGTCATTGGGATGAGACCCTCTTCCAGCTGTGTTTTCTACACTCTCCCTTGGCGGCTGGAGCTTCCAGCTCAGCTTGAAGGTGGGGGGAGGCTTGCCTATGGGAGAGTCTTCACCTTTTCGTCAAGTATTTCCTTCAAATGATTGGAAATAATAGCAAAGGTGGAAGAATTAGCGAAGAGCAGATGCTGGCAAGGGTGTGTGGATCAGAGTTCCTGCTGGTGAGATGGTAAAAGGGGGCACCCACTATGGGAAATCGCATGGGGTGTCTTTAAAATGCTGGAATTAGAAATACCCTGTCACCCAGAAACGCCTCTACTGGGTGTATGTATATCCTAGAGAAGTAATATCCGGATATGAATAGATATAAGCCCCGTCGTGTTCACAGCAGCGCCATTCAAACTAGCAAAAGGATGGAACCAACCTAGACGGCCGTTAATGGATGAATGGATTAAAGAAATCCCTGTGCTGCATATACACAGTAGAACGCCACACAGCTTTAGAGGATGATGAATCTGCAGAACACTCACGGCGTGGATGAACCTGAAGGACATTCTGCGGAGTGAAATGTGACATTGACAGAAGGATGCATTTTATATGATACCACTTAAAAAATTTTTAAAGCCACTCATATTGTTAAAAGCCAAGAAAATGTTTTCATGCAAAAAGAAACTTCCTTTGAAGGCTCCCAGAGTTGAGGGGTATCGTTCCTGGTTAGGGAGGGTAGAGCCCATTAATTTGGTAATGGGACAGGTGGGGGAAAGAAGTGGAAATGCCTGACTTTGCAATGCTTGTCCTGCCTTGAGGGCGATACCACCCACTGACTGGATGATAGATTGAAACCCAATTTAGGGAACTTCTCACTTTACACAACTTCATTCTGGCTTGTTCAGAAGAGGCGGTCCTCAATAAATGGTCTCCCCAAATCAAGCCTCAACAAATTCTCTATTACATATCTGTGCTTGATCCATCCAACAGTTAAGAATCTGGTTATATTGATAAACAATTTAATATTTTTAATGACTTATCTGACTTTTGAACCTGAAGGAGACCTGAGGAATATCTCTCACACTTAGCTTCTTCGCACTTGAAAATCAAGATTTCAAAACACTTTTTAATCACTCATAGACCCACATGGAAGAAGCACACCAGCCGGTGTGATCATGAGGTGCCAATGGGTTCGGTTATCAGGCATCAAAGAACAAAACAATCATATCATTGTGTGCTCACCTCCATGAGACAAATGGTGCATAAGCAAATGTGGCGAAGAAGGCTGATGGTGCCCTAGTGTCTGGGGTCTTAAAGGCTTGAAAGTAAACAAGTGACCAACTAGCTCAGAAGCAACAAAGTCCACATGGAGGAAGCACACCAGCCTGTGTGATCACAAGATGTTGAAGGGATCAGGTATCAGGCATAATCAGAACAAAAAATCTTACCATAGTGTTTGAGGGGGGGAGTGCGGAGTGGATACCCAAAGCCCATTTGTAGACCAGTGGACATCCCCTTACAGAAGGGCCACAGGGAGGAGACAAGCCAGGGTGCGATGTAGCAACGATGAAAAATACAACTTTCTTCTAGCTCCTAAATGCTTCCTCCCCTCCCCTCTCCACACACACACACACACACACACACACACACACACACACACACACACACACACAGGCTATCATGATCCTAATTCTCCCTTGAAAGTCTGGCTAGACCAGAGGATGTACACTGGTACAGATAGGAACTGGAAACACAGGGAATCCAGGGTGGATGATCCCTTCAGGACTAGTGGTGTGTGTGGCAACACTTGGAAAATAGAGGGAGGGTGGGTTGGAAAGTGGGAACCGATTACAAAGACATTGGACAGAGCAAGATATGACAAAATAGTAATTTATAAAGTATCAAGGGTTCATAAGTGAGGGGGAGTGGGGAGGGAGGGGGAAAAATGAGAAGCTGATGCCAGGGGCTTAAGTGGAGAGCAAATGTTTTAAGAATGATGAGGGAAATGAATGTGTAAATGTGCTTTACACAATTGATGTATGTATGGATTGTGATAAGAGTTGTATGAGCCCCTAATTTAAAAAGAGAGAAAGAAAGAAAAACAATCACTCAGAGAAATACTTGTCTTGAACTTTCACATTTTCTTCATAATGATGCTCTTATTCTTTTTCCATTGGCTTCTCAAGGTTCTTTTGTTAATCCTTAAACTTTTTATTGTGGAGCAAGTAAAGATTCACAGAGCAGATCATCAGTTACACATTCAATTGTTCACACACATTTTATCTCAATTAATCCAATGCAATCTCCTCAATAGACCATCACTTATCCCATTTCCTCCCTCTCCTGTTCCATCCCTCCTTTCCTAACCCTCTGTACTTTGTCCCTGGATCGATGCTGCCCTTTGGATACTGTCTTAACTCAATGGTGAGTTCAATTCCATACACGAAGACTTACAGTCTTGGGGCTCTTACCTGTCTCTAGCCAACAAGTGAGCTCTTTTATGATTTGGGGCTTTGTTCAACTTCATTTAGTCTTCAATATAGTTTGGGGGGAAACTTGAGATTTTCTTGTAGTAGAGATAATATTCATGTATATCTATTTTTTAATTTCAGCTCTTTGATTGGCACACCCAACTTGATAAGTCTCTGCCTGCTCCTCTGGGCACTATCGGTGCCTGGCTGTACAGAGCAGAGGTAGCCCTGAGGGAGGAACTCACCATTCAGCAGGTCCACGAGGAAACAGCCAACACCATACAACGGAAACTTGAGCAACACAAGGTAAATATTCTGTTTGGAAGATTTCCAAGAAGACCAGTCATTATGTAGTCTGGAACCACAGCCACCGAAGGTCACTGCTCCCCCACATACCCATCCACTTCTGACTCAGAGGCAGCACACCTTCTCAAAAGGGCTTTACTTTGTACTTCCTTTTTCATATGCCTGTAGCGAGCCCCCGTGACACTGTTATGGGCTTGACTTCAGGCTAGCATTGGACTGCTACTCTCACGATCAGCTGATGAATCAGACTTCACTTCATGGCAGCGAGCCCCTCTGAAGGAGAACGTTGAAGCTGTCTACTTCTGTACAGATTTACCGCTCAGAAACCCAATGTAGGGTATTAAGAGTTATAACCCACTTGGTGATGGTGGGTTTTTCAGATGTTGTGGTTAGGTGCTGTGTTAGGGCAGCTTGATTACAGAAATAAATCCAATGACACTTATATATGTGTAAGAACCAGCTTTATATCAAGAAGCTTTATATATCAGGAGAACACGTAGCCCAGTCCAACTCAAGTCTGTAAGTCCAATACTAGTCCATAAGCCCTGCTTCAGACTGACACAGCTATAATCAAAGATGCAGAATGCAGGAAGATCACAGACTGGTGGGTGCACAGTCTTATGGATCCAATGGTGGTTCAATCACAGGGCTCTGGCAGGTCTCAGAGTCCCCTGTCAGCAGGAAGGTGAAAGCAGAGATGGGGGTGTGGGGAGTTCTCAGGGCCTTCCTTATGAGAAGGCCACACCCACTAGGAAGTACCACCAGGCTGTGACCTGATTGACAGACTAGATTCCACCCCTACACGTTTATATAGCTTCAAGTGCATATGAGGTTATGTAACTACCACAGGTGCTGTCACGTAGGTTTTTAGCCATAGCAACCCAATGTGCACCAGAACGGAACCCTTCCTGGTGCTACTAAATTCTCACAATTGTTGTGATGTTACAGCCCATTGTTGCAGACCCTGTGTCATTCCCCTTTGTCAAAGGACTTCGTCTTTTTGCTGCCCTTCCACTTTCCCAAGCATGCTGTCTTTCCAGGGCCCGATCTCTTCTGATACCGTGTCCAAAATACAGGAGACGAAGTCTAGCTGTCCTTGCTTTCAAGGAGCGTTCTGGCTGTCTTGCGTCCAGTCTGTGGTACTTGCAATAGTCTGTGCCAGCACCATCATTCGAGTACATTGATTCTCCTTTGATTTTGCTTATCTAGTATCAACCTTTCACACGTCGATGAAGTGATTGAAGACACCATGGCTTGGGTCAGGCGCACTTTAGTCTTCAAAGTAAATTCCTTGATTTTCATACACTTGTTTAAATAAAAATCCCACTAGCGTCGAGTCAATGGGTAGAACTGCTCCTGCCAGGTTCTTTACAGGTGTAAAAAGCCTCATCTTGCTCCCTCGGAATGGCTGGTGCCTTCTATCTGCGGACCCTGTGGCTAGTAGCCCAACTCATAACCACTAAGCCACCAGAGTCCCTCAAGGAGATGGACTGACCCAGTGGCTGCAACGATGAGTTCAAGCACAGGAACAATTATGAGGATGGTGCAGGACCGGGCGGTGTTACCTTCTGTTGTGCACAAGGTCGCTATAGTTCGGAATCAACTTGATGGAAACATATTTAAACACCACTTTGAATAGTTCTCTTTCCCGGTAGAGCCAAAGGAATATTTGTTCTCTCCTTTGCTTCATGTTATTTTCTGACAGATAAGACCCTAGATAGCAGGAGAAGATGTGATCAGGTGATGAGCACGTAGATCAGATCTCATCCTGGCCTGACCTGAGGGAGAGGTCTGTTGGGGTTCTGGTGCTCTGAGTGAACCTGCAGACCTGAGGGTCCAGCCCTGCTACCAAGTGATGGAGTATGGTTTCCATGTGCTCTCTCTGGTCTGACCATGGTCAATGTCCACATGGTCAGTTGAAGTTTCAAGATACCGCTCTTCCCTGAAAAATATTCTCTTACAATGGTCTGAATCCAGTCCTCCAACAGTGACCATGTATTAAGGGGCAAGAACCATAAAGACTTTTGAGAATGGGAAGGGGATCTGCTAAGCCCCGCTCAGCACCATGGCAGCATGCAGTCTCCAGGGACTGAGGCATGGTGACCAGGTAGCAAACCTGTGACTCCTCGTGGAAGGCAAGAATTCTCCCAGTGAACTGGCCTCTGGGTCTGGGTGAAAGACTGTAGCTGCTATCATTGGGTGCCCCCATCAAGTTGGTGCTGACTCTTAGCGATCCTGTGCCCAACAGAATGAAGCGGGACTGCCCGGTCCGGCGCCATCTTCACAAGTGTCCCTGCAGCCACGGTGTTAGGCATCTCCTTGAGCGCCTTCCTCTGTCGGCTGCTCCTCCACTTTACCGACTTCTCCAGGGACTGGTCTCTCTTCATAAAGTGTCCAAAGTATGGGAGATTAAATCTGGCCATTCCTGGCTCTCAGGAGAAATCTGGCGGTGCTTTCTCCAGGAAAATTGGCTTGTTCTTTTGGCAGTCCATTATACTTCCAATAGTCTTCGCCAGCAACATGATTCAAATGTAACGTTTTTTCTACCTCATTCAATGTCCAACTTTCACATGCATATGGATTGACTGAAAATACCCTGGCTTGGGTCAGGCATCACTTAGCCCTAAGTTAAAATAGACCTAACAAAAAGTGCTATTTTTCATATTTCATTCATATCAGAATTGTATGAACAATTTTGTATATTTGAAAAAAATTTAATTAACTTACATGACTGATAGGAATCCTGGTGGTGTAAAGGTGATTAGTTGGGCTATAATCGACAAGTTCAGCAGTTCTAACCTACCAACTACTTCGTGGGAGAAAGACAGGCTTCCTACTACCATAAAGAGTTACCGTCTCAGAGCCCTACAGGGGCAGTTCTACCCTGTCCTATGGGGTCACTATGAATTGGAAATGACTCAGTGGCAGTGAGCTTGAGTTTGGGGGATATGCTTGATACGAATATTTTTATCCTACAAAGAGAGGTATATTTGTATTGCTTTTCCTATTTTCCAGATATAATTCTGTTATCTACAAAGATCAATAGTACAACAATCATAGCTCACTATTATTTAGTATTGAACCGTATTTCACTCTTAACTTTTGCTAAACATTTGCCCTGCAGGATGTGAAATAAGTAATATCCTCATTTTGCTAATGAGTAAATTTTAGGCAGAAAGAGATTAAAACTCTACTTGCCCCAGGTCACAGGGCTAAAATTCAGGTTTTCTAGCTTAAGCATTACATTTAAAATGTAACAATAAAACTATTCTGTATGTTTGTGTTGCATGATTATACGTATTAGTTTATTAAGAGGAGCATTGCTAGGGAAAGATAGACAATCATTCTTAGGGAATCAAAAAAACAGACTTCCTGTTATTCATCCATCTCCAACCTTCCAACCAGTCCCTGGGTCACCTTGTCTCCTTTCTGCATTTTCTGGATGAAGGTGCATGCCACAATTCTTAATAATTTCAGTAACCTACTGATCATGCTTCCAACGTTTGTGTTTCTTAGTCCATTGATCTCCTTGTCCCAGATGACCCTCCCTACGGTCACCAGAGTCATGAACTAGAACCTACCAGCCCAGTAACTGCACCCTCCGCGATACTCTGTGTCAACTCTCTCACTCTCCAGGCAAACTTGCTGTGTCCCAGCTCCTTTTCTTGGGTACCCCCAACTTCAAAAGGTCTCTGCTTCCTGGGTGACCCACCATCCACTGACCCAATGGCCCTTTACTTCCTCCTCCTCTTCCTTCCTTGACTCCCCTTTCTTTACCTCCAGTACACAGGTATGAAGCACCATCCTTGGCATGCACCCCCGACGGTCTTGTCCATGTGCCCCTTTCTCCTACCATCCCGATCAAAACACAACCTGAGATAACTCCAACTCTGCCTCACCTATGCCCACACCCCGCAGCTGACTCGGGCTAATGGCAACACACCTCCAGGCACAGTGACTAACTCAAGTGGGCATTGCTGCCTGGCAATCAGGTGGCATTTCTCAACTCCGTCCTCTCTCTTTTCCAGGACAGCTACTTCATACCTTGTCTCCTCAAACCTTCCACACCTCCTCCTCCCTCCTCACTCTCAGCTGATGCCATTGCTTGCTATTTGTCTGAGAAAATAGAAGCAATCAGAAAAGAATTTCCGTTGGCTTCCCCCACTGCATCCCCCCACCTACGTGCGTCTGTGCTTGTAGGATGGGGCCTCGCTTCTGGTGCTCTGCATGAACCATCTGCGCTCGCGCGGATGCCAACCTCTGCAGACGTGCCTTAGGTCCCACGCCCACGCCTTCTGCGAGGGCGGATTCCTGCAGGTCTTCCCTTCCTGATACTTTCTCCCCCCGAGGGCTTTCCCTATCCACCGTCAGGTAGGCAGTTTTTTCTCTGACATCAAAAGTCACGCCTTAGCTCTATTTTCCTTCCACCAACTGCGCTTTCCCTTCCTTCTTTATCGCTAAGTTCCTTGACTGGTTGCCGATTCTCTTATTTCTGTTTTAAAATGGTCTTCTTCCATTTTTCTTTTTAGAATTCAGCACCAACAGGTTCTGCTCCTGCTGTGTTGTCCATGTCAAGGTCACCAGGGTTCCCCATTTTATTATCTCAGAAATATTTGAAGGCGGAACCTCTTTGTCCTTGAAATAGCTCCCCAAATACTCACCCCTCCCATCCCTGATAACAGGTCTGCTTCCTATCATCTCACCTGCTATCAAGTTGCATCATCTATTGATTTATGATGGGATTTTCTGTACTAAAACATCCGCTCTATCATCGCAAGGATGCCTGTTTTCTTTCTTTTTACTCTTGTATCCCAAGCCTCTAAAATGATTCAGAACTGTTCAAGTTGTCTATTTATATATGTTTTTAAAATGTGATCAATATTGCTAACTAATACTGTCTAGGAGTTTACCCTCGTGGGTAATATTTAATATTTAGGCATCAAACCGTTAATAGGTACTCATGGGTTTTGTCATCTTTTCTGTGCTTGTAATTAAGACTGTCTTTTATTTGCAGTTCTGTTTGTTTGCTTTTCCTTGGTTCTCTTAATCAGTTATCCACTTGGCATGATTGATTTGACCTGTCATATCTTACCCATCTTTTCCAATAACTTTCTTTTCACAGTGATGCTGGTGTTTTAACAGTACCATGCTGGCTTTTATGGGAAGATACATTGGTTTAAGGATAGGGGATAGATGTTAGTGCCCTGTTTTTAGTGATCTCTGTGAAATTACTGGTCACTTGGATCAACACGGCAGCCTAATTTATTAAGAAGTGGTCAGATTCAGAGTGTATTTTGAAGAGAGAGAACACAGTACTTTCAGCATTAGATACACGTGGACGAAAAGGAGTCAAAAGGGACTGTGGTGTAAACACTTGCAGCCACTGAGATGGGGAAATTAGGCTGTTGGTTTGGAATAAAAGACCAGGAGCTCAATTTGGGGCGATGAGAAATATGAAGTATCTTTTCTTTTTTTCAATTCCAGTAGAGACCTGTTGAGTAGGCACTTCGAGAGAGGAGAGAGGAGTTAAGGAGAGATGACTATCAATCCTGCTCCACTGGCTTACAGAGGGATGTTTACATCTTGGAGACTGGGGAAGTTAAATAAGGGAGTGTCAACAGAGAAGAGGAAAGATCAAGAACCGAGTTCTCTGTGAGTTCCGTAGCAAGAGATCAACACGTAGAAGATGAGACAGACAAAAATCTGGGCAGGAGCAGCCAATGAGGTTGGAGGAAATGCAGCTAGAATGTTGCTCTAGAATTTAAGTGAAAAAGGCATATCAAGGTTAGGGCACACTCAGTAGAACAATTAGAGCGTCCGAACAACATCACTCAGGTCAAGTCACTCCTCTGTTCAAAATTCCATGAACTCCCTTCGTGCTCAACATAAACAGCAAAATGCTTGCAAGGACGGAGAGACCCCCAGGTCCACAACCCTTTCCCACCATCCCTCTCTAACCTCACAGCTCATCACCTCCTTGTTCCGGTCTGTCTATGTCCATCCTTCAGAACAGCGTATCAATAGCTTCTATTATGGTGGTAATCTGTCAGTTTCTCCTTACCGTTCTATCACATTCGTTTCCTATTTTCAGGCTTACTAGACATGTTTCCATTTACAATGAGTATATCTTCTCATAAATTCAATCAGAGTTGCTTTATTAAGTGGTCACTCCCTCTACTCTTAAAAATGTTTTCTGTTTGGAAATCTATTTTGTCTGATATCTGTATATTTATTCCATTTTTCTTTTAGTTCCTATTTGCCTATTGTTTTCCATTCGTTTCATATCAACCTCACCATGAGTTTAATATTTAAGTGTCTCCTTTATTAAAACAACAACAAATAAGGATCTCTTTTATATATTGGTGCCACCTGACACATCTCTGTCCTTAGTGGGTGAATTTCTGCTCTATTCACATTTTTTTAGAATGATTGATAAGCTTGAGTTGTTTCTGCCACCTGACTTTTTCCTATGTGTCCTCATTTCCCATCTTCTTTAATTGACTTACTTAACGTTTTATAATTTGATTAAAGGTATTTGTTCATTGACTTGCTCATTTTCAAGAGTCTTTATTTTTCCCTCGACAGATTTACAAGTCATAAACTCTAGCTGGTAGTATAGATGCCCTTGACATGCTGCTCTAGGGCACTTGACAACATTGAGTGCTGGTAATGTAGTGTTTGCCAGTTGGATAACTAACCACAAGGTAGGTAGTTCGAAAACCAGTTGTTCCCTGAGAGAAAAATGAGGCGTTCTGTTCTCAAAAAAGTAACAGTCTCAGAAACCCACAGGAGAAGTTCTACTCTATCGTCTAGGGATGCTATCAGATGGAACCGATTTGATGGCAGTGAGTGGGTTGGGTTCACTGATATAAAGGGTTGGAAGCACTGTTACTATATCATGAGTACTGTTGTTGTCAAGCATTTAATGACTGGCTTTCATGAAACCATAAATGTGTGGTTTCTGATCATTCTTACCGGTAGAGGCTTGTTTGCTGTGTCTGGAAATCTTTGTTTTCTTCTGTTATCTGTATTTTCTACGAACGGGGCCACATTTGCCTCCTTGAAAGGTTCTGGCTAAACGGAGGAGGCATAGTTTTGAGGTTCTCACCTTGTTCATGTCCTGATACTCAATCACTCACAGCAGTGGTACAGGTATATACTCCGGAAAGTCTGCCTATTCTCCTACTATTGTTCACTGGTCTGTTTGGGTCATGCTTTACTGAGAGATCTGGAAGACTTCATGTATTTCCTATGATCCCAGGAGTGAATTAAAATATGTTTTGTCCAGCACCTAGCAAGGGTACCCAGTTACATACTGGAAGTGGTAGAATTGCTTTTATTATGTGCTTGGAAAAGCTTTGCTTTTACATCTTAAGCTCCGCCCTCCTCCCCATGAATTAGATCCTAAAGACTGTGCAATAGGAAAAACTTTTGAAAAGGGAATCTGAGCACTTGGGTATTCCAATGGACGCAGACACCTATCCGTACTTTAACACAGAGTCACCTCATTAACATGTTAAAGACCAAAAATGTCACTGTGCGGACTGGTGTACCTGACCCAAGCCATGGTATATCACTCGCCTCATAGGCACGGGAAAGCTCCACAGTGAACAAGGAGCTCACAGATGGGTTAACACATCTAGTGTTGATGAAGAGTGTTGAAAGCAATGCACTGCGCGACGAACCAACCTATCCGTCTTGAAGGAAGCACAGCCAAAATGTCTCTGAGAAGCATGGATGCACACTTTTGCCTTACATAGGAGAGAGCGTTCCCTGGGAAAGGACGCCATGGTCGGTACAGTGGAGTGTCAGCAAAGAAGAAGAAGAACTTAAAAGAGATGCATTGATTCCCCGATTGTAAAAATGGGCTCCAACGTAACAACAGCTGTGAGAAGGGCGCAAGGCCAGGCATTCTTCTTGTGGTCCACAGGGTTCCTATCATTGAACTTGACTGGAGGGCCCCCAACACTACAGTCCATAAAGGACCCTGGGTGACACAATGGGGTAGAAGTTGGACTACTACTCATAAGGTCAGCAGTTGCAACTGACCGCTGGCTCCAAGGGAGAAACAGGGGACTCTCGGCTCCTGTTCAGTTTATAGTTTGGGACACCCCACCCGGGGCCTGTATAAACCAGAATCAGCTACACAGCAGTGGGGTTGTGGAGATAGAGTCTTTTAAGATTTCCTGAGTGGTGCAAAGCGTGAACATGCTCCCCTCAAGATTGGAGGTTGGAAAGTAGACCAGAGTTGATCATAACCCATGGACAAACAGATGGATTCTGGGAGCTCACTTAATTCTAGCTCCAATCCAAATGAGGTTGCCATGAGTCAGCATCAAATTGATGGCAACTGGATTTTATACAATCTATACAAAATCAAACCAAACTCACTGCCATCGAGCCAATGCAGCCCCATGGATACACTGCAAGACAGGGTAGAACTACCCCGTCCATTTCTGAAACTGTGACTCTTTCGGGAGACGAAAGCACAATCTTTCTTTTGCGGGGATGGCTGGTGAATTCGAACTGCCGGCTTTGTAGTTAGCAGCTCAATGCTTCTATATCACACCACACCACAATGGAGCATTCCATTGTGATAACTAGAGGGCATTCCCTGTTCTCATTTGAACGATTTTAACCATAGGGCTACTGTGTAAAGTCAATGCAACATAAGAAGCTGCTTTTCCTCCTTTGGTTTCACAAGGGGGAAGGAAAATCAGACTCTACATCAGGGTCTTCCACGGTTGATATCTATGAAGCTGAGGTCAGATATGTCCCAATCTCCAACCTTCCAACCAATTCTGATATCAATTGTCCCTTTCATAGCACTCTCGATTTTTCCGCTGGGCTTGGTAGTTCATTGCAGTGCCCACACAAAACTCACAGACAATATTCATAGTTATGGGGTTTATTAGGGAAGTTGAAAAGTTATAAAAGTCTAGGATACAATTATTCTCAGCCAGGTCTTTGGTCTCTTAGCTACATAGCGGCTTGTTAGCTTTCATTCTGCATGTTCAAAATTGCAGAGCGCTTTCAGAGCTGCCAATAAATGCCCAAAGGATACGCCACTCCACCACAAGCCCAAAGATGCTTCTGCAAACCTAGTTCCCCCAGTGAATTACCTGGAGGCACTTCCACAAGTTAGTATCCTGTCTGAAGACACTCAACTTTACTTGCTCCATGGGCTGGGAAGTCTACCACTCTCTTGCTCTGGCTCCTGGTGGCGATGCTATTACTGTTGCTGCTGCTTCACTGTAACTCCCCTGGTGTCACAGCTGGCTCCTGGATCAAGGAGGATTAATATGTAGTTATCTCAGGGATCAAAGGATGCAGCCCACTCCTGGCTCTTTTCTCTTGCTGGTAATGAATGACAAGCTCTACCACTTCCTGCTTATGAGTTGGCTCATGTTATACCAAGCAGGATGAAAATCATAATTCACCCGGTTGACATCTCACAACTGAATTGTCCCAGTGTCTTCCCCCACCTTCTCTTACCCAGACCCATCGGCAAAAGACCTTTTGGTGGGAGTAGCAAAAACTATGGCTAGAAGAGGAACATTAATAGCTCAGTGCACTGCAGCTATTTTCAGAACATACTGTGATATAATTGACTCACTGTTAGATGGCAAGTAAATATCACTTATTGGAGATAAAGCAACAGAGGAGAGTGGAATGTCTTTTTACCACTAAAAGGATGCATTAGTGATGCTTATTTTAGGCTTTCAAGAAGCCAATTAAAGGAGACACATGCCATGCCGACAAAATGCCCGCGTATAGCTGCAGTGCCATTTGGTTTTGCACCACGTGCCATTAAACTGTCCGAATGGATTGCGGTGCCAGTCTCATGTGTGTTTCAAAGATGCCACAATCACCAGGTTCGGCTGGAGCACCGTGCCTTCCTTGTAAGCAGCGGGCTCCCGGAACAGGTAATAAAGCCAGGACAGGCACCAGGCTGCCCATGGATGAGGCAGCTTGATGAAATCATTGAACACACTGATTCATCTGTGCAGCCTGAAAATTATGCATTTCTGCCTCCTGTGAACATGTTTCCTCGTCTTAAATTAAAAAAAAAATTGTCCCCTAGGATCTGCTTCAAAACACAGATGCCCACAAAAGAGCATTCCATGAAATCTACCGGACCAGGTCGGTTAATGGGATCCCTGTGCCCCCTGACCAGCTTGAGGACATGGCCGAGAGGTAAACAAACACCTGGCTTTAGGAAATCTCTTGTTCAAAAGCAGCTCCAGGGGGTGGGTTTTCCAATCCTTTTCTTTTAAAAATGGATTTCCTTTCTTCAACAGAGGTGTTTACATTTGATCAGGAAACCTCAGGATCCCCTAAGACAGGCTGAGAATGCCAAGGGTCTGACCCCTGGCTAATGGAAAAGAGGAAACCTGAATTTACTGGTGCCAGCCTGGAATTCAGGAGCACTTGTCTTCCTGGGCTGTATTGTTATTCAGGGCTGTCAGGAACATTATGTAATGTTGCAAAGGCAGCTTAGAAAAGAACCAGCAGAGCGATGTGTTGGCAGGGGAGAGCAGTGAATCCGACTCAATCATCCCTGGTGTGCCTTTCCACACAGATCTAGAAAAGCGATCAGAGGGGAGCGATCCACCGGTGTGGAGGGCTGTCCCGGCAGCCTGGTCCTGGGAGCTTGCGTGTAACAGGTTAAAAGCAGCTGCGTACTGTTACTATTAGTTACATCCTGTGAATTCTCGGTGTTTTCTCTCTAGGTTTCATTTTGTGTCCTCCACATCCGAGCTGCACTTGATGAGAATGGAATTTCTCGAATTAAAGTACCGTCTGCTCTCACTGCTGGTTCTTGCAGAGTCGAAGCTCAAGTCTTGGATCATCAAGTATGGGAGAAGGGAGTCGGTGGAGCTGCTGCTGCAGAATTACATTGTGAGTCTCCTGGGTGCTGGGTCAGAAGGAAACAGGAAGCAGGGATGTGGCATCTTACCCCTACCCCTTCATTTGATGCTGTTCTGTTTTCCTCTTGAATTTCAATGTGAAAGTACTCGTGCTTTGGTTGGATGGGAGAGGTGCTTAAGAGCCGTGTACAGGCAGCTGCTGTTAAAAATCTCTGTTTTCAGAAAAGGGTTGGTGCATTGGTCTTGTAGAGCAGGTATGATTGACTGGCTTTTATGGCTTTAAAAAAAAAGTTTTTTTGCATGGGATGCCCATGGCATCTGTTATGAACTCCTCGTTGAAGCCTGATTAAGACTGGAAGTAGCTCTACCTGTATCCCTTTAAATCGATTCTCATTTGCTCACAGAGAAGCTGTCTTTTTCTTTTTTTCAGATTAGGTCTGTTTCTATGTCTCATTGTCATTCTCTGAGCTGTGCATGTGCGTGTGTGTGTGTGTGTGTAAAACACTTGATCGATGAAGCTCTATACTGATGTGCAAATGAGTGTGTGTGTGTGTGTAACACTTGATTGATGAAGCTCTATACTGATGTGCAAATGTGTGTGTGTAACACTTGATCAATGAAGCTCTATACTGATGTGCAAATGAGCGTGTGTGTCTGTGTGTGTAACACTTAATCGATGAAGCTCTATACTGATGTGCAAACATGTGATCTCACTTTTGGGCTGTGTCCATTTAAAGCAGTGGTTCTCAGCTTCTCTCATGCCCCAACCCTTTAATACAGTTCTTCATGTTGTGGTGACCCATCTCCAACCATAACATTATTTTTGTTGCTACTTCATCACTGTAATTTTGTTACTGTTATGAATCGGGTGACCCCTGTGACAGGGTTGTTCGCCCCCCCTCCCCTCCCGAGGGGTCGTGACCCACAGGTGGAGAACCACTGATCTAGAACCATATAGAATTATATGAGGGGGCTTCAAAAAGTTTGAAATCCCAGTATCTTTTCAACATATTTCGCCACAAACTTTTTGAAGTCTCCTTGTATGGAGTCAGTGTAGATAAGGTCTCTGCCTACTCATGCACATACATGTGCAAAAGAGATTTCTCTGTCATCATTAGCTCCCATTGACATACGTGTGTTAATTAAAGGGGATTTATTTCTCTTTGTAAATTAAGCCTGCCCCCTTTTGCAAGCTTATTGGCAATACATGCTTACTCACACATTCATCTTTGATAGGACACTTCACTTTGTTTTCATCACAAATTCAAAATGGCAATTTAGTGAATTTTTACCAGATATATTCATTTCTAACCTGGACTCAGTGACTCTGACACCCGGGGGCAACTGATAGACCTACTGAAACAGTGGCTTTCGGGGGCCCCCGGGATTTTATTTTGCTACAGTTTTATTCTGTTTCCCAAGTGATGCCTGAAACAGCATTAATTTCAAAATTAAATGTCACAGCTTTTCAATCGAGTCTTTCTCAAGACTTCTAAAATGGTCTCAGAAGCATTTGTTAAAAATATGCAATCTGTTGTGATGGTCTCCCTTTATTCACCTTTTTATATTTTTCAGAAAGTAATGTGAAAAGTCCAGAGTTTCAACCCTCTGCTACTCCTTTCAATATTAAATTTCCCTTTAAGTGCAGATTTGCGTTTATATTTTCAGTCAAAAAATACACCCTGAACGCAGGAGCTATTTATGCAGGTTTCGTCTTTGCTATTTATGGACAGCCAATCAGATTCAAATGCTTAATGGGACCCTTCCACCAGGTTGATAACCCAGTACAATGATGTTAGCAATCCTCTTTTAACTTCTCAAAATAAAAGTTATATTAATAGAGAGTTGTTATTAATGATTAAAAATTCTTGTACTTTCTGCCTACTCCATAAAGTTCATTTAGCTGCTAATTTTAAACTTTGCTTTGTAGCTCTCAAAGTGACTTGAAAATTGCTGTAATTATGCCACAAACATAACATGTTTCAACGATTATGCCTTCATAGTCTCATCTCCTGTAGAAGGTTGCCTATTTACAAAAATTGTGAATATTAATCATTATGCAGCTTTGCTCACACTTCCTCTCCCCCTTCAGTTGCAAGTTAGCAATGACTTGGTGCGCAGTTCTTGGAATGACTGTAAAGCTTTGAGTGTTGTCCGTGTCTCTGGCGCCTGGGCAGTTGTGACACACACTAAGGGGCCTTCCGAGATCGCTCAGCATCAAGTCACCTGCTCCAATGGGGCACAGTTACTCTGACGTGGAACCTGGAGGTGAAGGCACAACATTCGGAATGGATGGGGGAAGGTCTGGGGGAAGCCCTGCTTCAGGTGGTAAAGATAGACTCATTGATCTTGTAGTTTAGTCCTCTGAAGAAGGTAGCTCACATATTAGTTTCGTCTCTGCTGGAGGACAGCTTACACTTAGACATTCGAGTTGCTGCTATTTATGTGAGAGTGTAGCATAGGTGAGTGGGTTTGCAGCAGGAGGGGAGGGATTGAAATGCACTCCCCCCTTACCCCCTCCCCCCACTACACTCCAACTCAATGCCATTTAGTTGATCCCGACGTGTAGCGACTGTAGGTTGGAAAAGAACCGGCCTGGTTGGTTTCCAAGACTATGACTCTTTGCAGGAATTGAAAGCCTCTTCTTTCTCCTGGAGAGAGACAAGTGGCTTCAAACTGCTGACCTTGTGGTGAACAGCCAACTCGGTCCCATATGACACCACCAGGGCTGCACCACCACTGGAATTACATCTGACCGTGCTTGACTCTCAGCACAGCAGCTCACTACCCATTCCACTTTGGGGATGACGCATTTTCCAGAAGACCTAGTCTTTTTGCACATTTTACAGCAACAGAATAAAACACACTCTTCTAAGGAGCAGAGACCGACACAGTTCTTTCGGTTCCACTTTGAGCCTCTCTCCTCCTTGTGGGGTTTGTGGGGAAGTTACCTGCTCTAGAACAGAATGGTTCAGAGAGTGACGACTTTCTGAGAATATAATAAGATCGGTTTCATTCATGCAGTCCGTTCCTTGGTTTCTAAAAACACTTGTTGTCACGAGCCATATGCTCTTCCCAAGAGAACACCAGAGGACTCTGTGAATGCAAAGGTTTCATAAGTACCTTCCTTCAGCTGAATTCTCAACTGTTTTATTCTTCTACCAAAAAAAAAAAAGATTAAAATTCCTCAGGACTTGAGAATGTATTTTTACAGGAAGTGCCTAAAGAATTCTTGCAAAAATACACAATGTTTGTTGCAGTTTGGTTAGGCAATAAGCTCTTGATAAGAGATGATTATTATAATGCACATCAAAAGATGACTCGTTTGCTCTTGCTGGTGGAATTGTTCATATGACCATGTTAGGTAACCCTTACTTCATTTGTACTTTGGAAAAAATGGGGTAGCATTTTATTCTTTCTTTCAAACAAAGAAAGAGAAGAGCTCTTGGGATTGTTGATTGTGTGAATGAAACATAAGAAACGCAAACATTCGTTTTATTAATACTTTATTCACTAAGTGGCCAATACTGTGAAACTACTTCTTTAAGTTTTTTCTTCTTGTTTTGAAGTCCTGAATTAGTCGGGTTAGCTCTATTGAAGTGAAATTGACAAACCTTCAAATTTTCATCTCTATTCTTACCTTGTGAAAGTCAAAATTTAGTCACTTCCAATAGTACTTTGGGTTTAGTGGAATAAAAAAGTTACCTTCTTTTTTATCAAAGTATCATCAACTCTGAAAGTCTCTAATGGGGCTTCTATGTTTAACTTGATCTCCAATTTGTCTTTATTTCAAAAAAGTTATTTTTATAAAGAAATAACAGACTATCCCTGCAGTTTTAAGTCTACTTGGGTGTTTATTAGCTCATTTTTCTTAGAGGCTATACCCAGATAGTTCATGGTGAAAGAGATTTGGACGTTCGCTCACTAAAGTGATTCTGGAAACTAAGGACCAACTTAAAAGAATCAATAACAAATTAAAATCAATGACCTCTCTTTCAACGTGTATGGTTTATTCTCTCAGATTGGAGGTCTACTTGGATAGGGCAAGCAGTTGTGTCTATTAGTTGAAAGTTTGGCAGTTCCAGTCTATCCAGAAACCCCTAGGGAGGCAGGCCTGGCCAGCTGCTTCCCAAAGGCCGCAGCTGTGACAGCCCTCAGGAGTCCTACTCGGAACGTGTGGGGTTGCCTCTCAGTGAGAATCGACTCAATAGTAATGCACAACGATACAACCATACGGGAAGCTCCAAAAGATCTGAATGACTCCTTACACGGTTTATACTATTCTTAGAGCCTCCTTCCTTGCACACCTAGAGGGGATGTGAACGTGGAAATAAGATTTTCCTTCTTGTTCACTTTTAATTACCGACATAATCATTAGCAAGAGGCTACTGAAGTCATTTTGCCCAGCCAGGACATTTCCATTTCCGTTAGCTAGAGGAATTGTCTTACCGTCAGCCTCTGGAAGCATGTGACAGACTATATATGACTGTCTTAAATCTTGGTCAGATAGTTTCCTCTTCAAGTTCTTCCACCAGGCTCATCGCCTTAGGTGTTTTTCCCCTTTTTTTTATCTAACTGGGGGGAGAAGAGGAAAATCAAGGATCGGGTGAAGGGTGAACTAGTAGGGGGGGTATTGTTAGTTTAAGCTGTGGACTATGGAGTTGATGATCTTAATGTAAACTCACATCTAGTTTACAACAAAAAGATGTTGACAAATTAAATTACCATATAATTTTCCCCCATTTGGTGAATTTGAAATTAAATAGTGACCTAACCACTCTCTTCCTACTTTATTCTCAAAACAAATATGAGCAGTCTTATTCAAGTTATTGAGTGACGTATTCGTCAAGAAACTTTCCATCCCAGGACATTTGCGACATTTCCAGCCCCCTCTACCTCTGAGGAATAATTAATGTGTAAGCACCTGTCTTATAAGCTTGACGTGCTATGAACTGTCCAATAGATGTAATGTTCTTTCATGTTTTCTTGAGACATGACCGACACATAATGGTAAAAAGCAAGGATGTTTGTGAAACTGCACCTGTACGATAGACTGTCCTATCTTGCCCTATGGGTCGCTATGAGTCAGAATTCATTTGATGGTAGTGAGCTTGCTTGTTTGTTTGTTTGTTTGTTTTTGAGAGGAGGCTCGTATTTCCTGGAGTTAACAATAACATAATTTATCTGTTTTGGTTTTCGTATGTGTTGTCTATTTTACAGTACATATTTGCCTGCAGTGACTATGATAGGTATGAATATATATATATATGAGATAGACCTGTCTTAGCTATATTTTTAAGAGGCCACTAGAAACATGACACCACTAATAACATGAGCTGAATGTGAGCTTATTTAGTTCTTTCCTCTTGCAAACATGCCCTGCCTCCCTTTTATTAGAACGGAAATGCTTGTGCCTGGCCCCATGTGTTTATAATTTGAAGTTTCTGGGAACATTCAGTCACAAGGATTTATATTCAAAGATCAAAAGAATCCCACAGCTCAAGCCCAGTAGGCCTGTTAAAATGTTCTTTCACATTTGCTGCTTTCTAAATGCCAGGCCTGGCTCTCCACAGAAACACCCATCTCCTCTCTCAACCAGCCCTTGGGAGGCAGAAGAAACCGAATACTTTCTCAATCTAGTGCTGAGTTAAAATTACCATTGTGGAATCAATGGTAAGCTTAGAATAAATTCAGGTTCTGTGTAGCGATAGAATCCATTTGATATTTTTAAGATGAGTAAGCTTAGGAAGTTTGGGTAAAATACCCACAAAGCGAGGTCATTGTCTTCAATCTCAGGCACACCTAAGACATACTGAAGCCGCCTGAGGTTCACACATCTGCCTAACCTGCGCTACCTTCTAACCATGCTCCCGCCCTTTCCAGTCTTTTATAGAAAATAGCAAATTCTTTGAGCAGTATGAAGTGACCTACCAGATCCTGAAGCAGACGGCTGAGATGTATGTCAAAGCAGATGGCTCAGGTATGGCGGGACTTGATGCGGCACGGGACTAGGTCAGAGTGAGAGCCTGCAGGTCTCTGAGGGATCCTAGCACGTGTAATCTCTGCAGAATCTGGGTGAGGCCGTGCCGCTGGCTTGGAGAGCACGGATTTAGTCTCCTCACGTGGACTTTTGGCTAGGAGACATTTTTCCAGTGCCTAACCTGCGTAATGACACACCTCAGTTTGTGTGTGTGTGTGATCTAAGAAAGAGCACAATAAGCATCCATTTTCTAAATTGCAATTTTAAAAAATCTATTTTCAACTCAGAGAATTGAAGGCAAATAAATAAATAACCTCAATACCACAATCAAGTCAATAAAAGCTTAATTGATATTAGAAAGTTGCCTCACGTCAATGCTGACTCACAATGACCATCTATGTCAGAGCGGAACTGTGATCCAAGAGGCATTCAAAAATAAATCAATAGCTGACGTTTGGGGTATAACTCACCAGGCCTTTCTTCCACGCCCTCTCTCTGGGTGGACTTGAACCTCTGGCCTTTCAGTGAGCAGCCAAGTGTGTTCCCCTTTTGATCCACCCACTTGTTTAGTGTAAACCCCAAAGTTGTTAAGAACATTATTGTCTTGAATGTAGTATGTCATATGTTTTGGCCAGCATCATGTGATAGCATTTTTGATTGACCTGAAATTCCCCCATTTACTTGGGTTCTTGGAACGTGTAAACACATGCATGGAGACCCTTGTCCATAGCCCATTTGTGGATGGCACTTGATGTGCTCGGATCTTTCATCTTTGTAATGGTCATGTGGCTTCCAGTACCTGGCGAGGGAGAGTCTCACGTTACACGTGTGAACTGTATAGCCTGAAGAAGGACCGGGCATTTCCACCAGTATGTAAGGATGCCAGGAGAAGGCATGATGGGCTTAAGGTATACATGCAAGCAGCCTAATGCATTTTGCCTGCTTCAGTGGAGGAGGCTGAGAACGTGATGAAGTTCATGAACGACACCACGGCTCAGTGGAGGAACCTGTCGGTGGAAGTGAGGAGCGTGAGGAGCATGCTGGAAGAAGTCATCTCCAACTGGGACCGCTATGACAACACTGTGGCCAGTCTGCAAGCATGGCTGGAGGATGGGGAGAAAATGCTCAGTCAAACAGAGCACGCCAAAAAGGTGAGGTGGTCGGACACAAGGGCAACTTCCATGTCGACTTTGATAAGTTTTTACAGCATGCTTTGCCTGGGAATATTTGCTAGTGTGACTCGACTATGCTGACTCCCCCTGACATATTATGTTTTCAGTCCATCCATTATTTCTGACCAATAGATACACCATTAACAGATGCTCTCTTCAGATAATTCCCTATTGGATACCTTCAGTGTTGGGCTTGTTTTGGTTTGACTTTGGAGTGCAGAAGAACCAGACTGGGTGCGGTCTCCCCAAACCTCCAGGCAGCAGAGGGCTCTAGGCTCACAATGTAGTCTGTATGGGAAGAGGCAGGAACAGGACCCAAAAACATAATCCAAACTCACTGCCATCCAAGCCATTCCGACTCATCGCCACTCATTTTTGAGAGGATGGAATTGGCTTTGGGTAACATAGTAATGAATCTAGAGCATGGCATTTTTGTCTCTGAATATTTCTTATTTTCAATTTTACCAACTCTCAGCCACAGGTTTTATTCTAGATTGGAGTAAGTTTTAAATTTTACTTATTTTTTGACCAGTTGTATGTATGTGTATGTATGAGGGGCCGTGGAGAGCACTGTATTACTTAATGCGAGTGGATGTAAGTATCAGTGAGATAGAGTATTGCATACAATTACTTTGTAAATATTTCACTTGGGGGCCAGTAGAAACCTCAGAGCAACCATTGAGAAAACGATCATAAAAATTACCTCTGCTCTCACTGATTTGTGGGGAGGGTAGGAAATAGCTCTGGGCCACAATGAACAGGGAAACAAATGAAATCTTAGCTGCCTCATTTCTTTGTCCATGAGTCGGTTGACAGTGTTGGTTGTGGTGGGTGGGGAGCTGAAGGCTGTACCATAGTGGTCAGAAGTTTTGATGTTGAGTTGAAATCTATTATACCATCTTCCCGAGTGTTCACACACATCGTTTAAACACAACCTGCACACAAATTCCAGCCTGACTACTGATAAGACTTTAAATGGTGGTCAGTAAATTTATGTGGAATAGGTACTACAGAGGAGTCTTAGTGGCACAGTTCATTAAGAATTGGGGTGGGAGGGGTTGGTCACAGGGTGACCAGCCACCCTGTGACAATGAGGCTACCTGCTCTGAAAGCCTAAGGAACAATTTCACTCTGTCTTCTAGGATCCCCAGGAGCCAGAATCCACTTGATGGCAGAGGGGAAATGCTAAAATGCTAGCCTCCCCTTAAGAAGCATATAGTCCACATTTACTATACGAGAATTACTGCTCCTCTTTCACAATTGGCTCCTATCCCATTGTGCTGTGCTACTGGATTTCCATTTTTCTGGTGTTTACCATTCTGCATTTGTGTAGCTTGAATATCTGTGGAGATGAGAATGGCGGCAGTCGTCGACCCATTCTGACTCGGCCTAGGTGTTTCTTGATGTAAGGGGCCCTGGCCACCAGGAACATAGCATCTCTTCCCACACAGGAACGACACACAGCTGTTTGAATGATCTCTTTACTGTGATGTGGCACCCATTCTTTTGACTTGGACTGAGCTGGAGAGCACTTCCTGGCCCAGTATGCAACCTTAAACAAATCAGAAAGGGTGTTATTCTACATGGGAGGGGCTTCCATTCTTCTTTGAAAAATGATTGAATTTGGTGTAAGTTTTGCTGTGTATATTCTCAACAACAAAGAAAATAAGATGTGTGTTTTATAAAAAAGGTATTTTCTGTTTCAAGTTCATTTATTAAAATGTTGTATTTGGTTGGGAACAGATTGAAGATGTCCCTGCACATTGGGACCAGTCTTAGAACAGGCATTTCTCTGAGTCTGGTCACTTTCATGTCATGGTTACTGTGCGGTACGGTTTCCAATCGTGTGCCTTCTTCACTTTCCGTGTAGGACTTTTTCCGCAATTTGCCTCATTGGATTCAGCAGCACGCCACCATGAACGACGCTGGCAATTTCCTCATTGAAACCTGTGATGAGACGGTTTCCCAGGATCTTAAGCAGCAATTACTGTTGCTAAATGGGCGATGGAGGGAGTTATTTATGGAAGTCAAGCAAGTATGTCTTTCCCATCTTTATATCTCCACAACACGTGTGTGTGTGTGTGTTACAACCTGCTGTGATAAACACCCTGTTTAGAGATTGCTCATCAAGAATGGGCTTACTGGTGCAGAGGGTAGATATGCTTAGAAA
Organism: Tenrec ecaudatus; assembly: GCF_050624435.1. Lineage (NCBI taxonomy): Eukaryota > Metazoa > Chordata > Mammalia > Afrosoricida > Tenrecidae > Tenrec > Tenrec ecaudatus. Next base: position 15,479,694 of record NC_134536.1, read on the forward strand.
TGGTATGTTGTGTATTTGGTAATTCATTCTCTAGGATTTTAATGGAGGACGATTACAAAAATTATCATTTGATTAAGAGGCACATTGACATGTGGCATCTACTTACAGAGATCCATTTGGGTTTCCAATCAGAGTTCAAGCCTTCTTTCTTTTTGCTAGTTCCTTCTTCTCCCCTTTCACAGTAATTGAACCAAGCTGAAATGTATTTAAATTTGGAGTTGGGGAATCTGGAGTTATAGGGAGTCCCCTATAACACGTACCGTGTAACATTTGCCGACAGTGTGAGGGAGTGAACGGCCAGGCAGACTAACGTCTCTGCTTAGTGGTTTCTCACACGGTGCACGGCCCGTTCTTGTCTTCTCAGTACGCCCGAGCTGATGAGCTGGACAGAATGAAGGAAGAATACACCGACTGTGTGAAGACCCTGACTGCCTTTGCCTCCGAGGCCCAGAGGAAGCTTTCAGAGCCCGTAGGAGTCTCCTTTTTGAATGTCAAGTTACTAATTCAGGACTTGGAGGTGAGGGGGATTCTGGGCCATAAAACACAGATACTACGTTGAAGAAAAACAACTCAGAGGGTGACTCAGTGATTGCAAACACTATCCCTACTTCTCCTTGGACGGGTCCTGCATGTCCTGGTGTGGGCCACCTCTCCTAAGAGAATGGATCTGGGTTTTGTAAAGCGTTGTGTTGACCAGGTAGAGTGTCACTTCGAAAGTGTTTACCTAGAGCCCAACGATGCAGCTCACGAGGAAACAAGAGCCTTCTGTAGACGGTGTATCCATCGATACAGGCTTTGCTAAAGGCTTCCGACAAACACGGTTCCAGGAAATCGAGTTTCGTTCATGCCATTTCTTGAATACTGTGCTGCCCTCAAACATGAACGAGTGGAAGAAGAGTTAATGACACGGAGAGGTTGCATGATATAATTGCGCTCTTAAGGTAGAAAAGCAATCACCATTAAACCTTAAAATGGTGAGAGATACACAGAGGGGAGAAAAGATTGGTGCTGGAATGAGACAATACTGGCTCTTCTTACAGTGTGAGAAGGCTATAGGAAAACTTAATTTTCTTCATGCTAATGTCTCTAAAATTTTTCAATGGGAACACATGGCTTTCTTGAGGGGTAAAAGGGTTGGTTAATATTTGAAGACAGGGAAGAGTCTCCGAGAGGGAACATGTGTTTGCTGACATTAGGGCCCATGACTCTTAGCTGCCCTGTGTACAGCGGAGAGCAGCCCCCACTGATCCTGCACCGTGTGTTGGGATAAAAGAATATTTACGACTGTGTCAGCACATAGCTTTGAACCTTTAAAGATTACGTCAGTTCATTTTTATGTAACTTAAAGATTTCTGGTCACTTTTCGAGGAAAGCTTGGATGTGTTTCTATATTAACAACGAAGGGGGAAAGGCCCCCAGGGGTGCCCAAGGAGCCAGCACAGCCCAGTGATTGAGAGCTCGGCTGCTAAGGAAGATGGTTGGTTTGACCCCACCAGTTGCTCCACGGGAGAAAGACGTGGCAACCAAAAGATGCATGCTTCCCTACAGATGTGCAACCTTGGAAGCCCTATGGGGCAGTTCTACTCAGTCCTGTAGGGCCATTATGAGTCAGAATAGGCTCTATTACAATGGGCTATGTGGCGCAGGTGGTTAAGCATTCAACTACTAACAACAAGGTTGACATTCACATTACCCAGAAAGGCTTGCTGACCTGCTTCCAAAAGGCCACAACCTTGAAAACCCAATGGAGCAATCCCACTGTTTACTCCTGGAGTCGCCATGAGCCCGCATCAACCTGATGGTGACTAAAAAACACCAAACTCGCTGTCATGGGTTCGATTCTGATGCATAGTGACTGTACAAGACAGTGTAGAACTGCCCCTCTGGGTTTCTGAGACTGGCCTTAGATAGCTTCATTTTCTACTGCAAAGTGGCTGGTGGTTTCTAATTGCTGACCTTGAGGTTAACCGCCCAACACATTACCCACAAGGCAATCAGCCCTCCTTGATGGTACCTGGTAATGAACTAAAACAACACCTGGAAGCTCCAAGGACCTCTTATAGACAAAGACTCTTCTGTGGCACCTGTGGGCTTTGGTCCCGCCTTCTTTGGTATCCTGAAGTTCTAAGGTGTTAATGTTGCTGTTTCCGTGGTTATTGCAGGACATTGAGCAGAGGGTGCCGGTGATGGATGCCCAATACAAGATGATTACAAAGACAGCTCACCTCATTACAAAAGAAAGTTCCCAAGAAGAAGCCAAGGAAATGTTCGCCACCATGTCTGGGCTCAAGGAACAGCTAGCCAAGGTGGGAAAACCTCAGCCCACACTGAGATACTGACACTGTGTGCTTGTCTCCTTCTCTCCCACCGACAGACGAGCGGGACACCTGCTGTGCTTGCTGACAGTCCTGCTTCTGCTTCTTTTAATGCTTTCCAACAATCTTTTTTTTTTTGCTTCTCCTTAGGTTTCCTGAGTTAGTAACTTTGGTATGAGTCTTAGCAAGGAAACTATGACGCTGACACCAAGCATGACCTCTGTTACTTTAGAAGTACTCCAAAAGCCCAAACCAAACTCACTGCCATTGAGTTGAAGCCTACTCACAAAGACCCTATGGAAGAGAGTAGACCTGCCCCCGTGAGTTTCTGGGATGGTAACTCTCTATGAGGGTAGAGCCCCGCCTGTCTCTCAGGGGACACGTGGTGCTTTCAAACTGTTGACCGGTGTTTAGCAGCCCAATGAGTCACCACTATGCCACCAGGGCTCCTTAGAAGCCATATTTTAAAGAGTCCTGGTGGTGCTATTGGGTAAGTATTGGAATGTTAACTGCAAGGTTGGTGGTTCAAACCCACCAGTCAAGATTCTAGGGAAAAGATGAGGCTATCTTTTCCTGTAAAGATTTACGGCCTCAGAAATGTGATATCGGATCATTATGAGTAGGAATTGATGTGATGGCAATGGATTTGGTTTGGGTTGGGTTTGGATGAGTTATATTTTAATATAAAGGTAGAACTTCTCTGAGGGAAAGATAAACTAAGAAATCGGTGTGTGTAAAACACACACACATATACATAGAATGAGAGGGGGGAAGGACGAGGAAAGAAGAGAAGGGCCATATATTTGAATGAGAATGAGTTCTCAAATACCCTTAATGTTAAGTGTTCCTGGAATACCTTCACCTTCTGTATTTGCTGATATAATCAGAAAACAGCAGAATGTCTGTTTTTCAGTTCCCAGATCTCACCTTAGACTTAGGGTGTTTTATTTCCTTTATATGCAGAGATAGCTGAACATAAAATCTGTTCTGACCCATAGCAACCCCATGGACCACAGAACGAAACACTGCCTACCTGGTCCTGCACCATCCTCAAAATTGTTCCTATGCCTGAGCCCCTTGTGGCAGGCACGGTGTCAACCAACTGTGCCATCTCCTTGAGGGCCTTGCTCTTTTTGTCTGCCCCTCCACTGTGCCAAGCAGGCTGCCCTTCTCCAGGGACCAGTCTCTCCCGACAACATGTCCAACGTGTGTAAGACAGTCTTGCCACACTTGCCTCTCAGGAGCACTTTGGTTGGACTCCTTCCAAGGCAGATCCGATTGTCCTTTTAGCAGTCCCTGGTACTTTCAATATTCTTCTCCATGATTCAAATACACCACTTCTTCTTGGGTCTCCCTTATTCAGTATACAACTGTCACATGCACAGGAGGCAATGGAGAATACCATGGCTTGGGTAGGGCACCTTACTCCTCGAAGTAACATCCTTGCTGTTCAGCACCTTAGAGGGTTCTTGTGCCGCAGATTTTCACAATGCAGCACACCTTTTGACCTACTGATTGCTGCTTCCATGAACACTGATTGTGGATCCAGAACTTTGATTTTGGATTGAGAAGCCATAGTCTTTTCTATTTGAAGGGTGGTTTTGTTTGTTTGTTTGTCTGAATTTTAGAAGTTCTTTGAGGATTATCTAAAGTTGATTTTGAGAAAGGTGGCATTTATAACCTGCATGATTGGATACTTAATTTCTAGCTAAAGAAAGGAGTTCATAAATAAATGAATGGGAAAATTTTTTATAAGGAACAATTAGAAAATAAAACAGAAGTAGACAAGCCTGTTAATAAGGATAGAAACTAGAAAGAGAGTGACCTATAGGAAATCTGTACTGAATATTTAATGGAAAAGAGGAATATTTTTGAAAAATTAAAATTGAAATAAGTATAGACCTGAGAAAGAAATGTTTAGCTGTCAGTCTGGTATAGAGTAGAGTATTTATTTTTAATGGATTACATTTTAACATTAAAACTAGAGTTATGTATAAGTTGAAAGTAATAGGAAATCATGAGAATATCTGTAGCCAGTAAAGTTGATAAACTCCCAGCTGCTCTCCAGAATTTTGTGTGGATTCACATCTCTGCCTGGACAGGCCTCCAGATCTGGGGCAATCCTGAAGGAAGCACATTATGCCCTTAGATACTGTCTAAGCCATGAAATAATTTTGCTGATGTTTCAGATGTAGCATCTTGATCTGTTTTCTGTAGCACACAGGAAGCTTTTTAAAAGTACCTTGTCTTTTATTGTTGATGCTAGCTTCTCTTGGTTTTGCTCAAGGTAATTTTAGCAGAGACTTGTTGCAGTGGAAGAATTATATCATTTATCTTTCAGGCAGATATGCAAGTGTGTCACCACACACCACTCTATCTGACACGGGGACACAAAGTGATCCTCTGGTCTTGCCACGGATGACTTTAGTAATATTAGTGATAAAATTAGTGCATGGCTGTGGTTCTCATTTAAGAAAGAAAAGGGCAAAACAAAACCAAAACTACCAGCAATGGTAGAATAACAATTACTTCATTCTCTTTCTTCAGTCTTATGAAAGTATTAATAGTACTTTGGAAGCCACCTTACAGAAAATGGGGTGGGGGTTGGGGGCAGCGGGGCAGGAAGGTCTCGGAGAACTGGTCCTGATCTAACATAAATGTTAGATGGCAGCTTTAGGGGCTCTTGCGTTCCAAGACCTTAGAGTCACATCGTCAAGATAATGCAGACATGCAAAACCAAACCAGCACGTGACGGGTGTGTTGGTTCTGACTCAGTGTGGCCCTGTGAATGTCAGAGAACTGCTTCCCTACTGCAAGACCTTTCTTCAGAACTGCCCCTGGGTGGATTTGAAAGGCCAACCTTTCTGGTTAGTTACCGTCTTCGTTAACCATTGGTGCCACCCAGGAGTTCCAGGTGCCACATTCACAACATGTTTTGCAAAGACACCTGAATGAGGAGGGCGAGGACCATTCCGACCAGGGACAAGCCTAGTAGCTGAGCCTTCCCGAGGGAGTGAGTCTGTGACATGAGTTCTTGGGACCTGAGGAGGCAGAGAGTATCGAAATGCGGACTCAGGGGGCAGCAGGGAAGTAGATAGCCTTCGAAGCCAGTTCACTCCCATCCACCTCCCTGCTGAGAAGTTGCCTCCGCAGTCCAGTTCTATGAATGCTGAATCGGAATCGACATTTCAGCAAGATTCCCACGTGATTCTGATTTAGTGGAGCTGGGGAACAAAGACAAATTCTTTGCAGAGGGTTGAACGAGAACGAACCAGTTCAACCCCTGATTTGGGAAAGAATAAGCCAACCAGTCTGTAAGCTTATCTGGACTGAGTGTCTTAAGTAGGAGGGTTATTGATAATGAATTTGGAAGGCTGGTGGAGGCCCCATGTACCTCCACTGAGTACATTCCAAAGCTGTAAATCTTAACGGGAACTGAGAGCCGTATCTTTGTCCCACAGAGTGGCTGATGGCTTTGAACTTACAACGGTGCTGTTAGCAGTTCAAAGTTTACTGGACAGGGTCACCAGGGTACCTTGGATTAGTAAAAAAACTCACTGCTATTGAACCAATTCCAACTTTCAGCATCACTATACGACAGGGGATTTAACCAAACCTATAGGAGATGGTGGAATCTCCCCTGTGGGTTTCTGAGACTGTAACTCTTATGAGTGTAGTAAGCTTCATCTTCCACCCAAAGAGTAGCTGGTGGTTTGGAACTACTGACCTTACAGTTACCAGCCTAATGTGTAGCCACTATGCCCCAGGGCTCCTTGGAGTGGTCTCGATAAAGAATGCTACTGAAAGATAACCTGGGTTCAGATTTGAAGGCCCCCGTAAAGATGAGATGCACGTTATGGGTGGAACCGGGTGCCAACTAGTTCGCCAACCCCATTTCTTTAGGTGAGAAAGTGCAACCCAGATGGGGCTGTCTCCATGAATTTTCATTGAAAAAAAACCAAAAACAACTTTGTAGCTATTTATTTTTCTCAGTGTGACAGATATATATATATATATTTATTTTAAACAGAAAAACACAACACGCCCACAGAAAATACCACTCAACTCTCTTCGAGATTTGAAAGCCCCAGACCAAAGGACATGCTCCCGAGAGCTGGAAACAGTCTCCGTAGCTTGCATCCTTAATGGTGTTTACTGGGATTTCACCCTTGTTATCTTAAAGGTCAGAGAATGTCACTCCCCACTTCTCTACGAGTTGCAGCAGCTATTGGTTCCGTTGGAGGCCTTGGAAAAGCACAAGACGAGCTTCCATGACTCCCTCGGGAAAATTGACGCCGCGATGGCCGTTCTTGAGCGCGAGGCACAATCGAGCGCCCTTTTCCAACAGAAGCATCAGGTGAGGAGACGTAGCCATGTGAACGCCCATGCATGAAGACAAACCGGGGCGGTGCGCGGAGGGAGAAAAATCCCGACCGCATGGGATGCGTTTCTAATGTCACAGTGACAAGGCAGACAGACAGACACAAGAGTTCTTGTCCAATGAGGAACGTCTGACTCCGTTGCCAGCTGACCTTGGGTTTGCACGGTACCCAGGTAGCTGTGGAGCTGGACTGTATGTTGTTGGGGCGGAGCTCCTTGGAACCAGGTGCTTTACTGTGAAGTCGTGAGGTTGATGAGTGGTGCATTGTGCAAGATTAGAAAGGCTGGCATGTCTAAATGCACCTGGTTCCTCTGCCTATGATCTCAGCAATGCCCAGAGCCAGGTGGTTCTCAGAAAGCACCTGGGGATGTCGTCTCGGTGCCGGGGAGTGCTATGTGAGATGAGCTGGAAACCTAACAGGAAGGCTGATTTCATCATGGTCCCTCCAATACCCAGATCAACAGTCGGTTGAATCAACTCATTGCGATCATGCAGGACACAGGCGACATACTCCTTAAGGTGTCTGAGGCGATACATAACTATGGGCAGAGACAGCCTCAACTTTCTTCTGCTGTGGGGCTGGCGCCTGGCCCATTTCACCACCATGCCCAACCCACAGCAGCAGCACCCTGGCTCCTCCCAACCCAAACTCACTGCCATGGAACCAGTTCCAGCCCAAACTGACAGACAAGCAGTGGTTCCAACTCATAGTCAAGTCCAGTTCTTAGCAACCCTATGCAGGGCATCCATGACTGTAAACCTTTAAGCTGATAGACAGCCTCCTATTTCTACCAAGGAGTGGCTGCTGAGTTGAACCATGAACCTTGTGGTTAGCTACCCAGTGTTCATCCCACAACGCCACCAGATCTCACTAACTGGTGGCAAGAATGCAGACACTAAGCCAGTGTTTCCCAACGTGGACGATACTGGGGATGCTGGAATGATCCAGGGGGCTACAAAGGCAGATGCCTACACCTTATCCTGGCCTGTGGGCTATAGTACAAACGTTTCTAATGTCCAGGGGCCATTGATTTTTATTTTCTTCCTGAAATGGGAGTGGTAATCCAAATAAGTTTGGGAACCCGTGCACTAGACAAACCACAATTTTGGCATCCTGTTTTCGTAATGTGGCTAAGCTGGGCATGAGGACACGGACCCTCAGAGCTCTCACTGCGACATTTGAATGTCCGACTCAAGAACAGACCTCGGACTTCAGTGGCTTTTTAAAGAACGGTGCCCCTGGCCCTCTGCCTTCATGTGTTGGTGCTGAGAAGGAGGCTCTTGCCGTGTTTAGAGCCTCCGCCTTGCGCTCGTCAGCCCCCTGTCGCTGCCTTCCCTTGCAGGAGTTGCTGGCGTGTCAGGAGAGCTGTAAGGAGATGCTGGCCCTGGTCGAGAAAGGCAGCCAGAGCGTTCAGAAGTTTGTGAGCGTGAGCAGCGTGCTAAAGCATTTTGACCAGACCAAGCTGCAGAGGCAGGTTGCCGACATTCACGTGGCTTTTCAGGTAGTTTGCTTTCTCCTTTGTTGTCTCCTTTCTCCTTTATTATGACTCTCTTGACAGTAACGAGCTCGGGAGACCACAAGGAGGGAGAAACCATGAACCTCGCTTCTCCTGCTCTCTGCCCCGTCGGGATCCTCCCTACCCACTTCAGATGTCTGAAGACCCATCGCTTTTCTATTAATTAGTCGTGGGAGGAAACAGTGATAAGGAGTCAGTTCTTTTTTGTCACCTCCCCAGAGGAGAGAGGCGACATGCTCCATAGATTTTAAGGCTATCTCCATCTTCAAGGATGTGGTGATGCGTTTGAACCATCAACCTTCTGATCGGTCGCTGAGTGCTTACTGGCTACGCCCACAAGGCTCCCCTTCATCGCCAAAGGGGTTGATTGTTATTGTTAAGTGCCAGCGAGTCCGTTCCAACTCATAGAGACCCCGTGCAGAACAGAAAGAAACCCTGCCCGGTCCGGTGCTGCTCCTCTTCTTCACAAGCATCATGTCCCTCTCCAGGGACTGGTCTCTCCTGACAGCATGCCCAAAGTCCACGGGAGCAAGCCTCGCCGTGTCTCTTAAAGATGGACTGCTCTTTATTTATTGATTGTTATTTTATTAAATGATCATTTACTGGGGGCTCTTATAACAATCCACACAGCAATTGTATCTTGATGAATTACAAATTATTACTATTTTCACATCTTACACCGACCGCTGGATAGAGCCTCACAATGTAATCATTATTTGTACATGCAGAACATGGTAAAGAAAACTGGTGACTGGAAGAAACATGTGGAAACCAACAGCCGCTTGATGAAGAAGTTCGAGGAGTCCCGGGCGGAGCTAGAGAAGGTGCTTCGGATCGCTCAGGAGGGCTTGGAGGAGAAGGGGGACCCAGAAGACCTCCTGCGGAAGCACACTGTGAGTCCATCCCCTGTGAGGACATGGACAGGTGACCCTGACTGTAGACCATGCTTACAGAGAGGGAGAGACGAGCGGATGAGGGAGGAGGGTAGAAAGCTGTGGGCCATAAGACCCCAAAACTTCAAGAGCAGTAGCAATGCTGATGCCCTTGGCATTGAAAGGCATCCTAAGATAACTCAGAGTCACCGTACTACTTAGAAAAAGTCTTAAATAGTCAAGGATGATGTAGCCAATAATTGAGGCGAATGACTACGGCCTTTGGGCTCATTCTCTAAGCTAGTACACTGTGGAAGGGATGCTCTATCTCCCGAAACGTGTCTCGGGACTGGAAGCCAGCCTTGTGCCCATTAAGCTGGCCATGGAGATCGCAATGGCATCAGCATGGTGAGCGCTAGTCATGTTTGAGCTGGTGGACGCAGGGAGTGGGCACACCGAGAATGCGTGTTCAGGGTCATCTAGTTCTGAAAGCGCAGTGGCTGTTTCTAAGCCACACTCTTGAGTGGCGAATGCAATCTATTTGTGAAGCAGCTGACTGCACTTCTTAGCAGCGTCCTACCTCCCCAGGGCTGCTGTAACACAGTGCCACATAGGGGGTAGTTTACAGGAGCAAAATGCACGCACTCACAGTTCGACCAGCTGTGAGTCCACAGTCAGGGTGTCAGCAGGACCCTGTTCTCCCCAGAGCTTCTTGAAGATGCTCCTTATCCCTCCCAGCTTCCTGTAGGCCCAGGTGTTCTTTGGTTACAGCTGTAGTAGACCTCTGCCCCCACAGGGCCCCCTCCCCCCTGTCTCTGCTTCTGCTTGATAAGCCACTGTGATTGGATAAGGACCCACTCTATTCCTGCATGATCTCATGATTACTTAGCCAATAGCATTTCCAAGATCCTGTTCCCACATGAGGTCTTGTTTTCAGAGGTAACAGGGTGTGGGACATCAACATATCAGTCTGAGGGGACACAAGACAATTCCTCTGGATCCTACAGATCCATGGTGTGCCATTTTCTACTTGAAATCACGGTGCTTTCAAAATTATCCTGAATGTGTTCTCCCAAGACTGTGGGAGGCCCGGTCATGGGCACGTCTGTCTTCCTGAGCCCAGGTGTGTAGTTGAAATAGCTCCTAATAGACCATGAGGGCCACGGACACATCACATTTAGGGGACAAGAAAGGGTGAGGCTTCGTTCTGGCTTCTGCTCCGTCCTCAGCCTTTCCCAAAGAGACATCCCTGTGGAGTCAAGGTTGGAGGACCATACTTGGCATGCCAGAACATTCTAGCAAATGTGAAAACCACGGAGATATTTTTTTTCCAGAAGATAAAAAGGGCTTGTTGAATTTTCAAATGCACTGGGTTCTGACTCATAACTACAGATGGTTATAGTTCATTCCAGAAAAATAAATAGTCACTGCCCAGAAGGTTTGAAGAGCACCGCAGTTGGCAGTGGGGCTGGTTTAGAAGCGTGACAGCTTCATGACATGGTGACTTCATTCTTTCCGAGGAGACTTTTTTCCCCCCTCAGAGGTTTGTTTTTTTATCAAAATTGTGGAAATATAGGTAACAAAAATGCTTGCCATTCCAGTCTTAATGTGTAGACTTCAGTGGCTTTAGTGACAGGTGCACAACCATCAACGCGGTCCATGGCTCAGTTTTGGCATCTCCAACTCACTGTCCCCTCAGCAGAGACTCTTGTTTCCTTGTCCCCACTCCTTCCCTGCAAACCAACATCAACTCTGTGCATTCTTCTCTTCTTGCCATTTCGTGGAAGTGGGACCTTAGAGCACGTTTCCTTTCGGGCGGCCCTCCTTCCCTCAGCACGGCGGTCCCTGGGTCGATCCGTGCTGCACCAGGCGTCAGAGCTGCGTCTCTCTTTATGGAGCAGTGATATTCCATCCTACAGCCGAGGGTGTCTTGTTGAGCTACCCATCTCTGCAGGGACTCTTGGGTGGTGGCGCCATATGGGTCGTTGTAAAGAGGGCTTCTGTGAATATTAGTGTACGGGCATCTGTCCACCTCCTTGCTTTCCAGTCTTTGGGGGTGTATTCCTAGAAATGGGATTGCTGACCCAGAGGATAAGTCTTCCTTCACGTCTGGAGTTGAACTTCTGGAGCAAGGAACTGCCAAACCTAACCAGGACACTCTTGCCTACCTCCCCCGTCCCACCTCAGGAGTTCTTCAGTCAGCTCGACCAGCGGGTGCTCAATGCTTTCCTGAAAGCGTGTGACGAGCTCACAGACATCCTCCCTGAGCAGGAGCAGAAGGGCCTGCAGGACGCTGTTCGGAAGCTTCACAAGCAGTGGAAGGTGAGTCGGGGAGGAGGGAGCGAGCGGGAAGAAGAAAGGCATCCTAGCTACTCCTGGCATTTTAAAGACAACACAACTGGGATCAAACATGAGAACACACCACGTGGTGGTTCTAATGGGTCGGAGGCATGGAGGCTCTGTGTTCAATGGAACGAAGCACCGTGCCATCCTGTGTTGAATGCCTTTGTGAAGTCCCACGAAAGTTTTGTTATTCCTTTTGTCTTGATGGAATCAATTTTATCATATGGGTTAAGATGCCTTTTTTGTTGTTGTTGTTTCTTCATTTGGGGTGTAGGGAGAGGGGTGGTATCAAGCATCGAATGTATTCAGGCAACATGTAGGGAATCTCTGGTGAGTCAATTATGTTAGGCAGAAACAAAAGCCAACTCACTGCCCTTGAGTCAATTCGAAGTCACAGCCATGTTCTAGGACAGACTAAGAACTGCCTCGTTCATATCCTAGACTTTCCATCATTAACAGGAGCAGAGAGCTCATCGTTCTCCCTCAGAGACAGTGGGTGGGAATCACTGACCTTGCAGCTAAAAGCTCAACACAGAGCACACCATTAGCTTCCTGGGTCTCACATGCGCTGCTGCAATGACAAAAAAAAAACAAAAACAAAGCAGAAAAAGAGTTACTGTCCTCCAAAGTTTACCATCAGCTTAATGTATAAATAAGAGCGTTTATTGTTTAAGGATTTCATGATGAACAAAAACACAGCCTATGTTCCCTGTGCTTAGAATCTCTTAGGAGAGAGAATTCGTTATACATAGCAGAAGCATAATTTCAAAGGACAAGCCCACAGTTAAGTAATATGCCAGTGGACCTGAAAAGTCTGTGCCACAAGGGAATGGAAAGATAATTTTCCACATGCTGTTTGAACCTCCCGTGTAGTTTCCAGCTTTGAGAGAGGGACGTGGACCCACTGAGATATTGGAGAGGGGTTACTAAAACAGTTAGCCTTTGAGCTGGGGTTTTAAAGAAGAACCAAAGACCAGGGGGCAGGGAGGAGGCAGAAGCAAACAGCACGCAGAAGAGAGAGGTTTCCCATGTGATCCATGGGTTTGCAGGCCTCTGATCCTGCTCAGTCCCACGTGGGTGGCTTGGGCTGGGGGAGTGAATCTTGGGAGACCAGGTCAGGCCTGTCCAGTGGAGGCTGACTTCAGCACAGACACATCACGGACACCAGGATCCCATTTAACGGAGACCCTGTGGAAGGCTGACTTCCTTAAGCCCAACTGCAGAGGCCGTCATGGAAACAAACAAATAGGCAGACAATCAGGACTCCGAAGAACACAGAACTAAGCAGCAGCTTTGGAGTCATGGTGACCCGTGTGGGCACCATCGCAGGTGCAACCGCTGCTGCTTCTGCACATGGGTCCCCAGGCCTCCTTCCTGAGCTGCCCCTGGGTAGACTCAAACCTCCAGCATCTCGGGTGGTGGCTGAACATGTTGAGATTTCTGTTCGCAGCTGAACACAGGGAGCCCTAGTGGCGTAGTTGGTTATACGTGGGGCTGCTACACACAGGCCAGCGATTTGAAACCACCGGCCACTCGGCCGGAGAAAGACGAGGGCGTGTGCTCCCATAAGACTTTCAGGCTCAGAAACCCACAAGGGCAGTTGTGCTCTTCCCTCTGGGGTTGCTGGGAATCAGCATAGGCTCCATGGCAGTGAATGTGCTGAATTTGGGAACTCCAACAATTTTTTTCCCCAAACCCAAAGCCAACTGCCAGCGTGTCATTTTCTACTCAGAATGACCCTGTAAAGGGCTTGTACATCTTTATGGAGCAGACAGCCTCATTTTCTACCTCAGAGCGAGTGGTGGGTTTGAACCGTCAACCTTGCAGAAGATAACTCTAGCAGCAGGTTAAGGAGTACGGTGCTGTGGAGTGGCACATTTCATAGACACTATATGAAGGCATGGCGGGGCCAGGAAGGATGACTACGAAAGTACTCTGCATCTGGGCTGTGGTCCTTAATGAATTGTTTTACATCGCTCATTCAAGCTGGAAATAAAATTCAGCCAGACCATGGGGAAATCCCAGTTCTGTAAATCTATTTTTACTTGCTAAGTCTGGAAATTGAAATGTCTCTGCTTTAAAAAAAAATTTCCAAAGAAATTGGAGTCTCTAAAGGTGCTGATGAAGCTCACTGTATATCATCGGGGCTGCAGTGAACATGAAACAGGGTGCCCAAGGAGCAAATCTCCTTGGCCCCGTGGAAGAATGTGTGTGTGTGTGTGTGTGTATGCACGCGCGCGTGTGCGTGTGTGTGTATGCACGCGCACTACTTCCACTGGCATGTGCTTAGTCAGGAACGTTTTTTGGACTGTGCCATGGGATACAGGATCTGCAAGGAGAAGCCCCCTATCATCTGCTTCATCTGAAGATTGACGTGGAGAAGAAGAGGTTCCTGGCTGCCATAGACGAATGCAGAACGGAGCTGGACCGGGAGACCAAGCTGGCGCCCCAGGAAGGCAGCGAGAAGATGATTGAAGAGCACAGGGTAGGTCTGCCCCAGGCGGGGAGCTTCAGAAAGCCACCCTGTTGCTCCCAGGCGACAGCCGGTGGCTTGGTTTCGGGCTCATGGAATCTAACGGGGACTCTGCCGGGAGCTCTCCTCTGAAGATGGATGGACGTGGTCTGGCTTCCCACAAGGGTTATAAAAATGTTCCTTCCGCCCCAGGTTTTCTTCAGCGACAAAGGCCCGCATCATCTCTGTGAGAAAAGGTTGCAGCTCATTGAGGATCTGTGTCTGAAGCTGCCCGCTCGGGACCCTGTGAGAAACACGCCCGAGACTTGCCACGCCGCCCTCAGAGAGCTCCGAGCGGCCGTGGACAGCACCTATGAGACGCTCCTGGGGGACCCAGACAAATGGAAGGACTACTCTAGCAGGTACTCCCAGCACTGCGCCCGCAGAGGGGAAGGGTGGGTGACTGTTCTGTTCATCAAGACCCCTTGTCGTCGATGGGCACGCCGAGTCGATTGGGTGCCATCGTGACCACACAGACTGGAGGAGAAGTAGCCCGCAGGGTTGCCAGGGTGCTCTTTGCAGAAGCAGCCTCTAGGTCTGTTGGTGGGCTCAAACCACTGGCCTGGAGGTTGGTAGCCGAGTGTTTAACCACTCGGCCACCAAGGATGCCCAGTCATGCAACACAAGAGAGAAAAGTAGATTGTATCATATTACCCCAAAATGCCTCCTTGAACAATGCATGGGGTTTTCAGTCAGAAGCAGTCTGGGGCACCTCGTTTCCAGAGGGGCCTACATGATCTCTCTTTGAGACAAAACTGGGACAAGTCCTTCCTCCTCAATTCCCTCCATCCCCCTACGAGGGACATGCTTTGGTGGGTTAGTCCTTCATGCTGGGCGGGGGGTGGGGGGTGGGGGGGAGGAGGTGAGGCTGATTTCAAGGGGAAACTTCCTTTCCCCCAGGGACTCAGAAAATGTGTTAGTCATCTTGAGAATATCTGGCGATGATAATACAGATTTTAGCCATCATAATATATTCCCTTAAAAAAAAAGCAAAAGCAACAACATGTGGTTTCAGGTTTTCTGAGTTTTCCTCGTGGATATCTGCGAAGGAGACCCAATTGAAGGAGGTTAAAGATGGGGTCATGGACACCGCCAACCATGGAGAGATCAAACGCACCGTAGAGGTGAGTTCTTGGTCCATCTTCATGTTACTGGAAATTTGCCAGTAATTTAAGTCAAGAAAGATGATCTCTCATCTATTTTGACTTCTTGGACGAAAAATAAAGCCCTTACCATGGTCATAAAAGTAAACCTTCTCATCCATTCTTATTTTGCCTATTGAATTGTCAGTGGCTCTGAGATTTGGTCTTGTTCGTGGCACCTCAAGTACATCTTCAGCTCCTGGGGACCCCCTGAGAGGAGACTGGAATGCAATTCTTAGAGCTGAAGTGTAAGAATTTCCAGAAAGCAAAAGACAACCAGCTTTTTCTATGATAAATGTTCAGGCCTTCAAAAGTCAGGGTCCAGAAAAGTGAAGGAGTTGGGCAAAGTTGGCAAGCAGTCTTTCTCCCCCGAGGTCGGCCTGGGTGGACTCCTATCAGCCTCTGGGAGCTTGAATCAGCCTGGTAAACCCAGCCAGGATGGGGAGCGTAGGCGTGGATCAGTCTGCTCTCTGGGAGGGGTGCCCACCAAGCCTCTCCCTGTCAGCACTCAGCGTCCCTCTGCGTGCTGACACACTGTTGCGAACGTTTTAGCTGCGGCATTTTCTCATTTCTGCCCTCCGTGAGAATCAGTTTCAGTGCTGCTACTATTCTCTGGGCCCTTTCCTCCCTTATCAATTTAGAACTAATAACCTGTGCATCTTCATAGCTGGGGTACTGATTTCTGAATGGTAATAAAAGTATCCTAGAAAATTTAAATATGAGGTCAAAATAAATTTGTGGATTATCCATAATATTATTTAGCAAAAACACTCTTCAGCAATAAAATTTACTTAGGTAGCAAAAATATCCTGAGTTCATTTTCAATATATACCCAGAGAGAGTAAGATAAACAAGTTTGCCAGACGTCATAACTCTGTGTTGTAGTATCACATATTCTTCCACAGTTCATTGTTATGTGCGGTGAAATATATGTGCATCTCTAGCCTCCGATTGTGAAGGTAGGGGGGTTGTTTGTTTGCTTGTTGTTGTTTGGGGGCATACACAGTGTTAACTTTATATTCCTGGTATCGGCACTGCAGAGGTAATTCTTCCTAGCCATTGTTGCTTTTTGTTTAAAAAGTGCACAGAAATAAAGCAAGCAAGCACTCAACTGGCCAGTTAATGGCTGCTTTTCATCTGCAAACCTTCTGAAATCGAGTCCTTTCATGTTGTAAGCCCGAGAGTCACAATTGCAGTTTCTTGGTTTTGATTTCTGTTCTTTCGTGTCCTCTAGGGTATCAGAGATGGCGTGACCAAGAAGGGAGAGACTCTCAGCTGGCTGAAATCCAGGCTTAAAATTTTGATTGAGGTTTCTTCTCAGACGGAAGCCCAAAAGCAAGGGGATGAGCTGGCCAAATTATCAAACGCCTTCAGAGCTCTCGTGACTTTGTTGTCAGAGGTATCACGCTTGCTCCACCTGCACGGGGAATTCTGGGGGAGTGTCTGGAAGGTTCCCTTGGAGATAGTTCAGCAAACACCTTCACGAAGATGCTGTAGTTGAGAAAGAATCCTTATGGCTTACCTGAAGATTGATGGAGAAGATGGAAAAGATGATTAACTTATGGTGTCTGCCACACTGGATATGTTCTTTCAAGTTAGCTAAAGAAAATGCTTAGCAAATCTAAATATATACAATCTTTATTATAAACACTTATTTCACAGTAAGTTTAGTGTGTGTCAATGGGGATTAAGCACATAAACTAGAGCAGCAGTTCTCAACCTGTGGGTTGTGACCCCTTTGGGGGGGTCGAACAACTCTTTCACAGGGGTCGCCCGATTCATAACTGTAGAAAAATGACAGCTGTGAAGTAGCAAGGAAATAATTTTATGGCTGGGGGTCACCACAACATGAGGAACTGTATGAAAGGGTTGTGGCATGAGGAAGGTTGAGAACCACTGGGCTAGAGTGTAAAACAAAAGCAGGGATGGATATTGATAACTCATTTCTTAGGTGACCTGGGCCTTGAGTTCCTTACCTGTGAAACAGGGGTGAAAATACTTATCCCCAAACTTTAAAACACTGAGTAGAGTCTTTGTAACGATCATTATAATACAGTAGGCAAGGATTAGTCAGCAGGTCAGTAGAAGTCTCTTTTTGGTAGTCTCTTCAGTTTAAACTTTTTGGACACACATTTTACCACATATCCAATATATATGCTTATAGATTCAAATATACAGACCTGTCTATGTAATTTCCAGTAGAGCCCCTTCTGTCCTTAGGAAGACTATTTCCCTGACCAGGGGTTGTTGGGAAAGTCCAGCGCGTTAGTGAAGGGAAGATGCTGTGAGAAGTTTCGCTAGAATCGCTGCTGTCACCAGGAGCTCTCCAGTTAGCTCTGACTCGCGGCCTGGTCCTGAGTCATCCTCAAAGTTGTCCTTATGTCTGAGCCCACTGTAAACCAGCACGAATCTAGTACATCATGGGTAGGAGCCCTAGTGGTGCAGTGGTTTAGGTACTGGGCTGCTAACCACAAGTTTAACAGTTCAAACCCCTCAGCCTGCCCCTGGGCGAAAGATGAAGCTAACTTCCTTAAAGATTTACAGTCTCAGAAGCCCTGTCCAGGGCTGTTGTGAGTCACAACCATAAAGAAAGTAAGACTGATCATTTTATTTTTTCCTCACTTATTAACTATCTCGCTCTGCAGCCTTTTACAATTGTGATAATATTAAAAACTCTACTATCTAACTATTTAGCACATTAATTATGTGCACCTGACAGTCATGGCCACCAAGGTTTAAAGCAATAGTAACATTGGTTGTGACGTTTGAATGTTACCTTGCTGGGCCATGATGCTCAGTGGTTTGGCAGTTACATAGGGATGTAATCTGGATGTAAGGATGCAGTCATCCTCCATTTTTAAAAATCTGATGTTATCATTCATATTCCTATAATGCTGACTTCACATGACAACCTAGTCTTGGAATCTAGCCTCCTTGATAAGGGAGGAGTGGGTGCTTACATTTGTACTGAGTAAATGATCTTTTGGATGACCATCTACACAATGCCCACAGTGCTCTCTGAAACCAACCAACCAACCAAACACAACTCAAAACCACTGCCATTGGGTCGGTTCCGACTCTTAATGACTGCATAGAACCAGTGGAGCTCCATTTAGTTGACAGGACGCTCAGTCTCACAGAAGCAGGCAGGCTCCTCGTCCTCCTCTGAGGTGACTGGTGGGTTCCAATGTCCTGACACTGTCGTTATTTGTTCAATGTGTCACCCACTATGTGCCGGGGTGCCTTGAGTACTCTACAGCAGGGGTTCTCAACCTTCCTAATGCTGTGACCCTGACCCTGTAATACAGTTCCTCATGTTGTGTGAACCCGTTTGTGGGCGTATCTGCCTGTGGGCAGACCCGCCTGATGACGGATAGAGAGCGGTGTCTTGGTTCCTAAAACCATCTGAAATAAGGTCTTAAGTGACCCCGGTGAAAGGTCATTAGATCCCCAAGGGGTCACAGCCCACAGGTTGAAAACCGCTGCTCTACAGAGCTCTCTAATTTTTACCATTTCATTGCCATTTAACTCATTATATGCTCTAATTCATGGGGATTGAGACTGTAGTGGTGGATTTCCCTACATCAAACATACTCTAAACTATGTGTAATCTAACTTTTAAGTATTGATCTCAATATGTGAAGGAGGGTTTTCGTAAGGCTTTTTTTTTGACAAATTGAAAACAATGGCAGGATTAATCAAATTTTGGGCCCCAGGCTACTTCAGCCCTGTGGTCAGCTATCATCCACAGCGATGGGGAAGGTCAGCTAGTGGCCACCACTGTCCTCTACATGAAATAATGGCATTGCACTCCTTTCCTCTCTACTTGGTCAACTCAAGTCACAGAAGGGTTCTAAAACGTAACTCCTATTCAGGTGTCGTTTAATGCAAGCCCTAAGAAACGGCTTGATTCATGCTGATAGCGGAATGTATAATAGTATTCATCCCACATAAAGCATGTTGGCAGCCTTTAAAAAGAGGCAGTTAATAAAAGCATTAGCTTGATCTCCCCAGTGCTCTCTGATACTGTTCATAGGGCGTGTCCCTTTAACAAGTGTTTATGCAATTGTCAGTTCTTGGCTGACTTGTTTGTCTCAAACTACTACATCTTTTATCTTGATATCCCTCTTCTTGTTTATTTACTTAGTGGAAGTAAAGAGAGCAATGGGGTTAAAAAACAAACAAAACAAAACAGTAAGGCTTGACACATTCACCCCTACTTTTGGCCGCAGCCCATTTAGTAATAAACTCCTGAACACAGGCTGCTGGCGAAAGTGCACTGAAAGACGGCTGGGGATGAATGTCCAGCTTGTGCTAAAGAGTTCTGTCTGAGCATAATGGATGCAGGGTGTCCCGAGACCTGGAGTTTGTGGTTTTCAGGGGTGTTCTGCCGTCTTTCTGCTTGTTTGGCGAGCAGTGTGCTCAAAGCTTCCCTTGAGCACATTCCGATCAGTCAAAGGGGAAAGAGGAAGGATAAGAGGAGGGAAACCTGGAAGGCTTAGGCAAAAGAGACATGATGATAAAACGTCATGAAAGGTGTGCAGCTGCACAGGGATGGGCTTTGAACATAAACAGCTGATGGACCTGAAACTTGAGGAATCAGAAGAAAAAGAAGGCGGCAAATCTGAGACGATGTCAAGTAAGAGAATCCGTTATAGACCCACACAATGAGAAAACGTGGATAGCACTGCAATATGAGAAATGTACTGTAAGCGTGGGTTGTTTTCCTTTCTAAATCGTTTTTTGTTTCCCTTTCTAAATCGTTTTCCTATGTAGTTTGAATAGGATGCGCTCCACTTTCAAATAAGGCACTTTTATGATTATGTGCTGTGAGTAGTGAGATTGAAATGATATGATTCCAAGAAGTAACATGGGAGCCCTGGGAGTGTAGTGGTTACTCGTTGGGCTGCTAACCATAAGGTCAGCAGTTTGAAAGCACTCGGTGCTCCAAGAGAGAAATAGGAGGCTTTCTACCCCCATCAAGAGTTAGTTTCGGAAGCCCACCGGAGTAGTTCTACCCTGTTCTGTGGGATCGCTGAGTCAGAAATGATTTAATGGCAGTAAAAGAGAGAGCGGAAACAACATACACGGGGACTGCAGAAGGTGTGTGGAAAAGTGGGATTAAAAGATCATGGCGCTTCCTCAAAAACAATTTGAAGCCCATTCGTATATATTTTTTTATTATTTTGGTTTTATTGCTACATTGAAACAAAGCCTTTCTGGTAGTTGGGTTTTAATACAATAACAGGCAACCACGTCCCATAAGACTTGTGTGACATGACCATGTATTTTAACAAAGATTAAACAGCCATGTAGCAAAGGCCAGAGCACAGAGTGCATATTTCAAGCTCTTGACGAGGACTTGCCCAGCATATAGTCTTGAAATATTTAAAGTTACCTGCATTTCCTTACGTCGTACCTGATTTATATTTGTTTCCTGAACATGTAGGTCGAAAAGATGTTAAGCAACTTCGGGGACTGTGTCCAGTACAAAGAAAGTGTAAAAAGTTCCCTTGAAGATTTAATTTCTGGCTCGAAAGAAGTCCAGGAGCAAGCAGAGGCGATCTTGGACAGTGAAAATCTGTTAGAAGCACAGCAGCTGCTTCTTCATCACCAGGTACCGAGGCACTTGCCCTGGTCACTGGACAGCTAGTGAGCACACCAGTGACCGAGGGAAGGGCCCTAGAGGCTCGGGGGGCTACACACAGAACTGATAACCAGAAGGTCAGCAGTTCTAACCCACCGGGCAGTCCTCTGGCGAAAGATGAAGCTTCTTACTCCAAAAAGAGTTGAAGTCTTGGAAACCCAATATGAGTCAATGGTAGTGAGTGAGTGAGTGGGTGGGGCAGTGAGGGAATGATCCAGAAGGTACAGGGGTAGACCTCTTGAGTGGGTGGAGAGACCCACTGAAATGGCCGAAAAGCACCAAGTACTTCTTATCTATTTATTTATTTTCCAAACGCTTCCATTCTCTCTGTTCACCATTAAAGTAGTTGAGAAGATCCTGCAAAAATAAACGATCAGACTGAGTCCCAAGGTGCCCAGAAGTTCAGGGAAATTATGGGGGAACATGGATTTGCCTGGGATAACCTGCATGAAACTTGCTAAATTGACCTTCCCATAACAAGGCAGAGAAAGCCTGGAGAAGGAGAATGGTTTCTGTCTGTCTGTTTTCCCCTCACTGAGATTTCTGACATTGTATGAAAATCTTGTTTCTCAGGTGCACAACTTGAAGTGCATCTGAGTTGGAGAAATCCTAACATTGACTTGCAATGCCAGGAATTTTGGCAAGAGTGTTGATCAGACAGTGTTGATTAGAACGGAGAGTGAAGAAAATCCCATACACCTTTGATAATAAAGAATTCTGATCATCTTAACCCTGACAGTCTGATAGACACTAATGGGACATGTCGTGACTTCTAAAACTCCATGTAAGAAGAACTGTTTTTAAACAAAATGCTCTAATCAAGCCATTCCAATTAATGTAACATGTAGCAAAAGCCTGGCTAATTTTATATATGATAATATATAGAAATAGAATTTATATAATAAGTCTGTGTAACATACACCCTGTAGGCTTTATAGGGATACTCAATAATGCTGGAACACAAACAGTAGTGCCTACTGTTATATTGACCTCGGTCATTATAAAAGTGGTATTTGGGTAATGATATGAACGTTTTGAAACTCTCCCACCCACCCACACACAGTTCTTGGACCAGGTGCCTGGCTATATGGGCGTGTTTCTTTTGTGAAAATCCATAAGCTATATACATCAGACTTGCATTCGAACATTCAGTATTTATAATATATTATATTATAATTGATATTTATATTAAACATATTTATATGTTTACATGAAAACGTACCTTTCCCTGGCAGATTAATCATTCTGAAAACCCGTGCTCTGTGACACGAGGCATCTTCACCCGTCAGAACCTTTTGTATTTTGATGCCGTTTGAGCCCTCGCAGGCCGGGACCTGCTTTCTGCCCCCATGTCACAGCGCAGGCGTTTATGGCTCAGCTTAGGGGTAACCTCATACTCATCTGTTGATCAAATGTTTCAGCAAAAGACCAAGCGGATCTCTGCCAAGAAGAGAGACGTGGAGCAGCAGTTGGCGCAGGCGGGGCCCAGAGAGGGGGCGCTGCGGGGCCGCGTGCGGGAGGAGCTGCGGCAGCTGCAGAACAGCCTGGCGGGCGTGGAGCACAGCCGGGAGAAGCAGGAGCGCCGCATCCAGGTAGAGACGCTGCGCGGCATCGCACACTGAAAAGCCAAGCCACACACGCTGCCATTGTGTGGATTCCGACTCCTGACGCGGCTGCCCTGGAGGACAGGGTCGAACTGTCCCTGTGCGTTTCAGAGACTGTTAGGGAGCAGAAAGCCTCCCATTTCTCCCCGAGGAGTGCCCGGTGGTTTTGAATCGCGCAGCCCGGCCTGTAAACCATGACACCACTTCCTACACACACACTCTCACAGCCCTCGAGTCAATGTTGACTCAATGACCCTGCAGGACAGAGCAGAACTGCCCCTGTGGGTTTCCATGACTGTTATTATTCACAGAAAGAGAATGCCTCAGCTTTCTCCTGAGGAGCAGCTGGTGGTTTTGAACTGCTGACCTCGCGGATTCGCAGCCCCACTTGTAACCAGGACACCACTTCTCACACTAGTAGGAGCATGCTCTGCCTCTGCTTCAGATGCTCCAGAGCTATGGGAACCCCTTCCCCAGAGTTAGCCCATTAAGTCACCACAGCCAGCAGGTGGACCTGGCAGGCCCTGCCGCTGGCACATTGTACAAAACTGGACCCTTGCCCAAAGTCCCACGGAAGAGATCAATAAGAGAGCCAGGATTTGAACCCACCTCTGCCTGCATCCAGACGTTGACGTGATGTCATTTTGATTTTCCAGAAAGCCCAGCACATTACCTTAAACAAACAAACAAACTCCAAAACAGAACCTTTTCAGAACTGCCACCTGCCCTCCCTTTTCTCCCTGCCCACCTTGTGGGTTTGCAAAAAGCTCTTGGGTCACACAAGGATTAAGTCCATTTCCATGGAACTCTTCCTCCTTTTCTGACCACTCAGACCAGTGAGTGGGTCTGATGGGTAAGGTGGGGAGGCGGGGCTAAGGCTGTGACCCTTCTTTTTTATTTTATTCCTTTTTATTATTCTTACCTTTTGCTTGTGGAATATGACATAGACAAAGAAAAACACTCCATGTGGCTTGGACAGCCCATCTTGACAAACCGGTGGGTGACAGAATCCCCGCAAACACCCCCCCCACACACACACACACACAGTGTATGTGGTTCTTTCTTCTTTTTTCCTTTCCCCACCCACCTCCTTCCTTACCCCTCCCCCCCCCGCACACCCATGGTCTTTGAAATATTTTCCTTTGATGTGAGACCATCTTTTCCCTTTATAATAATACCACCGTGGAACATTCTCCTTTCTGAGATTGAGCTCTTTGCCTCTGAGCCACACTTGAAATGGCTTGTTAGCATCACTGGCTGTGACAACTGGCGGAGAGCTCAGAAATCATTGGGTCACAGGCTTTCTGTCTGAAAACCATGACAGGGACACCCAGGCAGTTCTTCGGAATGGCCTTCGGAGAAGGGTCACTAAGCGAGACTGGGTGGAATTCACTCTGGTTCCTATCCTAACCGGACAGCCATGGCTTGACGAACGAATGGAAATGTGACACTGTTTTGTGACACACTTCGATAATCTCTAGGATGATCAATTTTTTTTTCGATCTCAAATGTAGGTCACACTGAAAAAATGGGAGCGATTTGAAACAAACAAAGAGACGGTCGTCAGATACCTTTTCCAGACAGGATCCAGCCATGAGCGCTTCCTGAGCTTCAGCAGCTTGGAAAGCTTATCTTCAGAACTGGAGCAGACAAAGGTACCCCGCTCACACCGCGTGGGCCCTGGTCCTTGTTGCTGTTCAGTGCTGTCCAGTTGGTTCTGACTCTTGCTGGCCCTGTGCACAACAGCACGGTCCTGTGCCGTCCTCCCAGCTGTCCTGCTTGAACTCATTGTTGCAGCCACGGTGCCGTCCATCTTGTCCAGGGTCTTCCTTTTTAACACCGCCCTGGTACTTTACCAAACAGGATGCCCTTCTCCAGGGATCCATGGCTCCTGAGGACATGTCCACGGGACAGGTGATGGAATCTTGCCATCTTGAGAGAGCATGTCTGTGAGCTGGTCAAATGAAAATCTGTGAACAAAATCTTTGTTTTGGCCAGGGCAATCCTCCATGAGTTTTATTAGCCAATGATATTTTAAGTTTGAGATCCATAGATCCCTGAGCCCATCCATCCACCCACCCATCGATCCATCTGTCTGTCCATTCTGGCGCAATGTCTGAGGAAGACGCCGTTTCTTTGTGAACAGGTTGATGAAAGATACCTTTGTAACCATTGCAATATTTCCCCCTTTCTCCACCCCCCCCCCCCCACCCCGCCAGGAGTTTTCTAAACGGACAGAAGGCATTGCCGTTCAGGCTGAGAACCTGGTGAAGGAAGCTGCTGAGATACCGCTTGGGCCCAAGAACAAGCAGTCGCTTCAACAGCAGGCGAAGTCCATCAAAGAGCAAGTCAAGAAACTAGAAGACACGCTCAAAGAAGAGTATGTGCTTGACCGTCCTAAGCTTCCTCTCTGAGATAAAGTTAAATCCCATCTTCCCTGGATATTGTCTTCAAAGCAGTCTTTCACAATCGCTGGGTGTCTGTCCTGCAGCATGTGTTCAGGAAGCGACTCATAATTCCAAAGAAAGTGTCACTTAGCCAGACAGCAGCGCAGAGCCAGGGATGTGGGTTTTGCCTCTGAAGTTGATGCTGTCCCGGAAAAAGGCGCATCTGTTCAATTCTGTGGCCTTTCTTGTAGAGAGGCTCTCAGAGCCGATATTTAAAAGAGTTTCTCAGCTGTTTTATTTTGTGGTCACTAGGCACAGGGAAGGGGAGAGCTTGTGTTTGTGTCGATGCTAAGCCCAAGCACCTATCTTGTGGACTAGACAGCCCCAACCCCAAGAAGCCAATGGAGCTTATCGATGGTGCCTCAAACCATGGTGACGATAGATAACTTGCTGTGTCCAGCATTGTTGTATTTGGAAACCCATAGTGTGTGTTTGACCAAGAAGGAAGAGTGAATGGTCTGACCTACTGCTATCCTGTAATAAACACACAAAACTAATTTGGAGGGCATAAACATTTGAGGCTGTAGCAGGTGGTCCTTGAACTAAGGCAGCCTTTACTTCTATTTTAGCCGGTTACCGTTTTACGTAATGGCGAGTCACCGACATTCCAACAGCATATTCCTCATCAGCCATGGGACGTCATTTCTCAGATGGACTTTGAGACATACAGTTTGTTTCTAATACGATTAGTCACTGCAAATCAACAGCTTACACTTCCCCAAACGGTACAATCCAGTCATTGGCTTAAAATGACAAAGGACTTGAAACTGAACGGACCGGACCTGCTGTCAGATATTCTCCATCAAGTTTTACAAGTAGTACCACGTAGAGTTTGTGGGGACGGAGGCCACTTTTATTAGCAATATCCATTTGAATCCTTACTTCGTTTTGAGGGTGCCTGCTCTGCATTATCCGCAGTGTAGAGAGCATTGGGCAAACCAGGGTATGGACTTGCCACTGTGAGGCTAATTTGACAGTCAGTGATGTCGCAAGTCATTTTGTGATCTCTTCAAGTGCTTTTTGGTCAACAGGGATCCCCACCCCCGCCATCCATTCCTACTTAGAACCCAAGGACTTATCAGTTCAATGATAGTCTGTAAGCTTCGTGGTCATCTTCTAAAGTATAAGTCATACGTAGCCAGTGATATAGAGCTACTACAAACTGGGAATCTATATTTTCAAAGTGTTGGCCAGGTTTATTACCAATAAATCCCATGTCGTCTAAACACAGCTAGGGTGCTCATGTCCAAAAAGAAGTTGCTGAAGCCCTTTGGCATCAGGACAACACAGCCATCGAAGAGCACTGAAATCCCTCCCCCCCCCCCCCCCCGACACACACACGAGTTGCGGGCTTGGTTCTAATCGCAGGAAGGGTTCCTGCCTGGCAGCCTGGTGTTGCACTCACAAACTAGCCTTCCCTCCCAAAGATGCGTTTTATAGAGGTCTTTGGGTATCAAGGTCCAAAACAGCGTCTCTCCTTATAAAAGCGAGAAGATTGCTGTCTAGGAAACTAGGACCTTTGTAATTTCTGGGACAATCCATCCCAGCAAGTCCTGCCACTGCAGGCCACAGGCAGAGCTTAATGCGCTAATACGGGGAGTCTTCCTCCTTTGGGCCCAGCAATGCATTGTTCCGAGCACCGTTGCATTCCTAGCTCATCGCAGCGGCTGCCCTGTTCCAGGTGTGCTTTCAGAGGAGCTCGGGAGACGGGAGGGCGGAACCGCAAAGAAGTGCATTTGTTGTTGTTCCAGGTGTGTCCACTATGAAATGGCCGCAAAGGCCTTCGCGAGCTGTCGGCTCGGTGATTGAAAGCACGCTGTGTGGTTGCTCGCTATTAAATGACTGCGTTTTGTTTGCTCAATGTGGTTAATTTTAGTATTAAAACCATGGAAATGGTGAAAAGCCAGTGGGATCGTTTTGGCAGTCATTTTGAGACCCTGTCCGCCTGGATAACTGAGAAAGAAAAAGAGCTCAATGCCTTGGAAAGTTCGCCATCGGCCTTGGACGTGCAAATCGGCCAAATTAAGGTGACTTGCTCCCATGTTCCATTTATGACCCATGCGTAGCTTTTAAGGACAGCTTTCTTTCCTTTTGTCCAATGCTATCTGGCCCCGGGACAAATCTTTCAGTGCTACGTGACTCTATGAAATTAAGTTCACCCCAAATCACTGAGCTAAGAGGTCTTGATTGATACACCGGGGAAAGCTCAATCGATGGATAATGTTGTATCAATATTGTCTGACGTATGCATTCAGCATCCATGTGTGTGTGCAATATCATTAAAATATTTTTATGGTTACATTATTCTTTTTCTTGCTTTTGACTTAACCCCTCTGGAGTGCTCCGTTGTTCACTGAAACATTGGGAAATGTTTTCATGGCCCAGAACTAGGTGCTTTTAACCTGTGGGTAGCATTTACCCTAAGCAACCACCAGGAGGCCTTCCAGAGATTACTTTCTTATATGGGAAGCAATCCAATGGCCCCCTCTGACATTTCCTTCTAGGATGACCTTGAGTTTGAGCTGCTGAGATGCGCTGTGTCAGCTCTGTCCTCCCCACAAGAGCCACGTGGCTCTAGCCCATCCTCTTCCACTTCATTTAAACAATGGACACACAGAAATAGCTGACAGAAATAGGCCCTGTATTCATCTCTCTTTTGCTCTCTGCTACTTTTTTTCTTAAACCCAGCACATTTTCAAGATCCCATGACTTCTTTTTCTCTCACTGCACATTTTCCCTGGACTGGGAAAGCCTCTGCCACTTCACTCGATTACATGTAGTCAGATAAGTAGCAGGGCGAGTAGGGAGCAGTGGTAGGGAGCACGTCTCATTGGGACTCAGAGGCAGGGAGCTCCATATTTCTGGTGGGAGGGCAGCAGGTGTGGGAGCCCAGATTAGACAGGGCTTTTCAGATCCTCCTGATTTATCCCACTCCTGCAACCCAGGCCCCAGTCCGTGTGGCACATGCTGTCGTGTGTATCTGCCGGAAGAAGAGATGCAGCGGCCCTTAACCAAGAGAGGTGAAAGGCTGGTGATCCCTAAACGGTTTAAGACGGTGCCATTTGATTATTTCTACTAAGTTCTGAGGAACCAAAATGAACTGCAGACTGAACTAAGTGTCTTCTCCTCTGAGTTCCCTCTTTTGAAGTTTAACTGGAACTTTTTCGCCTTCCTGCCATGCATTTCCTGCGATTTAAACCTTTAGGCCAGGACTTCTGACTGTGCCCAGGATCGGATGCCATCTACGTGGTACTTTTATGGGGCAAAGAAGTGCACATTTTACTTTTAAATAGACCAATATCTGATAGCATATTTCCATGCCACGGGACTCAAAGTACACCTTCATCTGCCCTGTATGCCATTTTTGAAAAGAACCTAAATGTTATTAAATGAATATGAATACCAGGAACAAAGTATTTGCCAGGGGTAGGCAAAGATCATATGGAATACATTTCGCGCTTCCTCATCGATCTAATAGGTTCATATTCTGTTTCCAAACAGAAGACTCTATCATGGGAGATATTGAAAACCGTCAGGCCCTTGCTATGACAGGGTTCCTGCCTGGTGGATTAATGAATGAAGCATTGGGTGGCAGGAAGCACTCTTAGCCCAGCTCTTGAACTTCCTGCCTGTGTGCTGCCGCCCCATCCACCCCAGCTCCTCATTTCCCTCCTCTCGACAGATTTGTCCTTATGCCTCACTAATCATTCATAAATCAGATCATTTCCACCTTCCACCTTTCTGGGGCCACCACCCAATAATGTCACTCCATATTTGGCATTTTTGAGATTTGTTGATGGCATCCATTAGTCTAAGAACTAACACCTCAGTCCTCCACGAGTGCTTAAACACAATTATTGGCCACAGGGGCGTGGTGGGGGTGGAGGGTGGATAAGTATGCATGTGACAGATGTCTGAATTAAACAACAAAACAAATCAGCTAAGATCTTAAACAATAGCAAAACAATGAAAGATGCTGTCCATGCTTAACC
The DNA here is from genome assembly GCF_050624435.1 of Tenrec ecaudatus. NCBI lineage: Eukaryota > Metazoa > Chordata > Mammalia > Afrosoricida > Tenrecidae > Tenrec > Tenrec ecaudatus. Next base: position 15,508,466 of record NC_134536.1, read on the forward strand.
CTAGACACCCATCAGATCGACTCCTGGGGGCAGGCCTGTGAGAAAGAACAATAAATAGACATAGACATGCATGGCGCTCACCCACTGAAAGGTGTTTACCTCTCCTCTAAACCGTCGTTACCCTTGACCATGCTGTCCCCTATAAGTGGAAGTCACATGTTCCCTTTTCTCCTAGAATGAGGAAAATAATTTCCATTGAAATTGTTTCCAATTGACAGTCATCTGAAGGTTTAGCTTTATTTAGAGGCATGCTTTTACCCTCCCAGAAAAATAATCTCTCCTCTCTTATGAACAAATGAGCCTCTGTCTTTAGGGTAAACCCCTCCCATACGTGTGCCCCTTTAAACACTCACACACACACAAGCCCTTCATAGCAATCGATGGTTTTAATGTATCGGGCAATAGATCCTCTCTGCCCAGAGGGAATGTACGATATTGAGGCTTTTTCCTAGAGAGAACATGAGCTAATAGATCTGGTATCGAGCTACAAAGTAGGAACCTTGGCGCAGCAGCAGCAGCATCTGGGGGATTGCTTGCTCATAGGAGAAGTCATATCTGCCCCCCACCCCCATTTTTTTCCTGATTTTTTTTCCCTTGGGAAAGGGCACCATTTTATAGGTGGAAACTATGGGCAGAAAGAACAGAGGACATATTTTAAAAGACTGTTTTTAGCTAGGAACGGACTCAGAAAGTATGTGAACCACTCAAGTGCATTTTTAAGAGAGCTAAATGGCTGTCCTGTTTACCCTTAGAACGCACTGTGTCTGCAGGTTGCGTGGGTGTGCCTGCCTGGGAGACACAGAGGCAGTCCCCTGAAGGATGGGAGATACCGTGTGATTCCACAGTCATGTCCACCAATAGCCCGGACACACAGTGCTGTTCATAGCTGCTCTCTAATGGTCCAAGTGTGCTGCTCAGTGAGGGAAGCATTTCCCCATGTGTTTTTGTTTGTTTTTCTCTACGGATAAATGCACGGTTGTAGGGAGGCCAGCCTGCTCAGCCTGCATGGTCACTTTTCTTGTCTTCACTATTAGGTCACTCTGCAGGAAATAGAGAGCCAGATCGGGAGCATTTCTGGATTAGAAGAAGAAGCACAGTCTTTTGCTCAATATGTTACCACCGGAGAATCGGCTCGAATCAAAGCCAAGTTGACACAAGTCAGACGGTACTGGGAAGAACTCCGAGAGCATGCGCAGTGCCTAGAGGGCACCATGCTGGGACATCTGTCTCAGCAACAGACCTTTGAAGAGAACCTTAGCAAGGTAATCACTGGTCATGCTTGCTAAGGTTATCTGTTTCACCTTGACTTGCTAATGAACTTGTAACAAATAGACTAGGAAAAGACACAATGGACCAATTGACCTAATTGTCAGTGATGATGAAGTTGATCATGATTTCTCCAGGACTTTTCTCTGAAGGAGGACAAGAATATTTCTAGCAGAAGGACCTTCTGTCTTAGTTGCATCCTTTCAAGTAATGGGAGATAATTTTTATGGGAAAAATATGTTTTATTATCATACATTGGACAGTATCAGACAAGAGAAGTCATACTGCTTTTTCAATAATGGTTTTATGTAACTTGATGCATTTAAATATATTTTATACTTCTATTTTTACTTTATTATTACTTTTATTTAGTTAAATTTCATTGATTATTTACTTCTACATTATATATTTATATTTTACCAATTTTTAAATACTTCTCCATTTCATGTTTCAGATCCAGCAATCTGTGTCTGAGTTTGAGGATAAGCTTTCTGATCCAGTTAAAATATGTTCATCAGCTGCAGAGACATATAAAGTTCTCCAAGAACATATGGTAAGAAGGTGCTTCAGCGTGCCTGTTTATTTGACAGCTCAGATACTTGGTAATTACTGTTTGGAAAGGAAACACTGTAAATAGCTTCAAGAGAATTAAAAGGGAAAAGGCTTTGTATAGCTGAGGAACTATATGGATCAAATGTAGTCGTGCCATACAACACAACAAAGGTATGTATGTAAAGGGGAGTTTTCATGTAAATTTTACAAGGAATGAACATTAAAATGCAAAGCGTTTCTCTCCGTGTGAACATGTAACATGTTCTGGTTTTAATAAGCCCTTCCTAGCCAGTCTTCTCATTTGTGACCTTTAAAAATGAAATATGCAAGGAAAGGGAGACAGCTGGGTGACAGATTTCCCATGCGGGTGTCAAGACTATAAATCTTTACAGGAGCAGAAAGCTTCATCTTCCTCCCACATAGCAGATGGTGGGTTTGAACTACTGACCTTGACATTAACAGCTCAGTGCATAGTCTGATGGCCGTTGGGAGACTATCTGCAAAGCATCAAAAGAGAGGTCTCCAGCAGAATTCTGGGAGGAAGCAAAGTGGGGGGACCAGACAGAAAGGTATACTAAATGGGAGCAGGTGTTAGTTATTCACTTATGAGACTATTCATCTCTGGTATGTGCACACCTGTCCACAAATGGCAGTGACAGAAGGCAAAGGATTGATAAAGGCAGCTCTTCGATGAGGAGTGAGATCTATAGGTTTCGGATCTTTGAGAATGAGAAATGCATTTTTCTGTCTGCTCCCATCCCAAGTCCCAGAAGCCTTATGTGAGAATCAACCCACTGGATTTTGCTTTTATAAGTGAAATTGTGTTAGTCTGGGTACTTTAGAGAAACAAATAAAACAAATCTTATACTCATGTATAAGAGAGAGTTTTATATAAAGGTTAAGTGCACATCAAGAAAACACCCCAACTCAGTGCTACCCAAGCCCACAAGTTCAAGATTAACCCATATGTCCGACACCAATCCATAAAGTCCTCCTTCATCTCACAAAACAAACACAATGATACCAACTGCAGGAAGACTCAACGCTGGCAGGGGTCCCCAAATGGCTGCTCCAGCACCCAGGGCTGCATCCGGTTAGGTCCATGCAGCCTCTCCTTGGGGATGTCTTCCAGGAAGTGAGCCTTGCTAGCTGAAGCAGGGAACTCTATTTGCTAAAGCAGCTGCACCCTGGTCCAACCATCACAAACCAAGAGACCTGAGAACTAGAAAGGCAAGGCTCCCTGAGCCATTTATCCCTCCGCCTTTCAATCAATCCCACATGTATGTATTTGCCAGGTTGGCACAGTAAACTGACTACCTCAGTAATTAAAAAATATATATATGGAAAAGTAAAAAAAATGAATCCGATTAAATGACTTTAATAGACAACTAAGTTAACATTTCAACCCCCTAAACGACTGCTGGCAAGTCGGTCCCCACACATGGCAGCCCCTGTGAGCAGAGCAGAGTGCATTCGGGAGGGTTTCCAAGGCTGTGGCCTTTCAGAAGCAGACAATCAGGTTTTCCCCAACATGTTTCTGGGTGGGTTGGAACCACCGACCTTTGGAGTGGTTGTTGTTAGGTGCTATTGAGTCAGCTCCTGGCAGTAGCACACCTGTTTACAACAGTGTGAAACACTGCTGGGTCCTGTGCTATCCTTGCAATAGCTCTTACAGTGGAGCCCATCGAGGCAGCCACTGTGTCCATCGGCTTGTCAAGGACCTTCCTCTTTGGCGCTGCCCCGCTATTTTACCAAGCATGATGTCCTTCTCCAGGGACTGGTATCTTCTGACAGCATGTCCGAAGCATGTGAGATGAAGTCTCCTGATTGTTGCCTCTAAGGAGAATTCGGGCTGGCACTCCATGACACTTCCATTATTTTTCACCAACACCATAATTCAAATGCCTTGATTTTTCTTGGGTCTTCTTTATTTAATTCCCGATGTTCACATGCATGTGAGGCAATTGAAAATACTCTGGCTTGGGTCAGGTGCACCTAAGTAGTTCTCAAAGCAGTATTCTCATTTTTCAACACTTTAAAGAGATCTTCTTCACCTGGTGCACCAAGCCATGAGGGCAAGACACCAGCATGAAGCAGTGAAATAACAGAGAGGTCTGTGGGGCTGGCTCCTATCCCAGCTACATGGATATGCTCCCCAGAAGAATGCACTACAGAGGACAGCACTGAAGATGGTCTGGGGAGAGGGGCGGGTCTGCTCTAAACACACGGGAGAAAATGAAGCGAGTGAGCGAGTGAGCGAGCGAGAGAACAGCATCCTGGTCCACCAACTTGGAGACTGACATTCCTGCTCAGAGCAGACAATGCATAGAGAGGACCCTAGGGTCGGCCTCACCACAAGACACGATGTCTCCTTACTGACCCACAGCACTACAGGGGATAGCACCAGAGACAGAGTGCGGGGATTGTGCCTAGCCTGACCCCCACACACGAGGATGTACCAGGAAGGGAGCACAACAGAGCAGCAAGGGGAGCAAAGCGACAGAGTCCCCAAGGAATTCTGAAAATAGACTTCGGACTTGGGGGACAGGACTTGGCACTGCATCAGACCAGACCGGAAAATATTCATAAGGGTCAGCAGACAGACCTGTAACTATTCATAGGCTATTTTTTCATGTCTATCTATATAAGATAGGCAGAATAAACAATCCTGAGGAGAAAACAGTGGGACTGACAGTTCCAGGTGGACAGGGGCAGGAGGAGATGGGGAAAAGGAAGCGGGGAGCCAACAATCCCAGAGAAAAAGGAACAACAAGAGATTAAAAACTGATGGCAAGGAGGGCATAGAATGCCTGGTGGGGTTCCATCAAGTGCAATGTAACTGGGAGGAAGTACAGAGAGCTGAATGAAGGTTGAACATGATAGTGGGACAGGAGGAAAGTAAAAGGAAATAGAAGAAAGAACTAAGAGGCAAAAGACTTTTGTGGAGGTATAAACATAGCATGTACATATGTGAATATATTAATATATAATGATAGGGATATAGGTCTAGATACATATGTTTATAGGTTAAATATTAAGATAGCAGATTGGCATTGGGCCTCCACTCAAGTTTTCCCTCAATGAAATAATAACCTGGCATTCTGTGATGCTCACCTTTCTGGCATGATTTCTGAAAAAAAATGGGTGCATAAGCTAATATGGTGAAGAAAACAGATGGTGCCGGCTATTAAAAGCTATAGCATATGGGGTCCTAAAGACTTAAAGGTAAACAAGTGATCATCTAACAGGGAAACAACAAAGCCCGCATGGAAGAAACACAGCAACCTGTGTGATCATGAGGTGTTGACGGGATCAGGTATCAGGCATCGGAAGACCCAAGGCAATCATATCGATGTGAACTTTTAGAGTGGAGCCCCATAGCCCATCTGTAGATAATTGGACATCCCCTGACAGAGGAGCCATAAGGAAGGGACAAGCCAGCCAGGGTGTGCAAATGAAACACACAACATTCTTCTAGCTGTTTAATGCCTCCCCTCAACCCCCATCCCCACTATCATGACCCCAGTTCTATATTAAAAATATGGCTAGACCAGAGCATGTACAATTATGCTTGATACAATTGATGTATGAATTGTTATAAGAACTGTAAGAGCCCCCAATTAGATGGTTTATTAAAGCAAGCAAACAAAAAGAGGTCTTGTGCAGCAGATTTACCCAATGCAATCTATCTTTTCTTGACTGTTGCTTCATGAGCATTGATTGTGGATCCCACAAGACAAAATTCTTTACCACATCAACTCTTTCTCTGTTGACCATGATGTTACCTGTTGGTTCAGTGGGAGGGTGTTTGTTTTCTTTGCATTGAGTTGTAATGCATTTTGAAGGCTGTACTCCTGGATCTTCACCAGCAACCACTTCAAGCCCTCGTCACTTTCAGTAAGCATGGTTGCATCATCTACATGCCCCAGGTTATTAATAAGCCTTCCTCCAGCCCTGGTGTGCAACTCTCTTAATATAACCCAGCTCCTTTGACTATTTGATCAGCATACCGATTGAATAAATGCACCCCGATGCACAAGTGCTCCATTGTCAATGCCACCCTGGAGTCCCAATGCAATACCAAGAAGTACAATCTTACATTTAAAAATCCTAAAAATCCGAAAGCAATTACTATTTTTCTGCTTTGATTTTCTAATCTGTAAAATGTGCCTCTTGAAAGATATGTCACCTAGGTTTCTTATGGCGGTTAAGTGAGTCAATACATAAAATGTCCTCAAGAAAGCACCTACTACATACTAAACTCACTGCCCTTGAGTCGATTCTGACTGATAGTGACCTTAGAGAGCAGGGTTCAAATGCTTCTGTGGGTTTCCAAGACCACAACTCTTTACAGAAGTAGAAAGCCTCATCTTTCTCCCATCCTGCATCCTACTGCGACCTTATGGCTCTTGTGATTAGTACTGTCATTCATTCCTGATGTCAGTTATTTCAGGCCCTTCTCTCCATCTATTTCTAGAGAGATGGTAGCGTATTCCGTGTACCTTTTATAAATTAGGAGTTCATTTGGTAAAAGGAGTCCTGGCATATCTAGCTTCCATTTCATCCTCATGTCTGCGGCTGGACGCTCTGGGTGGCTGGGAGAAAGTTGATACTATTCAGATGATTTAGTGGCCAGTTTTGAGCTAGAGAACAGTCTCTCTGGTCTCATTTTCTCAGTTCAATGTAGCCTTCCATCTCTTTTCACTAGATCCTACTGAAAATCATACATGGAGGTATTCTTTGGTGGCATTGGTTACATTTTATGATGATGCCTCTCCAAAAGGGGAGGGACAGAGGATTGGCTTCAGATTTTGACCCTGCCCTTGGGTGGTCTGCCATCTGCTTTCTGCAGGATCTCTGCCAGGCTCTGGAGTCTCTGAGTGGCACTGTCACCGCGTTCTCAGCTAGTGCCCGCAAGGTCGTGAGCAGAGACTCGTCTGTCCAGGAGACCAGAGCTGTGCAGCAGCGGTATGAAGACATGCTGAGCAGGGCGAAGGAGAGACAGGCTGCGCTGGAGAGCCTCCTGGGTCACTGGCAGAGGTGAGCGGCCCGCCTCTGGTAGGGTGGGTTTCACGTTGCTGATGTTGTTAGCTTTGGAGGAGGCAGAGACTCATGGGCAGCCAGAACATAACAGAAGGAAACGCTGCTTGGTGCTGTGCCAACCCCATGATTTGTTGTGGACCAGACTGTTGAGCCCCATAGGGCTTTCAGTGGCTGATTTTCAGAAGTGGGTCTTCTCTAGGCCTTTCTTACTAAGTTCAGCATCATGGAACCGCTCAGGCCCCCAGTAGCAGATAGGCAGTGGCTAAGAATCAAACATAGGCCTTTCACATGGAAGGCAAGGGTCTTCGAGACATTTCTAGAAAATTTACATTATATTCTCATTCCATTTTCTACAAATTTTGAAGCTTCCTGGTATACATTGGGAATTATGGACTAGCTACTGTGCGGTTATGGAAAATCGTCATCCCAGATGCCAAACGTGTGTGAATGGATGTGCCTCACATGAGGAGATCTTGTAGATCTTGTTGTCAAGTGCAGGTCCCTAAGGTGGAGGGGATATGCACATATCCTTACACAGGACACCGCTAGCAACACTGACCCAGTGGCTGCAACAATGGGCTCCGGCGTAGGAACAGCTGTGAGGGTGGCGCTGGCCTGGGCAGTGTTTTGTTCTGTGGTGCATGAGGTTGTTTTGGGGTGGAACCAACTCGATGGCTCCCGACTACAATGATACATACTTATGTGAGAAGGAGGAGAGTGGCCTTGGTAGATTCTCCCAGAGGGTGCTGTGGTCCATATTATGGTTGGTTTTGAACCCTGTTACGTTCATTTGCTAATATGAGCCTTCTTATGGAATCTGCGTCTTATCTCTGTCTTCCACAGGCTGGAGAAAGAACTGTCCACCTTTATGACCTGGTTAGAGCGATGTGAAGCGATAGCCAGCCCCCCTGAAGTGGGCATTTCTGCAGACAGAGTCAAAGTGGAGAGTGAACTTCAGTTGACACAGGCAAGTTCCAGGAAGGGCGATTGGAGGCACTGGACTAGTGACCAAGAATCCTTGGTGGTGGGGTGGGTCATGAGTTGGGCTGCCAACTGTCAGCTCAGAATTTGGAATCCACCAGCCGCCCTGTGGGAGGGAGGGAGGGAAGGAAGGAAGGAAGGAAGGAAGGAGAGAGAGAGAGAGAGAGAGAGAGAGAGAGAGAGAGAGAGAGAGAGAGAACACTTTTACTCCCATAAAGCAATACAGTCAACGGAAAACCCCAGGAGCCCTTCTCCTCCGTCCTGTAGAGCCGCTCTGAGTTTGCATTGACAGGAGGATTTGCTAAGGCTGCATTAGAAGCAAACAAATAGACTTTTGTCCAACGCATTCCTTGCCCTCCTGTTGTGATGCCTCTAGCATCATTTCGTGTCAGGGGATCCTAAAAGGCCACATGCCACCCTGGCCTGGAAGACACATTCACGGAGACCTTTGCGACGGCCACTTTCTGTGATATATTCAATACTCCTCTGGCATTTGGCTCAGTCCTAAGCTCAGTCCTACCCAGCCGGGGAGCTGACTGAGAAATGGGCCTGACTGGAGGCGCAGCTCTGTGGACTGGGCTAACACCTCTGGATGCTGGATGACACGTGAGTTCTCTCTGCTGTGGAACGTTCGCCATATTTTCACAACGAAACGCAGATTTTCAAAGCCAAGCGCATACACCAGAGTGGAATCATGTCAGAGAAAAGGATTGTTCTCAAGGAAAATGGGAAAATGAATGAGAACAAATACAGGTGCCAGGTCAGAAGACAAAGAGAAGGAGCGGCGAGGGTCCCTGTGGGAAAACCAGTCTGGAAGACCGATGTCCGGGCTCTCGCCTGGTCTGTGCGTGGGTGACCATGGCCGGAAATTCAGAAGGCGAGACCACTCATGCTCATCATTGCTTCTCTGAACCCCCTGAAGGGTGTCTGTACCAAATGTAACGCAGTGTCTGTCTTCCATTGTTTTCCTGCCTGTCATGAGGGTACCCCATGGTCTCGGGAGCACCCCAAGTCCTGGTCCTCCCGTCTTTCTGCTTTGCCACATATATTGTTGGTGCTGGTTCGTCCTCAAGAGCCCCTTTGATTGGGAAGCACCTGGCTCAGAACGCCACTCAGTGGACCTAGAACTACGAGGGGGTTTCTAAATGCTTGTGGAAAATGCTCATTCTCTTGGAACTCCATTTTTTCTCCCTGGAACTTTTTGAAAACCTCCACATGCAATGTGAGAGGCTCTCAAGAGGGGGCACCCAGAGCCTTCCTTTAAAAGTGACAAGACACAGACAGGGAGCTCTCTGGCCATGTGAGGCTTCTCTAGTCGGCGTCTCTGTGTGGAAAGTCAGTGGTCCCTATGGTAGAAGACCAGGAGAATGGAGGGAACGCAAGCAGGGCTCCACTGTGGACCAAACATTGGTACTCAGACACTGCCACCTCCTGGGTGCCCTGGTGGCACAGTGGGTTAGGCGCTGGGCTGCTAACCACCAGGTTGGTCTTAGTTAGCATCCACCCCCTCCACCCCTGGTTTTCTTGGCCCTGTTCAACACCAGTTCATATGCTCCCCATGTGCTGGAGATGAAAGAGGAGGCCTTCTGGTCCCCTCAATATTTACAGGCGCCCAGCCCCAAGGGACAGCTCTGCTCTAATCTGTATTGTCACTGTGAGTCCAAATTGACAAGAAGGAAGCATGTTTAGGGTTTTGTTTTTGTCTTTGTTTTGGGCTTGGGCTTGCCCCAGAGGCTGTTCCAGTTCTCCTCTGGGTGCCTCCTCTCCTGTTCCCTGTAAGCTGAGGGACTGACTGACTGCTTCCTGATACCGTTAGTCATTCTGTTTGTGTCACATGTGACCTCCTTGGGGGAGAGGAAGCAAACATTTTGCTTGTCAGCTACTCTGTGTCAAGCCCTGGTGCTTCCATCACCTGCTCTGCCTGTGGGCGGGACGTTGAATGGGGAAGACTGAAGAAGCGCCGAGGCGTTGGCATTGCGGTGCTGGAGAAGGATATTGAAAGTACCATGGACTGCTCAAAGGACGAACGGGTCCGTCTTGGAAGCAGTGCGGCCCGAGTGCTTCTTAGAGGCAAGGATGGCGAGGCTTCGTCTTACATTTGGGCATGTTGTCAGAAGAGACCTGTCCCTGGGGAAGGACATCGTGGTTGGTAGAGGGACAGTGACACAGGGGAAGGCCCTCAAGGAGATGCACGGACACAGGGACTATAACAGGGGACTCCAGCGGGAGGATGATGGTGAGGAGGGTGCAGGACTGGGCAGGGGTTCGTCCTGTTGGGCAGAAGGTTGCTGGGGGTGGGGGGCAACTTGATGGCACCTAACAACAACAACAACATGTCTCAAGCTTGCACGTATCATTCACTTCAATAGCATTTTATATTGTTAGCTTTCTCTGTGTGTATGTTCTATCTGATTAGGTTCTGTGTTAGTCTGGATACTTTAGAGAAACAAATTCACAGAAACTCATGTATAAGAGAGAGTTCTATATAAAGGTTAAGTGCGCATCAAGAAAACATCTCAACCCAGTGCTTCCCAAGCTCATAAGTCCAACATTAACCCATATGTCCAACATCAATCCACAAAGTCCTCCTCCATCTCACAAAACAGACTCAATGATGCCAACTGCAGTTGGAAAGCCGAGTCAGTGAATGTGTAAGCATCTCAGTGCTGGCAGGGGTCTCCACACGGCTGCTCCAGCACCCAGAGCTGCATCGGGGCAAGTCCATGAGACTTCTCCTCAGGGATGTCTTGCAGAAGTCAGCCTTGCAAGCTGAAGCAGGAAACTGCTAAGGCAGCTGCATCTTGGTCTGATTATCAGAAAGCAAGAGACCTGAGAACTAGAAAGGCGAGGCTCACTGAACTGTTTATCCCTCCCCCCTTCAATTAATCCCACATGTATTTGTTGGCCAGGTTGGCACAATAAACTAATTAACTCAGGTTCCTACCATAACTCTTACGCACCACTCATAGCAGCTCACACACAATTCCTCCCTGATTTAAATAAAAGAAACGAACGGTTTACTGTATGGGGAACAAGTAAGACAGCCTGAGCTCCCCATGTTGGCCATAATGCAGTCTCTGAACCCCAGGGAGACCTCCCCGTGGCCTAGAATGGTATCTTTCCTGTTGTGAGATACACATCGACTCTCTTTAGCCAAAGGAAAGGCTACTGATTTCTTCAACCTGAAAAAAACTTCATAGCTTCTACAGTTGCTTCGTTGGCTGTAAGAGCAGAGATTCCAGAGAAGTTATCCAAGTTGAAGCGACATTTTAAAGAACGTGTTGGGACTGTGTCCAATAAAGTGACACCTGAGAAGCGGAACCAATCAGAGAAACAGAGGTCTCCAAAAATTTTGTGGGAAAAACTCTAGGATCATTTCATTTTATTTTTTCCATGAACCTTTTGAAGCCCTCTCATCCGTGTTCCAAGGTAAAGTGCACAGATTTGAGAGGCTGCAATGTGAGGACTGGCAGGGAGGTCTGAGGTCAGCCGCACTGGCCACCTGAAAGGGGAGGCTGGCGCTCTCAGAAGAGGCCAAAGTGCTGTCCACAAGTGACATTTCTTCATTGAGTACACTTCAGCTCTGCTGTTATGAGCTTTCAACTGACTGGCTCAGTACACCCACACGAATTCATATGATCTTCCTTTTTCAAAGTCAACGGATCATGGCCTGTAATCACACCTACAGCATGGAATACACAGACTTGGTGTTTGATGGAATAATGGCAGATGATAACCTAGCCATGCTGATACATAAAACTGCCCATCACACCAACTAAATGGAGTCTTCTGAAAATCCAGCTCCAATAAATGAAAGCTCTCTTTCAGCCTGGGCCCAGCAGGCCAGGAGAGACATCATGCTTGGTACAGTAGAGGTGCAGCGTCAACGAGGAAGGCCTTCAACAAGCTGGATTGACACCGCGGCTGCAACTATAGGCTCCAGCATCCCCTTGTGAGGATGGTGCAGGACTGGGAAGGTCTTGTTCTAATGCATAGAGAGGGTCACCGTGGGTTAGAGCCACTTGATAGCACCGAACAACAGCGATTTGGTTTGTTTGTGATCCGGTGTGCTCATCCACTGTAATGCTTTGAATAACAACCTGTGTCCCGTGGCCCTTGCCAGTCACTTGCACGGGGAGGAGGTCTGTAATGTGCTCTGTTTTCCTCAGGCCCTGCAACATGAAGCCGTGTCCCAGGCCTCCCTCTACAGCAGCCTTTTGCAGCTGAAGGAGTCCTTGTTCGCAGTAGCCACCAAGGAGGATGTGGACATGATGAGACTGCATTTGGACCAGTTGGATGAGAGATGGCGGGTTCTACCACAGAGCATTAGCAAGAGGTTGGTGTTTTGGGTGGTGGTGGTTGTTTCACTGTTAGGGAGGTGGCCATTGTTCACTTTAAACTTCTAACGGCATTTTTTTATTTTTTAATGAGGGACATATAATTTAAGAGATCGGTTTCACTTATACTCTGTCTGATTCAGCTATTTGGAGGATTACTATAGAGTGGGGGAAAGTACATTATCTGGCACTTCTAAAATCAAGACGCTCCAAAAAAGCTCAGCATTTCTGATGAACCTTCTGTACTCAAAATTTGCCCCTTACTAGCCGCACAAATGATCAAGCCAGCTGAAGTACATTGAGGACAGTAGGATTGCTAATTAGTGTATAATTTATTGCCAAAATTGTTTGGGTGCAGAAAAAATAATGAATACCAACATTCTGCTTCCCATATCTCTCAAACAAACATGGTGTGTGTGTGTGTGCATCTACTCCTTACTTTTCAACTGTCTCATTATTGTCCCTTGGGTATCTGATGTGGTCTTTCCCTATTTTCACATCGTAGTTTTCACATAACTTGGTCTTAGAAATCTGGGCACGTTGATAAGTGAGGAGTGTGTTTATGTCCAGCTCGACTGTTATTATTGAGTCAATTCTGACTCATCAAGACCCCATAGCACAGAAGGGAACTGCTCTGCAGGTTTCCGAGGCTGCACATCCTAATGGAAGCAGACTACCCCATCGTTAGCCCATGGAGTGGTGAGTGGGTTCAAACTGCTGACCTTTCAGTTAGCAGATGAATATTATAACCACCACGTCCCCAGGGCTCCATCTATATGAGGAGGCTTCAAACAGTTTATGGAAAAACAGAGTTAAAAGCACCTTGATACACATTGATACACATACACACATGTCACTTCCTTAATTTATTTCCAATGTAGATGTTTGGTGAGCCCATGGGGAATTATTCATATATTATTTTCTCATATGTATTTAAATTCTATATACTACCTTATTAAAGTGGATTAAATATTAATTAACTAGATGATTTAGCAGTGGGCACTTACAATTTTCTATTATGTAAGAAAGCACAAATTCTCCTGAAAGTAGTATTTCTTACACATGTCATCTTGGAGAAGGTGCTTCACCTCTCTGCTTACTTTACTGCATTCATTCATCCATCCAGCTGCTAAGCTTCCCTGCGAACACAGCCTCAGAAACCCCATTGCGTAATCCTTATTTGCCCTATAGGGTCATGGGGTCAAATGAGCTTCACTCAGAAAGTGAAGTTTGGTCCCCGTGGAGCTCATACTTCAGTGTGTGAGGAGGTGTGTGGCGAGGAACATAAGGAAATAAATGGCATAAGGATGCACATAAGGAATTAAGCACATGAATTCCAAGACTCTCTCAGGCCATTCTCAGTCTTACAGAGTCAAAGAACCTGGGCGAGGTGGCAGGAACCACAAGGTGGTGTCATACTGCACTAGAAAGTCGAACAAGCTCTCTAGGGAGAGGACAGCTGGTTTCAGATCTGCGTGCTGCTCAGACCATAGACCGACAGTGCCCGAGGGCCGATGAACTGCGTGGTTTTGCAGTGGTCACCTACATACAGACACAGGGACAGGGCTGCTCTCGGTACATTAAGGCAGTTATAAGCTGGAGTCCTGGGGCACAGGGAGAAGGTCAGTATGAGTGTGATGCTGAACTGTATCGCCAGCATCAGGGGTCCCCCAAACCAGTGGCTGTCGAGTCAACCCCAACAACTGGTGACCTGAAGATGTCTTATGTGAGACCCTTGGGAGACCACAATCAGGAGTAATGGGCTTGCCATTCTCAATTCATAGGAATTCGCACCAGTGTTCTTGAATGCCAGGGGAAGAGTCCAGTGCGAATTAAAAATAATTTGAACTGTTGTGTAGCGAGTAGTTGGTAGGGAAGCAAAGATGGAAGGAAAGAGACCCATTTGGAAGGTTGCTGGTGGCCCAGTGAGAGATGAAGGGATTCAGAGGTGGCGAGGATGGAGGCGAGAGGACAGAATTGTACGTGGGGGGTGGCATAGATGTTCCGCACGGTGTCTGGCTCCTGAGACCGTCTGGGTGGCTGAAATATGGAAATGGATGCAAGAAACAGGTTTGGGGAAGTAGAAATTCCAAAGTTCTGGTTTGCCCATGTTTGACAACTTCTGTCCTTGGGTAAGCGTATTCCAAAAGTACATCATGAACCCTTTCTCTTCATTGGCGGGGCAGTTCGACCATTCTCCTTGTCTCGCCGTAGGGCACATTTTCTTCAGTCGGTGGTGGCGGAACACCAGCAATTTGATGAGCTGCTGCTTTCCCTCTCTGTATGGATCAAGCTGTTCCTCGGTGAATTGCAGACAACGTCTGAGATTAGCGTGGTAGACCAGCAGGCAGCTCTTGTCCGCCACAAGGTACTGGGCCTTCTCTACATCTGACGATGGAGTTAGTCAAAAAGGCAGCTGGAGAATTACAAGGAGATTCCATGATAAAACCAAGAACAACAGCACCGAGCAACCCTTTAATGTGTGACCCACCTGCAGTGTTTGCATCATTGAGCATACGGGGCCAGGCAATGCGTTTTACAGATAAATTCAGCTGCTGAAGCCACATCGAGGCACCACTTTAAGACAAGGTTACTTTGGAGCAAATGTTTCTGGGAGAAGTGAGGAGAATATTGATCTTTCATCTACCTAGTTAATTTTGTTCCAGTACTGAAAAACAAAATTGAATGCCAATGTTTTAACAGTTTTTTCCTGAATGATTATTGAACTTAGTGGTAATTTAAAATTTGGAATGTCCCTTATATCTAAAGCATGCATAACAGCTAAGTGTGGTATCCAAAAGAAAGTTTTTCAAAAATCAGATTCTAGCTATCAAGCAGAAAAAGAGACATGCTTTTAAAGCTTTATTAATGATATTACTTAATGAGTAGTCATTAATATTTATTGAATGCTCACTCAATATTGACCTTTGTAACACCCATTACTTATGAGGTGGCTTCAAAAGTTCGTGGGAAAATTCCATTATCTTTGGATTCCATTCTTCCATGAATATTTGGAGCTCCTTCATATTGATCTTCTCCATTTCTCAAACACCACTATGAAGCAGGGGCTTCAATTATTCCTGGTGCATTAATGAGGAAAGGGAAGCCTACACCGGTTGGTTACTGGCTCACACAACTTGTAAATGATGGGGCAAGCATATGGATATAAACAGGAGAGTTAATAATAGGACTGTGTGCAAGAGTTGATGTGGCAAACATATATTATGTGGAATGAATATATTTTTATGCAAATCTCAATCCACATGAAATAAAAGTATTTTTTCCCAGTAGCAAACCAAACCCTCAGCTATCATGCCGATTCCAACTCCTAGAGCCCCTGTACAGGTTTTTTAAGGCTACAAATCTTTATGGCTACAGAGAGCCTCATGTTTCTCTGGCCTAGTGACCAGTGGGTTTGAACTGCTGACCTGTGTGGTAGCAGCCCAAGCCAAACAAGCCCATAGTGCCTACTAGTAGTGCTGCCAGGACTACTAGTAGTAGTTGATTATCCATTATCTCATTCCAAAGAAAGAATAAAGTTGGCAATTTCTCGTTCATGGAACCCATGTTCTGATGTTAGCTAAATGTTAGTTAACTTTCTAATTGACACAACCCATGATTTCCTATGAGTTAGTGAATTGGTCTGAAGATGCTCATGTCTATCTCCCCCCAGACCTTTCCCTACCAGCTCTCTTGTGTGTGTGCATAGACAGACCTCCTCAGAGGTGTGGGTTCCGCTCCGGACCACTGGCATAAAGGGAGGATCACAGGAAAGCTAACGACACACACATTTGGTTCCCAGGGCTTAGACACTGTGTGTTTCCACTATTCGGGAGCCCTGGTGGGGCTGCCAGGTAAGCGTTGTACAGCTAACCACAAAGAAGAGGCCGCCCCGCTCCGGTAAAGATTTTCAGCTTCAGAAACCATTTACCGGGTCATGATGAGTCAGAGTGCACTCAGGAGCAGGTGGGTGGGTGGTTTGGGTTTAGTACGTCTTAAAATTGTGCAGTTAACCAAAAGACAAAACAAAACATTTACCTCAGAGCCATAGAGTCATTTCCGACTTAGAGCAACCCTACAGGAAAGTCTGAGACTGGAAATCTTTATGGGAGTAGAAAGCCTCATCTTTACTTGGCAGAGAGGCTGCTGATTTCAAATTGCTGGCCTTGCTGTTAGCAGTCCTTTGCTTAACCCACTGCCCCACCACCACGGAGACTTTAAGTGTGCAATACCCCAAACCAGACTCGCTGCCATCGAGTCAATTCTGGCTCAGAGTGACAGGGTAGAACTGCCCCTGTGGGTTTCTGAGACAGTAACTCTTTACTGGAGTAAAAGTCCCGAAGCAAGCCGGTGTGAAATCTACACAGCTGTGCAAAATCAATCATCAGGTGTGTGTGTGGGGAGGGGGGGGTGTTGTTGACAGACATTGTTAAGGCATTCACAAAAGAGGAGACAGTAGTGTGCTGCAGACTACTGCCTTTGGCATTCATCTGGGCTTGGCAAATCCCTAACATCCCTGGAGTGTAAATCCTGCCTTCCTTGTTGAGTTAACAGCGCCCCCCCCCCTCTCTCTCTCGTCCAGGATCACGCAGCAGAGGTGGCAAACAAGAGGGGAGAAGTGAAGAGCCTGCAGGGCCACCTGGCCAAGCTGGCTGGTCTGGGCCAGGCCGAGGACTTACACCTCCTCCAGGGCAAGGCGGAGGACTGCTTCCAGCTGTTCGAGGAGGCCTGCCAGGTAGTGGAGAGGCGGCAGCTGGCCCTGGGTCAGTTGACAGAATTCCTGCAGAGCCATGCCTCGCTGCTGGGGGTTGTGCACCGGCTGAAGCAGACGGTGGAAGCTACAAGCAGCATGAATAAGAACCAGTCTGATTTGCTAGAGAGGGACCTCAGTGGTGCCATTCGGGATGCTAAGACCTTAGAGTCAGCTGCTGTCAGTCTGGACGGTGTTCTTGCCAAAGCCCAATACCACCTGAGGAGCGGGAGCTCTGAGCACAGGACTTCCTGCAGGGCCATGGCTGACCAGCTCTGTTTGGAATTAGAGAGGGTCCAGAACCTTCTGGGGACCAAGCAGAGTGAAGCAGATGCGCTGGCGGTGCTGAAAAAGGCTTTCATGGACCAGAAGGAGGAGCTGCTGGAAAGCATCGAGGACATTGAAGAAAGGACTGACAGGGAGCGACTGAAGGAGCCGACGAGGCAAGCTCTTCAACAGAGGTAACAGGGCACTGGGTGACTGCCAGGGGTCTCCTTCATTTGTTCTGGAGTTACCATTCAAGTAAAACTGTCAATAGTACATGTTAGTTCCGGGTAGACTGGAGAAACATTCATAGACACTCATATATGTCTAAGAAAGAGCTTTATATCAAAGAGTAATTGTATATTAAAAAACATTCCAGCCCAGTCCAAATCAAGTCCATAAGTCCGACATTAGCTCATATGGCTGATACCAGTCTATAAATTCCTCTTAAGACTCATGCAACACATGCAATGACACTGAATGCAGGAAGATCAAAGGCCAGTGGGTAGAAAGTCTTGTGGATCCAGTGGCGGTGGAAGCATGTCAGTGCTGGCATGGGTCTCCATGTGGCTCCTCCAGCTCCAGGGCTCTGGCTCCATGAGCAGCATAGTTCCATGTGTCTTGTCAACAGGAATGTCTCCCAGGAAGAGTGAATCCTCTTTTGTGAATGCCTTAGCAATGTCTGTCAACAACACCCCCCCTCCCCCCCCATACATGCACACCTGATGATTGATTTTGCACAGCTGTGTAGATTTCACACCGGCTTGCTTCGGGACTTTTACTCCAGTAAAGAGTTACTGTCTCAGAAACCCACAGGGGCAGTTCTACCCTGTCACTCTGAGCCAGAATTGACTCGATGGCAGCGAGTCTGGTTTGGGGTATTGCACACTTAAAGTCTCCGTGGTGGTGGGGCAGTGGGTTAAGCAAAGGACTGCTAACAGCAAGGCCAGCAATTTGAAATCAGCAGCCTCTCTGCCAAGTAAAGATGAGGCTTTCTACTCCCATAAAGATTTCCAGTCTCAGACTTTCCTGTAGGGTTGCTCTAAGTCGGAAATGACTCTATGGCACTGAGGTAGGAAGGGAAGAAGGAAGGGAGGAAGGAAGGAAGGGAGGAGGACAAGAGTTCCCAGAATCCTCAGGAGAAGGCCATGCCAACACAGAGTTCTCATTGGCTATGACCTGATTGACAGGCTAGACTCCACCCCTTCGCAAGTTGACGGGAGATTATGTTACTGCTGCACGTACCATAGCCTGCGCTTCCTTTCCTAAATCCTGAAGCTCAAACGGTGACAGAGTTGACACTTGAAGTGATAGAATGTCTTATCTGTGTAAGAGCCTGCTGGTGGCACGCTGGTTAAGCGCTTGGCGAATAACCCAAAGGTCAGCAGTTGGAACTCACCAGTGGCTTCTCCAGGGGAAACGGCCTGAGATGTGTTCCCACACAGACCCCAGTCAGACCCTTTAGAGCTGTTCCCCTCTTCCCTGTGCACAGGGTCACTGTGACTCAGAAGAGACCTGAACACACGCACAACCCTCTCAGCTAGGTGAGGTAGATGGCGAGCCACTCATTGGTCTTCCAAACCAGAAGCTATAGATGATAGTATCTATATAAACAACTGCTAACCCTCATGTCAGCGGTTCGGAACCACCAGCCCCTGCTTGGGAGGAAGAAGAGGTTTTCTCCTCCTGTGAAGATCCACAGTCTCGGACACCTAACTGTCACGGTGCTGGTGGAAGGTGCTGCTATTTTGAGCTCGTTGCGACCCCAGGTGAGAGAGTAGAACTTCCCTGCAGTGGTTTCCAGGCTGCAGTCTCGATGGAAGCAGATTGTCAGGGCGTTCTCCTGCGAGGCTGGTGGGGCGGTTTGAACTGCCAACCTCCCAGCTAGCAGTCAAGCACTTAACCTGTTGCACCACCGGGACTGATCGTCCTATGACAGCGAGTTATGATGGGGCTGACAATTGCGCTCCGGAGATTATATCCCTCTGGGCAGGTTAGCAAAACACTCACCGAAAGAAAGCGGATTTGGGAAGGAATACAGTCTCTGAGAAGTTGATCTAGCAGAGGGGAAGCCCGTGCGTAACCTTGGTAGCCGTGGGCTGTGGCTGAATGAGGATGAAATCGATGGAGAAGGTGGCCCAGGGTTGGCTTAAGACCACCCAGAAGCGTCGCTAACTGAGTCACCTAGCAAGGGACAGAAGACATGGCACTAGGATGACGAGTTGATTAAATCCCAGTCATACCCTGCAGCTCAGTGCATGTCACCTCTTCACTTGGGAGGTGGGGATATGGGTAGCAACTGTCCCCAGACTCTGTGTCGCAGAAATTGAATGGGGTGCTGCATACCTACTCTGCAGCGCTATCCCACAGTGTAAGGAATGAGAGTCAAGCCTCTGGGTGGCCCCTTTCCCCACATGCTCCACCATTAATTCTTATGCACCCCAAGTGATCATCTTTAGAGTCGCCTTTGAATCAACGAAGTAGTACATTCCACTTACGTTTTTCCTTGTGGAATTCCACCAGTAGAGCCATTATTTTTAATGAAGCAACTATGATTCTTAAGTACTATTGCTTTATAAAAAGTAGACTTCCTGCCACGGGAAGATAGCTTACCCATGACCTCTGAAGTTAGTACTCACCTTGTGGTTGACAAGGTCAGGCCTCTCGCTAGAAATCTTATGCCATCAAAGCCACGGAGCAAGAGAATGCAAATGTGGAAGGAGGTTGAGGGGGAGGGGGAAGAGCACCTTGCGTTGTTTTCTGAGCTGTAGTGTACAGTGCTCTGCAGAGTTCATGCGTGTATGGATTGTGATGAGAGTTGTATGAGCCCCCAAGAAAATGATTCTTATATATAAATGCACGCAACCACCATGAAATAAAATTGTGCAATTGAAAAAAAAAGACCTGTCTCTCCATGAATATGTCTCATAATTGCTGGGCCAGCGTTTCTAGCTGTCCCTGCTTGTGTTCTGTGGGCTCACTGTGTGTTTATGGGTAGGACATTTTATGTCTACTATCTCTCATAAGCCAACAGGACATTTGAATTCACAGGTTGAGAGTCTTCAATCAGCTTGAGGATGAACTGAATTCACACGAGCATGAATTAAGCTGGCTGAAAGACAAAGCAAAGCAGATTGCCCAGAAAGATCTAGCGTTTGCCCCTGAAGTGGACAAGGAGGTCAACCGAGTAGAAGTCACCTGGGACGACACCAAAAAATTAATTCATGAAAAGTAAGTGAAAGTGTCCCAGCCCTTGGTGCGTGACAGCGGGCTATTGTTACCTTGTGACGATGGGCTGCTGGTTGTTGACTTGAGTGGGTGAGATCGAGAACTGGCTCTCCTCCCAGGTTAGGTCTCCTGTCCACTTCAGTCAAGTCGTGTGGAACTTTTCTGAGGTTGTGTGCTTGAGAGAAGCAGCACCTGTGAAACCTGATGTTTAAAAGCAGGTGTCAACAATTCCAAAATACCGGGAGTCTGAGCCTCTCCCTTTCTTTCACTGTTCTTTTGCTTTTTGTTGAAATATCCATAAAGGGCCTCCTTTTGTGTGAGCGCATCGCTGTGGACTTTGACCAGTCAGACAGCTTCACAGTCTCAAAACTCCCTCCTCCCCCATGGCAGTCAGCCCCTCTCCCCCTCGCAGCCCTACAGCCCTCCCCCAGTTCCCCGCCCCGCTGGCTTTGTGTTTTTCCGAGGGACATATAAATGCAGAAGGCAGTCCTCTGCGTCTGGCTTCATGGAGAGTTCCCGCTTCCTTATTGTTGACGAGAGTCCCGTTGGATGGAGGTCCCACAGGTTAGGTATTCGCCCATTGCTAGACACCGGTTCTTTCCGCTTCGAGCAGCTGTACACCGAGCATCCGTAAATGGGCACATGGAGGTTTGAGTGTGAATGGATTTGTGTTCCACTTGAGTAAACACACAGACATGGAACGGCTGCCATTTACGGGGTTTGCTTAGCTCGACAGGAATTTGAAAAACTGTTCTCTGAAGTGCTGGGAACAGTCTGCATTCACGCCTGCCACGGATGAAACCATGCATGTGGCTTCTTCACGTGGTTGCCAGCACTTAGCGTGGTCAGACTTTCATCCATCCGTTAGTGGTGTGGGCCTCTTTGAGAGGACAGGAAGGCAAGCTTTGGAAAGACATGGAGCCATCTTGCCCACACTTCCCCTCTTATCCTGACATGTTCTCCACTGTGATTTTTGTGGAGGATGCATAGGATCCTATTCAATGAGTATGTCAGAATGAATTCTATGACTGGCCTGCTTTTCACATGGATGCCACTTCTATTTTTTGCCTTCTGAATAATGCTGGGTTTAATATATTTTTACCTAAATCTTCTTTAAAAAACAAAATGACTCACACTCAATGTCATCGATTCGATTCCGATATATAGAAACCTAAATTGTACTGCATTTTTACCTCCTTTGGAAACATTTCTGGACGTCAAATAGCTTGGTCAAAGGTGTGTTGCACTTATTAACAAACTCTTATCTCCTTATTTTGGTATTTTCAGGAGATAGGTATTTAGTGGAAATTTATGGAGGGGAAAAAAGAAAAACTTCCTAAGTCTTTGTATGCAGTTGGTTTTAAATCCGCCCCCCCCCTCCCGCCCCATTCTCCACAATCATGACACAATGGAGTCATTAAAGCAGCATATTAAAAAACATTTAGATCTGGCTGATCCAGCTGAAGGCGTTTGTGTGGACAAGAACCAATTAGCGTCTTTGTCGCTGGCTCCAATCAGTTCTTTGTAAATGATGCGGCATGCCTCAGCCAGAGAGATCAGTTTGCATATTACAGCTCGATCGAAGTGACTAGCAGGATTTTGGTCACAGGAGGTAAAATGTGATTTTCTTGATTCTGGCATCCATCTGTGAATACATTTATGCAGGGATATCCAAATCCAACCACTGGGAACGCTTCCCTTTCCTGAGACAGGGGAGTAACTGATGTGTTTAATTGGTACAGCCAGGGCCAGTGCTGTGGACTCATTGACTTAATGAGAGAATATCAGAACTTGAAGGCAGCTGTTTCCAAAGTCCTAGAAAGTGCCAGCAGCGTGGTCGGAACCAGAACCACTCTAAAAGATCAAGAGGACCTAAAATGCGCTTTGTCTAAGGTAATCATTTAAACTTCCTTTATTTTGGTAGACTATCTTTTAGTACATCTGTTTTTGTTTTGTTTTTTACCCATAACGAAATTCTCTGCTCAGCCCTCCGAGTCAAGATATTAAGATATGGATAATTCATGTTGATGGCCTTTTAAAAAAATTTCCCCAAAAATCCTAATATCCTATGATTCTACCCACTGAAAGAAAATCTATTTTATATTTATGTTACATCACTAAGCTTATGTGATTTATATACACACACATGTAAATGTAGGCATAAATGTAAACACAAATATAAATATGGCTTCATGATGTTCCTCCTGGAAAAATTCCATTACCCTAATTCCATTGTCCTGTGAACATATTGCCACCCCCCCCCCCCCCGTATCACATACACTAGTAGAGGTGCTTGCATTGTTGATTAATATCACGACCTTCTCCAAGAAGTCCACTGGGAGTTGAGTTTCTCAGAAGCAGCCTTGTTCAATTCCTCCCGGATCACTGACTCACTCACTAAGGCAGCCTTCATGTTTATCCACAGCACGAAGCGGCCAAGAACGCAATGCACGAGCAGCAGAAAGCGCTGGACCACTTTTCCAGTAAAGGGAAGCACTTGCTGTCGGAGCTGAAGAAAATCCACAGCGGTGATTTCACCCTGGTGAAAACCGACCTGGAGGGCGTGGTGGACAAGTGGTTGGATGTGAGGACACTTGCGGGGTGGGGGGGGGGGTTCCACGGCCATTTGAATATTGAGTTTCTCAATCCGCTCTTGGGCCAGATTCTAAGATGTGGATTCCATCTTTAACATTGCATGCTTTGTGCAAAATGATACTTTGAAGAAAAGCAGTATCCACATAATGTTTTTAATACCAGCTGCCATCCAATTAATTCTGACCCATTGAGACGCTCTAAGCCTTAGAGTCTAAGGGTACCTACCAGAGGCTACAAATCTCTACGGCAACAGACACCTCATCGCTCTTCCAAGGAGAGACCTGTGACCTTGGAGTTAGTTGACACCTAACCCTCCATGCCTATGAGAGCTCTCTCAAACTCTCTGGCTAATAAGTTTGAACCCCTGACTTCATGGCCCAGCCCTTCAGACGATAGTGCCGCTAGCATCCCTTAAAGTGTAGAGGTCGTGGGAGGAAATGATGTGCATCAACTTGTGAAAATTTACTGGCAGGTTTTCTAGGCTCAAACTTCCTAGCTCCATTCCTAATGACAACTCTAAATGTTTTCATTTATGATCGTGTTTGAATTGTGAATAGAATGGAAGACCAGTTTATAAATATACTGCAGAAGACTGAGTCATAATATTATATATATATATATATATATATATATATATATATATATATACACACACACACAAGGGTTCTGCGCGGGGAAACATGAGACTTGTAGTCCACAGGCTGGGATTTGGGTTCTGGTTCTGTCACCAGCTCTGCCACCACAAACAAGAAATCAAAGCTAAGTTCACCGTCACTGCACTGATTCTAACTTGTACCATCTCGGTAGGATTTCAGAGTCTGTGAATTGTTACGAGGTAGATAGCCGTGACTTTCTCTCAAGGAGAGGTTAGTGCCCTTGAATTGGTAGCCCAAACCCTAAGCCAAAGCTCTTGTTTGATCCCTTCCAAGTGTTACATCTCCACCCATAGATGTTTTATATTAATTTCCAGTTTTAAAGTCCCTCAATTCTGTTGCTTGGCATCCCCACACCCACTCAGTTCCGAAGTTCAACCAACAGTGGATTTCTGTATCGCAGCTAAATTGGTGAAGTTAGACATGAATAGGTATGTACTACACTCAAAGACTGGGGGAAAGTAAGCCTTTCTACACCTGTAAAAGTGTCACAATCTCAAAAACCTGCAGGCACAGTTCTGCCCTGTCCTATAGAATTGCTTTGAGTCAGAATCGACTGGTTGGCAGTAACTTTGACTTTGGGGTTTATACTCAAGGTTATTTTGAGCTACAGAACACTGCAATGCCTTCATTTTTAAATGTAAACACATAAAAATGAAGGCATTGCAGTGTTCTGTAGTGTAGATAGAGTAGTGTAGATAGACATTCGTAGTGTAGATAGAGTAGTCAGACATAATACTGTATTTGAAAGAATCTTCATGACACAGTGGGTTAAGCGATGGGCTCCTAACCGTAGGTGGATGGTTCAGACCCACCAGCCATTCCGAGGGAGAAAGATGAGGCTGTCTGTTCCCGGAATGATTGTCAGAAACTCTGTGGAAAAGTTCTCCTCCATCCCATAGGACTGCTGAGTTGGCATCGACTCAATGGCACAGGGTGCGGAGGGAGAAGGAAGCCAAGTTGCACGGTCTCCTGTGCGTTTCCTTGTTCTTTGTGTTCTGATCTGAGTGTGGCTCATCCTGGCCCTCCGTATTTCAGGGTCTGCAAGTGCACAAATGAAAACCCCGTCTCCGAAGCCCCCCGCCCTCAAGAGAAGCAGTTGCAGAATGGTTAACATTTCCTACATTGGGGTGTACACGGAGTACTGGTGGTGTAGTGGTTCTGAGTAAGGTCGAGTGTTCAAAACCACCAGCAGCTATGAGGGAGAAAGACTTGGCTGTTTACTCCCGTAAACAGACACAGTCTCGGGAACCCACAGGGGGTCGCTGTGTCAGCACTGACTCAATGGCAGCGAGAATTAGTTTACAACTGTTTAAAATAAGAGTCTGCTTTGCAGTTAGAATATAATTTTGTGATGAAAAAGCACTGATGTTTTAAAATGATTTGGTTTGAAAGGATGAGGGTTTAGCAGCTTCCGACTATCATTGGTGCGTGGTTTCTTTTTCTATCCTAGGTCTCGGAGAAGATTGAGGAAAACATGGAGAGACTGAGGGTGAGCTTGTCCATCTGGGACGATGTGCTTTCAGGTAAAGAGGAGATCGATGGATGGTCCAACACCTCTGTCCCACAGCTGTCTGAAAGCATCAACCACCTGAATAACAGCCATAAAACGCAAGAATTCCTTAAGGAATTTGAGGTAAAGAGAGCAAGTCTGTGCACGTGGTACACATGAGCTTATGATGTATTGTTAACAAGGACAAATAAGTCTCTTTTTAACAGTTATGTTTCCTCTCAGAGACAAAAGTGAGTGTTATAAAACTCATGACCATCTCTTGCTACTTACTTAAGATTTAAATAGGCTCGGGCTGAGTCTTCCCACTTCTTAGCAGGGAATTTTTACGTAAAGATGAAAGACGTATTTGTAGAAAAACACAAGTCCAAGAAAAACCATTCCTTTGAGAAGAGGGCATTGTCCTACTTGAAAAGCAAATTTCAGGTGTTTTGTGATTTAGCAGTAGCTGGCATCGGCTTTTTCTGTGCTCAAAAACTTTCTGCTGAGCACGCAGCTGAATTATCAAGAGCCTTGGTGGGACAGTGCTGTGTGTTGGGTTTCCAAATCAAAGGTCAGCAGTTTGAAACCCAGTCTCTCTGCAGGAGAAAGATACTTTCTACTCCTGTAAATTGTTATCATCTCAGAACCCCCCAGGGGCAGTGTTGCTCTTCCCTGTAGAGCAGCTGCTGTCAGAATCTATTCAGTGACTGAGAGTTTGGAGTGTTGGACCAAGGAAAGATTCTGGCCTCTCGAAGTTCTAGGCAGTCACCACCATGTCCTAATCTCTTTTGATGCCCATCTCTCACTTTTAGTTACTCAGTTTTTCCACTAATTTTTAACACACACCAAATTTATGTCAGATACTCTTACAGACCCAGAGACTATATAATTAGGTAAAGTAGCTGGGCTGAGAAACTTGACATTATAACATAGTGTGTCATTCATTGAGTTAGTTACATAGTAGCATATGTAAACTATATGTTAGTTACATAGTAGCATAGCCATTGGGTTGGGGTGACACATGAACTGTTGAGGGACAGGGACGCGGTAAGAGGTAAATGGGTGGCAAGTGTTTCTTTACCACAGAATCTTGCGGCGCCCCAAACTTCACCTGAAACTTGTAAGTGAATGGCTGAAAAATATAGCTGGGTGAACTTTCTTGCTAAATGACTCCAGCCATCTTGGCCCAAAGAACATTCTAGAAGTCGTATGAAGGACGGACCACAAGGAGTTGAGGAAATATTGCAGGGGAAAGTTGCATCAAGAGTTCCGGGCCTTCAGTCTCAGGACAATTATGTCCCTGAGATTCAATTAACACGACAGCGCCAGCAGGGGTGGGTGTTCCACTGATTGGCTGATACCAATGCCCAGGGATGGCCTTCACACTTCCTTTTTAGTGATGATGATTGGATTACCACAGGATCCCTGGTGGCATAGTGGTTACATGTTGGGTTGTGACTTGAAAGGTCAGCAGTTTGAAACCACCAGCTTTTCCAAAGGAGAAAGACAGGTTTTCTAGTCCCGTGAACAGTTACAATCCATTCGCGGCTTTGCAGTCTTCCTTGGCAGAGTGGGTATGCACTGGGCTGTGATCCTTAAGGCCTGAAGTTCAAAACCACCAGCTGTTCCTGAGGAGAGAGCGGGGACATTCTACCCTCCATAAACAGTTACGGCCTAAGAAACTCACGGGGAAGTTTTACCCTGTCTTATAGGGTCCTTGTGAGTCGGCATTGACTCAAGGGCAGTTAGGTTTTGAATTTTTGGAGATTCGCAACCACAGAAATTTTAGTACGTTCTAAAGTCGTATGCCTTCTGCATTTATTCTTCTGAGTCCCTGAGCGGTGCAAACAGTGCTCAACTGCTAGCCCAAACATGGTCTGTTCAAGCCTATCCCATCAAGGAGGAAGAAAATGCTGGCGAGCTTGTGAAAAATCCGCCATTGAAAACCCTGTGGGGTGCAGTTCTACTCTGGACCACAAGGGGGTGGGCGTAAGTCAAAATCAACCCGGTGAAGGTTTGGTTGGTTTTTCAATGATTCTGCTCCTTTCTGTTACTTGTCGGCTCTACAGCCATTAGAACAGCGTGGTGGGAGTGGCGTGCCCCCCTGCAGTGATACCACAGTGTGGCTCCAATCAAGCCTCGGTGGCACTATTTATACCACGGAAATTGATGAAAATCTACAAACCGGGCCCCTGTTTGGGGTGGGGAGGAGCCAGTTGTTCAGCATTGACCAGCACACAGCAGACCTCCGTCCAATGTGAATTAGATCCACACTCAGAAAGGCCAGGCCTCTGTCACTCACCGAGGCAGGTCTTTTCTGGCACTTACACTAGTGTGGCTCTAGCTCAGGGGATCCGTGGCACCACTGTCCTCATGCAGTAGCGGAGTGTGGCCCAGAGGTGCCAGGCCTGCTCCTGCGAGTTCACTTCATCACCCGTGTTGGAGAGTCCCTTCCTGTGCGGATTGAAGGCAGTACCACGAGGCTTGTTCGTGTCCCCCAAACACCAGCCTGCCGTTTCTCGGACCAGTGGAGCCATGTGCTGAATGGTCCCCTTCATGGCCTCACATCCCTGATGACTGATGACATCCCTAAGTGGCCAGTTTGCTCAGTCATGATGCTTAGATGATTCCTTCTTGTTGTCTTACGGTTGTGATGTGAAAACAAAAAGGGAGAGGGGGGCAACATACAAGCTGTTGGTTTTCTCATGAACATGCGTTCGACTGTACCATGCTTCAGAGGTTTATTTTAAATGATGCATGTTTCCCTTGGAGGCCTGATGGTGTAGTGGCTAGGAGCTGGGTCAGCCGTTCGAAACCACCGGCTGCTACGCGGGAGAAAAGTTGGGCTTACTCCTCCCCTTATCAGTGACAGCGTGGGAAACCCTCAGGGGCAGGTCTACCCTGACCTTACGGTCACTATGCGTCAGCATTGACTTGCTGGCCGTGAGTCTGGTTTTTGGTTCATGCATCAGGTATGTTCTGTGGGCACGAGGCACCAGCCTGTGTGTGTGTTGTGAAGCACCCCGTGAAGAGTTGTGCGCTGCCATAGAAACCGTGGTTTCAATGTTAATGAATAAATAACAGTTAGCTGACTAAGAATCTCTACTGACTCAAGACTTTTGGTCAGTGTTTAAATTTTTCCATGAGGGTCCCCCCCTCCTCCCTAATAAAAGGCAGGGAGGGGAGGAAGAAAGGAAGTTCCACGTATTCCCTCGCCTTCTCCCAAGTGAAATTAATTGTTCCATTTTCCACATTCCTCAACCACGGCAGCTCTCCAAAGCGACATGGAGGTGGGTGTCTGTTTGGGTTTATAATCCTGGGTTAAAACGGGGGATCTGCGGCGGAGTTAGCAGTGGGCATTACTGCACGTAGCACACGGCACGTCGGTGGTTTCATTTGTTATCTTTTCCCTTTGCTTTTGAAATAGTCTGAAGTTAGAAGCAAAGCCCTGAGGCTGGAAGAACTTCATTCCAAAGTCGAGGATCTCAAAGAATTAACTCAGAATCCAGAAACACCCCCAGACCTTCAGGTAAGCACGCAGTCAGCCTTTTGATGACATCAAACGCTGCCAGAGGCTTTGCTAGATGCTAAATGGATGGATGCAGGGACGGATCGGTGGAGAGATGGACAGAGATAGATACACCTCTCAGTATGGGTTGGGGTTGCCATAGTTAGAATCAAGTCAGTAACAACTGGTGTTTGTTTGTTTGTTTGGTTGGTTAGGTATTCAATATATACAAAAAGGATTGAGAAGTCTGTGGGGGAAATGCAATTATCTTTCAATTCTATTTCCCACCAACATTTTTGAAAAGTCATTGTATTGGGTGCTCGTACCAATCTTATTACAATCCATAAATACATTCCTTGTCCCACCAACTTTTTGAAGCCCCGCCTTGTGGTGTGTGTGTGTGTGTTCCTGTGTGAACACAAGGACACTTCAAAAAGTTCATAGAACAACGACATTATCTTTCCTTCCAGTTTTCCCAGAAACTTAGTGAAATCCTCTCCTTTATCTTCAGTGATACTATCACCTTTATAATCGTCATCATCATCACAATTCCACCTGAGCCTGCGGACCTTAGACCTTATCACAAATGGGGCTCAAAATACAAACACCCTTAGAGTTCCGGGTTCAAATGGAAATGCTCGATTTCAAACTCAAAGATGGCAATACCATCCACTTCTTTATTTCTTTCTTTCCCTATGAACTTTTAGGAGCATGGTCAGTTAGCTTGCCTGGTGTCCTTCTTGCGACTCGGTGCGGTGGAGTCGATTCTAATGCCTAGCGATGCTGTGTGCTACCGACAACACCCTGCCCCGGCGGGCATCATCTGGCCATTGCTATGGTCAAGTTCATCCTTCTCGAGGGCCTTCCTCTCTTTCGCTGACCCTCTCCGCAAACGACTACACAGCTCCGAGTGGAGGGCCTGCTTGTCTTGTGGACCATGAAACCGCTAGACAGGAGCAGCTACGCTTTTATGGTCACTAGTGTCCTTATCAGGGAGCGTGGTGGCACAGTGGTTAAGTGGTTGGCTGCTAATGGAAAGATCAGCAGTTCGGATCTAGCAGCTACTCTGAGGGAGAAAGATGTGGGAGTTGGCTTCCGTGAGGATCCCAAGGAGCCGTTCCATTTGATCCTGTAAGGTTGCGCTGAGTTGGAATCAAGTTGAGGGCAATGGGCCAGCCATCGATGTGGCACTTTGACTGCTGTCCTCGCCTTCGTGAGCTCCATCTGGGCTCACTGAGAGTTAAAATCGACTGGAGAGCGGTGGGTTCCGATTTTCTCTTCGTTCCCTCTCTTCCTCTTGTGTCTTTGTCATCTCACACTAGTTGGATGAACTGTACTTTTGCTCGGTCCTGAGATTCCGTATTCCTCAATTCCTACCTTCCGATGGATGGTAGGCTTGTACCGAAACGTTAGCCTGTGGCTACATGATGCAGATCCAATCCCAAACCAAGCTCACTGCTATCCAGTTGATACTGACTCATAGGGACCCTGTAGGACAGGGTAGAACTGCCCCTGTGAGCTTCCAAGACTGAAACACTTTGTGGATGCAGAAAGCCCCGTCTGTCTCTTGCTGAGTGGTTGCTGGTTTTCAGCTTCTGACCTTGCAGTTAGCAGCCTGGTGTATAACCACCATGCCACCAGAGCTCTTTATAAGACGCAAGGGGGTGATCATCACCCCACATTACAAAGGAGTCCTTACACCTGCCACCTGGGCCCAGGAGGGAGATGAGTCACGGTTGAACTTCTGTGCAGCGAAGATGAAGGCAGGATTCGGGGACCGGACACTGTGGGCTGCAATGTGGGTGTCTTTCCCTCAAGCTTAGAGGGCAGGGTCCAGACATGGATATATGTTCTCTGAAATTGGGGGTCTAATATTTAATACACATCTGGAGACC
The DNA here is from genome assembly GCF_050624435.1 of Tenrec ecaudatus. NCBI lineage: Eukaryota > Metazoa > Chordata > Mammalia > Afrosoricida > Tenrecidae > Tenrec > Tenrec ecaudatus. Next base: position 15,539,030 of record NC_134536.1, read on the forward strand.
CGAAAGGAGGACAGGCAGACTGGTTGCAGATGGACTTGCCTGGAGAAAGGGCTGTGGGCAGTGAGATAGGGGTGTATGTGTGTCTACACTGTGACCCGGATATGGGTCATGAGAGAAAAGAGAGCTATGGAATGAGGGAGGATATCAGAGCCTGGCCTGGAAATTTCTCTGAAGGATCAACAGATCCCAGCAGGGAGCCATTAAAGATGCTCAGGGACTGATAGGAGAGTGACAGCATCCAGGGAACTCCCAGCCCTGGGCTGCTAATTGAAAGGTCAGCAGGTCAAATCCACCGGGCCACTCTGCAGAAGAAAATTTCCGCGATCTACTCCCATCAGGACTGCAGCCTAGACAGCCGTGTGGCGCATTTTACTCCGTCCTATGGCACTATGGCGGGAGAAAGACAGGGCTTTCCACTCCTGTAGGTACCGAGTTCACAACCTCAGAAACCCACTGGGGCATTGGACTCTGTCCTATCGGGCTGCTGAGTCGGCATCAGATGGAGGGCAGTGAGTTTGATTCGGTGTTCTGTTTTTCATAGAGTCACTAGGAATCTAAAGTGATTCCAAGGGCCTCAACAACAACATGAACAGCAGGGAAAGCCAGCAGGAGGCTACACAAAGGTGGGAGGGTGGTGTCAAACTTAGAAAAAGTGAGAGGTCAAGTGATCATTCAATGACACAGCTACCAACTACAGCAGGCCGTGAGCCACTGAGAAGCCTCCTGCTGATTTCTTCTAAGCTCCAGTTGGCAGGCATCAGAAACGACAGTGGGCGATTTGCAGTCCGAGAATAGAACGGAAATGAGGACAGAGAAGGGGAGGTGCGGGGGCCCAGACATGCCCCAGCCTCCTGCTTCCTGTAAATCTGAGCAGGAGGTGAAGAAAAAAGCCTTCATGTTCAAGTTAATTCAAAGTTTGGGTTGTTCAACAGGCCCGGGTGACTTCCTTCTGAATTGAGACTGTTCTGCCATGTACAGTTCCACGAAGGGCCTTCATCATCTCAGTGGCCAGAGAAGTCAGGGGCCTGAATGTACCTGCCAGGGAGGAGTGATGAACAAGTCCCACTGTTGAGTGTAAAGGGACCAAACCAAGGCCAAGCAAACCCACTGCCACAGGGCCAGTTCTGACTCCTAGCGAGCCAGTGAGACAGAGTAGAACCTCTTGTGGGTGTACATCTTTCCAGACACAGTCAGCTCCATCTTTCTCCCAAGGAGCGGCTGCTGAGTTTGAACTGCCAGCCTTGAGGTTCACAGCTCAGTGCCAAACCCATGGCACCACCAGGTTTCTTCCTTAAAGGGGGTCGGGGAGACAGCCATGAAGTTGCTTTACCTTTAGGCTTCGTGGTGGTGCTTGCTTGCAATCGGGACACAGCCTATGGGAATGCTCCCCAAATAGGACTCAGGGAAGTCTGGGCCCACCTCCTTGGTCATTCTGAAAGGCCTGGCTCCCCTTTAGGAATGCCGTCTTGTATTCCCTAGAAACGACCACTTGAACTTTCTCTGTCAATTACACTGCTTGTGCTTTTCATTTCCACGTCACGTAAAGACTGTGGCGACCTGTCGTTGCTTGGTGCCATCAAGTCAGTTCATTCTGACCCATAGTGACCTCATGCACAGCAGAAGGAAACTCCGCCCAGTCCTGAACCAGCCTCACAATGGTTTATGCCTGAGTCCGTTGATGCAGCCATGGCCTCAGGCCATCCTCTTGAGGACCTTCCTCTCTTCGGCGGCCCCTCTGCTTTATCAGGCATGATGTCCATCTCCAGAATCTGGTCTCTCCTGACAGGTCACTCACGTCCATCGAGTGGTTGTTGACTTATCATGACCTTCCAGTACAGGCTACCATCGCCCCTGTGGGTTTCCAGTACTGTAACTTTCTGCTTCATGGGAGCAGAAAGATCCACCTTTCTCTCTCAGAGAGGCTGGTGATTTTGAACTGGCGACCTTGGGGATTGCATCCTAACTCGTAACCATTTCTCTTCCCAGCAGCTAGTACCATGGCCTTTGCAGCCGAGAGAAGTAGCATTGCAAATAGCCCTCCAGAGCTAGCTCCTGTGCTTGGCCTTACATGCTGTTGACAATTAAAATGCCCATGAGCAGAAGTTCTACTGAATGACGCCTGCTGGTCTTGACACGTCTGTAATGAAATCCTATTTTATGCATAGTTTATCGAAGCGGACTTGAGGCAGAAACTGGAGCACGCCAAAGAAATCACAGAAGTAGCTAAAGGAACCCTGAAAGACTTCACTGCGCAGACCACACAAGTGGAGAGATTCATTGGGGAGATAACAGCCTGGCTGGCCAAGCTGGAAGAATCCTTGCAGAGCTGTGCGCAAGCTGACACTTGTGAGGGGCTGAAGAAAGTGAAGGTGGGTAGCGGACCCTTGTTCCATGTTTCCACTCAATGGTGACATTTGTTCTCCTTTGTTGTGGTGAAGCCTCACTCACTGCCATCGAGTCAATGCTAACTCGTAGTGACCCTGTGTGGGTTTCAGAGACGGTCACTGTTTACAGGAGAAGAAAGGCCTGTCTTTCTCCCAAGGAGCTGGTAGTGGCTTTGGACTGCCGACCGTACAGATCGCAACCCAATGCGGGACCCTGACACCACCAGGGCCCCATGGTGGTCGTCCGCAATTGTCCATGCTAAGCCCAGACCATAGAATTCACCATGCCGGACACAGCAAAGTAATAGGAGTGAGAATTGAATGAAGACATGAGTCAAAAACATTAATCCACTGCCCTTGAGTCAATTCTGACTCATGGAGCCCTTACATAGGGTTAAGGAGGCCTTAAATCTTTACGAGGGCGGGCAGTCCCATCTTTCTCCCAGTTGGTGGATTTGAACTGATAACTTTGTGGTGATAACAATTCAAAGACTAGTTATCTGCTAGCAGAAAGCATGCATTCCTATAGAGCAGCGGTTCTCAACCTGTGTGTTGCGACCCTTTTTGGGGTCGAAGGACCCTTTCACAGGGGTCGCCTGATGCACAACAGTAGCAACATGACAGTGATAAAGTAGCAACGAAAATAATTTGATGGTTTGGGGTCACAACCACATGAGGAACTGTATGAAAGGGTGGCGGCATGAGGGAGGTTGAGAACCACTGCTCTGGAGGATTCTCAAGGCTCCCTTGTTCAGATCTGTGTGATACACTTTGGCAAGGACAGCAGAACTGAAGGAGCCCAGTGGCGTGCTGATTAAAGTGCTTGGCCACTAACTATAGGTCAGCTGTTCCAACCCACCCGTCCCTGTGCAGGGGAAAGCTCGATCCTTCTGTTCCTATAAAGATGTACGGTCTTGGAAACCCTAGAGCAGTGGTTCTCAACCTGTGGGTCGTGACCCCTTTGGGGATCAAATGACCCTTTCACAGGGTTGCCCGATTCATCACAGTAGCAAAATGACAGTGATGGAATAACAATGAAAATAATTTTATAGCTGGGGGATTCACCACAACACGAGGAACTGTGTTAAAGGGTCACAGCATCGGAAGGTCAAGAAACTGTGCCTTAGAGAGTACGTCTTGAGTGTCCCATATGGTTGCTACGAGTTTGACTTGACTTGACAGCAATGGGTTTGCTTTTTACTTTTTTTGGAGATGTTGGAGAATAACTTGCTCTCCCATGAAACGTCAAGCTTGAATTGCAAGTGTTAAGTTGTCGTTAGGTGCCATCAGATCAGTTCCAACTCATAGCAACCCTATGTACAACCAAACAGAGCCCAGCCTGGGGCTGCCCCATCTTCACAATGGTTGTTCTGTTTAAGCCTCTTGTTGCAGCCACTGTGTCCATCTGTCTTACTGGGGGTCTTCCCCCTTTTTGCTGACTCGGTCCTTTACCAAGCATGATAGATAACCTTCTCCAGGGAAATGGTCTCTCCTGATTACATGTCCGAGGTATACGAGATGAAGTCTTACTGTCCTAAATAACATTCCATTGTACACTTCCATTGTTCACTTATTTTTCTTGGTGGAAATGATTGTGTTCATCCAGAGAGGGATATCTTTCAGCAGAGGCAGCTGAGACCCGACCCCACTTTCCAGTTGTCCCTATCCTAGATGACGATGCTGGCCAGCTCGCATTAAAAGACTTTTCAGCACACGCCGTCCGTTCTCTTCGAGTGAACTCTCTTATTGTACTTGAGCTTAAGGACCTATATTTTGAAATTAATTATTGGCCCTATTGGTGTGGACTGGTGACCCTGAAAAAAACTTTCATTGAAGAATGTAAATTAAGGGTAGCTTTTAATCAACTGATCACGTCTAGATTTGGAGGGCTAGAGTCCAGTTCTTAGAACCTTATTGATTTGCTAGAATTGCTAGATTATAGAACCCCTGATCCAATCCTAGCCATTTCCCAAAGAAAACGGACAACATTCTGAAGGAATCAACAAAGCTCTATCACAAATACTCACAAATGCCTACCATGATTATTTCCCGGGGAAAGAAACAAGCTACAGTGGGGTTGATGAAGCGTTTCTCCTGAAAGCAGTGGATCTCCTTCATGGCGAACGTTTCTTCCGCAGGATATACAGAAAGAACTTCAAAGTCAGCAAAGCAACATCAGCTCCACCCAAGAAAACCTCAATAGCTTATGCCGCAAGTACCATTCCGGGGAGCTGGAGAGCCTGGGCGGTGTCATGACCGGGCTGATCAAGAAACATGAAGCGGTGAGCCAGTTGTGCTCCAGGACACAGATCAGCCTTCAGGATTCCCTGGAAAAACACTTCAACGGTGAGCTCGGACAAGTCTTGGTGAGAATAGTTTGTTTACAAGGAAGCTCCTCCTTAGAAACGTGCAGCAGAAGCTGGGGGAACTCTCCGGTCAGATACCACTTTTTAAAAACCATTTTAGTAGTATCTAATTCACACATGGTACCAGTCAATTGTTCAAGTGTATTAAAAAACAGTACACGGTCATCACCACGGTTTTAGAATATTCTCTTCTTCGTTGTATTCATTGTTATGAGCTCCCCCTAGCACCCCAACCTTCCCGTCGTACCTCCAAGAACCCATGGGTGCAGTCAAAGTTTCTGTAGATGTATGGATCCTGAATTTCGTGTACAGACAACACAAGCCAACCAATGCTACCAAAGCAGAAAGCTCTCAGTAGAGAACATGAACATCTAGAGCAAATTTAAAATGAGTCAAAGGGGAGACCGTATGAGAAAGTGTTCATGTTTAACCATTTCATCTGCCGTGTGTTTGCGGTGAGACGTGGCAGGGACAGGAGTGTTGTAAGGGGCTCGCCTTCCTAGCTTCTCCCCCAGGAAGCTGAGGAGTCCAACATTCTGAGGAACCTGAATTTGATAGGGCTTTTCCACACGTGGTGTTATTTTGTGTAGCAAATCTGTGCAGAATTTGTCCCCCTGTCCACGACGTCAGCAGCCAGTGTGCCCAGATTGCCCTGACTCTGTCTTCCCATGATGAAGCCCCACAGTCCATTGGGAAGTTAGTCGAGACAAGAAAATAGTGGCAACCAGACCCCCAGACAATTTTCAGGCATCTGCCCCAGTCTCCACTTCCCACTCAGTGTGGTCTGTGTTCTGACCTCAAAGCTTAATGACCAGCGGAGGGAAATAGAGCTGTTTGATTCCGTTGATTAAAAAATGGTCTCCACAGCCACCTCAAGGAATGACTCCCCATGAACTGTCACTGAGCACAGGAATTCATTGTCTGCACCCAAAGATGGGAACTCAATAGGACATCAGACATTCCAGAATTTTAAAAATGTCCAGTCCTTTGCCTGTGTTAATTTCTCCATCTGCACCAAACCACCATACTTGTCCGTCACACTGTCCTTTCCTCTACATTGCTCCGTTCTTCCTGGAACACATTTGTAAAGCCAGATAAGCTAGGCTGGGGGCCAGATCCGATCCTTGTGTTCACGCTGCAATGTCATTTTGTTTTTCGTCTTTATTCTCCATTTTTGTTGCTTTCAAAAGAGTCCCTGCAGGAATTCCAAGACTGGTTCTCAAGCGTAAAGGCAGCAGCCAAAGAATCATCAGATAGAACGGGTGACAGAAAAATTCTGGAGGCCAAACTCCGTGATCTTCAGGTAGGAACCCTGGCAGCCCCATTTCTCCTCCCCCCCAAACTGACTGAAGTGTCATCAAATCACCCTGAAATCCTCTCCTTTCCTAAACTTCTGTCACTCTACTTTTCTTCTTCCCTGGCCAAACAAGCGACATAGAAAGTAAGGTGAGAAAGTGAGTTAGAGAGAGAAAATATATAGATCCTACCCTCTCTTCTTTTACCCTTTGGAATCCATTCAGCCTTTGGAATTCATTCAAAACGAAGTGAATTTTAATTTTTTTAAATTATCATAAAAATTCCATTTCGTATCACTGTATTGGGGGAGTTTTAAATAGGAGGAAAAGACATGATTTGCAGATTTTTAAATAGGTTACTCTTCAGAGTTGGAGATGCTATATTTTCAAATGAAACTAGACATTGCAGGCTTTATAGATGTAAAGGCTCTGGAAAAGGCATGAATTCATGAAGGAGACGGTAATTGTGAAGTTGTGTTAAGAAAAGATTCACAGAAGAGTTGGTTCAAATTCTGTTTGGGTAGCTAATCTGAACCTTACCCCCAAAAAGTATTGTGAAAATAATCATTCACAATTAATAATAACCACCAAGTGAGGATTTTGTTGTCTAAGGGGGACAGGCAGTTAGGGGCGGCTTCAACAAGTTCATGGAGAAGTGGAGTGAGAAGCTAGTGGAATTTTTCCATGAAGTGTTCGAAGCTCCCTAATATACGAAATTCATGAAGCGACAGGCCAGAGCAGGGAGATGGTTGTAAAAAGGGCAGGTAGATTTTCAGAATGTGTGGGATTCCCCCCCCCCTTTAAGCTTAAGATGCCAGTGGAGCTTCAGAAAGAGATGTCTAAATAATAATTGGAGGTGCCACACTGAGCTTAGGAGAAGAGACACGACTAACACTGGAATTCTGGGGTTCTTTTGCCTTGTTGAAGCCAAGAAAGTGTACTTTGCTCTTCTAAGATACACAGCAAGCACAGATGGGAACATGGGGAAGAACATGTGTGGTCTGGGTCAGAGAAGGAGGAAGGGCTGGCATTTAGCCAGATCCGGGAGTATCGCTCTGACCATGGAAGGAGATGGAGCGTGGGCTAATTGTGAACAGCAAGACTGAGAAGCGACTGGGGAAGAAGACCTTGGCACTGAACCTTGGCACTGTTCAGTTGGGCCTCCATGGTTCCAGTGACTGACTGGCACCTTCCCCAGTTTAGAGTTTGATTCGTTCAAGCAGTAGGCATCTTTTCTTTTTTTTTTTTTAACAGGGATATGTTTTCTTTTTATTCCCATTGCAAATAGAATATTTACCAGATTTGCTTATATTTTGGTTATAGAGCAATCTTTTTTCCCAAAGAATAGCAGTCATATAGCTTTTGTTCTAAAGATAGACCATGATACAATTAAGTTGGAGTTCAACAATGAACAACAATGTTTTATTAAAACATGTTTCCAAAATTTAAATTCACTGATAAAAATAATGCATGGTACAATAAAAGCAATCATATTGAAAAAATTTAAATACTCCTAACTGAATAATAACAATCGTATTCAAAACTTGTAGGTCACAAGTTAATAAATACTGAGAAATTTATAGTGTAAGTGGCTTACTTAGCAAAGAATAAGGGCTGCCAATTGATAAGGATTATACAATTATGCCATAAAAGAGCTAAGTACTGCACCTCCACATGGTTATCATGGTCAAAATCTCTTCTTAATTTTTTTAAAAAATCTTTTTATTGGGGCTCATAAGGCTCTTATCACCATCTGTACATACATCAATTGAGCAAAGCACCCTTATACATTCATTGCACTCGTCACTCTCATAATTCACCTTCCACTTGGGTTCGTGGAATCAGCTCGGTTTCCCTTTTTTCCCCCATCCTCCTCCCTCCCTGATCCCACCCCTGGTCCCTTGATAGTTTATAAATAATTATTATATCTTATCTTACACTCCCTGGCATCTCCCCTCACCCGCCTCCCCCTTGCCAATCTCCCAGAGAGGAGGTTACACATAGATCTCCGAGATCGGTTCTCCCTTTCTACATACCCTTCCCTCCTGGTGTCGCCACTCCCACCGCTGGTGTTGAGGGGTTCGTCTGTCCTAGAGTCCCTGTGCCTCCAGATCCCCACTGCACTGCTGTACATCCTCTGGTATAACCAGGTCCGCAAGGCAAGGTAGGATTGGGGTCATGATGATTGGGAGGGGAGGAAGCGTTCAGGAACTAGAGGAAGGTTTTGAGTTTCATTGTTGCTACACTGAACCCTGAGTGGCCCATCTTCTCCTCACTACCCCTCTGGAAGGGGTGTCCAGCTGTCTACAGGTGGGCATTGGGTCCCCATCATGCACTCCCCCTCTTTCACGGTGATGTGATTCTCACCACCACCCCACCTTTGATGTTGGAGACCTGGTATCCTCTGTCCTTCATGGTCACCTATGTTGGTGTGCTGCTTCCGTGTGGGCTTGGTTGCTTCTGGGCTAGATGGCCGCTTGTTTGCTTTCAAGCCTTTAAGTCCCCAGACGCTATATCTCTCAGTAGCCGGGCACCATCCACCTTCTTCACCACACTTGCTTATGCACACTTTCATCTTCAGCCATTATGGGAGGAAGGTGATCACACAATGATTGATTTTGTTCCTTTGTATCTGCTACATGGTCCATTCAACACCTTGTATTCGCTTAGGCCGTGTGCTTCTTCTCTGTGGGCTTTGTTGCTTCTGAGCTAGATGGCCGCTTATTTGCCTTCAAGCCTTTAATACCCCAGATGCTATATCTTTTTTTGATAGCCGGGCACCATCAGCTTTCTTCACCACATTTGCTTACACACACGGCTGTCTTCAGTGATCATGTCGGGAAGATGGGTATCCTGCAATGGCTGCTTAGCAGGGCGAGGTGCTATTGTATTGGGGGATTATGCATGAGGAGGCCCAATGTCCATCTGCTACCCTACTACTGAACCTATAAATATATGCATATAAATCTATTGCCCCCATAATCATAAATATATTTACATATGTACATGTCTGTATTTAGGCTTCTCTGTATGCACTTTGCCTCCTACTCCTTTCCTCTATTTCCTTTCGCTTTCCTCCCGACCCACTACCATGTTTAGCCTTCATTCTGGATTCAGTAGTTCCTCTCAGTTACCTTGCTCTTGGTCACTCTCTTCCAGTCCTCCCCTCCCCTCCCTCCTCTGGTTTTGAACCATTCGCTGTTCCCTTGTCCCTGTGTTGGGCGACACCTCCTCCCTTCCCCTACCTCCCACGCTCTCATGTCCCTCCAGGACCGTTGGTCCTGTTGTTTTCTTCTCTCATTATTTGTCCAGCCTATCTTGTCTAGGTGGACCTGCTGACATAGTAATATGTGCATACAAATGGAATATGACTTTGACTGTGCCCAAGTGGCCCGTAAGAACATGGCTTTGACAGAAGCAACATCGACACGCTGATAAGCAGAAAAGCCACTAACATACAAAATTTACAGGGTAAAAAACAAAACAAATTTAAAAAGACTAAACAAAAAGATAGCAAATATTAAAAGAAAAATTACTAGTAGTTCAAGGTCCTTTCGTTGGCCTTTAGGAGTGTTTTCTAGGTGTAGCTTGTGAGGCGCCATGTCCTGGCCCGGAAGACCATCCTTTATACTCCCTCCGCTTCCTCTGCTGCTCCATTGCACGCCCCCAGTGTTTGCCTCAGTGTGGCGGGGTCAGCTCAGTCGCCCATCCCCCATTGTGTCTCAGGTGCTGTCCCTTGTAGGGCCATGTGTTGGTGCAGGATGTCGTATCTCGTAGTGTGGTCAGCTGAATGTCCCATGTAGGGCCATGTGCTGGTGCAGGATGTCGTATCTCGTAGTGTGGTCAGCTGAATGGTCCTCTCTGTATGATGGGCCCTTCTAGCTGGTCTATCGACTTTGGGCTTGGTGGACCCAGGTGTACTCCACTACGTCCTTTCTCCTTCTTTTGTTTCAGCTTCCTTCTGGATGTGGTGTGGTGGGTCAGTTTCTTTCCCACTCCAGACGATCTATTTTTGTTTTCTGTGGTATTCCCTTCGAGTGTGGGGGTCGGCCTAATTCTGGTTTGAGCCGGCTTGTCGTCCAGCCTCTTTGTGTAGACCTCTGTACTTTGCGTTGCCCTCCTTGTTTGGTGTGTCGTGTTGGGGTCCGTATGCATGTTCCACATCTGTGGGGACATAACCGATACTCTACCCCGGGTGGGTTAGTACCCTGCCCCCCCCCCAATACCATCCATTTGGATTCTCCCCCTCCCGGTCTCCCTCACCCTACCCCACTACTCTTTCTTTATGCTGGGCTCTCATGTACCTCCCTAGGTGTGGCCTGTCCTCCCTCCAACTATCTATGCTTCCTCCCATTTATTGTGGGATGGATGTTTATTCTTCTATTTCTGTCAACAGTAGGCATCTTTTCTATTCCATCAGTTTTACAAAACCTAGGCCCCTGTTGAGCTTTGTGCTCCTTCTCTTGCTATCCTCTGCCACTTCAACTCAGGTATTGATCGATGCTTTCCTACACTGAGGTCTCATAAAAAGTCCTCAGGAGTTTGCATTCCCTTGATTGCCTCAACAGAACATTCTGGACTCAGTGAGTGATGGACAGAGCAAACTTGATGCTGTGACGCAGGAAGGACAAACTTTGTACGCGTATTTGTCCAAACAAATGGTCAGTAGCATTCAGGAGCACGTGGCCACGGCTAATGAAGAGTTCCAGGCCTTTCTGAAGCAGTGCCTCCGAAGCAAACAGGCGCTTCACGACTGTGTTTCAGAGCTCGGGAGGTAGGTAGATTTTGTTGCTGTTCGAGGCCGTGTCTTGGGGTCCAGTTCAGAGGCAGCCCATGAAGCACAGAACAAAACGATGCCCGGTCTGTGCTGTGTTGGAGCCATTGTTTCAGCCACTGTGTCAGTGCATCTCCTTGAGGGCCTTTATCTTTGTGTGGCTCCCTGTGCATGAACTGAAGTCTTGCCGTCCTTGCTCCTAAAAGAGGCATTCTGTCTGTATTTGGAGATGAAAACCCTCATGAATAAGTAAATAATATTTGAAACTGCAGAATTGAATTAAAATTCGCTTTGATCTTAAGTTCATACTACGGCAGTAATCAATTTCTCAGACTCTGAAGTTATCAGGTAATTTTATTTTCTAGCTAGAAAAAAATATGGTAGCCTTATTTTCTAGCTAGAAAAAAACACTGTATTTACTAATCATTGTAAACAGCAGACGTAAGTGCAAACAATATTTGTCTCTTTAGCTAACTCAGCAGATGAGAGTTCAGACCCCCACATTATAGATTACTCAAGCCCTTTTCCTTCTGTACACTTTGGCTTGGATGCAGTCATAATCGAAACACCTATACTGTTTTTCTGCGGATCAAGGTTGCAATCTGTAGGATGAGGCAACAGACGTGCATCTACTCTTCAAAGCAAAACCAAGCTCATTGCTCAGGGTGGGGGAAAGGTGTCGATATAATCAAAGTGCCTTTTCAATGGTAGATAAAGTTCCCTGAGTCTTGTCTATGTTTCTTGGGGGACTTGCGTTGCTTTCAAAATCTATAGTTCTGGGCTATATTCAGATTCCTTTCAAATACAAAGGCACAGAGGGAAATTTCCCTTATTTTCTTCATGTTCCACTTGTCCGTTGGGTCTCGTCCAACGATCTTCCCAGTACACCCAGTACACATATTAATGCACACTGAATAGGAATGTAATTTTGCTTGCCTTTGCCAGTTCTGATCATCACTAAACCAATTCAACAAGACGAGTGTTTCTGTTTGTTCTTTTTCTCCTTGAAGCGCTAGAGAAAGTAACATGATCTGTCATTTTATAGTTCGAATTAGCGCTCACCTGGTTCCGCTCACTGTTGAGTTTGTTTTCTTTTGTTACTTGAAATGCAGGGGGCCTCCATGGTCAGCTTCACCTCCCAGCACTCCTTTACGCTAACAAGTAGGGGTGGAGTTTGCTCAAGAGTTGTTCTGTTTCCTTAGCTTTGAGGATCAACACAGAAAACTGACCTTATGGATCCATGAAATGGAAGAGAGGTTACAGACAGAAAGCTTAGGGGAGAGTAAACAGCACATTTCTGAGAAGAAAAACGAAGTCCACAAAGCTGAAATGTTTCTGGGAGAACTACTGGCTGCAAGGTATGGTGTGTGAATGGCATGGGCCCTTTCTCTGTTTTCACCAGATGGGTTTGTTGGTGGTTGCTGGGGTTGGATGTTGGTTGGTTGGTTGGTTGGTAGTGGTGGTGGGTTGTCTTCTCTCTCATAGTGTAGGGTCTGGAGAGAGATAAAATTTAAAAGAAAAAACTCACTGCCATCAAGTTGATTTCAACCCATAGTGACCCTATAAGGCAGGGTAGAGTTGCCTCCTGAGGATTTCTGAGGCTGTAGCTGCCTATAGGAGTAGAAAGCCACATATTTCTCCCACAAAGAGACTGGTGGATTCAAACTGCTGGCCTTGTGGCTAGCAGTTCTACACATAATCCACTATGCCCCAGGACGCCTGGAAAGATGACAGGGATGAAAATAGCTGATGTGTTTTCCAATTTCACCTGCCTTTGCTTGACAAATTGAGCAGGCCATAAAATATGTCATGCCTTTATGCCTTTAATGTTGTGGTAATACTACTTCCTCTCAGGGGTTCCCTGGAGAACCTCTGAAGATCATGTGAAACAGGTATGAAGATCCTGCTGCTAGTTGCCAATGAGCTGGTGCATGACTGACGGAGAACCCATGTACAGGGGGATCGAACCACTGGCCTCCCTACTGTTTTCATTGGCTGGCTCTTCGGCTGTAGCTTGACAGGTCTTTCTTCCTAGTCTCTCTTGGTCTGTAAGAGCCTACCTTGACAGACATGTGGAGATGTGGATGTATTTGTGGAGCACTGGCCATGACTTGAATCTGTGTCTCCTGCACTGAACGTGAGAATTCAACCACTGGCCTGCCTCCCCCGAGTCTGACGGATAGAGGACCGCAGGGATGGGGAAGGCAATCTTCATGTCTGAAAGACACTGTAGACCCCCACATCTTACATTTCATCACAGAGTTCAGCTGCCCGGCCGATTTCCAGCCTAACCCACCCCAAAAATGGTCCTAGTAAGACAAGAGGTGTGGTTAGTAAGTGTGCTCGCCCTTGCAGTTTCTCATCTCCAGTGAACTATTTATTTCCTCACTGCTTCTGCACAGAGAAAAGGTTTCCTAACGCTTTCCCAGGTCAAGTTCTCTGGTTTGGACTTTGCAGCCCTGCCATTTCTGGTCATTTCATGCCCCTCAGGAGAGTTCAGCTTGCTTAAAGTCTCAGGGCCCTAATCCAACCTTGTAAGGAAGGAAGTGCGTGGGTCTGTGATATGTCAGAGGCTTACTCTCAGTCTGTTCCATTCGACATCTCAGCAGCCGTGGTCAAGGAGGAAGCAAATAATGAAGCCAGATCACACTTTTTTTCTGACCGATAATGACTCGAAGGCACTGAGGTTGAGGCATATAAAGTTATATCGACACTATATCACAGTCTGTTAAGGAGCCCTGGTGGGGGAGTGTTCACGTGGTGGGCTACTAACAGGTAGTTCAAAACCACAGCTGCTTTGGGAGAGATGAGGCTTCCTCCTCTTAGCAAATTAGTCTTCGAAGCCAGCAGAAGCACTTCCGCCCACTCCTCTGGGGTCCTCTGTGAGACAGAAAGGACTTGATGCCGGTGAGTGTGGGCTTTGTTTAAATGTATTTTTTAAATAGACAACCAAGTGTGCATTTACAACATTATGAGAGTGCACCAGAACGTGGAGGCACAAAGGAAGCCCATGCTGCTGGAAAACTGGCGCCCGGTGCAGGGCTTGCGCAAGCCTTCAGTTTGTAAATCCACAGTGTTTGTAATGCACAATAAAGTAAAGCTCGCTAAGGGAGGTATACCTTTATTTGTGTGTGTGTGTGTGTGTGTGTGTGTGTGTGTGTGTGTGCATTAAACACCCGGTCTGTAGGATTTCCTTGGGAGGCTTCAGTCCCATCTCTTGAAACACTTATCATGGTACAAACTGCACACACCCACACACACACAACACACACACACTGCCCCCTCAGACCTCTCTCTCGTAGAGACCTGTATATTCTCTGGACTTTAGAGGTTCATGTCTTTAGAGCCTTTATAGTCTCATTGCCATGCATTGGGCCAGAGAAGCAGAAATTAGTTGTTGGATTGACAGAATGAGGTCGTCATTTTATCTATCAGACTTTCTGACTATACTGTTCGACAGTCTCCGTTTTGCTACTTAGGTTCTGCCTCTTGTTCAGTCGCAGTCTTGCGTGTGCGGGCCCCGAGTTCTTCAGGACTTTCAAAGGGACTTTACTTGCTCTTGGCCCTTTCTGTTCCCGATGCTATCCCTCACCTCTCTCTGTTCTTACTTCTCTTGCCCAAACGAAACAAGAACCTCACTGCCATTGAGTCGATGCCAATTCATAGTGACCCTATAGGATGGGGTCCAACTGCCCCTGTGGTTTCATGGAAGTAGGCAGCCTCATCTTTCTCCTGCAGAGCAGCTGGTAGTTTTGAACGGCTAACCTTGTGAGTAGCAGCCCAATGCACAAGCCCGATGCCACCAGGGCTCCGGTACTTTTCCTGCATCACGACTCCCCATGGCGTCTGAGAGCACATGCCACGTGCTTCTCTGCGTCTGACCCGTTCTCTAGTGGCTGCAGTTTGGGATTCTGATGGTCTCGCAGGCAGTCCTGACCTGACAGGGGTGAGGGCTTAGAGCCCTCAGGTGTATTTGCCTCCCGCTCAGTTCCCTTCCGACTGACTACCTGTCCTCCCAACTGGAATGTGCTGTGCTGGGTCACCCACTTGCTAATGCTCAACAAAACTAAATGACAGCAATCCCTACTGCCCCGGGGCCAGAACTTTGAAACCACCAGCCATTCAAGGGAGAAAGATGGCGCTTGCTAGTCTTATAAAGACTGGCCGTCTCATAAACTGACGGGCAGTTCTACCCTGTCCTATAGGGTCACTATAAGAATTGAGTAGATGGCAGTGCATTTCATTTTGGTTTGGCCATTGAGTCTGTACCAACTCACAGAGACCCTAGATGACAAAGAAGAACTGCTCCCTGGAGCTGCCAAGACTGTCAATCTCTGCACTAGCGGACAGCTTCACATTTCTTCTGAGGAGCTCCTGGTAGGTTTAATCAGCCAACCTTGTGGTTAGCAGCCCAATATCGAACCCACTGTGCCCCAGGGATTCTCTCTCCCCAGGTATCATATTCTTCTTCCTTTCTTTTTTATTTTTTTAAAGCTATTCAAAATGGCATCCTTCTTTTGTTGAGACTGAACAGGAAGAAAGGATTGCCAGGCACCCCTTTGATAACTGCAAGTCTATTAAATTAATTGACAAATCTATCTGAAATCAAACTCTGTGCCCATTGAGCCCTGCCTCTGTTTTCCACAGAGAGTCCCTGGACAAGCTGTCGCAGAGGGGGCAGCTTCTCAGCGAGGAAGGCCACGGGGCAGGGCAGGAAGGGCGTCTATGCACCCAGCTCCTCACCAGCTACCAGAATTTGCTCAGAACGACCAAAGAGAAGCTCCGGAGCTGCCAGGTGGCCCTGCAGGAACATGAGGCCCTGGAAGAAGCTCTGCAGGGCATGTGGTCCTGGGGGAAGGGCATCCAGGACAGACTGGCCAGTGCCGAGAGTACTGTGGGAAGCAAGGACACACTGGACAAGCGGCTGATACAGATACAGGTATGTGCGGCTCCAGCCAGACATGCCGGTCTGACAGATTTATCCTGCTGATGTGTGAGAAGGAGAAGTCCTGGGTGGCTTAGTGGTTCCCCATTGGGTGGGATTCTCAAGATCAGCAGTTCAGAACCACCAGCCTCTCCTTGAGAGAAAGACAGGGCCTTCAACTCCTGGCAATAATTACAATCTTAGAAACTCACAGGGGGTAGTTCTATCCTGCCCTATAAGGTCGCATGAGTCGGCATCGACTCGATGACAGTGAGTTTCATGTGGGAAGAGGCGTCCTGGTTGTGTGGTGGTGACAAGTTGGGCTGATAACCTCAAGGTCAGCAGTTCAAAACCACTAGCTACTCTGTGGTAGAAAGACGAGGCTTTGTACTCTATTAAAGAGTTAAAGTCTCTGAAACTATGAAAGCAGTTCTAGGCTGTCCTGTAGGGAATTGAATTGATGCCAGTGAATTTGATTTTGGTATTTGATGTGTAAAGAGGATACCCTAATGGTGATGTCAAGTAGACATTGGACGGCTAAATGCAAGGTTGCCAGTTCAAAATCACCAAATGTTCCTCACAAGAAAGATGAGACTGTCTTCTCTGGTAAAGATTCACAGCCTCAGAAATGCTAAATAAAGCAGACTTAATGGTAGCAATCTGGGTTTTGGTTTATGTGGAAAGAGTTGAATGTGCTGGTGGCGAAGTAGTAAAGTATTGGACTGCTAACTGAAAGTTTGGTGGTTCAAATCCACCAGCCACTCTGAGCGATAGATGTGACGGTCGTTTCCATAGAGAGTTACAATCCTGCCACCCTAATGGGGCAGTTCCACTCTGGCCACGATGGGTCAGAATCTGTTTGACAGCAATAGGGTTTATATAAGGAAGAATGGGACACATTAAGAGTATTTCTCCTGGATTTCAAATTGATTGATTGCTTTTTTTTTCTTTTTCTTTTCTTTTTTTTCCCCCTCCTCTGATTCTTCAAAATACTCTACACTGAAAATATACCATTGTATTAAAAACATCAGGAAAAAAATCATTTTCAAACGTTCGGTTCGGTTTGTCTGAATATCCCTCTCCATTCTTCCTTCCCAGGAAATTCTCCTGATGAAAGGCGAGGGGGACGTTAAGCTGAACATGGCCATTGGCAAAGGGGAGCAGGCTTTGAGAAGCAGCAACCAAGAAGGTCAGAAGGCAATTCAGATGCAGCTGCAGGCCCTGAAAGATGTGTGGGCTGACATCATGAGCTCCTCCGTCCATGCTCAGAGGTAGGCAGCCTGCCGCTAGTGCTTCATAACCACCAGCCCCCCTGAGGTACAGGAGGATGAAGCTCTGCAGAGGATGCCTTCTGCCGGTCACAAAGCCATGATTCTCGCTTTCCCTGCCCTAGTCAAGTTTGTATTTTCCATCAGGGTAAAGACTAGTAATGCTTGTTTGTTGTTATATATTTATTTGTGTGTTTTTCTTTTCCAAAGATACATAGTTACATTCCCCCAATATCTTTCACAAAATCTTAACAGCGATTGCAGGCCCAGTGAAACGCCTCTTTTTTAAATCATCAAAAGAAAGACGTGGCCTTTAATAACTTTAATACTTTGGGGTGTTTAAAAAAGGACAGGACAGGATGTTACGTCGTTGACATCTAGTGAGGTGAAGCATACATGCGTTCCTCAACCTAAGTTGTGCCACGCCCACTGTGACTGTGGGAACCGTGTGGGGTGTTCTCGATGGTGACCTGGCATGGACGTAGTGCCTGAAGGCAGGGCAGACAGCTGCCTGCCAGCTGTGAAACATGCTCACACAGGGGTCAGGCCAGCCGGTGTCCCTGGAGAGACACTCTATGCCTGACTCCAGATGCTGCCGAGCAACTGGGGAAGATACTAGCTGTTACGCCAGGAGCTACTGTTGTTATTGTGTGTCTGACGGAAAATGTTTCCCTTCCTCCTCTGCTGTGGGGCAAGGTGGTTGGACCACTGGCCTTCATTCAACATTGGACTCACACACATTTCTGAAGTCGTCCGCTGAAGTTCATGCCGTTCCACCGCCGAGGAAGTTGGTGCCTAATGCGACCGTACTAAAGGCATGAGGGTTCATCAGCCAGCAAAACAAAACACACTTCTGTTGCCTCTCTTGGTAGGCATAGATAACCATGGCTGCCACTAAAATTTTAAAGTTTTAGTGTTTGCCTTTTAATTTAGATCCTAGATGGTCATTCCCAGATCAGCAGTTACTTCCGATCTTCGTAATGACTCACAATGATCACGTAGAAAATAGATGCCAGACTTTGGGGTTCTTAAGAGTCGGTAATGTAGACAGCGGAACATAAACCAAGCTTCCCAGTGCCGGGTTCATAGGTCAACTCGGAAGTCTTCATGGGAGTGTGACTGGATGTGTGTGAGGTTGAAATAGAATCGATGCAGATCCTGTCTATGTTCTTACTGCCAGAAAATAACTGGTAATTAGCTGTTGAGTCTGAGCGAAGTGCAAGCTATTGGGTGAAACTAAGGAAGCAAAACAAAGTTATTTGGAAACTCTAAGAGCTCAGCAGCTAGAGTTGGAGGTATTCTTGGAAAACTTATTCTGATTGCATTGAGAGTTTCTTAAAAAATACAAAAACTGAAACAGGATTGATGCCTCATAACCAAAAGCAAAGACTAACTCAAATACCTAAATGTTAAACTGGAAACAATAAGCTTCCCAGAGGTAACTTCCGGACAAATCTACGAGTTCTATAATTATGGCATACACGCACTATCAAATATCACTAAGAAAGCATCGCAGCAGACGAGGACCACGGAACCGAGGTCTCCTGAAAATGACATGCGCAGGTTCATCACACTCTTTTACAAAAAGAATGAAAACAAAACCTTTAGTCCAGGAAACCATCTTTGGAAATCACATCTACAACCGGAGTCTGGACAACTCGGATCTCTCAACTACTTAGAAAGCTTTAGAATCTCAACACCAAAAAGATGAGCATCCAACCAACAAAGCAGGCGAAGGACAACAGGAAGGTCGTCAAAGACATTCAGCGGCCTAATGAATGCATGAGCCATGTGAGAGCTACACGTCAGCGCTCTGACGAGACAACCTCCAAGCCCTGAGAAATATGGCCTTGAGAGAGAGAGAACATTTGCCGGAGAGGTTACGGAGAGACCGGAACTCTATAGACATTGTTGGTGGGATTGTAAAACGGCCGAGCCAGTATAGAAAAGGGAATGGCACTTCCTCCCCTATGATCTAACATCCCTCCTAGTTACGGGTATTTATCCCAGAGAACTAACAGCAGGGACAGCGAGAGACTTATTTGCACTGTGCTTATTACAGCATTATTCAGAATATCAAAAAGATGGAAACAACCTACATGTCCATCACTGGGTGAATGGATATTCAGAATGTGGTGTGTATGTATACAATGATAAAGAACAACAATAATCCTGGAAATGTCTAATGACCTGGATGGATCTTGAAAAAATTATGCTGAGGGAAATAATTCAGTCGCAAAAGGACACTTATATGATACCACTTTTGTAATAAGTCACGACTAGGTTGACACACAGAAAGGACTGTTCTATGGTGGGTACCAGGGATTGGAAGGGGAAGAAGGAGAATCGCCCTAGACAGTAGACATGTGAGTGTTCTGGTGACAGGAAGGACAATATGAAGGATGGGAGGAGCCAGCACAATAGGATCAAGGTAAGTGAAGATGCTGAAATGTACACAAATATAAAGGAGAACCACATAAATGGTGTGGCATCTACAATTCTACAATGACAGAAATAGCAACCAAGAGTTTGCGAATGATTCTATTGGTAGACATGTATGCTCTGTAAGTGTGGAAGGGCTTTTTAGGAGTACATGTATAGGTATAGTAAAGTGTAGTTTTCGGTACTGGTGCATGCATATTTATATGCGATGCATGTACATATACGCACATGTATATCCTATCCTATCCTATCCTATCCTATCCTATCCTATCCTATCCTATCCTATCCTATCCTATCCTATCCTATCCTATCTATCTATCTATCTATCTATCTATCTATCTATCTATCTATCTATCTACCTACCTATATAATTGAACACATAGGGTCATAGTGTCACAGTTATGGAAATTTCTTAAACATATCCAAACACCTGGCGGGACCGAGATGATGGGTTTAAAGACCACCGTCTCAGAGACACGAGTGTGTAAACTTTATAAGGCTCACATAGTTCATAACT
Source organism: Tenrec ecaudatus (assembly GCF_050624435.1). Lineage (NCBI taxonomy): Eukaryota > Metazoa > Chordata > Mammalia > Afrosoricida > Tenrecidae > Tenrec > Tenrec ecaudatus. The sequence goes on from NC_134536.1 coordinate 15,559,000, forward strand.
ACTATGTTCTACACCTGCATTCGCGTAGGAATATCTGGGGTCTTCTGAGATACAATTACACCTGCTCTTTCCTTCTTGGCTATCTTATTATTCAGCATTTCACACTTACAGCCAAAGTGAAAAAAAATCTACCGTCCGAACAGTTTGTACATTAGTAACATATGTCTGACGGTTAAACTACAGAGGGCTGTGGCCAAGTAACACTGGATATGAGTTAAGACTCCCTATCCACTTGCATGGGCCATGGTTCCTAGTGGTTTGGCCATTTTGTAATGATGTAATTAGACAATTATGTAATGGAATAATTAGGCAGATCTGTAATGCAGTAGCTACCCTCTATTTTCACATAATAAAGATTGTTGGCACAATGACCTGATCTTTGGCACCTTGTCTTGTTAATGAGTGAAGAGTAGGTGAATTGGTCTCTTCTTATCTGGAGCAAAGGAAAGTGAAAGAAACCAAAAACTCAAGAAATCACTTTGTCCACACAAACTAGAGCTCGTCCAGCCAGACTGGAAAGCCAAATGGTGCCCTGCTACTGCTAAGGACTGCTGTAATCCGTGGCACAATGAGACGAACATGTGGGACAAATTCAAATTCATCGAAAAAGACCAGACTTGCTATTCTGGGGGAGCCCCCAAGAGTATCATCCTAAAACATCTTTTAACCTGGAGTGGAAGCCATCCCTGATGTCACCTTTCAGACAAGTAGTAGATTGGCCCATGAAATAAACAATAATACCAAGAGCACGATGCTTCTTAGAACCATCGTCTCTACAAGGCGATCCGACAGGCAACAGTGGTCCAAAGTCAGAATGAGAAGGCAGCGAGGGGCAGGGAAATGGGGGCGACGGAATTGTGGGAGGCAGGATGGAAAAAGGCAGAACAAATGTTGAGGAGGCTGTGGGGAAATTGAAACGTCCTCTGTTACTTGTAGGAATGTCAATATTCTAGCTCCGAGGGAAAATGGTGAGGTGACACCTCAAAAAAAGGAAAACAGAACTCCCAGATAACCCAGCAATTCCACTGCTTGCGATAGACTCAGGGACTTGAAAGTAGCCTTGTGAACAGACATGTAAACCCATGTTCATATTGTAGGTTATTGTAACACTATTTACAATAACCAAATGGTGGAAACAACCTATGTACCTGTCAACAGATATATGCATAAATGCATAAACATAAGATGCGTGGTACGTTTGTGCAATGGAATACTAATCGACCACAAAGAAGAATGAAGTCCTGCTATATGCTACAATCTCGATGGAACTGGAAGACAAAATGTCTGTAAAATGACAAGGAAGGGACACGGTGATGGTCAGTGGTGGATGTGGTAGTTAAATAATCATTTGTCAATTTGGGGATTAAGAGTATAGAGGTGGAGTCTAGCCTGTCAATCAGATCATAGCCAATGAGGCCGCTGGGTGGGCATGGCCTTCTCCTGAGAATTCTAGAAAATTCTCTTTTTCCTGCTTGGGAGACACTGCAGCTGACAAGACACACGGAACTACCCTAGTGTCTTGAGCTGGAGAAGCCACATGGACCGACCCTGATGCAACTAGACCTCTGAAGCCGGAGAAGCCACATAGAGACCCCTGCCAGCACTAAGATATTTACAACACCCCTGGATCCAAATACTTGCTACCCACTCACCTGTGATCGTCCTGCATTCGGCGTCACTGCATGTGATTTGTGAGTCAGAAGAGCGCTTTACAGATTGGTATCTGAATATGGGCTAATATCAAACTTATGGGCTTGGACTGGATTGGGTTGAGATGTTTTCTTAATGTACAATTATCCTTTATATAAGACTCTCTCTCTTTTTTAAAAAAATGTTTTATTAGGGGCTCATACAACTCTTATCACAGTCCATACATATACATACATAAATTGTATAAAGCACATCTGTACATTCTTTGCCCTAATCATTTTCTTTTCTTTCTTTCTTTTTTTTTCCCTTTTCTTTTTTTACATTTTATTAATGACTCATACAACTCTTATCACAATCCATACATATACATACATCAATTGTATAAAGCACATCCATACATTCCCCGCCCCAATCATTCTCGAAGCATTTGCTCTCCACTTAAGCCCTTTGCATCAGGTCCTCTTTTTTTTCCCCTCCCTCCCAGCTCCCCCCTCCCTCATGTGCCCTTTGTAATTTATACATCCTTATTTTGTCATATCTTGCTCTATCCGGAGTCTCCCTCCCTCCGCTTCTCTGCCGTCCCTCTCCCAGGGAGGAGGTCACATGTGGATCCCTGTAATCAGTTCCCCCTTTCCAACCCACTCACCCTACACTCTCCCAGCATCGCCCCTCACATCCTAGGTCCTGAAGGTATCATCCACCCTGGATTCCCTGTGCCTCCAGCCCTCATATGTACCAGTGTACAACCTCTGCCCTATCCAGCCCTGCAAGGTAGAATTCGGATCATGGTAGTTGGGGGGAGGAAGCATCCAGGATCTGGGGGAAAGCTGTGCTCTTCGTCGGTACTACCTTGCACCCTGACTGACCCATCTCCTCTCCTAAACCCCTCTATGAGGGGATCTCCAGTGGCCGACACTTGGGCCTTGGGTCTCCACTCTGCACTTCCCCCTTCATTCAATGTGGTATATATATATATATATATATATATACACACACACACACACACACACACACATATTCTTTTTTTTTTTTTTTGCATGATGCCTTATACCTGGTCCCTTTGGCACCTCGTGATCGCACTGGCTGGTGTGCTTCTTCCATGTGGGCTTTTTTGCTTCTGAGCTAGATGGCTGCTTGTTCACCTTCAAGCCTTTAAGACCCCAGACACTATCTCTTTTGATATCCGGGCACCATCAGCTTTCTTCGCCACATTTGCTTATGCACCCATTTAAGACTCTCTCTTATACACACGAGTCTCCCTGGATTTGTTTCTCGAGTCTACCTGGACTATCACAGTGGGCTACTGCTTTTAGGTGCCATCAAGTTAGTGCTGACCTCTAGCAGCGACTCTATGCTCAACAGAAGGAAAGAGATGGCGTCCGGTCCTGCACCATCCTCCAAGTGGTTCCTATGCCTGAGCCCATGATTGCAGCCGTGGTACCAATCAATCTTGTTGAAAGCCGTCCTCTTTTTTCTCCAATGGTGGAAGAGAGGAGGAAATGGGAATTTATTGTTTCTGAGCCCTGTGGTGCCCGGACATCGTTAGTGAACATTCTCATCAACGATTCTACAGCAGAATCTTCATCAGAAGGAGGGAAACCCAGACGAGAACTTTAAATCCACATGGATTCCAGACGTTCTGAGGCTGGATGAATTCCCAAAAGCAATTGCCCTAAAATAATCTTTAAATTTAAACCAAAAATATCCCCTGAATTTTTTAAAATTATATAATAACTAATATAATAATCTGTTAAAAAAAAAGTGCCTTCACTGTCCTCATTTAAAGAACTCTCTCTAGGGGATTAAATTGACAGCAGCACCTGGGCAGGTTAGAGAGCAGATTAAGAGGCCGTGAGTTTGTGTTAAACCCAGTTTGGACAAGGAGAGGGAGATTGGTTGCACAGCCTGGAGACTGTCTGCAGGATCACCGAGGTGCACACGTCGACGTGATCGCCTGGCTGTGTGTTCTGCTGTGCCCATTCTCAACAGCAGCAACAAGGATCAAATACAGTATTAAGTTTTAGAAGGACACGCGGATTATCGAGAGCACAGTAATTGGGGAGCTGCAGGAGAGATGAGGCTGCTTTTGGATTTTGAGAAAAGTCAGTGAGGACAGGATCAAACAACAGTTTGAAGAAAAGCCTTCCTAGGTCCAGGCTCACAGGCTTGTATGCAGGCGAGGCTGGGAGGAGTCCCAGGAGGTGAACTTAGGAGAGACCATGAATAGTGGAGGCGCCTTTCAATTGGCAGCCTGCAAAGACACTGTCCTGACTATCTGATGAATTGTGTGCTTGACAGTGGAGCCCTGGTGGGGTGCATGCAACTGCAAGGTCAGCAGTTCAAAACTACCAGCCATGCCAAAGGAGAAAGATGAGGCTTTCGGTTCCTGTAAGGATGTACAATTCTGCTCTGTCCTATAGGGGTCGCTAGGAGTGGGCATCAACTCAAAGACGCTGCGTTTTTTAATAGCTTGGATGTTATAGATGTGACTGTATTCCTTGTGTTACAAATGTATTGAGCTTCTGGTCATTTCCACATTCAATATCGGGCCCTGAATATTGTACTTAAAACCAAAAACCAAACTCACCACCATCAAGTCGGTTCCAACTCATAGTAACCCTCTAAGCAGGGCAGAACTGCCCCTGTGTGTGTCTGAGCCTGTAACACAAGACAGGAATAGAAAGCCCCATCTTTCTCTCTTGGAGGGGCTGGTGGTTTTGAATTGCTCACCTTGAGGTTAACCATCCAATTTGTCATCTCTATGCCCCCTGGACTCCTAATAGTGTGCTACTCTGCCCCTAAGGGAAATTAATCTCATGATTGGTTTTCATATGCATCTAATTGTCTACAGTCTTCCTTATTCAGCGTCCAGCTTTCACATGTAAATGATGCAATGGAGAATATCATGGCTGGGGTCAGGCACGCCTTAGTCCTCAAAGTAGCATCCTTGATCTTCAGCACTCTAAAGTGCAACAGATTGACCTAATGCAACACATCCTTTGATCTCTTGGTGGCTGCTTCTATGAGCCTTGATTGTGGATCCAAGTAAGACAAAAGATCCTCGACAACTTCAACCTTTTCTCCACGGATCATGATGTCACCTCTTGGTCCAGTGGTGAGGATTTTGACCTTCCTTGCATTGAGTTGTGATCCATACGGAAAGCTACAGTCCTTGACCTTCATCAGCAGGTGCTTCAAGTCCTTATCACAGCATTCAGAAAAGCAGCTTATACAGACACGGTGCCTTGATCGTTGGATTTCAGTTGAGATATTGAGATAACTCCCCTGTCTAATGTGTGGCATTTGATTCTAGCACTTTAGAGTCTGTGATTGGCCAGTGGAACGACTACCTGGAGAAGAAAGCCCAGCTGGAGCAGTGGATGGAGTCAGTGGATCAACAGGTTGAGCATCCCTTGCAGCTGCAGCCAGGTCTGAAGGAGAAGTTCGCCCTGCTGGACCACTTTCAGTCCATCGTGTCAGAGGCTGAGGGCCAAGCTGGAGTCCTTCGCCACCTCAGTACAAAGTCCAGGGAACTCTACCAGAAGACCGGGGATGTTTCCTTCAAGGACACAACTCAGCAGGACCTGAACACCCAGTTTCATGACATCGTAACGGTTTCTAAGGTTAGTGCTTTCTATGCGAACCAGACTTCAAGGGCCAGGTCATGGGAAAACTGTGAGTTGAATTAACTGGGGGATTTGCTGTGGTAAAGCTACTTGTGCATTTTGTTAACGTGCATTGCATAATGATCTTTTTGCATCTATGAATGCCTAGTATCTACACCATTCTGCTCTTTTATGATTATTCCTCATGTTCTTTCCCCCCCCCTTCTTTTTCTTTTCTCCCCTTAGAATGGTAGCCAATCCATTTACCTTCTTGGTAAGAGTGTATGTTGCATGTCAGTACTTGAAGTAATTCCTTTTTTTCTTTTGCTGCCACTTATATGACAGAAAAAACACACCTGACAGCCAGTAAGTCAATTCTGACTCATAGCAACCCTATCGGAAAGGGCAGAACTACTCCCGGTGGGTTTCAGAGGCTATCAATCTTTAAGAGAACAGGAAGCCTCATCTTCCTCCAGTGGAACAATCGGTGATTTTGAACTGCTGACCCTGTGGTTGGCAGCTGAACACGTAGACCACTATGCCACCAGAACCCCTTCCATTTATGTCATCTATCAGAAAGGGCTTCACAAAGTAGGACAAAGAAAGGGAGTGGTGGTGATGAATCCTGTTATCTCTTAATTCTACTCTTCTACCCATTTTTCTGCTGTTCTACCCTTGCATTTTGTCAAATTCAATGCAGGCCTATTCACGATTCAGATTTCAGTCGTGTGCAAAGTATTGTGCTAATGTTTCAAGAGTAAAACATGACCTTTCTCTAGTCCCCAACGTGATTGATGTAGGTTGTCCTTAGTAGCTGTCCTGTCTGCCCCTAACTGGTGTGGACCCCATCTACAACGGAATGGAATGCTGTCTTATCCCGCCCATGACTATGAGCAGGTGCCTTCAGACCAAACTACAGACCATTTTATATAATATTCAGATTTCTCCCATTTGTCTACCTGAATCCCAATCTTTATTTTCCCCTGTGATCTTTTTTCTTTTTTTTCTTTTTTTTTTTGCACCTTACTGACAGTGAAAGAAAGTACATTGCTTGGTTTTGGTTTGGTTTCTTTGGTTGGGCTTTTGTCTTATTGAGACTTTAATTACTAACATATGCATTTACTTGTCTTAATTTTACCTTGGGATGCATCAAAACAATGGCTCACGAATCCAAAAGAACTACGTTCGAATCCTGACTTTGCCCTCCGTTGTGACGTGTGGTCTGAGTGTCTTTTCTTGTCCAGTGATAGAATCATTGTGTCTATACATGATGGGGCTATTGTAAGGGCCACGGGAACAAATGCATTTAAAGTGCTGAGCAGAAGGCCACGTACGAAGCCAACAGAAATAATTGCGGTGATGGTGATAAGTTATTAAATAATTAGTATTGAGTGGATTATTCATGTGAGACGTGAGCCTACATTCATTAAGCAGAAATTTGATGCTCAACTAGTCCGTAGAAACTCACAGGAAAAGTGGTTACTTCCTCAAAGTTCTTCATCCAATAAAGACTTGATCTTTTCATCTCAAACTATGAGACGCAGAGAAGGAGCCTCCAGATTAAGCCTTCTGAGAGCTGTTAGGATGCACTTCATCAGGTCTGTGGTCTCATTTCATGTTCTCAAGAGCGAATGCTTAAAGTAGCCCTTTTGTGTTTATTAGGAAAAAATGAGGAAAGTGGAAGAGATTGTGAAAGACCATCTCATGTACTTGGATGCAGTCCAGGAGTTTACAGACTGGCTCCATTCGGCCAAGGAGGAACTTCAGCGGTGGTCTGATCTGTCTGGAGACTCGCCCGCCACCCAGAAGAAGCTGTCTAAAATTAAGGTGAGAAAATGGGCAGATGGTAGAACTACATTGTCTCCTTGGGTTTTAAGAATCACACACTTGGCATAAAGATTCTGTAGGTCCCAGTCTGTCACAGAAACTCTTTTCTTCCCGTTTCCTCTTGGTTCGTGTTTATTCCTGTACCTGAGCAATGAGCAAGGTAACAACAGGATTTCCAGACATATTGCACTCGTGAGAACAAATGTCATGTTGTATCCCGTTGTCACTGTGTGCCCTGGAGTCAGTATTTGGCACAGAGTGACCTCCTGTGGTCGAGTGTAACTTCTCTGTGTGGTTTTCATGCCTGGGAGCTGTATAGGACTTCCTGCCGTAGATCCCGGGATGGGTTTGGACCCTTAAACGTTCAGCTGGTGCTGAACCATTGTGCCACCAGGTCTCCTGATGCGTGCACATGTTCTTGTGGCTGAAGCACGAAAGTCTAAGAATACATGCCAGCTCAGGGGATTGGAAAATCCTGATGGCACTTCCCAATGCAGTGAATGAAATGTCTGTGAAAAAGTAAAATACATTAGAACAATAATTAGGCTGTGTTATCAGAGATATCTTATTCTACTTCCCTACACAATAGTACAGCCTTGTGGAATGCAGTACTTTGAAGAACATTGAAGTTACTACCTAGTATTACTGTGTTAATAAGGCGACTTCAGAAGCAGAAATCCTCCCATTCTGAAGGAGTTCAAGATCTTTATTATCTTTTAGTGAATTACTAGCTGCTTGGATAGTAAAGTTTAAGCACGTCCCCCTCTGTGGAGAACAATAGCTTTTAATATTAAGCAATAATTTTGCTTTAGGTGAGGCCATGTTGGGAATAAAATAATCTAAGTATGTTTATACCCAGTTTATGTTCTGATCCATGGATATCATAACACAATTTTTATAAAAATTATAAAATGGCAGTAATAATTACATTTTTTGAGAATTTATTTCTGACTGTTTTCGAAATGCTATCCCATTGAACCTCATTTCACGCTACAGGGTTTGATTGAGTGAATTCACCTAAAACCAAGTTTCAAATCTTTATTATTTCTATGATTCTTTGAATTTTTTCCTCTGATGAATTACTCAGTAGTGTGCTAATATGTTGGTCTATCCATCTTTTCATTTATGCATCCAGGGTTCCAAGACCCAAAATGAGTTAGTAAAGAGCCCAGGTGACTGAAAGGTCTGTGGTTTGAACCCACTAGCCTCTCCATGGGAGAGAAAGGTCACAGTCCATTTCCTGGAAAATTACAGCCTTGGAAACCCTACGAAGCAGTTCTGCTCAGTCCTTATAGGGTTGCTATGAGTCAGAATTTCCTCAACGGCAATAGGCAGTGGAGTGTTAAAGGATTCCTGGTGCTGTAATGGTTAGACATTGGGCTGCTTGCTCCAAGGTCGGCAGTTCAAACCCCCAACCATTCCGCAGGAGAACGGCGAGGCTTTCTACTCCCCCATAAACAGTTACCTTCTTGGAACCTCACAGGAGCAATTCTACCCTGTCCGTAGGATAGCTATTGATCAAAATTGATTTGATGGCAGTGAGGTTGGTTTTTAAGCAAAATATGTACAAAATGTGACTTTATTATATATAATTTTGAGAAAAACTTATTTCTTTGTAGTTAATTTGCTGAAGTCTATTAAGTAGACAAATTATACTTGACATAATTTATTAAGCATGGTTTATGCTTACTATCTAAATGTTCTTTAATAATATGTAATTGATATCGTTGCTAAGATGAGATTGACTTCTTCCTTGGAACATTCCCTCATTAATCATTGCTTCCCTTCTATTTCATTCAGGAGCAAAGTCCTAATTTTGGAGTAATGCTAGCATAATCCCAGCTTTAGCAACAGATGCATAAGTATATAAGCACAAAGGGATATATTCAGTGAAAACCCAATAGAAGCATTTCAGAAAGAACTGCCAGTATCATACCTATTGAACAATATTTTGACTTTGTCATGTTTTCCTTGAGAGCCTCTGTCTGCTTTATCACTATGATGTTTTTAATATAACATTAATAGTGAAGCCAGGCTGGCGGTTACTTTGACATTTTGATTGTGGCTCTGTGATTTCTAAAACTCTGAGTGCTCTCATCATGTGTAGGAAAGCCCTGGTGCAGAGTAGTTTCTCCTTGGGCTGCTACCCTCGAGGTCAGCAGTTTGAAACCACCAGTCGCTTCTCCAGAGAGATGAAACTTTCTATTCCCGCCAAGAGATACCATATTGGAAACCCCCAGGGGGCGCTCTACCCTGCCCCTATAGTCAGTTGATGGCATTGAGTTACCATAGTGTTTGCTGAAGATACGGAAAGATTTGAAAGTCTGTCGGACCCATTTGTCACCCATTAATTGTCCTGAGGAGTTAGCTTGACTCCTGGTAGATTGGACATGGGGTTGAAGCCACTGTCTTGTGGGAGAAACTGAACATGGTGGTAGAGACCAGATGCAAGCCCCTTCTGCTTCTATCCTCATTCACTTGTCCTTCAACTTGGAAGGTGTACGTGGACCTGCACGTTTCTAGGGTCACAACTCGCGGGCGAGTCTTTAATCACGATGACACATTTTGACATATTCAAGCAGGCCTGGTTTCAGAGTCCCACTTAGTCTGCGTGCAGATGGTGGGGCTCCTGGATGCCACCTTGCCTTCCGCTGTCCCTCCAAGGATGACAATGTGTTGCTGTTAAAACTCAGTGGTGGGCGGTTGAATGGATTCTGGTCCCTGCAGCATGCTTACTGAAACTCCTAGCGGGGCAGGGTCCCCTTCTGCACACATTGGGAAACTCATAGTCCACATGACTCACAGGCCCCTTGGTTACCATGGTGATATTCCATTGCAGGAGTTGATAGAAGCCAGAGGGATTGGTGCTAGTCGCCTGAGCAGAGTGGAGTCGCTGGCTCCTGCCGTGAGAGAGGACACCAGTGCCAGGGGGTGTGAGCTCATGGATGCCGAGATGCAGGCCCTGCGGGCCGACTGGAAGCAGTGGGAAGACAGCGTCTTGCGGACCAGGAGCAGCCTGGAGGACCTGGCCAGCCAGATGGCCCTGTCGGAGCAGGAGTTCTCAGGCCAAGTGGCCCAGCTTGGAGAAGCTCTGGAGCAATTCAGTGGGCTTCTGACGGGCTGGGCTGAGCAACTCGCCCTTCTGGAAGGGAAGAACACCGACAGCGAGCTGGTGGCAGGCTGGCACAGGGGACACGTAAGTTGCCTTCCTGTTTTCTCCATGAGATGGTGCTTCCCAAACGGACTAGTTGCTAAAAACAGAAAGCAAGGGTGGGGTGGGGTGGGAGGGGGAACGCCTTGCTAACTGCAAATACGCCCCTGTCAGACTTGGAAGACTTACGTGTGTGTCTAATCACACTCGCAAAGTCGGATTCCCTTCATGCCCTTGTAAAGTACCAAGTCTTTGTAAAGTCCCTTCATGCCCTTTTGAAAGTACCAAGTCTTGGGACGGGGGCCGGAGGGATTTGTTCCCGGGGGATCCATTCTGGTTCATGGAGACATTTTGGCGGCGTTCTTCTGTGTCTGTGGCTGCAATCCTGCAGCTGAAAAATGGCCCTCCGGCTGAGACATAAGTAGCTGGGGCGTCATAGCTGATGGCTTCCTGCCAGTTAACCCTTTCCAGCTCCTAAGGGATTGAATGCACAGCTCGGAAAGGCACCTTTGGGAAGCTTCTAAGGCACACGGAGTGGTTTCCGCCCCGTGGATTTCACAGCGGAGCTTGGAGTGTCCTGTTAACTCCTGCTCCTGCTCCTGCGTCCTGCTCACTGGTTCCCTTACCAAGTGATTTTTATCCGTCTCCCACTGTGCCAGTTCTTCTAGGAAGTGAGGAAGAGAGGCACCCCGACCAGAAGCCCGGAACCCCCTTCTTTTCACTTACGATTCAGTAGCAAAAGCCAGTTTTCACATTTAGTTTTTCGTCGTGCTGTGAATCGTGGGTGCCCTTAAAAGGAAGTCCAGTTAAGTAAACGTGTCTGTTTCTATTTAGGTTGGATTCATTTAAAAATAGCTCCAGCTATGGTCGCTGAACAAGGCCGTATTTCCAGCATGGTCTTGTCTCCTTGTAAATTAAGTAGTGAGACAGATACAGCGTGCCATAGATTACAGTGGCAGAGCCATCTGTTTATGCTCTTTTATTTACCAAGTTCTCCCATTTTTCTTTTTGTTTTTAATCATTTTATTGTCGATATCATAACATTCCATAGTTCAGTTGCATCAAGCAGTATTGTACACTTACTACCAGCCAATGTTCCAAAACATTTTTTTTCCTCTTGGACTCTGACTTGAGTTCCCCTTTGTTCCCCTCCTCTCCCAGCCTACCCTCAGGAACCATTATTTCTCTCTTTTTTTGTCATATCTTGCACCATCCAATATATCCATTTACATACAATTCTGCAGCTTGCTCCCCTCAAGTGGGGCTACATAGTCATCAATACTGTCAGCTCCCCCTTCCCGCCATGCCTTTCTTACACCCTCTTGGCTTAAAGAAGGGGAATAAAAAGTTCAGTAAAACCAGGACCAAGAGGCGGGTGCTAGATCCTCGTGGTCAGTTATCAGTCACACCGAGATATTTGTTTTGAAAGTTACACATTTCAGTTCCTCTTTATCTCCCTTCCATTCATGAAAAATTACATTAAACATTGCTTGATCATATCTATAGGCCTTTATTAGTCGGAGCTACCGTTTTTGACGTTGTTAGTATTAGCGAAAGCACTTGGCGAGACTTACAGAAAAGGCTCACGACAGTTAGATAATGAAGTGATGCGTTCAGCGGTACTAACAGCTCAACGTTGACAACCCCCTGCCTGCGGCCCATTCTGCCTTGGGCTCCAGGATCCACGTGTTTGGAGACAGTTATTCAGATGTCCTCCTATTTCCAATCTTGTCACTTGGTTCTCTAAAAATGTGCCCAATGCTTCAGCTGCAATGACTGTAACGGAGACATTTACAGAGCAGTTGATTTGCTGGGGTTCTTACAGCCGTGTTTAAATGGTCACAGTAACAGACTTGTGTAAATGGTTACTTTCTCTTTTGCCGTTAAATAATGGCGTTCAAGAATCCCTTCAATGTATGCTCAGGGATCATCTATAAACTTAGTAAAATCATGTTGCAAAACATCGTGTTCAGTGGGTGACGGTATTCGTTTCGCTTCATGGTCACTGGGTTATTTGTGCTGGAAACAGGGCCGTGTTCCTAAGCTGGGCCGTTTCTTGTTGTCATTGTTTTGGGTGCTGTCGAGTCGGTTCTGACTCATAGGGACCCGATGTGCAGCAGAACAAAACACCACCCGGTCCGGTGCCAGCCTGGCAGTTCTAACCTCGTTGGAAAATGTATTCTAGGACTCAACCCAAACAGAAACTTGAGCCTGATGTTTACAAACTGAAAGATGCCCCTGAAATGTTTTTGTTGATCATCAGGACAGGGCACTGTTTTGACGGGAAGCTTTTCGATTTTCATTTTACCACGTTTGTGACTTACTGATTTGAATCTCTTTATTTCTTTGCTTTCTTGTGTGTGTGTGATACGCTTTGTTGGTTTGCTTGTAGCTTGGATCCTGTTCCCCTTCAGGAGTCAATGTGGTGTAAAGTATCTGTTGCTAATCTAGTGTTTGATGTTTGGGAGGGAAAGGCCTTAGTCGTTGTTAATTATTTTTTGTAAATGAGCATGTTTTCGACTCTGCTAGCCCAGACAGTGAGCTAAGTCAAAGAATGAAACCAGCCAGAGAGCTCTGCCGCTGTTCCCAAGACCACGGTTAGATAGAAAAGCAAACCGGTGCAGAATCAATGGATGTGTTCTTGTAATTAAGACCCAGACAGGTGTCCCTGAGAGAAGAGACCCCTATGAAGTAGGAAAGAGAGTAAAGAACCCTTGCAGGGCCTGTTAGTTGAGCTGAGTCTGGAAGTGTGGTGATTGAGGGATGGGCCAAGTGCACCAGGGGGTCAGAGAGCATGGGGTGCAGAATGAGAAGATGCCAGAGGGGAATTCAGGGAATAGGAGGGGAAATCAGAGGGAATGTGAGGGGAAATCAGAGGGAATGGGAGACCAAATTGAGAGGAAATTTTGCCATTCAGGGGAAACATGATGGAGACGCCACAGGTGACTCGAGTCAGGATGCAGAGAGGAGGAAACAAGCGTCCCATAGACTAGCTCCCTGTCTCCTGGCTGCAGTAGGGAGGGAAACGGGAGAGACCCACAGGATGCTTCCTCTTCTGATTTCAGTCGGGGAGGACAGTGGCGCCCTTTCCTTACTTGAGTTGCGCAGCACAGGCCTGGCTTGGGGAGGGAGGTGGTTTCTCTACAAAGGTGGGCCCTGGTGCAGTAGAGGTGGCTGAGGACGATGGTAGAAACTATGGCATCCGTTTGAGTCCCTGTCCTTCCTTTTTGGCCCCTTCCTCCTTGGTTCAGTAGGATTTTACCTCAGTAACCTCACAGTCTCGTGGACACATTTAGGATTCTTCTTCCTGCTGGTTGTTGGTGCCTAGGTACCTCCAGTGTGCCAGGAGTGGTGTCAGTGTTTGACATTCTTAACGGCATTTGCTGGCCCAGGTGAGCCATGGGGAGCAGGCAGCACAGACTGCGAAGCCCCCTCTTTGAGTCTCGGGGATGATCAGGACCTTGGTGCTAGAGGAGTGCTTGTCAACTTGCAAGACTTTCTTTTGGATTGTGTATACCCTACACTGTGACCCTTCATGCCACTCTCTGCCATTAAGCGGTGAGTTCTGCAAGACAAGAATTGGGTCTTTATTCTAGCAAGCAGCTTGGCGTGCTGCTCTTGTGAGTGGCCATTGAGCTGGTTCTGATGCCTGTTAACCCCTTCCGTGCAGAATAGAACTCCATATGGTTTTCAAGGCCGTGACCTCTTTTCCATGGTGTCCCAAGAGGTCTGAACCACTAGCTTTCCACTAGGGACCGAGTGCTTGTGCCCTCCGGGCCTTGCTGCTAGGCACAACATAGACATGGAACAAATGTAAGGAAGCAATGAAAGTAATGAATCACTAATGACAGACCTGTGGGTTATAAGGTATTCTTAAGGGGAATATGAACTCTCTATATTGCAATAAGGCAATGGCTTCTTTTTAAAATTCAAAGCAAGATTACTTTTCTTTGATATGATTTCCCTCTGCTTATGGTGGCATTGAAGGGTACACATCAGGCTTCTAATTTCAAGGTCAGCAGTTCAAAACCATCAGCTACTCTGTGGAAGAAAGATGAGGCTTTGTTTACCTGGAGGCCTCGGAAACCTACAGAGGGAAGTTCTACGCTGTCCTGTAGGGTCCCTGGGAGTTTGGGTTTGGGATTTGGTTTTCTCTTTACACTAGATCCCGAAATCTTCATGGCCTGCTTAGCCCCTTGTTAACAAGTTTAGCCTAGTCTCTTGTTCCCCTTTCCTCTCCCACTTCAACTCCCTTGACTGATCCTTTGGCTACTTGACCACATTTGGTCCTGGGCTGCTGCCCCATTTCTAGAAGAGGACGCATTTCAGACCAATGCGGTTACTTGTCCTGGAGAATCCTGGGAATAGGTTGCCTTTACTGACTGTTCCGTGCCAGATCCTCCATCATGAATAAGTTATACTTGAATGAATGATTTTCATACAAATGAATGAATGAACAGCAGTAGTGTGCGGCCATGTGGGCAGCACATTTTAAATGCTGACTCTGCTCTGTCTTGTTGTCTGCTCCTAGGAGATCCTGGATGCTCTAGAAAAAGCAGAGCCCAAGACGGAAGACCTCAAGTCTCAGCTGAACGATCTTTGCCGCTTTTCCAGAGACCTGAGCCCCTACAGTGGGAAAGTTTCGGGCCTGATTAAAGAGTATAACTGGTGAGCATGACCCTGACACTTGGAACTGCTTTTATAACCTAAACAATGGCCAAAGCCAAACCCACAGCCACCAAGTCCATTCTGATTCTTGGCAACCCCACAGACTGCAGACTAGAACAGCTCTAGGGGGTGTTCACAGAGCAGTCTTTATGGAAGCAGTTTTCCAGGCCTTTCTTACTCTGTGCAGAGTGGATTCCATCCTCCAGCTTTAGGAGTCCAGTGCAACTCTTTGAGTCATCCCGGGACTTTAAGTAAGAAACTTATGGCTTGCTTCTTGTAAGGTGTGATTTTAGTTATCAAGTGAATTGATCATAAAATAGACAAAACTCACTGCCATTGAGTCAATTCTCAGTCATAGCAACCGTACAGACAGAGTGTACCTGCCTCTCCGGGTTTCTGAGGCTGTAAATACTTGCTGCCTCTTCTTTCTCCTGCTAAATATACGGGGGGAGGAGCTTCCAATAGGCTGTAGAACAATTCCATTTTCCCAGGAACTTTTTGAAGTCCAACCCGCCTCCTGATATTACTAAATAAAGTGAGTGCCTGTTCAAAGAACAATGTATTTGAATAAATACTATTTTAATCTATTCTCTCATTTTCTCCTTGCATTAAATGGTTTGAATCATGGATTTAGCCTTTGTTTGAAAGCATCCAAAGGCTGCCAGAATAAAGAACAGATTTTACAGCAAAGATTTCAAAAGGCCTTCAGGGATTTCCAGCAGTGGTTGGTAAACGCCAAAATCACCACAGCCAAATGTTTTGATATACCTCAAAATATTAGCGAAGTTTCGACAAGTCTTCAGAAGATACAGGTAAGCATATTATCAATGAATTATCATTGTGCTAAAGTAGATTTGCTCATGTCCCTCTCCATCTTTAATTCAGCGCATTGCATACTGAAGTTTTGCTTCTTGTTGATGTGAGTTGCAGACTTGGTTGTCATCTTTCCAGGACCAGTTCGTCATGTCTTTGCCCCTCCGTTTTACTCCTTTGGAGCTACTGGGTGGGATTGAACTACCAACCTTTGGGCTATTAGTCCACTGCTTAACCATTGCACCACCAGGGTTCCTTACATTTTGTCTTACTATTTGTGTGTTATTAAGTCATGGCTGTCTCATAGCAACCCGAAAGGCAGAGTCGAACTGCCCCCTAACGTTTCCTAGACTGCAGTATTCCCTGGAGTCCACCTTCACTTCCATTTTCACTCATGGCCATCGAGTCAATGCTGACTCACAGTGATCCTTACAGGACAGAGTAGAAGTCCCCCTGCGAGTTTCTGAGCATGTAATTGTTTCTTCCTCGGAGCACTTGGTGGTTTCGAGCTGCTGCACTTGTGGATCAAAGCCAAATGCCTGAGCACTGCACCAGCAGGGCCCTCACAGGAGGTGCTTGTGGAGTCTAGCTTTCAGGCTTTCAGCAGCAGCACAGTGCTTGATGGTTGTGGCACCAGGGCTCCAAGTTGTGCTTATGCAATTCAGATTTCAAGTAAAGTCCTGCTCAAATAATTACTGTGTGCACAGAGAAGCTACCATGTTCTCATAAATACACAGTACAGAAAAGATATCAGAAAATAGTAGAAACTAGAACAAACTTAACATGGATCAAAGGGGAGAACAAATGACAAGATGCCAAATCTTAACCTAGCTCTCAATCTGCATTCGTCCATCTTCCATTGCCCTCCATCTCACAGCCAAACAGTTCACGTCCCTGGTCAAAAGTCAGCGGGAATTCACTAGTCTTAATCCACATGGGGATCCTGCAGATGGATTTGGGGATTTTGCTCTCTTCCATAGTCTTCTGCAAACAGAGTGCTCAGAATTTAAACTTTCGTACTCTGTCCTCCTCCAGTCTTGGATTTATTGTTTACAATCCTTGGTTCGCAAGGATTTGTACCCGCAATAGAAAAAGCTCTAGGGACAGTAACTGTATTGTTGATTTCCGTAGGTTATGGCAGGGGAAGTAGGGGAAAATTGGAACTGATAATGACTTCAAAAATGAAGAAAATAGATTTAAATTGATTTTAGTAGGTATTGCACACCCTTTTTAATATGCTTAAGTATTGAACTGCCAAAAGAAATTAAAATGTATATGTCAATAAAACTGTTATATGTCAATATGCCAATTAGATGTCAATAAAACTGTTACAAACTTTAAAGGTGCAGTATTCTTATGTATTGTACCCACTTGACATACAGCCTTGTCAGGTACATGGAGATCTCAGAGTATATCAAACTACGGCTGAGCGCCATAGCATTTTCAATGCCTGCAGAACATTATGCCTTTTTCTTTTGGGTCAGTTTTGAGTGGACTTGAGCCTCCAACCTCACGGCTAGCAGCCAAACACATTAGTCTTTCGGTCACAGGAACCTTCACATTTGGTGTCATTGTCCTGTTGCTAATGTACAGCAGCCCCATGTGACAGAATAGACCTGCCCCAATGGTTTTTAGGGTCGCCATCTTGACAGAAATGGCTGCTCAGGGCTTTCTCCCGTGGAACTACCGAGTGGATTCCAATGCCATCCTTGTAGGAAGCAACTTGCGCTCAGTGTTTCCTCCAGCAGGGCTTCTCTGTGCGTGCTCAGGACCTACAAATAACCCAAGTTCTCTCTGTGTGACATTGTGTCTAAGCACTGTCACCATATTTTTTTATCTTAATAACCATATTCAACCAAACAACCAAATGGTGTGAGTGCATTCTGACTCATACCAACCCTGGATTGGATTTCTGAGTCTGAAAATATTGACTGGATCAATATAGCTGTCAATTGACTGGATCAATATAGCTGTCTCTTTCTCCCTGATATCTATATTAGGCGCATGAAGTCATTGTTCTCATTTTACAGTTAAAGGAAAGGTCCTATCTTAGTGAGGTCACAAAGGTGCCCTGTGAACTTGCAGACTAAGAACCCTGGTAGTGTTGTGGTGGCGCATTGGGCTACTAACTGGAAGGTCAGCAGTTCAACACCACCAGCCACTCCTCAGGAGAAAGATGAGGCTTTCCACCCCTCTAGAGAGTTATTGTCTCAGAATCCCATAGCGGCATGTCTTCCCCATCCTGGGGATCGCAAAGGGATCTGCCATTGGAGCTTCGATCCCCTCTGTCTGGGGGCGGGAATTCAAAACTGCTCTGGAGGACTGTGGCGGCCTTTCCTCTGTTGCTCCCTCCTGAGTACATCTCCGTGTCTAATAGTCACATGTTCTGGCAACACGCTTTTGATGTTAACAAGCCACGGAGAATATTTGCTCTTCTGGATCTTGGCAGAACGAATTCCCTGGCCTTGTGCTTCCCACACCTTCTCAGACGCCTGCTTTAAATGGGTGGCATCCGACTGTACAGTCGAGGGGCCCCCAATTTTCTGAGAGGAGCTCTGGTGGCGTAGTGGTTACTCATTGGACTCCTCACTGCGAGGCCATCAGCTCAGGCCTACCAGCCTCTCCAAGGGAGAAAGACGAGGCCTTCTGCTTCTGTAAAGTTTTAAAGCCTTGGAAACCCTAGGAAGCAGCTCTACCTCACCCTAACGAGGACCAACGAACCACTAAGGACTCCCTGGAAGCGGGCTGGGTTTGTTATTTTTCTGGTGGGAGACTGTCACCTTTGGATCTCCGCACATAAGTTAAAAACACATGCGTGTATTGCACTTTATGAAGTAACACTTTTCAGTGTTAGGTCTCTGAAGGGCTTTGCCAAGGACAACCTCTGTTACTTTATGTATATATTTTATAATGTTGCCTGTGAGGAGGGACTCCCGAAGAAGAGACCCTCAACAGAGAGAGATTGACCCAAGGACTTTAACAGTGAACTCACAGGAACTTAATCAGTGAGCTCCAACAGAACAGTTGTGGGGACGGCCCGGGACCAGGAAGTGCATCCTTCCGGTGTGCATAGGAACTCGGGGTGTCGAAAGTAACTTGGCAGCGCCTAACAGCAGCAGCACACCCACTAATGTCATAGTCTATTTAGTGATTTTCTCTCCAGTGATGCACCAGGATAATTCACCTTGTCCCGCTCTAGGGACAGTTAGTTGTGCTTCTGCTGATGGTTTGATGTTTAATCTGGGAGACTGTGAGCCAGGTATCTGCTCTGTTTCCTTTTTGCCTGTGACAGCTAGGATGCTCAGAAACAAAGTCACAACCCAGCTTCACCCACTGTACCATAACCAGAGAGCATTTATTTTTTTTAAA
Source organism: Tenrec ecaudatus (assembly GCF_050624435.1). Lineage (NCBI taxonomy): Eukaryota > Metazoa > Chordata > Mammalia > Afrosoricida > Tenrecidae > Tenrec > Tenrec ecaudatus. The sequence goes on from NC_134536.1 coordinate 15,578,083, forward strand.
GCCCAGTCTTTTCCTGTGTGCCTCTTGTTTTCCAACTCTTAGGCTCTTTGCCCTCATTTCCTCTTCAGTTTATAGTTATCGCACCATTAATATTTTATGATCACGCCCAACCTTTATTGGGACATGTCAGAGTGTGAATGAATACATGAAATAATTTACTGTTAGAGGAAGACTTGAGGCATTGCATGCAGGTGACAAAAACAGTTCATCACTTCTCTGATTGTACAGAGATTTTAGTAGAGAAAAACATCAATGTCCTTGAGCACAGAGAACATTTCATCATGCCAGTCTTACGTGTCTTCCTAGGAGTTTCTGTCAGACAGTGAAAATGGACAGCAGAGACTCAACACGATGCTGTCTAAAGGCGAGCTTTTGAGCACGATGTTGACCAAAGAGAAAGCTGAAGATGTCCAGGCCAAACTCAAGGCGGCCAAAGAAGACTGGAAAAACTTTCACTCGAACCTTCGCCAAAAGGAATCTGCCCTGGAGGTATTTATTGACAGCCCGCCACATGGGCGCGTTCTGTGCTGGTGTCACGGAAACCATGGCTTCAGTTGCTCTAAGGCGGCTTGTCGATGGTTCGGGTCATCCTTCGGAAGATAGGTGGGCAATTGTATACGCGCAGGAAGTGACTCCAGGCTGCGGTGGAAACCTCACTGTGGAGTGAAATCGTTCTTGTCTGGCAGGGGCTCTTGTAGATACACCTACGGTCCATCCCCCACAGGACCAGTCTCAGATCATGTAAGCCTTCATTCAAACTACCTCACCACTGTGAATTATGGACAGACAGGCAAGGAGGCAGGAGATGGAGGGTGTCATAAAGCTTGTGGGAAAATTCCACTCTCATTTAATTCCATTTTCCATGAGCTTTTCAAAGTCCCTTCACACTTATGGAAAGTTGCAAAAGGCTACAGGTGAGAGGTACCGTATATGTCATAAGAATATCAAGTGGTAGTAGATTTGTCAACGTGCCTTACTTAACGAGAGAATACGTGTACAGATTTCGCTTTCTCCGGAGGCCATATTAGCTGAGTTTACTATGATTGTAACATCCTGACTACCACGGTGCACTCCATGGTGTCTCCTCTGAGAGCATCAGCTTTGATTCCAACTCGTCTTCCCTTAAAGGAAACGTTAGGACCACGGAGAAGACATGTTCCTCTTTAAAAATCACTGCCTTGCAGAATCGATCCTTAATTTGAGTCTGACGATCGGATACAAAGGGAAAAAGAAAGAGAATTACTACCAGAAAAGTGGATAATGGATGTGTGCACACTTCTCTCCTGACCCAGGGCCACTGCGCTTCTCCTGTGAATGGTGGTGGCTCTCTGCCGGTGGCCATCTTCCACTTACTAGAGAGGGTGCACACTGAGTCAAGCCCAGGAATATGCCCTTGGCCACTCGGGGACCATTCATTCCATGTGGTCCGAGCATTGCACCATAAACTGTGAGATATAGCGCGTCTAGCATTGGCGGCAAGACAACAGAGTTCAAGGCGTGTCCACGTAGAGGAGTAGGTCTGGAGCTGTCGCATTTCTTTATCTGCCTTTCTCGTTGTGACAGGCTTACTGCTTTTACGTGAGATGCCTTCTCTGCCTCCCCTTCCTCCCTCCTTCCCCCCCTACTCCTTCCATCCTTCCTTGGTTATTTCATGAACTGTTATGCACCAGGCTCTAGGATGAGAGCCCAGAGGCAAAGTCTCACGTTCTAGAGGGTAGACCGTTCTCTAAAGAAGTGATCGCAGTATAATATGTCAGTCAAGGGGCACTTTGAAGAGTTTGACACCAGCATGAGATGGTGCACGGAGAGTGACAGGGATATGCACCGTGGTAGGTGTTAGGGCCAGAGACTGAAGTGCCCTGCGTGCCAAGGGATTTGCTCACCACCTCCTTCCAGGCTCAGAGCACTGTATGCATGTGTTATCTACAAATGTGGGGCTTTGAGGGTTCCGAGGTGAATGTTGAAGTCTGTGAGAGAAGCCTTGAAATGAACCAGAGTGCTCAGTGGGTGGCCTGTGCACCCTAAACCAGGGGGAGTGCACGCGTAACTCTCAGAGCTCCTTGACGTTGCTCTGATTTTGTGCCTGCCACCCAGGCCCTTGCTCAGCCCTTGTCACTGCGCTCCTTCTGCAAGGAACCCCACGTTTTGGCATGGACCTCTGATGGGGCCCCTACCACTGGGTTCCTCCATCCTGTGTCTTGTAGAATCTAAACTCCTGATCACCATTCCCCAGTTCTTCCTTCTGAGTGACTTCATGAGATGCCAGGCACAAGAAATTAAAAACAAAACCCCTTGGGTTTATGGAATGACGTACTTATTTAGCAGTCTTTTGTTGGGCATTTCCCACTGGCCAGGAACTCCTCTAGGTTTTACAGATATTGCAGAGAATGAAACAGATAAAAATCCCTGACCTCAAGAACCTGGAATGTTAGATGTTAGTAGGACTCGCTTTAGCATCTTACAATTATCTTACAAATCCTCCCCATAGTTAGGCCATCCCTCTGAGAGGGGAGCACTGCAGACATGCTTCCCACTCATCGTCGATATCCTGGAGAATCTACAGATGTATCCATGAGCCACTCTCCCATGGGCTCCCCTAGATTTGCCATTTGGGGCTTTTAGCGAACTCTTAGAGACCTGCTCTTTGGCAATACACCTTACAAGGGTGATCCATTAATGTCAACTCTCTGGTGGGTCCTACTGGGAATATAACTAGAAATTTCTATTTACTTCCACCTAAGCCTTTGTAAGTCATTGATGGCGGATATAGAGACCACTGCAAAAGTGAAATGGTCCCCACTCATCGCATACCTTGTTCAGCCAGGAATGCCTAAGGCAGTGGTTCTCAACCTCCCTAATGCCGCAGCCCTTTAAATACATACCGTTCCTCATGTTGTGGTGACCCCTCAACCATAAAATTATTTTCATTGCTACTTCATAACTGTCATTTAGCTACTGCTATGAATCAGGGGACCCCTGTGAAAGGTCCTTTGACCCCCAAAGGGGTTGCAGTGCACAGAATGAGAACCACTAGCCAGGAAGAATATTCCCCCAAATGGAATTTTTTTTTCAACCTAAGTATTTCAATTTTTTTTTACAAAACAAACTTATCACCTTCAAAGTACTCTCCATTACACTTAATACATTTGTCAAATCTGTGATTCCATCCTTGGAAACATTTTTCTAACTCATCTGTTTGGATAGCTGACAGCAGCACATCCCTTGTTTTTTCTACACTTCTTCTATATCATCAAATCGCTGTCCTTTCATGTCCCTCTTCATTTGCAGACACAAAAAGGAGTCGCAGAGAGCAAGGTCAAGTGAGTAAGGAGTGTGGGGCAAGAGAGGCATGCTGTCTTTTGCCAAAAACTGGCTCACTAAGATGGTCATTTTCGGTGGCACACTGTGACACAACCTTTTCATAATCTCTAAATAGAATGCTTCATTAACCGTTGGCCTAGTAGAATGAACTCCAAATGGACTATGCCTCTCATATTACATATGGGTTTTGGGGGGGACCTCCTTGTATGAAAATATGGGTTGCACTGTAATACAAGGAGCACATTAACATTAATTTGGTATTTCTTACCTCATTATAAATCAGAATGAACAAATTTTAAATTAAAAGTACAGTACACATATAAACAATTTGCCCCTTCTTGCCTCATCATTAATCAAAACGAATGACGTTATCGGCTGGCATTTAACAACTTTCTCACAAGGTACCTTGCACCTCCTGGGAGAGGTAAGGCAGAGGCCCTGCCCTCCGGGGCTCCTTGTCAAGAAGTTAGGGAGACAAGGGATGAGGCATCGGAAGGAAATTCACGTCCCAACCCCACGCTGTTAAGAAGTGTATGCAGCAGTCATAAACAGCAGATGCGATACACGATGAGAGGTGGATATCTTTGAGGTGGATTGATAGATACCAGTCCGGTGGTGGTTAGGGAACGGTTGCGTGCTTTTGGTTTGGTTTGGTCTTTGAAAAAGACCCATGAGTACTCCTTCAAGGATGTTAAGAACTGATACAGGTGCCGAGGTGAAGGGTGGAATGTTCTGCATAGCGTTTCTCAAAGTGAGTGATACTGCCCTCTGGGGATGCTGGAACGATCTAGCGAGAGCAGTAGAAACAGATACCTATACTTTATCATGGAATAGGAGCCATAGGGCAAGAGCTTTCAATTGCCAATTGGGTACCGAGTAATCTTTCCCCCCCTGAAATGGGAGCAGTAGGCCAAACAAGTTTGGTAATTTATGTCCCAGACCAGGGGAGGAGGATGTCTGGAGGCAGTGCAGACTCATCGATGCCAGCTAGGATCACACACTTCTCCAAAGACAAGCGGTGGCTGCCATCATGTTAGGGGTGAGAGCATGAAAGATTTGACTGATGCTGACGGTCCACGCATAAATAAATATAAATATCTCTATGACCCTTGGCAGAAACAAAGGTTCCCCACCCCACCACTGGAAAGAGTGAAACAGCGAAGGGAGGCCTGGACGCTGGAAGGCCTGGAATGCTTAGGGAACAATGTTGCCTGTCCATTAAAATCCATTAGCCCCAAGGCCCCTAACTGTGTCTGGCACCTCACAGAACCTGAAGACCCAGATGAAAGACTTTGAAGTGAGCGCCGAGCCCGTGCAGGACTGGCTGTGTGAGAAGGAGAAGATTGTTCGGGAGAGCAGTCACCGGCTCTATGACCTACCTGCAAAGAGGAGGGAGCAGCAGAAGCTGCAGGTGAGCAGGCCCTGGACTCCAGCCTACAACACTCTCCCCTCCCTCCCCCACCCACCCCTGGGTCCAGAAGCCTGCTCAGCTCCCTCCAGTTCAGCTAAGCACGCCTGAAAACTGGTGTCCCCAGGCCCTGTTTGTGACAGATTCTGTTTCCTGACTCTCCCAGGAGGCTTCTGGACGGTGTGTTGCTGGGGCGGGATCACGCCTCGGGCAGCCCTGATTGACCTGCCTGCCTGTGTGCATCGCTAAGTTCTGCCAGTCACAGCGTGTCTGCCTGCCGTGTGCTTTCTCCAGTCCCTTAATCGTAACTTGCTTGTGCGTTTCAGTCTGTCCTTGAGGAAATAAACTGCTACGAACCTCAGCTCCACAGGCTCAAAGAGAAAGCTCAGCAGCTGTGGGAAGGACAAGCTGCCAGCAGGGGCTTTCTGCACAGAGTGTCGCAGCTGTCTTCTCAGTATCTAGCGCTAAGCAATGTCACCAAGGTAACGCCTGCCACGTGCTGTGTGTGAATGTGGTGCCTGGGTCACCGGCCTGGAGTCGCACTGGAGGGTTGCTTGGGGTGTCTGGTGAGGTGTCTTCAGGTGGGGAAGGAGGCTTACGCGTGCTGTCCCACAACCCTGGAACCCAAGTTCATGGCTGTGCTTTGGCCGTCTGAGGTTGAGGAAGGTTTCAAAGACTAAGTCTGATCCCTGGTAACACACAGTGTTTCTTTCAGTCCTGGCGTGATAGGCGCCCCCAAGCTTTTGCCCCCAAAAGACACGAAGCAGAAACTCAAAACACACTGATAGTGACCCTACAGGACCAGGTAGAACAGCCACACGTGGGTTTCTGAGACAGTAACTCTTTAGGGGAGCTCAGGAAGCCCCCTCTTCCACCCTCGGAGCAGCCAACCTTGTGGTTAGCAGCCCACTTCATAACCCCGATGCCACCAGGGCAGAAACACAGGACGAAATTGAGAACTCATGGCATAAAGGATCTCAGAAATACATGTCGATAGAAAAACACAAGGGGTCGCGCTTAGGTGGGCGAGGTGTAAACGGTTTGGGATAATGGCATTTCCAACGTGTTTACAACCCTTAGATGGCAGTCAGCGGGGTTTAGTTTAGTGGTTCTGAGTCATGCTGAAATTGATGTTCATTCCTGTAACCAAATCTCTCTGCAAACTGCTTCAAAAGTATAAATAGGGTTGACTCTGCCCGCGTTTATAGGGAACACCTTAGTGTTCCAGGTGCAGCGCTGTGGTGAAATGTTTCCCTGCCCATTGGCCTTCACATTCTAGATCTTGGAATGCAGGAAATGTAGAGACCCCCTTCCTTTCAGTGGGACCTGTTTCCAGTCTGCTCGCTCAGCCTTTTAGAGGAAGATCATCGAAGGGATAACTATGTAGGCTTTCTAGGAAACTGTCTGTATTTTTACACCTGTTTATTCTGTGAGCAAACAAAACAAAGTATAGTTGTTAAGGAAGTCAATTTTCACTCTCCCCCCCCCAATTTTTTTTTTTTACGGAAACTGACTACTCCGTTCTGTAACCAGACAAGCACTTACCACTGTGCCGCTGGACCACCTCGTTTATGACTAAGTTATTATTATTATTGTCTTTAGAAAATCTGGCACAGACCTAAAACCAGACTGAATTCAGGCCATCTTTCTATGCATGGCGCATTTAGCTTAACAAAACAACAGACACAACCATCACGCCGACGCTGACTCATAGCGACCCTGGGCTGGACAGGGGAGAACTGCCTCTGGGGGGTTTGAGACCAGAACTCTTCACGGGACTCTTTCTTCTGCAGACGGGCTGGTGGTTTTGAACTGCTGGCCTTGAGGTTAGCAGCCCAACACCACCAGCCCTCTTGTGGCAATTTGTTAGACACCAACAATTGATAAACGTCTGAATGCTTGAAGGGCTGTGGACTCTTTTTTCTAAAGCCTGACACTGTGTTGTACCAACCCCGACAATTAATAAACAACATTTATCGCCCCAGCTTTTTTAACGCGAGGACACTGAGAAACTCTAGGTAATTATTTTGTAGGACTTTGTTTACCATGGAGGCTCAATGGGCGGGAGGCCTCAGGTGATCTAAAGGTGATGTGTGCATATGACGAATGCCTCCTATTAGTCTCCCCGGCAAGAGAAACATGAAGAAGGAATTTCACTGGGTCTAAGAAAGTCTGACCACACAGTGACTCAAGATTAGTGGCTCCATCAAGTCAGCTGAAACCACCTCTCTAAGTGCTCTGGGAATCCTAGCATGGTTGCCATTGAGAAAGATGCGTCGTGTATCTCCCAGGTTGAAAACAGATGTACAGCACAGTGTCCCTGCAGCACAGGGACCCTGAATGGGGACAGCTTGCCAGGCAGGCTGTTTACTGGCCCCAGGTGGGCTTTGGGCTCGAAAGCTCGGCGGAAGGGACAGCTGAAAAGCACTGCCACTGTCATTTCCAGGAGAAAGTGTCGCGACTGGACAGGATTGTTGCGGAACACACTCAGTTTTCCCTCGGCGTTAAGGAGCTCCAAGACTGGATGGGGGACGCCATCCACATGCTGGACTCTTACTGCGACCCCACCTCGGATCGCAGTGTGCTGGACAGCAGGATGCTGAAGTTGGAGGTGAGCAGACCGAGGCAGGCGCCTAGGCGTGCCTTGTTTCTCTCAACCCTCTTCACTCACCGTCTGCTTGGTGCGATTCTCTCGCTCTGACCCCACGGGCAGTCTCCCAGTGCCTCGGATGGGGTGGCTGTTTAGGTAGCCGTGCATCACTTCCTGGCTCAGGGCCTGCCCGTGCACAACAGAACGAAATGCCCGGGCCTTCCCCACTGCCATGATCAGCTGCACAGCAGACCCCTAGAATGCGCCTACGGGGTTTTCACTGGTTGCTTTTCAGTAGACCACCAGGACTTTCTTCCTAGTCCTTCCTAGTCTAGAACAGCAGTTCTCAATCTGTGGGTTGCGGCAACTTGGGGTATCAAACGACCCTTTCACAGGGGTCGCACGATTCATCACAGTAGCAAAATGACAGTGATGAAGTAGCAATGAAACTAATTTGATGGTTGGGGGAGGGGAGGTCACCACACATGAGGAACTGCATGAAAGGGTCGCCACATTAGGAAGGTTGAGAACCGCTGGTCTAGAAGCCCCACTGAAACCTATTCAATGCCGTAACAGCACACACACCTCCACTCACAGATGGGTAGTGATTGCGCGTGGGAGCTGCTAACTGGGAAGAGAACCCAAAACTCCCAAATGGAAGGCCAGAATCTTATCACTAGATGGCCAATGCCCCCGTGCATAGGTTTGGTGGTGGTGGTGGTAGGTGCCTTCAGGTTATCGATTCTGATGCACAGGCACCGCATGGACAACAAAATGAAGTACTGCCCAGGCCTGGACCTCCCTCCTCATGTTAGGTTTGGGCTTATTGCTGAAGCTACTGTGTCAATCCATCTCATTCGCTGTCCCTCTACTTGACCAAGCATGATGTCCTTTCCCAGGGACTGATCTCCTTTGATAGCACGTCCAAAGCACATGAGACACAGTCTCGTCACCCTTGCTTCCGAGGAGCGTTCTGGCTGTACTTCTTCCAAGACAGATTAGTCTGTTCCCTTGGCAGTCCATGGTACTTTCACTAGCCCCACAACTCAAATGCATTGAGTCTTCTTTGGTCTTCCTTATTCAAGGTGAAACGTGTATACGCACATGAGGCAATTGAAAACACCATGGCTTGGGTCAGGTACGCCTCAAAGTGACATCCTGCTTCTCCTCATTTAGAGTCAGGCCTCATTAGCAATGGAGGCCCCAGAGAATAACGTTATTCTCCTAGGTTTACTCCATGCACAGCATTATGGTCGACTCTACTTTGAGAAGTCCACTCGTATTCATTCATATTCAGTGTGCTTGCTGACCCACAGGGCTCATCTTCTGGCACTGTGTCTAATAATACTCTGCTCATATCCGTGAGCTCTTCAATATCTGACTGTGTTTTATACTCTCCATGAGGTTTTCAGTGGCTCTTTCCTCTGGAGCAGACAGCCTGTTACGTCTTTGCCATCTGCTGTTAGTCTGGAGGCACTGCTGAAGCCTGTTCAGTTGGAGTGACCCGGGTAGTATTTGAAAACACCAGTGACCTGACTCCCAGCAGCACAGCAACACACAAATGACCACAGTCTGACCAACTCACCAGCGGTGGCCTTTTAACGACGCTCCATAAAAGAAAGCCCCAAATGTAGCTACTCATCTGAGAGTCTGATGAGAGGCTGGTTTCCACTTACGTGTTTGTAGATGTTTATTTTGAGAAAATACGTTGATGGAACATTTTCAAGGGCAAACCTTTCTTCTTCAACTCATTGGCCTGCCTCTATGGTTTGACTGTTTCCTCCCCATCCCCAGCTACCAGTCCTGTTTCACTCATCCATTCCCCATCACAGAGATCAGTCACCCCTTGCCTTGACACCCGGGAACCAGAGAAGAATAGAATTTGACCCTCAAAGGATTGCTTGTCTGAGTCTGGGAGCTGACTGCAGAAGACAGTAGGGCCAGATGTAGACCCCAAATCCTCCTGCCCTTGACTTTTGTAGGCTCTGTTATCAGTGAAGCAGGAAAAGGAGATCCAGATGAAGATGCTCGTGACCAGAGGGGAGTGTGTCCTTCAGAACACCTCTCCAGAGGGCAGCCCTGCCATCCAGCAGCAACTGCAGAGCGTGAAGGAGATGTGGGCTTCTCTGCTGTCGTCCGGGATTCGCTGTAAAAGGTAAATAGCTGCCGCCCAGCACGGAGAAGGCCTCTCTGCAGAGCCGCTGCAGGTCTCTGTAGCAGAAGCCTCTCGGGTCTTCCTTTCTCACCCTCAGGTGGTTTGCATGTTAACACGAAGCCCAGTGCGTATGTAACTAAAACCGCACGTGTCCTTGGTTGCTGTCATTCGTCTCTCAAAACTTAAAAGATCACTCCATGTTTCATCACGTAACGATCGATGAGTTTGAAAGCAATTGATGAGTTTAAAGGCAGCTGGCCTGGGATGAGGGCAGTGGTGGTCCTGGGATGGGATTCTTACTTTCAACATGGGAGAGCTTCATGCTGGCCCCACGCCTTTGTCCAGGGAGCCTTGCACGCTAAGGTGGATGAGGACATAAGGCCTAGGATTCTACCTCTGAAAAATCAGCCCATGAAAACCCTGTAGAGATCTCATGACCTTGGCTTTATTGCTCATGGGGCCTGAGGTGAAGGCATCTGACAGAGACACTCGCTTTATTTGGAAGAGCATGCCTGGGGACACCAGTGGGAGGCGGGAAAGAGTGGTGAACAAGGGAGAGCAGCAGGTCAAGGCATGAGATCCCATCCCGCCAGTCCAGGAGTCCTGATGGTGGGATGGTGAAGCCTGAAAGGTCAGCAGTTCAAACCCACCAGTCCTTCTGGGGAAGGAAGACCTGGTCGTCTGCTTCATGAAGATTACAGTCCAGGGAACCCGAGGCGCAGTTGTGCTCTGTCTTGTCTGCCCGCTGTTCCTGAAATTGATTCCATGGCTCACGGCAGGATATAACTGGAGCTGGATATAACTGGGAATGCTGGGCACCTGGGTAGAACAGGTTTCTTCCAGGAGTGACTCACCCAAGGGGAGGAGACTCATATATGTATAACCAAACGCCTAGTGCTCCCAGAGCAGTGAGGGCCACTCTCAGGGGTGGGAATTCCCTGGTACTTTATGCTTCCCTCCTCCTCAGGTCAACTGGACACCTAGGGCCAGAGAACACCAGCAGGCCAGATCTGGGAGTGGACAGTTCTGGAAGCCCAGTTGACAGTATTCTGGAATAGGATCATGCAAGGTGGTATATAGCCCGGTGGCTTGTGACGCCTCCTGGAAGGACACATAGCAGGGTTACACAGTTGGGTGCTGTGCTATTCAGGGTTGACTAGAGAAACAAATCTAGAGAGATGTTCCTCCAGGGGGATGGACAGCAGAAAAGTGGTTGAAGGGAGATGTTGGACAGTGTAGGATATGACAAATAATAATAAATTACAAATCATCAAGGGAGCTGATATCAAGGGCTCAAGCAGAAAGCAAATGTATTGAGAATGATGATGACAACAAATGTGCAAATGTGCTCGACACAATGGCTGGATGTTTGGATTGCGATAAGAATTGTACGAGCCCCCAATAAAATTATTTAATTAAAAAATAAAAAGAAAGAGCTTTATATAAAAGAACAATTGTATATTAAGAAAATATCCAAGCCCAGTCCAGATCAAGTCCATAAGTCTGATTTTAGCCCACATGTCCGATACCAATCTGTAAATTCCTCTGCAGACTCATGCAACACATGCAATGACGCTGAATGCAGGAAAATCACAGGCCAATAAGTGGAAAGTCTTGTGGATCCAGTGGAAGCATCTCAGGGCTGGGGTGGTTCTCCACGTAGTTTCTGGCTGCCATCAGCATAAGTCCATGTGGCTTGTCAACAGGAATGTCTCAGAGGTAGACGAAGCAGAGAGAGTATCAAAGCAGAGAGCCTGTGTGTATGGCCTCTAGCGAGTTATTTATCTCCGTGGTGCCTAGACTCCACCCCTTCACAAGTTGACACCAGATTATGTAACTACCACAGGCACGGTGATACGCAGCATTTAACATGCAACATGCATATTGAGAGAGCCACAAACTCACTTTCCTGTTGATTCCAATTCATGGTGGCCCTTTATGTATCAGCGTGGAGCTCTGTCCAGTAGTGTTCACTATGGCTGACTTTTGAGAAGTGGATCTCCAGGCCTGTCTTCTGCAGTGCTCTAGGAGGACTCAAACCACCAACCTTTGGGTATGCAGGTGACTTCATTAACGATTTGCACTACCTAAGGGTTTCGTGGATGAAGAAAGAGAAGTGCTTAGTTTATCAATAAACTATCAGGTTTTTATATTTAGACCAATTTAAAAAATGATTGAGTTTCTAATTTGTACATCTCATATAAGATAGTTACTACTCTTGTTATTTTTCCTTGGGTCTTTCTCCCTTGGTCTAGTAAGTCCTTCCTTTCCCTCCTGGGGAAAAGAGGGAACCTGGGGGATCTTTAACTCTTGGGTCTCTTCCTGTGGGGGAATGGCTCCAGAAAAGGTTCTCACAGGGATGTCTGTGTCACCCTCAAGCCTCTCACAGTGTCTAGAAGGACAGACTGACCTGGTGACTAGTTCTCTGTTTGGTCTTCGTTGACTTGGACATAAGTGCCTCTTGGCTTCCATGGCTGTCCTTACCAAAGAGCCAGAACCCTGGTGGCTGGGTCTCCTCGCCGGAGGACAGGGCAGGCATTGTGTTATGGGCTGAACTTTTGAGCTTGCTCAGTACCAATGATTGTCCTTTACATCCCTTCCAGTCAACTCGAAGGAGCCCTTTCTAAGTGGACAAGCTACCAGGACGACGTCCGACAGTTTTCCAGTTGGATGGATGGTGTGGAAGCCAGCCTCAGTGGGTCTGAGCGGCAGTATGCGGAGCTGGGGGAGAAAACAGCTGCTCTGGGAAAAGCCAAGGTGAGAGCCTGATTTCACGCCCCGCTGTTGTCTTAGAAATGGTTCAACCGCTCCGTGCCAGATGACACAGAGTCACTGCTGAGATGAATGCCGCGTTTTCAGTGGCGGGCTATGGGCCAGTAGATGGCCAGATCTTGCTTCTGTGGTACCTCGGGAAGAACCTGAATCTCCACCTTTTCAGTTAGCAATCAAGTAGGGAAACATTTTTCAGACTCCTCAGGAACTTTTTGTGGATTCCCTAGCAGTAACTACACCCAGCCCCACCGCCAACGAATCAGTCCGGATTCATAGACCCTATCTAGCGTTTCTTAGGCTAAAAACCCTTACGGGCACAGAATGCCCCACCATGCTCCTGTGGAGCAGCTAGTGGGTTTGAGCCACCAACTTGCGCCCTGCTCATAACTCACGATGCCACCAGGATGACACAGATGCTCTTGCGTGCATGTTGCTGCTGTGGTTAAGTGCCGTCAAGTCAGTTCTGACTCATAGGAACCCGTCCACGGGCAACAGAACAAAAACATCGCAGGCTGCCATCTTCACAAGTGTCCTTATGCGTGAGTCCTTTATTGCAGGCCTGTGTCCATCCGTGTCATCAAGGACTGTCCTCTGCTTCACCACCTCTCTACATGACCAAGCATGATGTTTTATTTAGCTGCCAGGACTCTCTTTAGAAGTATATTTCCTTTTGCACCATAATTTCTAATGGCTTCTTAAACCAGTCGTTGGCTCGTAGGTATTCTATTCAGTGGATACAAAGTTTCCCTTCCAGGAAGAATCAAGTCAACCCAGGTTTTGTGATAAGTGACCACATGGAGTTTGGCATCTTGTAGTCGATGTTAGTATCTTCAGCCTGCTCGTCAAAGAATTAGCGAGTGACGACACTGTCTCCTCATCGCAGCCACCGACATTCTGTTTTCATGTAGCTTTCCTGATTTCCATGATGTTAGTGAAATGGCACATGTGTTTTTTAGAAATAATCAAACCCAGACAATAATAATAAATCATAATCATTGTCAAGATATGACCCGAAGTCTCCTTCTTACTGACAGCAGCGCTGAGACGTTTGTTTACTCCACATCTGGTTTGGCAACTGCTTTCTGGACCAAGTCATTAAGTAGTCTTTTCCTTGTCATGCTTACTGCCTTCTAAGCAGCCCCATAACCTGCTTCTGTTCCAAAACCTTAAACCTTGTATATTTTCAACTTCAGCCAATTTGGGGTGCCGACAGTTTATATCCTAAATTGGAAACCCCATTATCTCTAGCTCCCTTTTCCTCAACACTTAGGTCACACAGGAAGCCTTGCTGATTTCATCTCAGAACACTGGATTAATACTGTGCAGAAGTCTCCTCGGGACGCCCTTTGTCTCTTGGCTCCACCCGCTGGGTTCTTCAAAGACAGGCTTTCCTAGATGGAGGGCTCCTGTCAGCTTCCCATCACCCAGCTCTGCTCTGCTCCTTTCTCTCCCAGCCTCCTTCCCCCGATCTCCAGCCTGTGGGAGTTCACTGTCTGCACGAGCCATGTTTTTATTATGCCATGCCTTTGTGGGATCTCTTTCCTTTCCCCAGAATGCCCTCTCTCTGCCTCTGCACCTGGCCCACTGGCTCATGAAGGACACACAAGTACATGCACTCACATATATTAATATCATATATATATGTATGTGCTTAAATAGGCATTGGATGGTTATCGAGTGCTATAGAAACTCACGATCATCAAGCCTAAGACACGATAGAACTGCTTCTGTGAGTTTCTTAGGATATTCACTTTTATGGGAGCAGAAAGCCTCATCTTGCTCCTATGGAGTGGCTGGTGGATTTGAACTGCTAACCTTGTGTTAGCTCACTTTCTCTCTCTCCCTACACAAACACACACACACACACACACACACAGGCTTTCAAAAGTTTGTGGGAAAGTTCCATTGTCTTTTTTAAATTATTAATTGGGATTAATACATATGTCAAATCATCCCATAGTTCAATCATCTCCAGGAGAATTGTACATTTGCTACCACAATCAATTTCCAAACTGTTTTTTAGTGTGGTTCCCATTGATGTCATCATTCTGCTACCCTCTCTCTGCCCCCTCCTCCAACCTCCTTAATCCACTTGCTGACTCTATAGGTTCATCAATCCTGGTTTTTATACCCCCCAAAAGAAAAAAAAAAAACAACAACCCAAAAACCCAACATATATCTCAACTTCAAGAGGGTGACCCTCCAATGACATGACACTCCAGCGATGCCACCTAAAATGTACAATCGAAAACCAAAATGAAACAATACAATCCCCCATACATAAGATTTTAGAAACCAGATCAGGTCCAGCATGCATCCTAGGGGAATCTGCTGACAAATTTAACTGTTCAGAGTCTGGCTTCTGCCTTTGACCTCTATCCTCAACTCACTAATGCCCTCTGCATGCTGACCACTTTCCTCCCGTTCCTCAACTGTGGATGGAGGGAGTTCTCCGGAGATTTATTTCCTGTGTAGTTCCGCCAATGAATCGTGGGCTCCCTCTGTCATCCACTGCCTTCTGCAAACCAGGTTCTCAGACTTTAGCCTCTGATGCGAATCCCTTCCTTCAACTTTGGATGATATGCTTCACAATCCTTTGTTGACTAATGATGGTGTGCTCCTTCCATGTGGACTTAGTTGACATCTCACTTCGATACCTGCTTGTTTGGAGATAAGCCTGTAAGATCCCCGACACTATTTTATCTAATAGCCAGACACTGTCTAATTTCTTCACCACATTGTTCTATAACACTCGTTCCCCCCCACCCACCACCCACCCCTGTGTCCCCTTCCTGGAGGCTGGTATTGAGCAGGGCCATGATGTCAGAACTAATTGTTCTTAAGTTGGAGTTGGACTTAGTGTGAGACCAAAAACCAATCCTGGATCTATGTTTGCTTGGCCTTTCAGTTTATTTTTACTTGGGAATTAACCCAAATGTCATGATGGCTTGTCACTGAATTGTTCGATCTCATCAAGCAGAATTGTATCATTGTTTCCATAATCAATTCCCAAACATCCTATTTCTTCCTAAATAGCTTGACATTGTCTCCCTTTTACCCCCACGCCCCACCCGCAACCTCCTTGTTCTACTTGCTATCCCATTAGGTTCGTCGATCCTGGGTTTCATTTACTGAAAAACAGAAAAACTTATTTCACAACTTCAAGAGGGTAGTCCCCAGCTCTCCAGAACCTCTGAGATATTCCCTGGTTGCATGTTCCACAAACTTTGAATCCCTTTCATATATATACTAATACAGTCTATTATAAAACAGATAATCTATATGAATATCGATTAACACTGGTTGTAGTTAAACTGTCTTACATTGACCAGGATTGTTGATATGACGGTGCACATACTAACTCCTTTGTTATTTATTGTAATGCTTTCTAGTTGTTAAATGAAGAAGTGCTGAGTCACAGCAGCTTGCTGGAGACCATTGAAGTCAAAAGGGCTGCCATGGCAGAGCATTACGTCACCCAGCTGGAACTGCAGGACCTGCAGGAGCGATACAGAACCATCCAAGAGAGAGCCAAGGTAACCTTGCCCAGCTCTGCCTTGACTTCACGTCTTGATTCAAAGACATGGTTCCCTTGCAGAAGGCCAGGCAGGTGAAACTAGATAAATGACTTAAAGCAAAATAAATGCATAGTAAGACTTTAAAGATGCCACTGACAGAACCTACAAATAGTATATGGAAGGTACTACAGTAAAGTCATTCTCTATTAGGAACCCCCATACTTTCACCCAATTGAGGACGAAGGTGGACCGTTCCCTAAGGAAATCTCACGATGAACTTACTGTGTCTGAGGATGATCCTACCTCAGACCTGGAAAGGGAACCCACAGGATAGTTAGTCTTCTTCAGACTTCCAAAAGTAAATCACCTGAAATCAGTTGTTCAGCACACATCCAGATTTGTGGAATTCACTACCTCAAAAAAGAAACCTGCAGTGAACCCCAAAATTAATTTGAGGCACACTCCTGGTTTTCATTTTCTTCCTCAGCAAAGGCGTTTGTGTGACAAGGGGAATGTAGTGTATTTTGTTGGTTTGCCCACGCTGCACGTCACAAGCTATCCAGAGATTGGGTCCACAAAATGATTCTTGACAACCCCTTATAACCCTGAAATAGTATGTCTCTATATTTTTTGGATGTGTATTTTGTAGATTCATTCTCCCAGGAAACATTTCTTAGTCCAATGATCTAGTCAAGATTTCTTGCTGAACAATTCAAAGGTAAATTGCGAGAGCACACGGACACTATAGGTGTGAGCGTAGTCCTGTCTCACTCTCCTTACTCGTTAATTATAGGAAGCAGTCGCCAAGTCTGAAAAACGAGTTCGCCTGCATCAAGAGTATCAGCGAGAACTCCATGCATTTGAAGTGTGGCTGGGGCAGGAACAAGACAAACTTGCCCGATACTCAGTGCTTGAAGGCGATGCCCAGTCTCACGAGGAAACACTGCGTGATCTTCAGGTAACATCTGTTTCATCCTAAACAAAGGAATTTATCCTTCTAAACATGGAATTACTTTTGTAAGGGGAAGATGAATCTCTAACAATTGCAGTTCTGGGGATAGCTGAGATCGTTTGGTAGATACTTTAGACCGAGCAGGACTAGGACTTAGGGGAAACATTGGGCTAGCAAGGTGGCCCTTGAAGGAATGGCGACAAGTCTAATGTATGTCACTGGCTGAACACTCATGCGTTGCTCCCTGGAACATCTACTCCCGTGTGGGATGCAATGTCAGGTGCCAGTCAATTATAAGACTTCTCAAAGTCCGGCTGATGGCAGCAGCTTGGACCAGCTGGCTTCAGCCTTGCTGAAGATGCAGGTACAGTCTAGCAGGAGCAATACGGAGAGCTGGGAGACGTGTTGGTGTTTAGGCAAGCAGGGTGTGAATTGAAGCGCAATGCCAGACCTGGTGGGGGCCTGATGATAAGTATTTCCTCATTCTGCGTTTATGGAGTGCTTCTTATAGTGCAGACCCTTAGCTAGCGAGCTCAGGAAAAATTACTAAGATTCTACTCCTGCCCGCCTGGAAGTCAGCCCGTGAGGAAGTCTGACCCGTAGGGAGATCATTGGAAACAACATGCTATGGACACTAATAGACAAGGGATCTTCATGGGGCATCAGAGAGCGTTCTTAATCTTCCCCAAGGAGGCAGGTAGGCGTTAAGGTGTCCCATGAAGGTGAAACTAGTAGAAATGGAGAAAGACCAGTGAGAGAACTCCCTGCCTTGCTGTGGGTAGGAATTCACCCTGGAAGAATTGGTTCCGGAAGGGGCAAGCTACGGCAACCAAGGTGTGAAAAACAGGAGCTGTCATTGTTATCACTGATACCCAACCTCTCTGGTTGTTTGAGTTTGGACCCATGGATCTTGTCTGAGGAGTGGGCCAGGAAACCTCATCCTCTCTGGGACCTGACAAAGCAACTTCAGAGAAGAGACAGCCTCTCAGACCCTTTTTCCTCCACAGAGTTGATGTGAGGATGACATGAGATGTGGCAGACTCTTATTTAAATAGACAATCTGCCCAGGATGTAAATCTCTAGTAGGAGTTAGAAGGGTCACAAGCTCATGAATTTATTTAAGGACCTCGTCTATTCTGTCTTAAAATAGTAGGAGAGGCTCATCCGCGAGGCTGAGCAGTGGTCATTTATTTTAGTAACATTGACTTTGTTTTCCCCAAATGACCCTTCTCAGCACTTCCCTGCAGGCACTCTTGGCAGCGGACATCAGGCACTCCAGCCTTCTGTGTGGAGCCAGGACAGTGGATTCCTGGCCATGAACACATGTTTCTTTTGTTTGAGTTAGAAAAGAGCTTCACTCATGCCAATATCCATGTGGCCCCAAGCTAACCAATCCCTGGTTTCACCAAATCTCATGCCTCCCATGTTCTGATTATAATTCACCACAGTGCCAGACAGAAGGTGGGTGCTAGCGGCAGCATAAAGGCGTTGGGAGACTTGAGATGTTCCAGCTACACGAGGGAACGTCTCCAATGTCCAGGAGTCCCACGGAGGCCAGAGGAGGGGCTAGTTTCCCAACTGGCTCCCTGTCATCCGCAGGCTTAATCCGGGTGATGGAACAAAGTTTTGTAAATGCTGGACCATATTTTTTTCTTCTCTGAAATGTAGAATGCACAAGAATTTGCCTAACACCGTGAAGATTTGTTTAATACATAAAATTGTTTATAAAATATGGAAAGGATGTTGTATTGGGCAGGTTCATAAACTAGGATAGAGGCCAGTCAACAGCAGGTCAAACCCATAGGTCAAGTACAGCCCCAAGACCTGTTTTACTGTAACCCAGTCAGACCCAGTCCTTTCTGAATCGCCTGTGGCTCCTTCCATACTGTAATGACGAAGCGGTTAGCTGCAACAGAGCCCAAGTGGCCCATGAAGCCACAGGGAATTTTGGAATAAAGTTTCTATGGGTGTGGCCGTACGGATTAAGATTTTTGATGAAAGGTTTGCCAGTGACAGGAGAGCTTCAAAACACTGATGGGTAAATTCCATTATCTTTTCATTCTGATCTCTCCCCCACCAACTTTTTGAAACCGCATCGTGTATTAAACCTTTATTCCCATTCCACATTCCCATTCCACCTGCCTTGGTATACGGATCACGGGTCAGCCGTGCCAATGGTTTGACTCCAGACTCCTTTTTTTTTTTCATTCAACTGGTTGGTGCTTTTACAAGTTCCTGACAGGATTGGTTTTAGTTTCAGATAATCAGATCAAGTGAGAGTTATTGTTTGTTTGTTTATTTGACTTAGAGACTCAAGTACTGCCTTGCGTTTGTTTGAGACTTGGTTCATCATGTACCCGGAGGGTGAATGCTCAGGCTCTGTGATCTGGTGGAAGGAGTGTATTTTCCTCTGGAGGGGTTGGTTGGCAGACTCATGACCGCGAAGCCTGCCCCAGTGCCAGCACCTCCCAGCTTTGTGCCCTTGAGCTTCAGGGCCAGTGTTTCACAGCCGTCACTGTCCCTCAAGAACAGCTCTGGTGAAGGGCCCTCCATAGCATACGGAGAGTTCGAGGCTCCCTGCTCGGCCACAAGTATAGCCTTGGGTGCATTCGCCATCGGTGTGTGAGAATCCTTAGACTCTTTGAGCAGCGTTTGAGGCTTTTACACGTGGAGGCATAGTCATTATGCGTTGGGCTACTAACCTCAAGTTCAGCAGTTCAAAACCACCAGCTGATCTGCAGGAGAAGGATGAGAGTTTCTACCCCTGTATAGAGTTAGAGGCTCAGCGCTCGCTATGAGTCAGAATCTATCCAATGGCAAGGTGTTGAGTTGAGTTGACTCGAATGCTGTTCTTTTACCCCACAGCCCTTTAATCCTAAATCTTTCAGCTCACAAATAGCAAAAGTCAGGTTGCAAAAATTGACTTCTAAGATGACTGATGAAAATATTGGGGTGTTTCTGTTAATCACTCAAACTGGGAGTATTTCAGCATCTCTCTCCTGACCCGGGAGTAATATCCAGGGTTCGGCCCAGGGTTAGAATAGAAGATGCAGTGCTAGCTTTGCTGATGGGTGGGTTGAGCCGGGACCGCTGGCTTGGGTGAGACATGATCACCTGTGCAGGTGTAAAATATGAATGAGGAGCGTTGAGCTGCCTTTCCCCCACAGGAGCTGCAGGTGCGCTGCGCTGAGGGCCAGGCCCTGTTGAACGCCGGACTGCACACCAGGGAGGAAGTGATCCCCTTCGGCATCCCCCAGACTGAGGACCGGGTCCTGGAGTCCCTCCGCCAGGACTGGCAGGCTTACCAGCAGAGGCTTCCAGAGACTCGCACTCGCTTCAACAATGCTGTCAACAAACTGAGACTCATGGAGCGGAAGTTGCAGCAAGTCGATGACTGGCTGAAAGCCACGGAGAAGGAAGTGAGTCTGAGGCCGGGAGGTCAGTCTTCCCGAGCCACCAAGGAGCTCCAGTTACATCAGATGAAGGTACGGCTCATGGCAAGGCCTTATCTTTGTCAAGGCACCAGTCACCTTGCATTGTTTGTTTCACTAAAATATTTAGGGGCTTTGTGCCCAAGGTTTAGATTTTGCAAACTCTCCTCTTTCATGTGTAGAAATGCAAAATAAATAACAGTAAAGCATCCCGGTTGTAGCAATGGTTGCCTAGAGTCCTGAGTGTGTCTTTAATGTGATATAGTCCAGTAGAATTATTTTCTACTTTCTTCCTTGCTTTCTATAGATAGATGGATGTTCCTGATATGAAATTCCTCTAGTGTGTGAATTTTCTCATCTGGCCTCGTATGTTGGAACCGTACATGATAATTCATTTTATTGTCATTTTAAGTACTTTCATTGCATGTAATCCAATTACTGCTTTAGCCATGGGAGTTCCTTTTTGTCATTCAAATATTTTAAGACTATGTTATATATATATATATGTAAATAGTTAAGTATAACATAAGACTTAAAAATATATGCCATTTTCGGTTTTTGTTTTTAATGTTTGAATTGATGTGTTGTATATATGTAAATATATTGGTGTATATGTATATAAATATGTGTATAAAATACTCAAAACACTAGAGTACAATTTTTGTCATGTTGTTGTGATACAATTTCTATAAAGTTGCAGAGGATGCATTTTGAATCTGCCCCTCAAAATAGACCTACACTAAAATTACCTTCTATTAAGAAGGTATTGATTTATGTGTATAAACATCTATGGATGCGCACAAGCATACACACACATATATGTATTTTCTACATATATTTGTCTTGTGTAGTCAGTGAGTGATGCAAAAGGCTAACTCAACTCAGATGTGAACTGAAAGGTTGGCGATTTATATTCACCTCAAGGTGCCTGCGAAGTAAGGCCTGGTGATCTACTTCTAATAAATCAGTCCTGGCAAGCCCTGTGGAGACCAGCTCCACTCTGATTCACTAGGGCTCTCTGTGATTCGGACTTAGCCACGCAGCACCTGGCTGGTGGGTTCGGGTTCTTCCAGAATGCCTCAGATGGACTCTTTGCCCCCCTCCCCCTTTCCTGCATTTCAGAAGTGGCACGAGGACATCGCAGCGCACAGGGATGAGGTGGAGGAGTTGGGGGCTGGAGCTCAGGAGATCCTGGACGAGAGCCATGTGAGCAGCAGGCTAGGCTGCCAGGCCACCCAGCTGACTTCCAGATACCAGGCTCTGCTGCTCCAAGTGCTGGTGAGTGGCCATCAAGCGTCACCTGCCAGGTGTCCGTCTCACCAACTTCTGTCACAGATCAGTCTGTATCAGCGGGGACACGGGCTTTTTCACACATGGCTCTCGTTTGTTCCCTCCTATAAAGGAACAAATCAAATTCCTGGAGGAAGCGATTCAAAGCCTAGAGGAATCCGAGACGTCCCTGAGTTGCTATGCAGACTGGTACAACGCTACTCAGAAAAACTTCAAGAATGCAGCTACGAAAGTCGATAAAGTAGACAAAACCATGATGGGGAAGAAAATGAAGATGCTGGAGGTAGGATGTAGTCTTCAGACATACCCCTCAACCTTTCTTCTTCCTCAGGCTCCAGCAAGCTCTGGTACACATGTCCGTCCCCCACCCGTAAGCATTTCACCCCAGACATTGGCTTAGAGGGCTTCGGTGGCCAAAGATGGATTCAATTTGCTTGTAAAGTCATGTAGTCTGGAATGACTTTAGGGTGCACACCCATGGCATTTTTAAACAAACTAAGAGTTTGAAGGAGAAAAAGAAATGCCCAGGATGGGAGAAGCATCCGGTTTCTTTTAAATCTTTATTTGGCAATTCGTGCATGGATCAAAACTTTTGACTTATATTCCAAATTTGGGTCCACTGCTCTGGAGTGGATTCCAACACATGTGTTTCAGATCTTTAGTCTATGTTTCTCGTTTCTTTTATCCTTCAAAGGGATACATCAAAGTCTATAAGGCTTTCTTGGCTATGGTCTTCCTAGCCTCAAATAGACATAGAGGAAAAGGCTTCCTGAGTTTGTTGGTGGGGGTGCTCAGGGAACATCAAGTCCATTCCCGCTCGTAGCTGCCCTGTGTACCACAGAAAAAAACACTCCGGTCCCGCACTGGCCTCACACAGGGTCTGATGTTGGAGGCGACCAGTGCACCCACTGTGTCCATCCAGCTTGTCCAGGCTCTTCCTCTTCTTGCTGCTCTTTCACTTGACCAAGCATCATGTCCTTGTCCAAGAAGTGGTCTCTCCCGACAACTGCGCAAAGCACGAGATAAAGTCTCGCCATCCCGCTTCTAAGGGGCATGTGGGCTGTACATCTCCAAGACAGAGTTGCTTGTTCTTTTGGCAGTCCATGGTCCTGTCAATATCCTTCGCCAGAACCACAATTTAAATGCATTGATTCTTCTTCGGTCTTCCTTATTCCGTGTCCAACTCTCACTGGCGTACGAGGTGATGGCCGCATAAGTATTGACACAGTGCATTGGATGGCTGCAATGATGGGCTCAACCATAGGGACACTTGTAAGGATGGCGCAGAGCCGGGCAGTGTTTGCTTCTGTTGTGCATACAGTCCCTCCCTCTGAACAGGAACCAACTCACAGGGACCTAATAGCGACATCAACAAGAGGAGGCAATTGGAAACACCAAGGCTTTGATCAGGCACACCGTAATCCTTGAAGTAGCATCCTTGCTGCGCAACACGGTAAAGAGGTCCCTGTGCAGCAGACCGACCCAACACAATGTGTCGTGTCATTTCTTGACTGCTGCTTTCATGAGGGTTGATTGTGGAGCCAGGCAAGATGAAATCCTTGTCACTGTCAACATTTTCTCCGTTTATCATGGTGCTACCTATTGGTCCAGTGGTGAGGACTTTTGCTTTCCTGACGCTGAATTGCAATCCATACCGAAGGCTGCAATATTGGATCTTTATTAGCAAGTGCTTCAAGTCCTCCTCATGTTCAAGAAGCAAGACTGATTCCTGATGTGGGGTGGGATAAATCTTGTTACAAACTTCAGACACTTACTTTAAGGTGAATTCTCTTGGTGAGTCTGGATGAGACTCGAAAAGCCTTTTCTGTAAGAAGAAAGAATGAAGTCAGACTCTGTTTCCATGTGTTTCTTTCTCACTCTCTTTCCCAGGTTTTGCTAAAGGACATGGAGCAAGGCCAGAGTTTGCTGAAATCAGCCCGGGAGAAGGCAGAGAGGGCTCTTCCATTCTTGGGGGATGAGGAGGCGGGAACACTGAGGACAGAGACCCACGGTCATGTGGAGCAGTTGAAGGAACTGACCAGCACCGTCCGGAAAGAGCACATGGCCCTGGAGAAAGGCCTTCATTTAGCCAAGGAATTCTCAGATAAATACAAAGCACAGACTCAGTGGATAGCAGAATACCAGGAAATCCTGCACATCCCCGAAGAACCCAAGATGGAATT
This sequence comes from Tenrec ecaudatus, assembly GCF_050624435.1. Classification (NCBI taxonomy): domain Eukaryota; kingdom Metazoa; phylum Chordata; class Mammalia; order Afrosoricida; family Tenrecidae; genus Tenrec; species Tenrec ecaudatus. The sequence goes on from NC_134536.1 coordinate 15,601,703, forward strand.
ATATGAGAACAAAGCTCAGTTATCCAAGTACAAGGTAGTGTGCTCTTGCTTGTGATGGGTGTGAGTGGACTCCCCTGCGTGTGTTAGCAGAACTGCCCCTGGTAAAACATGTTGGCATGTCCGTTCCACATGATGTTCTCACAGGGGTGGATTGATTTGGTTGAAGATGTACTCTCTCAGAGTTATTGTTCCAGGATCATGTTTGTCGGAATCTCAAAGCTTGTATCTATAGATGGAGATCTTTTCAGAGCGTATGATCTAGGTATATGTAAGCCTCACAACAAATCTTCTTGGCCTTAGCAACCGATAACTTCCCTTTCTCCCTGGCCCACATAGAGGCTTCTCTTCAACTTTTGATACCTGAAGCCTATATGAGCACCTATGATGAATTAAAAAAAGAAATACGATCAACATAAGGAATGACATTCTAATTAACAAACTATAGCTAAACAAATTATAGATTAATTTTAGAATGACTGAACTGATTGCGATGATTTAGACAAAAGATATTTTAAAAAATAAAACCAACCAATTGCCATTGAATTAATTCCAACTCCAGTTGGCCAGCATGTGCAGAGCAGAATTGTGCTCCGGAAGCTTCTCAAAGGCTGATTTCCTCAGAAGGAGATCACCAGGCTTTTCTCCCAAGACACCCGTGGGAGGCCTCCACCCTTGAGGTTAGCACCCAGGCATGTTCCCCATTTGTCCCATCCGGGGATTCTACACAGGACAGAGATACTGACTTTTACCAGCTCACGTTTTTTTAAAACAACCATTCTAAGCTTATCTATGGAATGTTTTAGATTTCATTGGAATAATTAGGCAACAGTCTAATAATTACAGTGTGCCTTATCCCAAAACGTCTTTCCTGTTGGAAGCTTTTGTGAGCACTTCCTCCGCCCAATATGCCTATTCCTGTCCCTGGCTTTACTGCCAAGCCTAACAGCTCATTGTGGAAGGTGCCAGAGAAGAAACACAACCTGTTCTTTCCCCACCCCCACCCTCCAACTAAGTTCTTGATATTTAAAAAGCCATAGCAAGATTACAGCAGGAAGTTGGATCCCAATGTCATGCCCAGCTCAAGTTGTAATTAAACTTTAGAAACTCCACATCAAAAGCTAGGAGGCTCATTCCCTTCCATCCAGGTTGAGATTCCATCTCTCTGCTGCTAGAAATGAGGTGGCAGCCAGAAATACAAGTATGCTAAATTTGTTGGTATTGTTGTTGCTTGTCACCTTGGAGCCTACTTCTCATGGCAACCTAAGTATAAAAAATGGAAGGTTGCCAGGCTCTGCACCATCATGTTCTCTGTATCATCTTCCAGTAGTAGATGGGGCAATATCTGCTGTGATCCCTAAGGTTTTCCTTGATAGCGATTCCAAGACGACCTCCGGGTCTTTCTTACTAGTCTGTCTTCCTCTGGAAGCGCTGCTGAAACCTGCCCACCCTAGAGAGGTGGTGTTTGAAAATGCCAGCGGTGTAGCTTCCGGCACTATAGCAACACACCGGCTGCCACAGGTACATGATGGATGATACATGGAACCACCCAAACGCAATCATCTCCCATATTGCTCTCCCCACATCTGAAGAGGCCAATTGGCACGTCCCTCTTATTCTGCAGGGGAAGACGGGTTTTCCCCATGGTTCGATCGACACATCAGATACCAGCCTTCTCTTTGGGGTGGGCCATCTCTTAGCTGTGTCCCCGGTCTTGAGCGCCTGGATGAACTGGCTCGATTTCTTTTCTTTCTTAACCCTAGTCCCTCCAACAAATAGTGCTGTTGCACGAGCCCTCAGTGAAGTCGGTGAGTGAGAAAGGAGATGCTCTTCTGGAATTGGTGCAGGACGTGACGTTAAAAAACAAGCTGGAAAAGCTTCAGGCTGATTACCAGGCCCTCTGCCGTGCAGCCAAGGTGAGGGGTGAACTGAGGGCCATGAATCTTTTGGGTGGTTTTAAGGGCTGTCATTTTTACCTTCTACTGGGATGGACAGTTTAAAAAATATTTATTATTATTGATCGCATTAGCATATAATTTACACAATCCAGTGGTTTTAATATGTTAGAAAACAGAGTTGTGTAATCATCACCAGGATCAATTTTAGAACATTTGTTTCTTTCTTGTACTCATCATTCTCAGCTCCCTATTTCCCCCCAGCCTTCCCCCGCCACAATCCGAAACTATCCATCCAGTGACTGTCTCTATAGATTTGCCTATCCCAGATTTCATATGCAAAGCAACAACAAAACAAAAGCAAGCACAGACCCAGAAAACTCTCGATCCAAAAGAAAGCAGAAAATAAAATTTAGCAAAACAAAACAGAACAAACTTTAAAGGACAGAAGAATGACAAGGTGTTAAATTTTACCGTAACTGCACCTACATTAAGCTATTTCCCAGTGCACTCTGGTAGCAAACCTGTTCACATATGTGGTCCATGGTCACAGGAACTTCACCAGAGGCTTCAGCCTTGTGGGGTCTCGGCAAATGGATACGAAGCTTTCACTGGCATCCGTAGCCTTCTGCAAACTGGGTGCTCCGAATTTAAGCTTGAATGTAATATTCCCCCTCCCCCCTCCAGTCTTGGATTTTTTTTAAGTTTTATTGAGTTTAATACTTACCGTCCCAGGTTGGTGTACTTCTTCTGTGTGAACGTAGCTGACCTCACATAGAAGGCTGTTTGTAGGCATCAAAGAACAAAAAATCCTATCATTGAGAATGAGGGCCAGTGCAGAGTGGGGACCCAAAGCACATCTCATCCCTTACAGAAGGGTCACCAGGAGGAGACAAACCTGTCAGGGTGCAGTGTAGCAATGATGAAACATACAACTTTCCTCTAGTTCTTCAATGCTTCCTACCCACCCCCCCCCCCCACACACACACACTATCATGATCCAAATTCTGCCTTACAAATCGGGCTAGACAAAAGGATGTACACTGGTACAGATAGGAAATGGAAAATCAGGAAATTCAGGACAGATTAATCTTTCAGGACTAGGGGTGAGAGTGGCGATACCAGGAGGGTATAGGGAAGGTGGGGTAGAAAGGGGGAACCAATTACAAGGATCTACTTATAACCCCCTCCCTGGGGGATGGACAGTGTAAGGCATGACAAAATAATAATAATTTATAAATTATGAAGGGTTCATGAGGGAGGAGGGAGCGGGGAGGGAGAGGGGAAAATGAGGAGCTGATACCAAGGACTCAAGTAGAAAGCAAATGTTTTGAAAATGATGATGGCAACAAATGCACAAATGTGCTTCACACAATGGATGGATGGATGGATGGATTGTGATAAGAATTGTATGAGCCCTGAATAAAATGATTTTAAAAAAAGAAGGCTGTTTGAAGACAAATTGGGCCTTCTAAATGACAGAAAATTACTATCTTTTATTAAGTTCCTCATGGTTTCTCCAATGTAGGTCAACCTGCCTTTCCTGTGGGCCCCTCTGGGTTTGGTGAAATAGGGAATAGTGCTAGGTGGGCTTTTGTCTTGATGGCCCCCTTTAATGGACGTTGGTGTTGCAGGAGCATGTCTTCAGCCTTGAGGAGAAAGTCAGAGACCATGAGGATTACAACAGCGAGCTCCAGGAAGTGGAGAAGTGGCTACTACAGATGTCAGGCCGACTGGTGGCAACGGACCTCCTGGAGACAGGCAGCTTGGAGACAGTCACCCAGAAGCTGGCCCAGCACAAGGTATTTTTCATCCCCAAACAGTTGTAAGTTGGCTGTGCCTCATGGAGACCTCTTAAACAACACGCTCCCTGGCCCTGAGCCATCTTCGCCATCAGTGGTAGGCTTGCGTCCATTGTCATGGGTGAATTTGAGGGCTTTCCATCCTAGGGTGGGAGTGGGGTCATCTTGCAGTTAGTAAAATCAGAAGATGTTCTGTTGTGATTCGTAGGGTGGGTTAATTTCCAGACGCGGACCACTACCCTTTATTTTCAGTCTGTTCTTGCCTAGAAGCTCTGCTGAAATCTGCATGCCATGAGTCACCCTGCTGGCATTTGAAGTATCCATAGCGTAGCTTCCATCCTCTCAGCAACACGCAACGCGCCCCTCTGACCAGCTGACAGACAGGTGGTACCAAGACCTGAGCAGGATGGTTTTTGCAGTTGTCCTCTTTTTGCATGGTACAGTGATTGTACTTGCAGAATCCGCTCTGAGTCTCAAGAATACTTGCAAGGTGGATATTTGTTGAGCTGGAGTATTTGTTCAATAAGAATAGTTGAATCCTAGCTTTCAACTTCTGACCGCATTACAGGGTTTCTCCCAGCATACATTTCTGCCTCAGAAATATTTCATTTTCATGGAGTCATTTATCGAAGAAATGGATGATTTCCTTTTAGAAAAGTATAGCAAAGGTTTGGATATAGGGCTAGTGTTAAGGAAGTCTGAAATGGTGGCCAGAGTCTCGCAAGAGGGCTCAGACTTTCTGAGCCTCCTTTCAAATGCCTCTTAACAGGCGATCGTCATGTCAGCCCCATCTGTAACCTTTGAGACAATTACAGGAAAAGATTCCTGCAAACCACATAGAATGAAACTGATGTAAAATTTCCTCTTCTATGTTAACATGTCTGTTAGTGGTTACGTGTGCCAAATGACTGATAGCATATGGTCACAATTGAATACAGCAACTATTGGTGACCACAATAAGTAACTGCATTTAATGACTTGGTCAGTATCAGGCAATGCGTCTTCCCCAAGTCGCTAAACCTCTCGGGTTCAATATTCCTGACTGTAAGAGATTTTACTCAGCAAATAGAAAGTCCCTCACATGGTACATCCTGCTAGACCCTGCATACAACCCAGGAGATACTCTGTCCCCTTCGTAACTCCATCTTGTAGTGCTTTGACTCTCCCCCCAAGCAAAAGAGTTCTTGAAAGCTGATGTCTGTAGCTGCTAACCGGACACCAATATTAAAGTGATAGGGCCCTGGACTGCACCGGGGGACCACATGCGTCTACCCTAGATTAGTGGGTGTACATCTGGGAACCCAAGTTCCCATGGCCATCCTATGTTCATAAAGCTATTAAAACATAAGTTGGTACCTCCTCCCTGGGAGATGCATGTGAATACTCAATGAAAAGGTGCAGAGGGGGTAGTGGTATGAGGTGACTTCACAGAGTTGGGTGCAGGTCTGGGGAAGGTGGACATTTAGTGTTGGCATGTTCAACAGTCTCTTTCTGCTTCAGTCTCCTCATCTGTCAAACAGCAGCGATGGGTACATTTGTCGTACACTCAAGCTCAAACTCACTGCCATTGAGTCGACTCCAACTCACAGTGATCCTAGAGGACAGGACAGAACTCCCCGATGGCTTTCCAAGGCTCTAAATCTTGACCAGTGTAGACAACCAGCTTTGACTCCAACTCACAGTGACCTTAGAGGACAGAATAGAACTTCCCTGATGGCTTTCCAAGACTCTAAATCCTGACCAGCGTAGACAGCCAGCTTCACTGTGCTGCTTCAGAGTGGGTGGTGGTTAGCATCACAATGTTTAACCCACAGTTGCCACTGCTGAGTTGATTCTGACTTATAACGACTCTAGATAGGGTTGCTGATACTCTAAATACTTAGGCAGCCTCCACTTTCTCGCAGTCACTGCTGGGTTTGAACCACCCACTTTGGGGTTAGCCATGACGTGTTGACCCAAAAAATGCCATGAGGGAGCCTGTCCTGAAATATAGCAGTTGTTTAATCAATTGTAAACAAAAAATGATGTATTAATTAATATGAACATTGCTAGAAGCATAGTAGATATTGATATCTGTGTGGTCATCCTTACCTCTCTTTATATTGACTCGGGCTCATGGAAGCCTATACAGGACAGAACAATGCTGCTCAGTCCTGTGTTGTCCTCACCACTACTAGCACGCTCGAGTCTACTGTTGCGGCTGCTCCTGTCCAGTGTGGTTCAGGCCTAGACGCCTGTGTCCTGGCTGGCCCCCTGCTGCCCATAGTGTGATGGGATGCTTTCCCCTAGCGATTGAACCTTCCTGACGACGTGTTCAATGTTCTCTGGTAATCCGGAGCGTTTCATTGACTACGTTTCTACATTTCAGAAGGAGATCACGAGGGTGATTGTTGGTACTTCCAGTACTGGCGCCATAGCTTCTAGCATCTTAACACATGAGCCACCTGCACTCTTGGTTGATAAGCTGACGCGTGGGGACCTCCTGTGTGTGACGTACAACTGACCCCACCCCCGGGGTTTCAAGAAGCAGATTGCCAAGCTTGTCCTTAGAAGAGGACACTGCCAGTCTTGTGGCTAGGACTTGAGCATCTGTCTGTTTGCCCCTCCCAGGTGGATGAACATGGGGTATTGAGAGTTAAATAGTACACAAGTTAATTACTCAATGACAGACGTCATATTGAATGATACTTCGATTGTCTTAGCTATGGATTATACCAGAATCATGTTTTACAGAACTGAAAAAAGCAAATGTCATGGACATGGTTTTCTGTGGCAATGAAATCATGGAGCAGATCTTTCTATAGGGAAACCAATCCTCAATGCACACTAGTCTTAAACATTACTTTATTACAGAAGGAACTCTGGGGGTATTGTCGGGTAAGTGTTAGACCACTAACCATACCGTCAATGGTTCACACCCAACAGCTGGGAGGGAGAAAGATGAGGTTGCCTGATACCATAAAGATCTACCGTATCTTAAACCCTGTGAGAGAGAATTGGCTCAATGGCAGTGGATTTTGTGACTTAATCCCTTTAACTCATTAACACTGTGAAAGTATAATCCATGTCCTGAAAACCTACATTTACTTTATTCTGTGTTTCCCAATACATTTCCCAATACGAGGGGGCTCCAAAACACTCGGAGGGGGGGGGAGAGGAGGGGATTCCATTAGTTTTGAACGTTTCTAATCTTTGAATCTTTTAAATCACCACCATGCAACCAAGGCAAATTGCAAAACGCTTACAAACACTGCAAGTTAAGAAGCCACAAGGTGACCCATCTTCCTCTTCATATTTGTTGAGCAGGCAGTTTGCAAGTGAAAAGCGGGCTTCTTAGCGCTCTGTCTTTCATTCTCCCAGGCGATGATGGAAGAAATCGCTGGCTTCGAAGACCGTTTGACCAACCTTAAAGGGAAAGGCGATAATCTCATCAGTCAGTGTGCTGACCACCTTCAGGCCAAGATGAAACAAACTGTACACGCCCATCTGCAGGGCACCAAGGACAGCTACTCAGCCATCTGCAGCACAGCCCAGAGGGTAACGTATCAGCAGTGGCCTCGGAAGACCACAAATGGTTGAGAAAGACGATGAGCTCTAGAGCAGCACCTCTCAACCTGTGGGTCGCAACCCCTGTGGGGGTTGAACGACCCTTTCACAGGGGTTTCCCGATTCATCACAGTATCAAAATGACAGTGATGGAGTAGCAATGAAAATAATTTGATGGCTAGGGGTCACCACCACATGAGGAACTGTGTGAAAGGGTCTCGCGGCATCAGGAAGGTTGCAACCACTGCTCTAGAGGGTTCTAGAAATAGTGTTGGTGCTTAAAGTCTTTGGGAATGTTTTGGAGTGCACGCTGACTGAAAATAGGAGGATAGTCTGAACACAGAGCTGGCGTATCAGGCAACAGTGGATCATTTTAGATCATCATCATTTGGGAATGCAGCTTCTAAGACCAAATGAGAACATCCAGCTCTCCCTGGCTCCGTGTTCTAAATGAGTTCCAGTTTGGCCTCCTCCCTAAAGCAGAAGGAACGGCGTGAGAGATACAGCAGTTAGCTTTTCACGAGAGTGTTCAGTGTTGACTCCCACTGTCTAGTTTAAACAAAAAGAGCAGTGTTTACATGAGATGGGAAAATACTGCCAAGGCCTCTTGACAGGGCTGACTTTATGTTCCTAAATGTCTACTGCATTTCTGCAGCTACAGTAACTCCACCCACAGTTCCTTCCCGCATTAGGCTGCTCCACTGTGGGTGTGGGTGACCATGTGGGCCGTGGGGCTATAAGCTGAGGGTTGGGGGTTGAAAAGCTTGGGGTGGTTGAAGGCTGTGAGTGTTTAGAAGCCGGTGGCCAGGCACCTCTGGGCTCTGGGTTTTACAGCACTTGGAGCACAGGTCAGTAGGTTGTACAGTGCTGGAATGTAATCTGTCCTTCAATTTCATACATGAGTCCATTGGCATGTATGATGGACCCAAGTAAAGTGAAATCCTTGACAACTTCCATCTGGGCGGATCTAATGAATTAGACCTTGAACTCCCAGGTGTGGGCTGGAGGTCCAGACTGTCTTTGGCAGGTTCGGCGATCTTGCTTTGTCATAGGTGTACCAGACTTTGGAGCACGAGCTGAAGAGGCACGTTAGCCGACAGGACACCCTGCAACAGTGCCAGGCCTGGCTGTCTGCAGTCCAGCCGGACTTGAAGCCCAGGACTCAGCCACCGCTCAGCCGGGCAGAAGCTGCTAAGCAGGCAAGCTACTCCGAGATTATGTTATATGTGTGTGCTCAACATTCAGTAATGGAAGTGCATTCTTCCTGAAGTAGCAGCTAATTTATCAAAATCTACCCCTTTGTCTAAGGCAACGGCTCTCAACCTGTGGGTCAGGACCTTTGTGGGGAGTGACTGCCATGCCCACTGGTTTTGAGGTCTTCTGCAGCAGATTTGAAATCTTTAATAACTTCAGTCTTTTCTCCATCTATCATCCACGTTGTCTATTGGTCCAGTTGTGAGGATTTGGATCTTCTTGACATTGAGTTGAAATCCTTACTGAAGGCTGGATCTTTAGTTTTCATCAGCAAGTGTTTCAAGTCCTCCTCACTTTTAGCAGCAAGGTTTGCTCATATACACGTTGCAGGTTGTAAATAAGCCTTTCTCTACTCCGTCTGCGTAGTTCTTCTTCATGCAGTCTAGCTGCTCAGATGGTTTCCTCAGCATGCACGTTGAGAGAGATCAGTGAAAGGATGCAACCACGAGGCACATTTTTCCTGATTTTAAACCAGAGTGTACCCTCGTTTTATTTGTTCAACGGCCTCTGGGTCTGCCTGTAGGTCTCACAGAAGCACAGTAAAGTGCTCTGGGATTCCCATTCTTCTAAATTCTTCAATTCATCATTGGTTCTGAACCGCACAGTCGAATGCCTTTGCACAGCCAAGAAAACACAAGTAAACACCTCTCTGCTGTTCTCTGCTTAGAGCTGAGATCCAGCTGACGTCAGCAATGAGACCCCTGAAGGCCCGTCCTCTTGTGACTCTGGCTTACATTTCTGGCTGCTCCTCGTTGATGCTGCTGCAGCCATTTTTGAATTATCTTCAGCAAGTCCATTTATTTATTTAGTTCCTCTTACTTTTCTGTAATTTACCAAAAATCGTGTGACCTATTTGTTCGTGATTTCATGTACAGAGCTGTCTGTTCTCTGATAAGTTCTGTGAGAGCGAGGGTCTAGTTCGGCGTGTTTTAAATTCGGTACCTAACCTGGCACCTCCATAGTCTCTGAGCATCTTCAAAGAGTCACCGGGTCTCAAACTGTTTGTAGGAAGATTCCTTAATCTTTTGATTTCATATTTTCACAACCTTTTCAAAGCTCCCTAGTATATTTCCTGATCTATATATTAAGGATCCACCAGGGATCATTCAAGTATTAAGTATTGGACCAAGCAATAAATTGTGAAGGTGGCGCTGGGCCAGATGTTTTGCTCTGTCGTGTGTGGGGTCACTATGTGTCCAAACTGATGGACTGCAGCTAACAGCAGCAGCAGCAACATGGATCACAGCAGCCTCGGTTGTGAAATGTCAACAAAGCATGACAGGTGTTGTCGATACCCAGGGACAGCACACAGCTTGCTCATCCCACCGTCTGCCTCTTTGCAGGTCAAGCACTTCCGGGCTTTGCAAGAGCAGGCACGCACCTACTTCGATCTCCTTTGCTCCATGTGCGACTTATCCGACTCTGAAGTGAAAAGCACAGCGAAAGACATCCAGCAAACGGAGCAACAGGTACAGAGGACCTTTCACAGCACCCCGAGTCTTTCTGTTGTACTGCGTTGTATGGAATGGAAGTTGTGTGTGGGGTTGAAAGAAAAGGTCGCCTTCAATGATTCTTGCTATCATCCTCTTAACACGGATTAAAATCCATCTAACCAAAGAGTCAAATTCACTGTCTTCAAGTCAGTTCCAACTAGCAGCCACCCTGGAGGACAGAGTCGAGCTGCCCCTGTATTTCTGAGGCTAGAAATCTTTACAGGAGCAGAAAGCCTCATCTTTCTCTAGTGGAACCAGTGGTGGTGTTTGAGCAGTCAATCTTACGGTCAGTAGTCCAGCATGTCATCGACTAGGCCGCCAGAGCTCCAGATGTAACCCATAGGTGTTCAAGTTCAGCTATGTCATGGAAAAGGAAGCTGATTCTCCTGAAATGTAGCTAAAAGATTTCATAGCAATCTGTTGTATCCATTGTTTACACCTTGGTCCTCTTCCCCACCCCACCCTCACCCCCCTCAATTATCACTCTTTCCCATGTTTCAGATTTTTCTACTATTGTGTTGCTGCTGTTTTCACGGTTGCTCATTTCTCCTTATCCATTTATTTAAGGGCATACTTAATATTCAGGGTATTCCTGGCCATGGCTTTCTATCAGGGGTGACAACGAGCATGCCATTTGTCATGCCCTCCTAATCCCCCGGCAGTGACTGTAGAGTAGAGGTGGTCACGGAGGGCTCTGACGCTCTCTCTGGATTTGGTGGGAAAGTGTCTGTGGTATGAGCAGGGTTCTGTGCACAGGAGCCAGGGCACAGAAGTTGTGTATTCCCACTGTAGCCTTAAAGTATCTTAAGTGACACGGCTGAGTCTAAAAAGAGAAACAAAACTTGCTTTTTGGTATTTACTTTCTTAACTAATTACGGTGCAAGAGACTGATCTAAAGGAGTAAGAAAGGCTTCAAATAACATCTCTTTTTTCCTCTTCTGCAATTATTAACAAAATGCACCTGTCTTTAATCCATAAGGAAGATGATAGCATTCGTGTCACTTTAGAGAAGTGATTTATTGAAATGAAGAATACCGTCATAAAAATCCACAGAACTATTTCTAAAAATATACTCAAAATGTGAAAAGCTCAGTGTCTGATTGAAAACATCCACATATGTCCAATGGAGAGCAACACAGATCTAGTTAACCCAACACCCAATTCATGTGTCAGCGCGACAAAGGTCACTATCTATAAAAATGACAGAGAGGGGGCACCTCTGACTTCACCTGACTTCATCAGGGGAGGGAAGAGAATCACTAGCCCAAGACTAAAAAGCAGAGGCCAAACGTGTCCCCACCCTCCAATCTTCTTTCCCCTGTCCTGATGCCAGCCACCTAATCTGCAGAACTCTCTGCTTCACTACTGGGTTCAATACCTCATTTCCATGGCCACACTGAACTCACACTCATATTCACAAGATCACGGATCATATCCATGAGTATGAGGCTTAGTATAGAAGCTAGCAAGTTACAAGCCCGGATCAGAAATGATCAGGAAACAGCAGTTTCTCTGATCAAGAAAGCCTTTTCTCAGCCATGCCTGCAGGCGCATCTCTCTTGTCCTCTGCCACTCAGTCCACTGGCCTCTGCCCTGTTCAGATGAGTGTTACAAAACTCCTTTAGCACATAAATGCCCAAAGGGCATCCCGTTCTGCCAACCTGCCTTCTGCAAAGGCATTAAGCTTGACTCCTTCCATGAGTTTTCAGCTACATCTTGTGCTCTTGGAGCCACTGTCTCTGCTACCAGCTCTGCCTCCATGACTTCTCCATGAAGAGATTTCAGGGTCTAAGAGAAATGATCTGCTCATGGCTCTTCTTTCTGGATGGTTGTGAGCTCCATCGGTTGTGAGATCCATCATGTCTACCTCTAAGATAGCTCATTTGATGCTTACCAGAATGGCAAAAATCGACCAATCCCCTTAGAGTTTCAAGTACCTCGTTTGCATGTTTTTACATGCAAGAATTATATGGACTATGCTGGAAAAGCCACACTAGGTAATTCAGCTACACTCACACTATTGCAGTGCCCAAGTTATTAGGACAGCGTTTGACGTACTACATTGTTAAAATGTCTGAGAGCATCCCAATACTGATTAAAATCATGTGGTATAAGTCAAAGATAGTTTGAGCCTTGAGATAATTTAAACTTAAGAAGCACCCTGCTGTTGCTGAGTTAAGATAAGTTATTTTCAGAGTTATCACTGTGTGTATGTGTGTGTGTGTGTGAGTGACATATGGTGATAGCAAAGACAAACATACCTATGTCTGTGCACATGGACAGGTTAAAGAATTATATTACTGCTTCACTGAACATACATGCTCCTGTCTTTCGGCTCTAAATTCCACCCTCCTTCCCTGCCTGTTATTTCCTCTCAAGGTTGAACAGAGGCTAGCCCAGGCCCAAGCCTTAACACAGGGCTGGGAAGAGATCAAGCACATGAAGGCCGAACTATGGATCTATCTCCAGGATGCTGACCAGCAGCTGCAGAATATGAAGAGGAGACATGCCGAGCTGGAGCTCAACATTGCACAAAACATGGTTTCCCAAGTAAAGGTAGGACTGGATGGGTTCCATGGGGGAGATAACAGAGAACGATGGTCGAGAAAAATGAAATATCTTCTACATATTCACTTCCTATGCACCTGGTGCCAGACGATCCAGAGGCATCCGTATTACTGTTTAAGGAATAAGTGGGAATCAGAGCGACCTGAGGTGGTGCCAGGGAAAGACACATCTGAGCACAAGCATTAAGTGCTTTCCTGGAACTCCAGCTGGCGACTTTCATTCCAAAGGCACTGATTCCAAAGTGTGTGTTGCTAGATCATGGCGGCGGTGGTCTTGCCACCACGGGAACTCGGCCAGTAAACAAGCAAGAGCTTTATCATGTTGTGACGGTCAGCGCAGCACTGCTGAAGCTGCAGGACTGAAACGCTAATAGACAATTACTCTATGCTTATTCATTCGATTCAGGCTTGAACTAGATGCCTAACAAGTGCTAGGGTTTATTGTTTCTCGGTGAGAATGAGTCATAGATATTTTCTACTAGAATATTGTTTGCAAAGGCAGAAAAGTAATAGAGAGGACATACATTAGATTATTTTTCCCCAAAGGCATGAGACTAAACACTTTTTAGACAATAAGTGAAAGCTGCAATTCAGGGGAAGTCACTGACTTTTCTTTCTTTAAGACTATGACATCATTTTACATGAATCAGTAACTTTCCCCCCACCCCACCCCCATATTTCAAAGTATCACAATAAAGAAAATGCTGTATATCTCCTTGGATCCTTACACCACTTATTCATACAGAGGGGTGCTGATTTTCAAGTTTTCTCTCAGAACCCAATTCCCTCACCTCCCGCTGGGCATTCCTGGCTCGTTTTACCATATCCAGCGGCTTGAAATGTCTAGCATCGTTGCGTCTGTGTCTCACTCTGCCCTTGTTGAAGGGTCCCGTTCATGTTGCTTCTTTTTGTTACCTTTCAGGATTTTGTTCAAAAAGTACAATCCAAACAGGCCTCGGTGACCGCTATCAGAGAAAAGGTGGAGACGTTCACAGAACAGCAGGTGTCTCCTGAGCACAAGGAGATAGGCCACCTCAGTGACCAGTGGTCAGATCTGTGTCTGCAGGCGCACCGTCTGTGCGCACACAGAGAAGAGGATCTTCAGAGAACGCGAGACTACCATGACTCCATGAAGGCCGTGGAAGTGCTCTTAGAGAAGTTCACTGCAGACTGGGATAATTTAGCCAGGTAACAGAAACTCTCCCGTGAGTCACAAAATTGCTCTGCCTCGTTTCGGTAGGCATTTTTAGTTGTCTAACTTCCTTTCTCTAACAGGTATCTCCTATCATTATTGATATTGCTAGAACACGGGTAACTATTGGCCACTGACTCGACTCCTCCTCCTGGCAACCTTCTAGGTGTGTCAATGCAGACATGGGCTCCATGGGGTTTTCAATGACTGGATTTTCTCTTCAGAGGTAGATCGACAAGTCTTTCTTGTTAGACACCTCAGGGTGGATTCCAACCTCCAATCTTTTGGATTGCAGCCAAGCATGTCAATTGCTTGTATGACTCAGGGACTCTAGAACATTATGAAGAAATCAATATCGTCGTGTGCATACAGATTTGTGGTTTTCCTAGCTCAGTATTGTCAAAAAATTCCCTGCCATCAAGTCGATTCTGATTCACAGTGACCCTCTAAGTCAAGGCAGAATGGTCCCTTTGGGTTTCTGAGATTGTCACTCTCTGTGTGAGTAGAAAATCACATCTCTCTCCCATGGAGCACCTGGTGGTTTCACACGTTGACGTGCAGTTAGCGACCCAGTATGTGACTCCCCATACCACCAGGGCTCCTGCTATTAATCTGACCAGTGGATAAAAAAGAAATGTTTGAAACCCACACCTTTTCTCTGTGGTTTAAAGGAATACATCACAGACAATAACTGTGAACTAAAAGACTAGATTTATTGGCTCTTTTGGCAGTCCGTGGTACTTCACCAGAATGATGATGCAAATGTGCCCATTCTTCTCTAGCCGTCCTTATTCCGTGTCCAACTGTCACATGCGTAGGAGGTGATGGAACGTACCAGGGCTTGGGTCAGATGTGCATCAGTCCTTAACACGATATTCTTGCTTTTCAATACTTTGAAGAGGTCTCAGACAGCAAATTTACCCGATGCAATGCGTCCTTTGACCGCTTGGCTGCTCCCTCCACGAGCATTGGTTGTGAATACAAGTGAGATGAAATTCTTGACAACTGCAATCTTTTCTCTGTTTACCACGATGTCATCTGCTCGTACAATTGGGAAGATTTAGTTTTCTTTACATTGAGTTGCGATCCAAATGGAAGGCTGTAATCATCAATCTTCATCAGCAAGTGTTTCAAGTCCTCCTCACTTTCAACACACAAGGTTGTGTCATCTCCATATTGCAGGTTGTTAATAAGCCTTCCTCTTTTGTGTGTGTGTGTGTATAAGAAAGAGCTTTATGTAAAAGAGCAATTGTATATTGAGACCATCCCAGCCCAGTCTAGATCAAGTCCATAAGTCCAATATTAGCCCATATGTCCAATACTAGTCCATAAATTCCTCTTTAGGCTCACTCAGGCATGCAATAATGCTGAGTGCAGGAAGATTACAGGCCATTGAATGGAAAGTCTTGTAGATCCAATGGTGGTAGAGGATCTCAGTGCTGGTGTTGGGGGATGCTTCACGGGGCTCCTCCAGCTCCAGGGGTCTGGTTCCATCAGTGTCTCCATGTGACTTGTCAACAGGAATGTGTAGCAGAGTGTCTGTGTCGCACCTCCAGTGAGCTATTTATCTCCTTTAGCATCTCCAAATGAGGTCATCAAGCAGCGACCTGATTGACAGACTAAACTCTACCCCTTCACTCTTAATAGTCTCAAGTTGACAGGAGATGATGTAATTGCCACAGAACACCCCTTGTCATTTTGACACTTTCACATAACTCTTTAGCCATATGTAACTTTCAAAGAAACAATAATAAAATCTTATTGGTACCTAACAGGATAAAACTAAAATGCATTCAATTCAATATGTGCCACCCTCATTTAAACATAACATTCTATAAGTGAACAAAACAAAAATATCCTATATGCAATGTGAACACCTACACCATAATTCTATGAACACATTTCTATGCCTATATTCCCCCACTTATGAACGTTTGTAAGCCAGCCACTTCAGGCCTTTGCCCTCCCCATTATGGGTATTCAACTTCTATATTGCCCACTTACATCAACTCAGAGCTCCGAGGAGAAAATCATATTCTTTGATGTGAAGAATCTTCATTCCAGTTGGAACCTTGTGAGTCACATTTTTTTCAGAAAATAGTCCAGTAAACTGCATGGCTACATCTGACCTCTGGCTAGCCAAAGAAGTAAAACTAGCATGACACAGAGGTTGAACAAGCATCCACTCTCCATCTTTGTGATTTGTTTCTATAGTATCCCACTCCTGGTACTATATGTGTTAGTCTGGATGCACCAGCCATGTAATAACACTGACTGCAGGAAGATCACAGGCCATTGAGTGGCAAGTCTTGTAGATCCAGTGGCAGTGGAAGGACTTCAGTGCTGGCGTGGGGCTCCACAGGGCTCCTTCAGCTCCAGGGGTCTGGCTCCATCCGTGTGGTTCCATGTGGCTTGTCAACAGGAATGTGTAGCAGAGAGTCGCCTTCCTCTAATCTTGATGCCAGATTCTTCTTCATATCATCCAGCTACTGTGATTATGGGCTCGGAATACAGACTGAATAAGTAGTGAGAGAATGCAACCCCTTTCCTGGTTTTAAACCATGCAGCGTTCCCTGGTTCTGTTTGTCCCTTGTACAAGTTCTGCATGAGCACCATGAAATGTTTTGTAGTTCCCATTCTTCTCAAGGCTATCCATCATTTTTATGATCCACCCAGTAGAATGCCTGTGTGTTTATTGGACTGGGAATCCTTACCTTTCTCTTTCAGAGCTGCTGGTAGTTTTGAACTGCCAACGGTCTGGTCTGTTTAGCAGCCCAATGCATAACCCACGATAGCTCCAGGATACCAAAACTCCGTAATGTAGGCTGGGGTGACATAGCTAGGCACTGCCTTAATCTATCCTTCGGAGTCATTGAGTCGATGCAGACTACTAAGTCTTGGCTACTAACCCACTAGTGGGGAATTCAAATCCATCCAGTGGCACCTTAGGAGAAAGGCCCAGAGTTCCCAAGAAAGCCTTATGGAACCCAATCTATTGCTTTTTAAAAAGAATAAATTTTAAATTGTGGATTAGGTGGGGTTTACATTTCAGGTAATCAGTTTTGTATTACACAACATAAACCACATATCAAATTGCCAATAACTTGCCTACTCCCCTGTGCCTTTCTCTTCTCCCTCTTGTGGGATCCTGTCTTCTCCTTCACCCAAGCCAACATCTGTCTTCCCACAAGCCCTGCGGTTCTCAACCTGTGGGTCGCGACCTCTTTTGCGGGGGGGGGGGGGGGGGGTATCAAATGACCCTTTCACAAGGTTCACCTGATTCATAACCAATGATCCTTTCACAAGGGTCACCCTGTCACCTGATTCATAACAGTAGCAAAATGACAGTAATGAAGTAGCAACAAAAATAATTTTATGGTTTGAAGGTCACTACAACATGAGGAACTAACATAATATAGGGCTGCGGCATTCGGAAGGTTGAAAACCACTGTTCTAGCCTATTGCTTCACCTCCTCTCCCTGGTCCTCTCCCCTCCTCCGTAACCATCAAAGGCAGAGCAGTCTATTGTGATATGTAAGCCATGGGGTTTTGTGGTTGCTGGGCTCTGATGCTGTTCCATACCCTTACAGGTCCGACGCAGAGAGCACTGCCGTCCACCTGGAGGCTTTGAAGCAGTTAGCGCTGGCGTTGCAGGAGAAGAAGCACGCTCTCGGGGCGCTCAAGGACCAGAAGCAGAAAATGATTGAGCACCTGAACCTGGATGACCGGGAATTAGTCAAAGAGCAGACGGGTCACTTCGAGCAGCGCTGGTTCCAGCTGGAGGATCTTGTCCAGAGGAAAATCCAAGTGTCCGTCACCAATCTGGAGGAGTTACACATCGTGGAGGCCAAGTTTAAGGAGCTGATGGAGTGGGCCGAGGAGCAGCAGCCCAGCATCACTGAGGCCGTGGCGCAGAGCCCCCCACTGGATGGGGCGCAGAAGCTCCTCACAGACCACCTGGCCATCTGCAGTGAGCTGGAGGCCAAGCAGATGCTCCTGAAATCGCTCATGAAGGACGCTGACAGGGTGATGGTGGACCTCGGCCTGAATGAGCGGCAGGTGATCCAGCAAGTGCTCGCCGACGCCCAGAGGCATGTGGGCTGCCTCAATGACCTTGTGGGCCAGAGGCAAAAGTACTTGAACAAGGCCTTGGCTGAGAAGACCCAGTTTCTCCTGGCCCTGTCGCAGGCGACCAGCCAGATTCAGCAGCATGAACGGAAGATCACATTCCACCAGCACATCTGCCTCTTACCAGACGATGTGAGCAAGCAAGTGAAAACCTGTAAGAGTGCACAGGCCAGTCTCAAGACGTACCAGAATGAAGTCACCGGGCTCTGGGCCCAGGGTCGAGGCTTGATGAAAGGAGGCACCGAGCAGGAGAAGAGCGAAGTGCTAGGGAAACTCCAGGACCTGCAGAGCATCTATGACTCTGTTTTACAAAAGTGCAGCCATCGCCTGCAAGAGCTAGAGAAAAACTTAGTGTCTCGGAAGCATTTTAAGGAAGATTTTGACAAAGCCTGTCACTGGCTGAAACAAGCAGACATTGTCACGTTCCCGGAAATCAACCTCATGAACGAGAGCCCCGAGCTGCATGCACAACTGGCCAAATACCAGCACGTTCTCGAAGAGTCTGCCGAGTACGAGAGCCTCCTCCTCACGCTGCAGAGAACTGGGCAGGCCATACTACCGTCTCTGAATGAAGTCGACCATTCCTACCTGGATGAAAAGCTAAATTCTCTGCCCCAGCAATTTAATGTGATCGTGGCCTTGGCCAAAGACAAGTTCTATAAGGTCCAAGAAGCCATCCTCGCTCGCAAAGAATTTGCTTCGTTGCTGGAGTTGACAGTTCAGGCTCTGGGTGACCTTGAAGACCAGTTCAACCAGATGAGCAAAGTTCCCACGGACCTGGTGGTTGAAGAGGCCCTGTCTCTTCAGAATGGCTACCGAACACTTCTGGGGCAGGTGCTGAGCCTGGGGGAAGCGGTCGATGAGCTGAACCAGAAGAAGGAAAGTTTCCAGAGCACAGGGCAGCCTTGGCAGCCGACCGAGATGCTGCGCCTCCTCACCTTGTATCACAGGCTGAAGCGGCAAGCGGAACAGCGGGTTAGCCTGTTAGAGGACATCACGAGTGCCTACCAAGAGCATGAGAGGTTGTGTCAACAGCTAGAGACACAACTAGGGGCTGTGAAAAGGAAGCAGTCCAAAGTGAACGAGGAGACCCTGCCGACGGAAGAGAAGCTCAAAGTGTACCATTCCCTGGCCGGCAGTCTTCAGGATGTAGGGATTCTCCTGAAACGAGTCGCTGTCCATCTTGAAGACCTTTCTCCACACCTGGGTCCCCTGGCTTATGAGAAGGCCAAAGGTAAGCTCCAGGCCTGGCAAGAGGAGCTAGAAAGGTTGACTTCCACCATCAGCGAGACGGTTTCAGAGTGTGAGAGCCGCCTGGTGCAGAGCATAGACTTCCAGACGGAGATGAGCCGCTCCCTGGACTGGCTGAGAAGAGTGCAGGCAGAGCTGAGTGGGCCGGTGTGCCTGGACCTCAACCTACAGGACATCCAGGAGGAGATCCGGAAGATCCAGATCCATCAGGAAGAGGTCCAGTCCAGCCTGAGGATAATGACTGCCCTGAGCCACAAGGAGAAGGAGAAATGCACGAAAGTGAAGGAGCTGCTGTCTGCCGAGGTGGAGCACACCCTGGCTGAGCTCTCAGAGCTCGACGGCCACGTTCAGGAGGCTTTACGCACCAGGCAGGTTCGTGAAAACAGGGGTTCCTGTGTGTCTTTGCCAAGGGGCTGTGTTATAAGGAACTAGAGGAAATGTAAGGGGTGATGGTGGTGTTTGTTGCTGTTACTAGAATGGTTTCCTTTAGTAGTTCTGTTCTGATGCTGCACAGAACTGTCTTCCACAGTGACTTGCGGGGATATTTTTGATGCTAACTTCTGCTCAATGATTTCATGGGATTTCTGTGTCAATGTCACTAAACGTACCGTAGGCCCATGTTATCAAGTCCAGGAGATACATGAATGAGGCTTTCTACTCCTGGAACAAAGATTTACAGTCTCAGAAACCCAGAGGGGCAGTTCTGTTCTGTTATACAAGGTCTCTATGAGTCGGAATAGATGGCAATGAGTTTGGCCTTTGGTTCAATTATCAAATCAATTCAGATTCCTAGAGACCCTCTAAGACAGAGGAGAACTTCTCCACAGGGTTTCCAAGGCTGTGGGTCTTTCTGGATACATACTACCCTCTCTTGCTCCCATGAAGTGGCTGGTGGGTTCAAATTGTGTTTAACCCCTGACCCACCAAAGTTATTATATTTATCACACTATTACTTATAGCACAGGAATCAACAACAAAGTGAGTTGTTTTCAAGTCAACTCATCCCAAAGTCAACTGCGTGGGTGAGAGTAGAACTGCGCTTCGGGCAATTTTCAAAGCGGATTATTCAGAAGTAGATCACCAGTCTTTTTGTGAGACGCCTCAGCACTCAAACCCCTGATGTTTAATTAGCAGCCCAGGGCAAACCGTTCCTGCCACTCAACGATTCTTATACTATACTGATTCCTCAGTTATCCGTCACCACTAGGGAACAGCCACAGCACATCCTTAAGAAATCACATCTTAAAACAAGATGAGTCCTAGAATGTCTAGGATTAGCACTGGCTGAAGAGTCTACAAATGGAGAGCTAGATGGATAAAACAAGTGTGATTCTGTCCTGAGACAATCCCCCACACCATGGGGTCTCCCACTGGTGGCATCATCTCTCTTCCCCTTTATCCGGGAGGTAGTTAAGGGCCAGGAGCCCCTTCCCTTGCTGCTCTGTAGAACATTCAGAATGCCTCTCTTTAATGAGAACACAAAGAGAATCCACACCGGGTTTTCCAGCCCGCCCTCCCAACTGTGCCTTATGCTGCGTCTTGCAAGCTCTGTCCATTCAGAGGTAAGAACTTGTGTAAGGACAGGGAGCTCTGACTGCTGCTGGATGGGAACGTTTGAGCAGGAGTCCTCCTGGATCAACAACACTATGGCGGCAGTTGAGCCACCAAACGGTACCCTTAAAATATGGTTAAAATGGAGTGGTTCATGTTGTACGTATTTTACCACGATAGAACGTTCCAATGAGAAAGTATTTTGGCAAAGAACCACAAGAAGAAGGAGAGGTTGAGTCATGCACAGGACATCACTTCTTTTGAATCCCTTCGCCCCTTTTTCCTTCTCACCTTTGTCACCGCTCAGTCTGATAACAGGAATCTCCTGGAGTCTTATGTGTTCACACGACTCAAGGCTGGAATTAGAAATGAGAACTTATACTCTTGATCACAAACGCATTGTCATCGAGTGCTGCAAAATCACTAATAATGTGTCATCAAGTGCTTGCAAAATCACTAATAACGTGACTATTTTTTCCAGGCTACTTTAACTGAGATTTATAGTCAGTGCCAACGATATTATCAAGTCTTTCAAGCAGCTAACGACTGGCTTCAAGATGCCCAAGAAATGTTACAGCAGGCAGGCAACGGCCAAGATGTGGAGAGCTCAGAGGAAAACCTGAAGCGCCACGTGGAGTTTTTCAGTACAGAGGGTCACTTCCACAGCAACCTGGAGGACCTTCGGGACCTGGTGTCCAAGCTCAACCCTCTCATCAAGCCCACTGGTCAAGAGGACCTGGCACAGAAGATGGCATCCTTAGAGGAGAGGAGCCAGGGTGTCATCCGGGACTCTCATGTGCAACGAGATCTCCTGCAGAGGTAGGCGGAGTTGTTGTCTTCTGCTTTGAATGTCACTGCCGTGAATGTTTACCGCCTGGATCTGGGATATGGTATCAGTAAGCACGAGTGGCTTCCTTTTCTCGGGATGCATTGTCTCAAGGTTCTAGAAGACGGAATTCCAAAGTCAAGGTATTGGCTGGCTCTCAGGAGGAATCTTCGTAGGTTCTGTGTTGCTGGCATGGCCGGCCATTCCTCCACTCGTAGCTGCGTGCCTCCAGCCCCTGCATTTGCCCTCCTATGGTGCTCCCTCTGTGTCCGCACCTGCCTCTTCTTCTCATAAAGACACCAGTCCTATTGGATGGGGGTCCAGCTTTATGACCTTACCTTAAATCAATTTAGTGTGCAGAGACCCTGTTTCCAAATATGATCACATTCACAGCTACCAAGGGCTGGGACTGGTTTCAGAGCGACACAGTTCAAGTCCTGAGAATTAGCCTGCAGATCCACTCTTCTGTTTCCAGCGTCTGTAGACATACAGGGCATCAGAGCTTTGCCTAGAAATACATGATTCCTTGCAGTCAATCCTCACAAATCCTGATTTCTTCTGGACCTTTTCCAGGTGTGCAGCTCAGTGGCAAGATTATCAGAAAGCACGAGAAGAGGTCATTGAGTCAATGAATGAGGCAGAAAAGAAATTGTCTGAGTTTTCGTTGCTGAAGGCTTCTTCCAGTCACAAAGCAGAAGAAAAAGTGTCAGAACACAAGGTCGGTTTGTTCATTTTGTGTGTATCTCTATGCGTGTGTTTCAAATGCCCTTTAGCGGACATTCGGGAATATTTAAAGATAACTTGAATGAGTTTTTGTGGTATGATGGTTTCAAAAAGAGAGCATTAAATCCTCTTCCATACCCGTGTTTCTTAAATATGGCAGATTTTGCCACACACCATAGTAGTTTAAAAAAAAAAGCAAAAAATAAACTTACAGCTATCAAATCAATTCCGGAGTAGCTGATGGATTCAAACCACTGACCCTCTGGTTAGCAGTCTAATTTGTAACCTACTATGCTACCAGGGATGCTAGTCATTAAAAATATGTTATTATTATTATATTTTGCTTGAATATTCTTCACATATCCTACAAATTAATCATTCCATTATATTAAGAAGCCTTGTGCAATCACCGCCATGATCAATTTCAGAACATGTACCCCTTGTACCCCTTGTCCTTAGCTCCCCATTTTCAACCCTCCTCTCCTCTCATGCCCCTGAGGTGATTAGCAGTCTTAGGCCATTATCAATCCAGTGACTGTCTCTATAGACCTATGTATCCTGAGCTTCATATACAGAAAATCATAAGAACTACAGAGTAGTAGTTCTTAATTAAATAAGGGCACCTTTTGAGGTCTCCCACTGGAAATGCACAAAGTGTGAACAGTTGAAAGGGGCAGAGCAATTTGCTTCTGACGAGACCCAGCACTTAGTGAATTTCTGCAAGTATGGTCTGTTGCTAACTTAAAGTCATTCAACTAAAATTCAATAATTAATCAATGAGCTTCCCTGGTCTACCACTGCCATAGTAATGGCAATAGACTGCACGATCGAATTAATTTCACTTATAAACCTGCAATATCGAATTAATTTCACTTATAAACCTCCAGGGGCAGGCCTTCCCTGTCCTGTAGGGACACCTGAGGGCAGTGAGTTGAATGTCAGCGATTCGAGGCCGCCTTTTAAACATGGGACTTGGCCATCTAAATAACAGTTGAACTTTTATTATTAGTCAATAAATCATATTCACCTTGCCTCTTAAAAATAATCAAACACCCTCAACAAGATGAGGTGAGCACAGAGATGGGCTGCCTAGTCTTAGCCTCGAGGGGGACGGTGGTGCGGGTCAAGGCAGCATTCCGTTCTGTTTTCCGTATGGAGAGTAGGGTCTGAGTTGGAAATGACTTGATGGCACCTAACAATTACCACGGCCCAGCACTCAATGGATCAATGTGATCGATTAGTAAATAATTGTGAAACTAAGGGTAACTAGAGGAAACTAAGCTACGGTGGGAACATGGCTTTGCACAGGTGATTTTTGGAGGTAATGGGGAGCGTGGGCAAGACCTGGAAGACTATAAACCAACCTCTTCATCCCTCTCTGTTTCCCACACCCAGAGTTTAGTGTCAGTAGTTGACTCGCTCCATGAGAAGACCGTGGCCCTGGAGGAGAAAGCTTCCCAGTTGGAGAAAATGGGAAATGACACGAGCAAAGCCACCGTCCACAGGTCGACAACCACTGTCTGGCAGCGCTGGACACGTCTGCGGGCTGTGGTGCAGGACCAGCAGAAGATCTTAGAAGATGCAGTGTGTGAGTGGAAAAGCTTTAATAATAAGGTAATGCCTTTATGGATGGGCTAAAATGATTTTTTTCTCTTGATGATACACTTATTTTATAAAGCAACAAGCCAATCAGGGTGCAGTATAGCGCCAATGAAACATACAACTTTCCCCTAGTTCTTTAATGCTCCGTCCCCACATCATGATCTCAATTCTACCTTACAAATTTGGCTAGACCAAAGGATATACACTGGTACAGATAAGAGCTCACAACACAGGGAATCCAGAACAGACAAGCTTCTCAGGACCAATAATTAGAGTAGCAATACCAGGAGAGGAAGGGGAAGGTGGGGGAGAAAGTGGAACTAATCACAATGATCTACATATAACCCCCTCCTTGGGGGATGGACAACAGAAAAGTGGGTGAAGGGAGAAATTAGTCAGTGTAAGACATGAGATAATAATAATGATTTATAAATTATCAAGGGTTCATAAGGGAGGGTGGAGGAGGGAGGGGAAAATACTAAGGGCTCAAGTAGAAAGAAAATGCTTCGAAAATGATGATGGCAACAAATGTACAAATGTGCTTGACACAACGGATTGTGATAAGAGTGGAACAAACCCCCGATTAAATAATTAAACAAAAAACAACACATAAAAAAACCCCAAAATTTAAAAATTAAAAAAAATGTGTGAATCCTAAACCTATGGGCATGATCTAGGCCCAAAGAGCTAGGACTAATGAGAGTCTGGGAAAGGACCAGTCAGTCTGAACTGCAGGGAAATGTGTGTGTGGACTCCCCAACTTGCAGTTGGTATCCATTTGACCTCTGTTGGATGGATGGAGCTGAGTTGACCAGACCCAACCAATTGAAAAGAGAAGGAAGCTCATATCACGTACCTTGCTGTCGTCAAGCCTGCAAAGCCTGCTCAAGACTGAACTGTACTTGTTGATCTAGAAGCTCATTGTTCTACCTAGAATGAATATTCATATCAACTTACCCACTTGTCTCATCTGAGTATAAGGTTGATAGGGATGGGCAATTTAATAATTGGATATCTAAAATGGAGTAATGGCATGGTGATAACAAATGTACAAATGTGCTTGACACAAAGAATGAATGGATATGGAAGGATTGTGATAAGAGTTGTATGAGCCCCCAATAAAAATAATTTAAATAAATAAATGGTATGAATCCTAAGCCTATGGATATGGCCTAGAGCCCCAAGGAGCTAGGGCCAATGAGAGTGTGGGAAAGGACCAGTGAGTCTGAACTTACAAGATTGTTATGAGTGTCTTAGGTCTCAAAATGAGTCCAAGGGGGAGGGTATCCAATGACTAGTTTCCACTTCTCCTGCTGGGTCTGAAGAAAAAGTGGGAAAAGATTGATAGGATTATATGATGCAGGTATGTGACTACTAGCAATATTGTAAAAATTGATCATTGTAGAACATATAACTGAGAGGGTGGAGGGAGGTTAAGTTTTTATGTAAGAAAGAAGCAATGACTAGAAGATCCAGAGGACTCCTTGGTGTAACCAGAGAGGATCAGAGGTGTCATTTCCTTGGTGCTATAAGTCAATGATCTTGCAGATTTTTCCAGTTACCTTTGTACCAAGTATATTAAATCCATTCTTCCATGGTCTAAAAAAAATCCAAAAAACCGTATCACTCTTTTTAGTTGGCTTTATGGCATGGGCAACAATTCATGAAACAAAATAAAATTTGTTGTTGTTGTTAGGGTCATCAAGTCAGTTCTGACCCACAGCAACCCTATGTACAACAGGAAGAAGTGCCGCCTGGTCCTACATACCCTCACAATTGTGCCTCTGTTTGAGTCCCTCGTTGCAGCCACTGTCAATTCACCTGGTCAAGGGCCTTCCTCCTTTTTGCTACCCTTTTGCTGTGCATGGTGCCCTTCAACAAGAACTGATCTCTCCTGACAGCATGTCCAAAGTATGTGAGATGAAATCTTGCATCCTGGCCTATAAACAGGAGGTGCCAAATGTAGTTTAGCTCCAAGTTAGAGCCAAAATACTTCAGTAAGTAAACTAAGCTATTACACTTTGAAAGCACCACAGACCCATTTTGCCCCACTGGTCGGTTCCTGATGAAACATATTTACCCGACCCTGAAATATGAAATAAAAAACAACTTATTTTGTTTGCCATGAAAGTGGGCAAGAATTTCATTCATTTTTCACATGCTGTGTTTAGGTTCATTGTTGTAAGCTACCTCTTGCTTTGTAACTCACATTCACCACATTCACTCTAACTTAAGTACCAGAAAGCTCACTCTGCGTGTGTGGGTTTCTTTGAATTTGTTCTTATATTATGCATAGTTCCTGATTGCCCGGTGGTTTTTCAGTGCTTGGAGCTTAAGGCCCAGAATAAAATTATTCTTTTCTTTCAAAAGAAAAATCCTCATGCTCTTGCTTCCAGAAAAAAGCCCTGGTGGCAGAGTGGGTTATAGATTGTGCTGCTGACCTCAAAGTCAGCTGTTGGAAACCACTAGCCGCTCTTTGGGAGGAAGATGAGGTTGTCTACTCCCAGAAAAAGTTACAGCCTCAGACACCCCCAGGGGCAGTTTTCCTTTGCCCGCTAGTGTCGATATGAGCCTGGATTGACTCATGGTGGAGAGTTTTGTTTGGTTTTGGAGGGTTGGGAAATTTAGAGGTTACATCATCATCTTCTTCTTCAAAGCGCCTCTCTGCATTACTAGGAGGCCTGACGGCACAGTGGTCAAGTGATTGTCCATGAAGCTAAAGGCCAACGGTCCAAACACACGAGCTGGTCCACGGGAGAAAGATGCAGTGCTCTGATATCTGAACGACAAACAGCTCAGAAGCCCTGAGGGACTTTTATTAATCATCACCATGAGTCAGGCGCGACTCAATGGCAATGAGTTTCATCTCTTGCATTTATACATTACTATCCAGCGTGATCTTTATTGGAATGCCCTATTTTCTAGTCAATTTCATTCTGAGCTTGATGATATACCCATTTGTCATCAGGTCCAAAAGGCCACTGAAATGATCGATCAGCTGCAAGATCGGTTACCAGGGACCCCTGCAGAGAAAGCCTCCAAAGCCGAGCTCATGATTCTCCTGGAAGACCATGACACCGTGCTTCTGGAGCTGCAGCAGCAGCAGGCGGCCCTCGGAGTGCTGCAGCAGCAAGCACTGAGCACGGTCCACGATGGGGCCAGCCCAGAAGCCCCGGGAGAAGAGCCACCGGTCATGCAGGAGATTGCAGCCATGCAAGACCGCTGCCTGAGGTAACTACCCATCTGTGCTCTGGACCCAAAGGGGTGTGGGACAAGGGAATGAGACAGAAGCTCCATCCAGCTCACTCACACTTGTGGGGGGTCTGTTGCCTTCATCCTTGTTTTCCACAATCACTGCCTTGACAAAGGCTTACCTCATGGTACTTAGGGAAACACTGGTGAATGAAAGCCAAGTGTACAGTCAAACAGCAGAGGCAGAGACCAGACAAGCCATTTAGAAAGTGTTGAAACAGATGCCAAGGGACGATAAATCAGAGGTAATGAAACTTGGAAAAAAATAAAGGAGGGGATCCCTTCAAAGGAAAGGTTGAAGCTGAAGACTGAACAGGCCTGAGCAAGGTAGTGGGCTGGATGGACCTGTTCCAAACAGGGAAATAGCGCTTGATACAGCTGTTGACTTAGGGAAGTTGAGGGAGATGAGTCAAGAGAATGGAGTTAGAAAGGTAACCTATTGAGAACCAGTTAGAGCTCAGTGCTAATGAACTGTGGTCACTCCCTGACTACATGGCCTGCTGGAGACAGGAGCAAGCATGCGGCAAAAATCTAAGTAAGAAGAGGCATTTTCGGGGGATAGCACATAGTCCGTAGGTGGTACAAATAGTTAAGCAACTGCTTAGGTGCTACCCAACAGGTAGGAGGCTTGAATCTACCCAGAAGAAAGGCCTGGTTATCTACATTTGCCAAATCAGCCAATGCAAACACTATGGCACACAGTTTCTTGTGACATACATGGGTCGCAGGCGTCAGAAACTTGCAGTCAATAAGGACTCAACAGCAACTTGTAATGGGAAAAGAACTTGGAAGAAAAATTAGACTTATAAGCATATCCACCAGCTGTGTGTCAATTCGTTGTGCTGTCCTGGCTTGTGTATTGATGTGACGCTGTCATGGGTATTTCAAATACCAGCAGAGTCACAGGATCACCCAAGGTTAATAGATTTCAGTGGACTTTACAGGTCAAGAACAGTCTATGAAGTAGGAATTGGCTGTCCAATGCTGACTGATGAGCGACTGAATTCTTTTTTTTTAAACATTTTATTAGGGGCTCATACAACTCTTATCACAATCCATACATATACATACATCAATTGTATAAAGCACATCCGCACATTCCCTGCCCCAATCATTCTCAAAGTATTTGCTCTCCACTTAAGCCCTTTGCATCAGGTCCTCTTTTTTTTCCCCTCCCTCCCCATTTCCCCCTCCCTCATGTGCCCTTGGTAATTTATACATTGTTATTTTGTCATATCTTTCCCTATCCGTAGTCTCCCTTCCCCCCCTTCTCTGCCCTCCATCTCCCAGGGAGGAGGTCACATGTGGATCGTAATCAGTTTCCCCTTTCCAACCCACTCACCCTCCACTCTCCCAGCATTGCCCCTCACACCCTTGGTCCTAAAGGTATCATCCACCCTGGATTCCCTGTGCCTCCAGCCCTCATATGTACCAGTGTATACCCTCTG
The DNA here is from genome assembly GCF_050624435.1 of Tenrec ecaudatus. NCBI lineage: Eukaryota > Metazoa > Chordata > Mammalia > Afrosoricida > Tenrecidae > Tenrec > Tenrec ecaudatus. The sequence continues at coordinate 15,630,230 of NC_134536.1, forward strand.
CCCTATCCAGCCCTGCAAGGTAGAATTTGGATCATGGTAGTTGGGGGGAGGAAGCATCCAGGATCTGGGGGAAAGCTGTGTTCTTCATCGGTACTACCTCGCACCCTGACTGACCCATCACCTCTCCTAAACCCCTCTATGAGGGGATCTCCATTGGCCGACACTTGGGCCTTGGGTTTCCACTCTGCACTTCCCCCTTCATTCAATATATCTTTTTTCTTTTTCCATGATGCCTTATACCTGGTCCCTTTGGCACCTCGTGATCGCACTGGCTGGTGTGCTTCTTCCATGTGGGCTTTTTTGCTTCTGAGCTAGATGGCCGCTTGTTCACCTTCAAGCCTTTAAGACCCCAGACACTATCTCTTTTGATAGCCGGGCACCATCAGCTTTCTTCACCACATTTGCTTGCGACTAAATTCTTATGAATCATCTAGTATAGTGCCAGCAGATGAGCCCTTCAGGTCAGAAAGCACTCAAAATATGACTTAAGGAAGAGCTGCTTTCTTAAAGAGAGTTGACCATAAAGACCTAGATGGAGTAAGCTTGATAGACATTTGCTTGCGAATGTGGGATAATGCAGCATGAGAAGAAGCAACACCAAATGCCTATTAATAATTGAGACATAGAATGTAAGAAATATGAATCTAGCAAAATTGAAATTCATCTAAAATGAATAAGTATTGCTATCCTGGGCATAACTGAGCTGAAATGTCCTGGTGTTGGCCATTTTGAATCAGAGACAACCATATGGTTTATTACACTAGGAATGGCAAATTCAAGAGAAATGGTGTCACATTCATTGTCATACAATACTTCAGGATCTATCTTTAAGTAGAGCGCTGTCTGCGATAGGATAATATCTGTGCACATTAAAGGAAATCCAGTTGATACAACTGTGGCAGGCCAGGTTATCGAGAGAAACAAATCCAGTGACGCTTTTCTAAGTATCAGAAAGAGCTTTACATCAAGAAGTAAATATACATCAAGAGGTCATCTCAGCCCAGTTCAGCTCAAGGTCATAGTCCAGTACTCATGCATAAGTTCCTCTGCAGACTCAAGCTGCTGTAGGCTGGTGACACAGAACAGGGAAGCAGGAGGAGCACCGGCCAGTGGGTGCAGAATCCCGTGGATCCACGGTTAATGGACACATGGCACGGCGCCAACAACTCTCAGGAACAGGTGGCCCACATGAGGCTGTGGAGGCAGGCAGGAATGTGGACAGGCAGAGGGAGAGATTGTCTCTCTTAGTTTTGCTTTTGTAACAAAAGGCTTATGACATCCTGGAGGTGTCTTCAAGCTGCAACTTGATTGACAGGTTTGGCTCCACCCCTTATCAGGAGTATCTAGTTGATCTAATTCCTAACTATAGCAGCAACCATTTTTCAAATTTATGCCCCAATCACTAAAGAAAGGAATGAAGAAATTAGAGCATTCTATCCATGTCTTCAGTCTCACACTGATCAAGCATCCAATAAAGATGTATTGATAAGTATTTGCAATTAGAAATTAAGAGGAAGGAAAAGTCATTAGAGCCTTGGTGATAGACACCAAGCTGGAAAGTGCATGATAAAATTTTGCAAGACCAATGACTTCTTTATCACAAATACATTATTTCAATAGCATTACTACTATACACATGGCTTTTTCTAGGTGGAATACACAGAAATCAAATTGATCACGTCTTTTCAGAAAGTCAGTGGATAACCTCAGTATCAGCAACCAAAAACAATACCCAGGAATGACTGTGGAAAAGAGCATCAATTGCTCATGTGTAAATTCAGACTAGAGTTGAAGAAAATTAAAACAAGCCCACAAGAGTGAAAGTATGAACTTGAGTATATCTCACTTGAATTTCTTGAATGTCTCGAGAACAGACTTGACGCACTGAGCAGTCATGGCAGGAGACGGGAAGAGTTGTGTCAAGTGTTACATATGTGACAGGACAGAACAAGGGACAGGACAGTAAAAGAAGATCAAAATAGGTGTCAGAAAGGGACCCTAAAACTTACACTCAACCATAGAGCAGCTACAACAAATGGAAGAAATGATGAAGTAAAAGAGCTGAAAAGGATTTTTCAAAGGGCAGTTCAAGAAGGCAAAGTCAAGTATTATAATGATGTAAAGACTTGGAGTTAGTAAACCCAAAAGGTAAAACATGCTCAGTAGATATCAACCTGGAAAAAAATGAAGAAAAAATACAAATCTTATATTACAATGCTAAATGATTCTATGAATAAAAATTTGAACGACATGAGAAGCAACAAAAGAAGATGGAAGGGACACACAGTCACTGCACTAAAGGGATCTGGTCCATATTCAACCATTTCAAGAGCCAATGGCATTGATGGAAGAAGTCCACGCTACAATGAGAGGGTTAACCAAACACAGGGCTCCAGGAATTTTCAGAATACCAATTGAAATGTTTTAGCAGGTTGATGAAGGGCTGGAAGCTCTTACTCATTCATGCCTCCAAAAATTGGAAGACAGCTCCCTGGCCAACAGTCCAGAACAGATCCATATTTGTACCTATTCCAAAGAAAGGAGATGCAACAGAATGTAGAATTCATGAAACAATGACATTAGATCATTCAACAACCACTGTAGCATCACATCAACTGGGAGGCGGCAGGGATCAGCCAGATGCAGAAGAGGACATGGAACTAGGAATGTTGTTGCTAATATCAGATAGATCATGGCTCAAACTGGAGGGTACCAAAAAAGATGTTTACTTGTGTTGTGTCGACTATGAAAATGCATTTGACTGTGTGGATCACAATCGAGTATGGATAGCATTGAGGAGAATGGGAATTCCAAAACACTTCATTGTGCTCATGAGGAACCGGTAAATGGACCAAGAAGCCATTGTGTGAACGGATAAAAGGGAATGCAATGTCTACTCAATGGCACTGAGGTTAGCTTTTGCTCTTGGTATGGTTTAAAATCAGGAAAGTTTTATTTCAGGGTTGTATCCTTTAATCATACTTGTTTATGCTAAGCGTATATATCATCAGAGAAGATGAATTAGATGAAGAAAAAAGCGGCATCGGGATTGGAGGAAGGCTGATTAACAACCTTCTTTATGCAGATGCTTGCTGAAAGTGAGGAGGCCCTGAAGTCCTCGCTGATGAGGATCAAGCACTCCATCCTTCACAATGGAGTGCAATTCAATGTTAGGAAATAAAAATCATCACCATTTCACCAATAGATAACCTCATAATAAAGAGATAAACGATTGAGGTTTTCAAGGATTTTATCTTGCTTGTCTCCGCAGTCAATTCTCATGAAAACAGCTGTCAAGAATTCAAATGACAACATAATGCTCTAGGCAGATCTGCCATACAAGACTTCTCAGTCTTGAAAATCAAGGTTGTTAGAGGGCTTAGGCATGCCTGACCCAATCACAATTTTTCAATCACCTCATATCTATATGAAAGTTGGATGTTGAATAAGGAAGACCAAAAGAGAGTTGATGCACTTGATTTCAGGTGCTGTCGAAGAATATTGAAAGTACCATGGACTGCCAAAGAACAAATACATCTGTCTGGAAGAATTATAGCCAGAATGCTTCGTAGAAGCAAGAATGATGTAGAAGCTGAAACAGGTACTTTGAACTTGCTGTCTGGAAATACCAATTCCTGGATAAGGACATCATGCACGGTACAGGAGAGGGGCCGTGCAGAAAGAGGAAGACCCTTGAGAAGATGGTTTGACACGTGGCTGCAACCATCGGTCAAACATGACCACGCCTGTGAGAATGATGCAGAACTGATTCGTGTTTTGTTCTGTTATACATAGCATTGCTAGGAGTTGGAACTGATTCCATGGCAGCTAGTAATAACCAAATGGTGCTGAACAACTAAAACAACCATTCACTAATATTCCCCAATATTTCCAGTACTCCTCTGTCAGCTTGTCGTACTGTGGTGGCTGGCGTGTTGCTGGGATGCTGGAGGCTATTCCACTGCTGCTTCAAATACCAACCGGGTTACCCAGCGTGGACAGGTTTTAGTGGATCTTCCAGACTCAAACAGATTGAAGCGAAATGGCATGGCATTCATCATCCAAAAGGACATTTGAGGATTTATTTTGAACTGGAATGCTGTCAGTGATAGAAAAATATCCATTTACCATATGAAAGACCAGTTCATACAACTACTATGCATACCTACATGCCAATAACTACTAAAGAAGAAGAAATTGAAGATTTTTTAAAAAATCAAACTTTCAGAGTAGCCAAACCTGCAGATAGGTCCATGGATAATTATCAGTTATTAGAATACAAAAGTTGGAAACAAAGAAGGATTTGCAGCTCAAAAATAGGACTTTAGTGATAGAAATGAAGATCACATGAAAAAATTCTGCAAAGCCAGGGGCCATATTAACTAAAATCCCTTTTTTTGTTCAATAATGAAACAGAGACTGTGTTAGGCAGGGTTCTCTAGAGAAACAAAACCAGGGCACTTATGATTATACACATATAAAACGTTAGGTTCATATACTGAGAAGGAATATATCTCATTAGTCCACACAGCAGTACCAAGGGCTCAGTTCAGCTCACTTTTCTCAAACAGTTAATATACTGTAGGTGCTTCGGCTCTTGCCAGTTGCTGGGCCAAGGTCAAGGAAGCAGAGAGTGGAGTCTGCCCTCAGGCAAGATGAACAGAGTCAGCCAGCAGGCAGCAGACATGGCAGAGGAAGAGGGTGGGAACAGCAGAAAGATGAGGAGTTGAGGTGTAGCAGAGGCCAGTAGTATGGAAGCGTAGTGAAGCAGGCCCTGATGGAGCCTCAAGCTCTAGTGATGGACGGCAAGGCAACACAATCCACGGGTTGGCTCGGCCCACAGTAGGGCAGCACACAATTGAGGCAAAGGACTAGCTCAGGCAGTAGCACAATGGTCTGATGGCTGGGGTGAAAGAGAGGAGACTAGCCTTGGAAAGCCATTTATCTCGGTCTCCCTCCAATCAAGCTGCAACCTGATTAAACTCTGCCTACATGTTCCTATGGGAGCCTAGTCTTCACAATAAACCTAACTATCATGGAGACTATACATATGGACTTTGATGTGTGAGATTCATAAAATTCAACTAGACTGCATATGTGGAAAGAGTCAGAACAAGGCTGAGGGCCAACAGCACAATAGATTCTCCATCAACTACTCTCATGAAAATTCTAGTGGAAGCTGAAGAACGTGAAAACAAGTCCATCAGAGCCAAAATATGATCTTGAATGTATCCTACCTGAATCCAGAAATGATCCCCAAAGTAGATTTCATGCACTGAATGCTAATGATCAAGACTAAATATGTGTGGGTAAGAGCAAGAACATCATATATGAACGAGGCAAAAAGTCATTAAAAACAAAGTTAAAAACAGGATGTCAGGGAGATTATGAAAGTGAAAATGTAAAGGAAGAAATGATTAAATAAAAGAGCGTAAAGGAATATTGCAAAGCGTGGCTAGAGATGATAAGGCAGCATAGTGAGGTGTAAGGGGTTCGAGTGAGGCAATAGGAAAGGCGCTCCTCAATAACTGAAAGATCCGTGGTTCAAACCGGAAGTCTCTTCAAAAGAGAAAGATATCACATTGTTCTCCACCGATTACAGCCTCAAGTACCTTGTGGGACAATTCTATTCTGTCCTGTGTGGTTGCTATGAGTCAGGACCTACAGGACAGCAGTTGGGTTTGGGCTTGGGGTATAATGAAATCTGTATTTAAGAAGCTTAAAGAGAAGAACCTTATCGACATTTATGGCGGGGGGGGGGGGGGGATGAAGAGAAATGTTCAAGTCTTCCCTTACAGGATCAAAGGATTCTATGAGCTAAAATAGAACGACATAGAAGCATCAGAAGAAGATGGAAAGAATATACACGAGTCACTGTACTAAAGCGAAATGGTCAATGTTGGGCCATTTCAGAAGGTAGCATATGATTGAGAATGATACTGAAGGAATAAGTCCAAGTTACTCTGAAGATTTCGATGCAAAACAAGCCTCTGGGAATGGACAGAATACCAAATAAGATGTTTCAGAAGATGGTTGTAATCCTTGAGGCATGCAGTCATCTAGGCCAAGACACTGGCATGAAAGACACTTATCAGACCAACCAATTGGGAGAGACCCCATAGTTGCCTGTTGAAAGGAAGGCGATCTGACTGCTGCAATACACAAACAGGAAACTTCCAGAAAATCAAGTAAGCTTCAGAACACAACGGGGAAAGAGGGTGTCGGGGTGGATGACAGATGAATCATAGCTGAAAGCAGAGAATACCAGAAAGGTGTTTACCTATGTTTTATTGATTATGCAAAGGCATTCCACTGTTGGAACCAGAACACATTATGAATGGTACTGAAAAAGGTCAATTCCCAAGCTCTTAATCGTGCTCATGTGGAACATGTCATAAATCAAGAGGCAGTTGTTCTAACAGAGCCAGGGGTGTGTGGCAAGGCTGCATCCTCTTACCAGACTTTCACAGTCTGCACACAGAGCAATCAGTCTGGAGGACTGGATAGTGTTTATTTCTGCAGTAGAGTAACTGTGAGTCAGAGCTGACTCAACAGCACCTAACATGTTGCAACCATCTCTTTAGAATGCAAAAATCTTCCAGGTAGTGCCACTCCACATTTATTTAAACCTCTGTGCTGAGTTCACATTATTGCATGTAAACATGCACATCTGTTGCAGTAGTTTTAACTGCAAAATCCTAAGGGCTAATGAAACCAAACTCACTGCCATTGAGTTGATTCTAGGCCATAGCGAAAAAGAACAGGGTAGAACGACCCCTTCTGGTTTTTGAGACTGCAACTCGGTGGGAGTAGAAAGCCTCATCGTTTTCGTGTGGAGTCGCTGGTGGTTTCGAACTGTTGCCTTTACAGTTCGTAGCCCAACACATGACTATGACTCTAGGACTACTCCTCAAAAGCAAAAGCCTTTCATTAAAAACTGAGTTCTTTAAAAACTGCAAGCATTTCAGTTACATAATGACTTTTAAATACTGGACATGCCGTACCATTTGATTAGATTTCCAAACAATAAGAACTTTAACCCATCAGTCTTTAAATGCTTGAAATAAAAAAAAAGTTAATTGCAAATTAGTTCCATGGGGGAAGTCCCTCTCAATTTTCCAGTAAATAAAGATTATGTCCATTTATATGATGTATCTCCTGTTGATAACCTTCAATTGGACTGAAGTATCACTCAGCATTATCAGACAGTTTGGGAGTGACACACTTAATGACAAGAGGCCTGAATCCTGCAAACGGTTTGCATTGGGTTACTAATTAAAATGTTAACAGCTCAAACCCACCTAACAGAGCCACAGAGGAAATGCCTGGCAGTGAAGTTCCATAAAGATTCCCACCCACTCCCAACAAGTCCATTCCTGCGTATCCTGCTCAGCAAGATTATAAATCTTAACTGCAACAGATAGCTGCATCTTTCTGCCACCGAGTGGTTAGCGGGTTGAAGCCACCAACTTTGCAAGTCGCAGTTCAATGCTTACTGACCCGTGCCCCCTCCCAAAGAGGACCCAGTTCCGTAAAGATGCCAGCCCAGAGGAAAACTGCGTGGAGCAGTTCTTCCCTGTAACATCTGGGCTCAGTGATTCAGAATCTGCTCCACAGGTGTTTGGGTTTTACTTACTTTCGAAAAAAGAAAGAGAACACCTGGTTTGGGTCAGCTGGTGTCACGCAGTAAACAAGTCGCTGTGACTTCAAATTCCCTTCTGCTTTCTCCCTTCCCGTCTGCGCAGCATGCAGGAGAAAGTGAGGCGCAACGGAAAGCTGCTGAAACAGGAGCTGAAGGAGCGAGAAGAGGCGGAGACCCGGATCAACTCTGTGAAGAGTTGGGTTCAGGAAACGAAGGACTATTTGGGAAACCCCACAATGGAGACAGATGCTCACCTCAAAGAACTACAGGTACACACTCTCTCCGCTTCAGAAAAGCGCACACCTGGTCTTTCTTAGACCCTGGGTTATTTGCCACAAAAATGGCCAGCTAAAAGCCTTTCAGAAATAGTTCATGTAATATGCATTTTCTTTCCATGCATGGCTCCTTCTATGAGACCAAAGTGAAGTTTCTTTGTTTTAAAATGTTCTCAAATTCCGCTCTGGATCATAGGTTCCCAGACTTGTTTGGCATACAGCTCCCTATTCAGAAAATAAATACCGGTTTAAAATATTACTCAGCATTCTGCTGACAAATAAAAACTTTTGCCCTGTAACCTGTGATCTATCTAGGTTGGTCTACAGTCAGCTAGGTCAGCAGCTTAAACCACCAGCTGCCCTGTGGGAGAAAGACAGGGCTTTCTACTCCCATAAAGAGTTACATTCTCAGAAACCCACAGGGACAGTTCTACACTGACCTGTAAGGTCACCATGAGTTGGCATCAACTTGATGGCAGTGAGTTGGGTATTTTTCTTGGAGGGAGTTATGAGTTGAGCTGCTAACTTCAGGTTCCACCAGCCTGCCACCTCTCTACCCGAGAAGAAAGATGAGGCTTTCTACTCCTGGATAGATTTACCGTCTGGGAAACCCACAGGGACAGTTCTACTCTGTCCTATAGGGTTACAAAGAGTAGGAATGGGCTCCCTGGCAGTTACATTTGGTTTGATTCTTTGAATCATTCCAAAAGCCCCCATTCCCTACCTCCCAATCCCAGGGAGCAATACAACCCACTTTTTGGAAATATGGCTCTATATAGATGATCAGTACATAGCATCACATTTATACTCCTTTATCAAGCTCCTGAAATTTCCTGTTTTAAACCTTTCCCCCCAGATTCTCTTAACGGAAGTCACCAATCACCGGCAGAGCATTGAGAAAATGGCTGAAGAACAGAAGAAGAAGTACCTGGAGCTTTCTGCTATAGTACCTTCTGAACTATCCCTCCAGTTAGCTGAAGTCGCCTTAGACTTGGGGACAATTCACGATCAGGTAAACCTATGTGCTGGCACGATGCTGTTGATGAGACGTTCTTGAGGCTCGCCATCCTGTCTGCTGTGACTCTACTTCTCGGCTTGGGTTTCCCAATTTAGGGAAAAGCCTTGGAAGACTTTGTGCTATCAAGTCTGAGAAGCAAGTAGCAACGGAATACAAACCTGAGCCATTGATATTAAAATCATGGGTCAGGAGCGCTCTGTGCACGTTTGGTGATTATGAGAACCTCTGGGGGTCCACTGTGCTCCAATGGAAATAGCAGCAGGAAGGGTGCAATCGACGTGTACAGATGGTGGAAGGAATGTAGCTTGGATGCCTGGGAGAGGTGATGCTGCAGGTGGCCCTTTGGGCAGAGCTCCTTGGTGCCAGAGCTGTGGTGCTTTGTTATTCTGACTCCTAGAGGCCCCAGTGGACAGGGGAGACTTGCTCCATCGGTTTCCAAGCAGACCACCACCTCTATTTCCCCTGGAGAGGTGGGTGGGGTCCGCCCGACAACCTCTCAGCAAGCAGCCTTTTGAAGGCTTACCCACCAGGGCTCTTCCAAGCAGCACTAACCCCTTGCGATCTCATTGCCATCATTTGAGGTTTCGGGCATCTATTAGCCGGTTTTAACCGAGGGTGATGTTGCTGTTCCCCTGCTTGCTTAGATCCAGGACAAAGTGAAAGAAGTTGAGCAAAGCAAGGCCATGAGCCAGGAATTCAGCCGAAATATCCAGAAGCTAGCCAGAGTTCTCACAACCACCCTGACGAAGTTGAACACCAAGACAGGTGATTTAGTTCAAGCGAAAGCTGAACAAAAGGTAAGGAAGGAGAAGGGGCAACATACAGGGTGTTACTGAATGACTGGCATTTATTGCTATGGGCAAAGGGTCGGTTTCATTTGAAGATTTAGAAGACAGCTTTCCTTGTGTTCAGGCTTCACGAAAACCAGAACATAAAAGCGGGCCGATAAGACATTTTATAAATGGGATATCGTTACCTGTTTGCAGAGCGTAACTTATGCCTACAGCTGCTCTATTTTAATAGATGTATGTGCATGTGTGCTTAAGAGAGATTTAGGGATTTTGTTGTCTTGTGCTGGCAAGTTGTTTCTGACTCACAGCTGCCCTCTCCCTGCCATCAAGTGGGTGCCAACTCATAGCAACCCTGCAGGACATTCTGTACGGCCGGGTCGAACTGAGACTGTCACTCCTCCCAGGAGTGGAAAACCTCTTCTTTCTCTCTAGTTGCCACTGGCCCTTTCAAACTGCCAACCTTTCGGTTAGCAGCCCAGGCTGAACCCATAGGTCACTAGGGGCTCCTGTCCTTGTCATATAGGGCAGCTTACAGCAAGAGTGACCAGATGTCCCGCTTTTGGCGGGACAGTCCCTATTTTTAACCATTTTTCCCACGTCCCATGGAGTTATAAAAAAGTCCCCATTTTTGGAAAGAATGCACGACAAGCTAGGGCGTACGGTTTTCAGCTGCCATGTGGCTATTTCGCCAGGATACGAGTTTTATCAATGGTGTCCCTCTGGTGTCTCACTTTACCAATGTTCAAATCTGGCCACACTGCCGGGCTGTTCAAACTCAGTCGTCTCTTTGAAGAAGATTTACAGCCTCAGAAACCTCATTTTGGGGTCACTCCGCGTCAGAACGAGAGGGATTGACAAAGGGGCTGTATATCAACAGTGGGTTCCTACATAACAATTGTGAGGATGGAGCAGGTCCAGGCAATGTTTCGCTCTGTAGTACATGAGCCTCCTCTTTCCCAGAGCAGCTAGGGGGTTCTACCTTTGGTTAGCACAGCCCACTCCACCACCAGAGCTCCTTTTAGCACCACCCCAAAATTTCTCACTGCCGTGGGGTAAGTCCATGCATGGCTGACAAACACCGCCAGGGTCTCCACTTCACTAGCAGACATCCTGATTTAGGAATACGAGTCTGTGCATTCCGAAGAGACTTTTGTTGTCAGCAGTTAATCAGTGCGCTCCCTCTTCAGTGGAGTTCAGTGATTCTAATCCTTCATGGGTGCGGCTGAGGCAAAATGTTAACCTCTTAGTCACCCGACAGGAAATAAACAGAATTACAGCACCATCTGTCCTGCCAAAGCGCAGCTGTGGCCGGGTCGCACTATTGATCCTTCTCATCTTGGAACACCTAGAGAAACAATGCTTTGTGCAAACTAACGTTCGTCCACGTTGCTGCCCATCTAGGTGCTGGGGGAAGAACTGGATGGCTGTCACGTGGAGTTAATGGCGCTGGATGCAGCGGTCCAGAAGTTCTCTGAAGAGAATAGCCAACTGGGCAAGCCTCTGGTCAAGAAGCTTGGGAAATTGACCGAACTCCACCAGCAGAGCATCCGGCAGGCTGAGCACCGGCTCTCCAGGCTCACTCAGGTACGTGCTCGGCTCCCGTTGTTGAAATCCTTGAAAGTTGAAGCTTTCATGTTGCCTTGTCCTTTCTAGAAAAAAACCCCAAAGATTACATTGACAGGGAGGAGAGTGATGGAGGTATAGCTTACTGTATTCCATACCTAGGCTTCCTAAGACTTACTCATAACCTGCATGCGTTTCACACAGAACCATGTTCTAAGTCCACTGACAAAGATGGTGATCTACATGCCTTCTGGGCGGAATGTTTTATAAGCTGGAGAGATACAAGGTGTGGTTTGGAAAAGAATCAAAGCGTCCATCAGCATGTTCCATAAGTTTTATTCCAATCAGGTCGGGGTGGATTCAAGCACCTTAAAATAAGATGTAATATTCAATTTCATCAGTTTAGCAGATTCTAGTTGGCCAACTATAATCCTTGTTGGGCGAAGAACAGACGTTTGGAAAGTTAAACACAAAGTTGGTAACCAGTGAATAACCTGGCATGCTCTCTTGTGGCCTGCTACCTTTACCCCAACCTGAGAGAAAGATGAGGCTTTCTACTCCCAAGAGCTTCAGTCTTGGGGGGCAGTTCTACTCTGTCCTCGAGGGTCTCCACGAATCAGCATCAACTCGATGGTGATGAGCGACTCGCTACCCACAAGCTGTACCCTGAGTGTTGAGATGGGAAGAGGAGCTCACTAGACAAGAGTTGAGATGGAAACTAAGAAAGAGATCATTCAAGCATATCCCTTAAATTCATCAGAAAGTCCATTTTTTAACAGGGAAATTGGCTTTCATGCTCTCTTTACATCTCACCGGCATTATTGTGATTCCCCCCTAGAACCAACAGAGGCATATAGAAGACTGGTTTGTAGCTCAGGAAACCCAAGTTAACATCTGTTATCCAAATGTTACTATATTTCAGGCAGCATCTCATTTAGAAGAATACAACGAACTGCTTGGACCCATTTTGAAGTGGATTGAGAAAGCTAAAGAACTGGTACATGGAAATATTGCCTGGAATTCTGCCAGCCAGCTTCGGGAACAATACATTTCACATCAGGTAACTTGCAGCTTTCAGCTTTTCAGCAGTAGCTAGGAAGGCAGTCTGGTAGTGGTTAGACTGAGGAACAAGTGAGCGAGCCATGGTGTCAACCAAAGGAAGATTGAGGTAACCGGGAAGCATTGTTCCAGCGTTTGTAGGAAGTAGATCCCTGTGAGTTTTCCTAAGATTGTATGGCTCATAAATATTTCATCTCCTCTACGTGCCTCGCCCCTTCAGACCAAAATAATCAGCCCTGTGGAACTAGGTGTGTGTGTGTGTGTGTGTGTGTGTGTGTGTGCAAGGGCTTTGAAGCAATTGTTTGAAGGGGGTGATGGGGAAAGTCTTGCCCCATGAAGTGATGTAGCCCAGTGTGGAAAGATGATGAATTCAAGCTTGGAAAACCAAGTCCTGCATTTGAAACTTTGTTGTTTGGCCCCGGAATTCTTTGCCTGAGTCCACTCAGTTGTGGGATCTGCACAGTGGGGGTAGGGGTGGGGCGATCCTAGTGCTGTTGCGCTATTCCAAGGACATCTGAGCGTGGTAACACAGGCAACCACCCGCACATTGGCTATGACAAGCGAGTGCTAGGCAAACAGTGTTCTGATGCCTCCTGCCTGGCATCCGCCCAGGTCTCGCTCACATGGCCTCCCCCCAGGAGCTGGAAGTCAACTGGGACAAGCAATGAATCTGACATGACTTCATTTCCTCTCAAGCCACTTGACAAAAGTGTTCCCTTTTTCTTTTTTGGTCCCAGTCATATTTTCCAGGAAATGATTTCATCATTTTTAATTAAATTTTTCTACATATATATATTTATTTATTTAATTGTTTTATTAGGGGCTCATACAACTCTTATCACAATCCATACATATGTCAATTGTGTCCAGCACATTTGTACATTCATTGTACTCGTCATTCTCAAAACATTTGCTCTCCACCTAAGCCCCTGGCATCAGCACCTCATTTTCACCCCTCCCTCCCCACTCCCCCTTCCCTCATGAACCCTTGATAGTTTATAAATTATTATTTTCTCATATCTTACACTGCCCGATGTCTCCCTTCACCCGCTTTCCTGTTGTCCATCCCCCAGGGAGGAGGTCACATGTAGATCCTTGTAATCTGTTCCCCCTTTCCAACCCACCCTTCCTCCACCCTCCCAGTATCTTCACTCTCAGCACTGGTCTGGATGGGATCATCTGCCCTGGGTTCCCTGTGTTTCCAGTTCCTATATGTACCAGTGTACATCCTCTGGTCTAGCCAGATTTGTAAGGTAGAATTGGTACAAGATTGTGAGGTGGGGATGGGGGGAAGCATTTAGGAACTAGAGGAAAGTTGTGTTTCATCGTTGCTGCATGGCACCCTGACTTGATTGAGACGGAGATCTCTACTAGCCCAGTTATCTTGCACCAAAATATAAGATTCGTTTTATTTCAGTAATGTGGCTATCTTCAGGTAGTACAGAGCCCTCTCTCTGACATCCTGCCGTGGAAAGACTAGTGTCTTCCACATCTGTGATCCCCTTGCCACCCTCTCACCCTCTATGGCCTGGTGTTGGTCCAGAGCCTCAGCCGCTCCTGCAGGGGCTGTTTTAACACCCTCCTAATTGGCTGGATGTATCTTCCTTCACTAATTGGCCTAGCACTCACCTCCTTAAAGGCAGTCTTTCCTGAAACAATGCCATCCTTCCTGCCTCAGGGGGAGCTTTGAGAATAACCAGCAAGACTTAAATAACAATTGGTTTACTGACAAGAAAAGTAAGATCAGCTGCCTTAGAAATCTACATATGCAAATTATAGCAGACAGAGGGCAAGCTAGAGAGATCCAAGTGTTCTACCCAAGGACAGGATTATGTACAAGTTTCTATTACTCATTGCCAACACAGTAAGGCTTTATCGCTTGGAAACTATGGAGTAGCTCTGGTGGAGTGGAGGTTATGGTTATGTGTTGGGCTGTTCACCAAAGGACAGCAGTGGAAACCACCAGCTGCTCCCAGGGAGAGAGATGAGCTTTCTGCTCCCAGGAAGAGTGACAGTTTCAGACACCCCCAGGGACAGTTCTACCCTGTCTTAGAGGGTGACAAGGAGTCCGCTTTGCAATTGGTTTTGTTTTTCAGGGTCAGAATTTTTTAAGACGGAATTGATTAAATGCCAAAGGCTTTCCAAGTTAGACATTTCAATAGGCATTTGATTACAAAGACTTCTTCCTGCCCCTGCTCCCAGGGAGCTGATAAAGTAGGGGAGGAAGTGGACAAAAAGCCAAAGACAATTGCAGTATGTGTGACACTGTGGAGTCCCTGGGTGGGGTGCAGGGTTCCAGACTCAGCTACTAACTTCAAGGTTGAAAGTCCTAGCTCATCTAGTGTCCTGCTGATCAACTGCCAAAGGGTTAACCCTTCAAAAACCCTGTGGAGCACAGGGTTTCTCCTCTGAAATGCAGGGGCTCCTGGAGCTACTGAGAGCCAGAGTCTATGTTATTTGTTGTTATTTTCTTTGTTTCCGGTGTTATAGGCAGGGAAGGAAGTCCACTGGGTTGAAGGAGCCACTTGCCAGGGCTATGCAACAATGGGTAAAGAGGCTGTTTTGGGTGGAGATGAGTCTAAGCCGAGACTTGAAATGCAAGTTGAAAGTCCATGCTGACCATCACAACCCCACAGAAGATGATAGAAATGTCCCATGAGTTTTTGTAAGGCTGTAACTCTTTATGAAAGTAGAAAGTCTTGTCTTTCTCACAAGGAACAGCTGGTGGTTTCGACTGTGGCCCTCCAGGGCTCCTGGAGACCAACACAAGCAGCAGGTTGCAGTCCCAGCACTCTGAGAAGTGCTGTGCTTGTGTGGTGGAGAGTTGACTGTGAGAGGGGAGCTGGGTCAATAGAGCACCGAGCGAGAGGAAGAGAACTCAGTTGCCAGTCACCAAAAAAAAAAAAAAAAGTTAATTTTTTTTGCCCCTCAGTGACTAAGGGCGATACAGGGGACAGCACCGGAGACACAGTGTGGGAATTGCACCTGACCTGATCCCACCACACCGAGGCAATGCACTGGGGGAGTGCAGCGGAACAGCAAGGGAATGGAGTGGCAAGGTCCCCAGGGAATGCTGAAAGTGGACTTTGGGGCCAGGGCGTGGTGCCCCAACAGACTGGACTGGAAAACGCTCCTAAGGGCCAGCAAAGATCCCTGAACTAACTACAAGCTTTTCTCTTGCGAACTGTTTTGTTCTGTTCTTTTTCAGTGGTTTGTTTTGGTTGTTTTGTTGTCTGGTTATATACTGTTGCTTTGTGTTCCTCTGTTTAGTTTTCGTGCATGTTAGTGACTCCACAGGTCTGTCTGAATAGGACAGGCTGGATGAACTATCTGGAGGAAAAACAACGGGACCGACAGTTCCGGGGGGACTTGGGGTGGGGGGTAGGGGGGGTAAGGAAGTGGTGTTAACAAACCCAGGGACAAGGGAAAAACATGGGACCCCAAAGGGTAGAGAAGGGGGAGTGGCAGGCCTGGTGGGAAATGATCAAGGGTAAGGTTGCTTAGAGAAGAGGTATACTCTAGCCCAGGTGGCAATGAAGCATGGTAGTAGGGCAGGAGGAAGGTCAAGGGAGATGGAGGAAAGAGCTAGAAGCCAAAGGGCATTCATGGAGGTCTAGACAACGACATGTACATGCAAATATATATAGGAGGTTGGGGAAATAGATCTTTGTGTCTATATTTATAGGTCAAGTATTAAGGTGGCAGAAGGACCTTGGGCCTCTACTCAAACACTCCCTCTATGCATGAATACCTTCTTTTATTAAATTGGAACTCTATGATGCTCACTCTCCCGACACAACAGCTGGAGCCAACATGGGTGAACAAGTAAATGTGGTGAAGAAAGCTGATGGTGCCCGGCTATCAAAAGAGATAGTGACTGGGGTCTTAAAGGCTTGAAGATAAACAAGCGGCCATCTAGCTCAGAAGCAACAAAGTCCACATGGAAGAACACACCAGCCTGTGTGATCGAGTGGTCCCAAAGGGATCAGTTACCAGGCATCAAATAACAAAAAATCATATCATTGACTGCACACCTCCATGATAGGATCGCTGAAGACAAATGGGTGCATAAGCGAATGTGGTGAAGAAAGCTGATGGCGCCCGGCTATCAAAAGAGATAGTGTCTGGGGTCTTAAAGGCTTGAAGGTGAACAAGCGGCCATCTCGCTCAGAAACAAATAAGCCCACATGGAAGAAGCACACCGGCCAGTGCGATCACGAGGTGCCCAAGGGACCAGATATAAGGCATCATGCAAAAAAAAAAAAAAAGATATAAGTGTGTGTATTTATGTGTATTTATGTGTATATGTATATATGTATGTGTATATATATATTATATTAAATGAAGGGGGAAGTGCAGAGTGGAGACCCAAGGCCCAAGTGTCAGCCAATGGAGATCCCCTCACAGAGGGGCTTAGGAGAGGAGATGGGTTAATTAGGGTGTGAGGTAGTATCAATGAAGAACACAGCTTTCCCCCAGATCCTGGATGCTTCCTCCCCCCAACTACCATGATCCGAATTCTACCTTGCAGGGTTGGATAGGACAGAGGCTGTACACTGGTACATAGGAGGGTTGGAGATACAGGGAATCCAGGGTGGATGATACCTCCAGGACCAAGGGCGTGAGGGACGATGCTGGGAGAGTGGAGGGTGAGTGGGTTGGAAAGGGGGAACTGATTACAAGGAGCCACATGTGACCTCTTCCCTGGGAGAGGGACAGCAGAGAAGGGGGGAAGGGAGACCCCGAATAGGGCAAGATATGACAAAATAACGAGGTATAAATTACCAAGGGCATATGAGGGAGGGGGGAAAAGGGAGGGAGGGGGGGAAAAAAAGGAGGACCTGATGCAAGGGGCTTAGGTGAAGAGCAAATGCCTTGAGAGTGATTGGGACAGGGAGTGTATGGGTGTGCTTTGTACAATTGATGTATGTATATGTATAGATTGTGGTAAGAGTTGTTGGAGTCCCTAATAAAATGTAAAAGAAGAAAAAAAAAATAAAAAGAGACGAAGAATAGAGGTGTTAGGTTTCTGGAGCGGTTTACCTCGGTTCCTGCTTTGCAACGCTGAAAGAATTCCCGTGGCAGAAGCACTTTTGTAAATGTGAGTTTTAGGAGGGAAAAGAAGGTTTCGGGAATTACAGACTTTTAGAAAGGGAAGTTTCAGGCATTACAGTTTCCAAAAAGTACACACAATTTCTGGAAAGCGTACAAGGCTACGCAGAGACTGCACGGGAGCCTACAACTGCAGGTAGCCACTTCAGGACAGGGTGAAAACCCATGTGCAAGAAGGACCGTCCTGGAGCAGGAGCTCAGAACCAGGTGTGTGGAACTAAGAGCAGCAAATCCCCAGAGGTCAAGGCTGGCCTGAGAGGGAGCTCAGGCCCCAGGGCCCTGTGGCGCCCTGTGTGTCCCTGCCTTCCAACTTGCAAGAGCACACCTGAACAAAAGAAGAAACAGCCCTGCCCAGGTCTGTTATTTATCCCCTTCTGTCCCCACTGGCTGGGGAGGCGTGGCTGAGGGTATTGGTGGATTTTATAGACTGAATTTAAGCGCACCTGTGTGATGTCTTGTGCTGGTGCCTACCACAGTGTGGGGCCCAGGTGTACCTCCCACCTGGGTCTAGGTGACTTGAGTGTGAGCATGCTCAGTTCTGGATTTTCCCATAGGCGTCTAATTAGTGTGCCTGATTCCTTTCCCACCCCTTTATTTATGACATGGACAGCTCATTTTCCTTTAGCACAGGCATTAGTGAAGACAACCCCCACCCCTTTGTCCCTAATCTAGCGACCTGTCCGAGGGATTACAGGAAAGTTTTTGCCCTGAACTTCCACCTAAAAAATCCCTGTGACTTTGGCACATAAAGTCCTCAGCAGGCAAGTGATAGGCTGAGACTTGTAAGGAAGATGATGAAGCAGCTTGTGGAAGATGACGAAGCAGCTTCTAGAAAATTGATTGGTGACGCTATGACAATATGGAGGAGATCCCACAGGCAGGAGGTCTTTTCAACAATCTAGAAGAAAAGGGCAAACTGTCTCTTTGGAGAGAGAAGATAGAAATCAAGAGAGATGAAGGAGCCAGAGCATCATCACTTGGTGACTGATTGGCGGTGACTCAAACAGAACAAGGGAATAGTACACGGTTTAAAATCAGGAAACGTGTGTTTCAGGGTTGTAGCCTCTCACTAGACTTATTCAGTCTGGATGTTGAGCAAATCATCAGAGATGGATGATAAGAAGAAGAATGGGCCATCAGGATTAGAAGAAGGCTTATGAATGATTTTTGATATGAAGAGACACAGCCTTGTGTGCTGAAAGTGAGGAGGACTTGAAACACTTGCTGATGAAGATCAAGGATTGCGGGCTGCGGTACAGATCAAGGTAAAGAAAACCAAGATTCTCACAACTGAACCAATAGGTAACATCATGATAAATGGAGAAAAGATTGAAGTTGTCAAGGATTTTTATCTTGCTTGGATTCTCAATCAATGCTCACGGAAGCAGCGGTCAAGAGATAAAATGACAAATTGCATTGGGTCAATCTGCTGCACAAGACCTCTTTAAAGGGCTGGAAAACACGAATGTTGCTCTGAGGACTAAGGTATGGCTGACCCAAGCCATGATATTTTCAGTTGCCTCACATGGATGTGAAAGTTGGACATTGAATAAGCAAGACGAGAGAAGCATTGATGCGTTTGAATTATGGTGCTGGGGAAGACTATCGAAAGTAGCATGGGCTGCTGAAAGAACAAACCTATCTGTCCTGGGAGACATAGAACCGGAATGCTTCCTAAAGGTGTGGACGGCGAGACTTCATCTTAGATGCTTTGTCGATGTTGTCAGGAGAGACCAGTCCCTGGAGAAGGACAGCATGCTTGGTAAAGTAGAGGGGTAGTGAAGAAAAGGCAAGCCCTCAATGAGATGGACTGACACAGTGGCTACAATAACCTAAGAACAATCGTGAGGCTGGCACAAGGACCAGGCAGGATTTCCCTCTGTTGTATGTGGGGTCACTATGAGTCAAAATCAACTCAACAGCCCTTCAGGACACTAACAAAGAGAAAGAGGAGTCAGGAGACCTCTTATGATTTTGGTGTGGAGGGCTTAAATGTTGTGCTAGTTATACAATTTAGTCAACTTGAGACTATTAAGAGTCAAGGGGTGGGGTTTAGCCTGTCTATCAGGTGGAAGCTTGATGACTTCATCTGGAGGTGCAATGGAGATAAATAGCGACACATTCCTGTTGACAAGCCACATGGAGCTATGCTGGTAGAGCCAGAGCCCTGGAGCTGGAGGAGATACATGAAGACCCATGGCAGCATTGAGATGCTTCCACCCCCACTGGCCTGTGATTTTCCTGCATTAATTGTCATTGCATGTGTTGCGTGAATCTGAAGAGGAATTTATAAACTGGTAATGGACACATGGGCTGATATCAGACTTATGGACTTGATCTGGATCGGGCTAGTAGGTTTTCTTAAAATACAGTTGCTCTTTCTATAAAGCTATTTCTTATATACATATGAGTGTCTATGAATTTCTTTCTCTAGTCAACCTGTACCAATACAGCTATCTCATGGGTCATGGAGAAGAGATCTGACGTGGTGACGATTTTTCTAGCACAGGTGCCTAGGAGAGAACTCAGGCTGTGGACTGTGTTTTGGGAAATCACATGCCATCCCAAGGAAGTCAAGGTGGTTTTTTATCCAAAGAGAACAGATATTGAGAAAATCCTGCAGTGTGAGCTGAAAAAGAATGATGGAGAATGGTAGTTATGTGAGGCTCTCAAGTACCTAAAAATACACTGGAACATGACGGCAGTCATTGCTTATGTAACATTGTCTCTGAGTTATAGGATTAAAGACTCATATTCTTCTAGTTTTCTATATTTTATAAGTGCTCTATAAAACATCTATGCATCATATTCATTGTGAAGGGGGAAAATGCATGCCTTTATTTTATTTCTTTGTGTGTAGGCATTTGTGTTTTATTTAGGTGTCCAGTAGGACTGATGGGCCATGACTGAAGTCCTGTTCCCATGTCTCCTCCTTGTATATCACACACACCGGTGACTGTGCTCATCTGCCTCTGTGCCTTTGCTTATGCTGTTCCCTCAGCATGCCACCTGTCATGAGGCAAACGCCCCGTCACCTGAGCGAAGGCTTCTAGCACACCGAGGCAAATCTGACTTCTGCAGTCCCCTGAGACTGTCTCTTTGTCTCTGCTTTTCACACCAGGCTGCTGCTATGGTTGTTCATCCATTTGTATTTGCATTCCCCACCCCCCTAAGCCGAAGACCACTCCACCCTGAGTGCAGATGTTGTGTTTCAGTCCCTTTGGTGCCCAGTTAGTTTCTGCCCTTTTGTCTCCCTTAAAACTAGTAATCCAAGTTTGTCTGTACTGCTCCTGTCGGGCTCTTATTCCACAGGCGATACACATGGGGTTGCAGCTGGAGAATGCGAGTGCTGGAAAGGGCTCCGGCTAGCTGAAATGGTTGAAATATTGAAAAATCAGGAAGGCTTGGAGACTTGATTGGGTGGGAAACAGCAAATTGTTTACAGTGGCTGAACCTTGATTTACTTGGCTGTAAAATAGAAGCAACTTAGGTGGCTTCCTGCAGGGGCAGGGGTGCGGGCGGTTGAACTACACCCTACTCACACCCCATCTGATTGCTTTACTTCACACCCCTTGGGTTAGGGCGATCTCGCCGACCTCTCTGGGGTTCTGACCTCACCCTCCTCTTTTTGTTGGCAATCCGCTCTAGACCCTGCTAGAAGAATCCGAAGAAATTCAGAGCGACCTGGAGGCCATGGCAGAGAAGCTGCAGCACCTTGCCAGTGTGTACTGTACGGAAGAAATGTCCCAGCAAGTGGCACATTTGGGACGGGAGACGGAGGAGTTGCAACACATGCTCCGAATCCGCTTGCAGAATCTCCAAGATGCTGCCAAGGTGTGTGTGTGTGTGTGTGTGTGTGTGTGTGTGTTTGTACATTCATAAAGATGTTACCAAGGTGTGTGTGTACATTCATAAAGATGTTACCAAGGTGTGTGTGTACATTCATAAAGATGTTACCAAGGTGTGTGTGTGTGTGTGTACATTCATAAAGATGTTATCAAGGTGTGTGTGTGTGTACATTCATAAAGAGCCCTAATGTCATAGTGGGTTGTGCATCTTTCTGCTACCCACAAGGTCATCAGTTCAATACCTACCAGCCTCTCTATAGGAGAAAGATGAGACTCAGTTTCTGTAAAGATGTATAGTCTTGGAAACCCAAAGAGGCAGTTCTGCTCTGTTCCTTAGGGTCCCTATGAGTGGGAATTGATTCAATGGCAGTGGCTGAATATGCTTATATATATATATATACATACACATATATATACACACACATACACATACATGTATATGCATACAGGCAATGGTGTTTCGTGGTAGGATTACTGCCTTCCATGACGTAGACTCAGGCTTGGGTCCTGGCCAAACTCCAGTGCAGCCACCACTTGTCTGCCAGAGGAGGCTTGTGTTGTGATGCTGAGTGAGTTTCAAGGGAGCTTCCTTATGAAGAGGAGCCCTGGTGGCATAGTGCTGTGTGTTGGGCTGTTAACTGTAGGGTCAGCAGTTTGAAACCACTCGCTGCTACGCGGTTGAAAGATGAGGCTTTTTGCTCCCATAAATCTTTGTCCTATAGGGACACTATGAGTCGGAATAGACTTGGTGCCAGTGAGTTTGGTGTTTTTGTTTTGTCCCTATTAAGAGACGGTAGGGACAAAGGTCTGGCAATCTACTTCAAAAGACTAAACTCCATGCCATCGAGTCCATGCTGACTCATAGGCCCCCTGTAAGGCAGGGCAGAGCTGCCCTGTGAGTTCCCGAGGCTTTCACTCTTTACATTTGACTCTCTCTTCTTTCTCCCATGGAGTCGCTGTGGCTTCAAACTGATGGCCTTGTGGTCAGCAGGTGCCAATACATAACCACTAGACCACCAGGGCTCTTGGGGAAAAATAAAAACAGACAAACATAACAGCCAATGGAAATCTTGTGGATTACAGAGGTCTAGTCTCAGCATGACACGGTTGTCTCTCCATGAGCTGGGAGCTGACTTGGTGGCAACAAACAGCAATAGACCATCACATTCTCTCTCTCTCTCTCTCTCTCTCTCTCTCTCTCTCTCTCTCTCTCTCTCTCTCTCTCTCTCTCTCTCTCTCTCTTAACAAAATGACCGTGCCACAGGGAACTAGATAAACCACTCACCTCTGATGTAGTTCTGGGCCATGAAGGTAAAGTCTAGGATGTCAGCCTTCACTCTTGGCTTCTCCCATCTGCTTCTCCTCCCTAGGATATGAAGAGATTTGAAGGGGAGCTGAAAACCTTGCAGGCTGCTCTGGAGCAAGCCCAGACAACTCTGACTTCCCCGGAAGTTGGGCGCCTCAGTCTCAAGGAGCAGCTCTCTCATCGACAGGTAAGTAAAAGGCATTAGGGATGTGGCTTTAGAAAGAGGGCATGGGTGAAAAGCCCTTTCCAACTTCTCTTGCCTTCTTCCCTAAACTCAATCTGACCGCGGTGATTTTTCAATCACTGTTCAGCGTGACCCTGTGGGACCGAGTCAGAGCTGCTCCGCGGGGTGTCCAAAGCCCTGAATCTCTAAGGAAGCAGACAGCCCCGCTTTTATGCTGTGGAGAGGGTCCTGATGGGCTCAGATCAGTGAGTTCCCAGTTCGCAACTCAGCACTTGAACCCTATCTCTTATTTCAACCAAATGTTTCTTGCAAAGTACTTCTAAGTGGTCCTGTAGCTGCAGGCCTCCCTGGGGTGAGTTGAAGGGTCAAGTGTTTACTTACTGTATTAGACTGGGTTGTCTGGTGAAACAAAGCTAGGGACACTCCTAGATGGATAAGAAAGATGTTTATACCAAGTCATAATTTTATATCAAGCAGGTGCCCCAGCCAGTCCAATGCAAGTTCATGGGTTTGAGGCGAGCCAGAGTCTTTAGCTGGAGCCCTGTGCGGGCTCTCGTGGCTGCAGGCTGATGGTGCAGAGAGAGGAAGGGGAAGCAGGGAGATCCCAGGCTGGTGGGTGTAGAGTCCTGTGGAACTAAGTCAGTGGGAGTGTGACAGGGTGCTGCCAGCTCCCGGGATCAGTGACCCCACATTGGGACCCTGCCAGAGGCAGGCACAGAATCTAAGCAAGGAGGCACTCAAAGGGCAAGCAAGAGAAATTCTCACTATCTTTCTTACCCAAAAGGCCACCCCCCTAAGGCGCATCACTAGGCTACCATCTGATTGACAGTTTGGACTTTACCCTTACATCCACGCAACCACCACTAAGCTCACACAAACTAACTACATCGCCTACTCACCCAAAGGCAATCTGCTTCTGGAAGGTCAAGGCCTTAAAAGCCCCAAGGGGTACTGCTCGGCTCTGCAGGAATGGACGCCATGCATGACTCTGACTTAACTGGCTGGTAATAGGTTTTATAACAGGGCCGCCCATGAGTGAGTCTTTGACATACATGAATTATAAATGCACAGCCAATAAACTGCCTACCTAATCTTACCTGCTGTCCATACGGACACTGAAACCTATCATTGTACTGAGACACTGAATTGTTGGACCTTGGCCAATCCGCTTTCAGCATCTGCTGTTGGAGATGGAGTCACTGAAACCGAAGGTCCAAGCTGTGCAGATGTGCCAGAGCGCGCTGAGGATTCCCGAGGACGCGGTCACCAGCCTGCCACTCTGCCACGCGGCTCTGCGCCTGCAGGATGAGGCCAGCCGGCTGCAGCACACGGCCATCCAGCAATGCACCATCATGCAGGCAGGTGCAGCTGTGCCCCAGGGGCGGCGGAGCCCCTCCCCTGCCGGCAGAGTAGGACCCAATGAGTCACGCATGGGCTTCTTTTAATAGCATTGCGTGGGATCACCCATCAAAACACATCCACCGCGGTAACTTGGACCGACTGTTGTGGTTATATAAATGAAGGAGATGCAGATGCTGTCATTTGGAACACCCACCAATGCTCGGGGGAAAGCTCGATTAAAAATATCCTTTGCTGAAAGTGATCTCTCAGTGATAGCTTTTGCAAAGAGCAACTTGCAGAGGTTAATTTTATATACAATCCGTATTTTTATCTCTTCTTCTTCATAATCCCAAGAAGCATCTAAACCCTAAAATAGGAGTTTCATGCTACTGTGTATCACAGAATGCAGTCCATATTTAAGCTTCTGGGCACAACATGCAATACCCACAGAGCATGCCTCTCTGTCACTGGATCTAAGAAGGGAAAACTCATTTGAAACAAAGAAATTGCATTATGTACTTCATATTTCCTTTAGATTGATCTTTACCTTCTTTATTTAAGCATGCAACTGGTGGCCTCTCATTAAGTTGCTCGTAGGAACTCTGGTGGCACAGTAGGATATTCCTTGGGCTGGTAACCATAAGGACAGCAGATCAAAACCACCATCTGATCTAAGGGAGAAAGATGAGGTTTACTATTCCCATAAAAAGAAAAAAGTACGGTTTGTAAACTCACAAGGATAGTTCGACTCTATCCTAGAAAGCCACTGGCAGTAAGTTTGAGTTCTGAGTTGTAAATTGCTAATAGCCACTTTGAATTCCCTTGCTTCTAGCAATATCTTGCCCATCAGGCTGGGTTGTCCAGGTAAACAAAGCAGTGACACCCATCTACGTTCAAGGGAGAAATTTATCCCAAGAAACAACTTTACATCAAGAGGGTGCCCCGTCCCAATCCAACTCAAGTCCATAGGTCCCAGACTAGCTGGGCCCTCTTCAGATACAGGTAGCTGCAGGCTGCTCACATAGAAAGGTGAAGCAGGAAGCAGAGAAATCATAGACTGATGAGTGTGGAATTGTGTGGATCCAAGGTCGGTGGAAACATGGTAGGGGGGCACCCATTGCTCTCAGGGTGGAGTGACTCATGTGAGGTCGCCCCTGGAGGCAGACACCGAGTCCCAGCAAGCAGAAAGGCTAAGGGGCAAAGAGAATTCATCTCCGCTTGGTCTTATACAAAAGGCCACACCCCAAGGAGGAGGAGTCAAGCTTCCACTTGATTGACAGTTTTGACTCTACCCCTAGGTAGGAGTGCCTAGTGGACATAACCCATAACCCTCAGATCGTGTAAGAATCTGTTGACTTCTTATCACTAGAAGTCATGTCTAGTTCATTTTCTTCATCCCCCCCCCACCCCCACTGTGGCTCTCAGCTGAGTGACCTATACTTAGATGGAGTGTTTTCTGAAACAGACAAGTAGATTGATCGTGTCTTCAGGCTGCTCTCAACCCATTGACCATCGCATGACCATCTCCAGGCCAGCACAAGCAGCAAGGAGACTTTGGGCTCTAACCCCTTACCTATTCTGATTTCATCGATAATTTTGGTAAACTGTTTTAGGGAGTGGGTCCTCCGATGTCCCCATTGAGGATGATAACCAAGGAGAGGTTGTGCCCATTTGTGGTTTATTCCCCGACAGGCAGCATGGTCTCCTGCACCCAGGGAGACAAACGGGAAACCCTGGGCTGACTGCTGTTCTTTGCATAGGAGGCTGTGGTGCAGTATGAACAATATGAGCAAGAAATGAAGCATCTTCAGCAACTCATTGAAGCTGCTCACCTGGAGATTGGGGACACTCCCATAGCCACCAGCAATATCCAGGAGCTGCAAGCCCAGATTTCCCGGCATGAGGTAAGACCAGGTTTGGGGCAGAGTGCTCGGGACAGGAGCTGGCATGGTGGCAATAGGTCTAGGGAAAGGCTTTCCTTAGCGCTCCCAGAGTGTGCTCGTGTCTTGTCTTGAGCTGACTTGGCATTTTCAGGGCTATTATCCTTAGACATAATAATGTGAGTCACCCCCTGAAATTTGAAACCTCTTTACTAGTGACATCTCTCAGCCAGAACCTGCTGACTCTTTGGCACCCGGGGTTGCCACGGTGAATGGCATCCTCCCAAGGGTGGAAGCCCAAGGACGAGCTGTGCACAAAGTCTGCGATATCAGTGGCCCTCTTTAAAAAGAAGGAAAATCTTCGACGCTTTCAAAGATTGAGCATCACTTCAACTCCTTCCACTGAAATCGGAGGATCATCCCAGTTGTTTATCTGGCTGATTCCCAGATTGGGCCCAGTAGCAAATCCTCCATTTTCAAATGTGCCTCTTCCTTGTTCCTTTCCAAAGCACACACTCACCGCCTTCGGGTCTATTCCAATGCACTGAGTCACAGCCACCATGTCAGAACAGGGTAGAACTGCCCCGGTGGGTTCCAAGAATGTCCAAGGGAAGAGAAAGTATCCTCTTTCTCCGGCAGAGTGACTTGTGGTTTTGAACTGCTGATCTTGTGGTGAGCGGACCCACTTCACACCACCACGCCAAATCTTCCCCAGGCAGGCAAGTCACAGGTGGACTTGGAGCGTGTAAGCTCACAGATGCCTTGCCGTTTATTTACTTCCTTGATCTGTCAGCTCCCGTGGAAGCCGCTCTTTACATTGGGGGTGGGTTCATAGCATTGCGGATTACGGCGGGTGACGGGGTGGCTGTTGGGGTGTGCTGTCCAGCCCTTGCTGGCCAATAGCAAACTCCCAGCGGAAGGCTGTGGTCTTTACAGGAGCAGATGGCCACAGTGTCCTCTTGGGGAGCTGCTGGGGAGCTGGAGCACTGCACTTCTTATTGCTTGGGTCAGTCTGCTGCACCAGACCTCTTTAGAGTGTTGAAAAGCAAGGATGTTACTCTGAGGACTAAAGTGCGGCTGACCCCAAGCCATCCGTACTTTCAATCACCTCATACGCGTGCGGAAGTTGGACCTTGAATAAGGAAGGAAGACCGCAGAAGAACCGATGCATTTGTAGGATGGTGCTGGCGAAGGCTCTTGAGTGTCCCGCGGTCTGCCGAAAGAACCAACACATCGGCCTTGGGAGAAGTCCCGCCAGGATGCGCCTTAGCGGCAAAGGGATATGAGACAGCAACAACTTTAATGAACAGTTTCGCGAGCCGACATAGTTGAGTGATGAACTGTCACACCACCGGGCCTAGGAAGACTTCTTTCAGCGTGGGAGGTTTTACTTATCTTTTAAACTACTCCACCTCAACTTTATCCTAAGAGCAACACCCTTTCTTCCAAACAGATTTTTATCACGGGGCTCTCAGAAAATCAGAGCTTTGCCTTTGACACGTGAAAATCTCCCTGCCCCTCCTCCCTCTAAATGCACCTTCTACCTCTCTGGACACAGCCAATGCATGAACTGCTTTATCACCGAGGGTAAAAATTTACAAAATAACTTAAACAAGTGCCATGCCTACACTTCCGCCCAACAGATCATCTATAGTAATGATTTATTTCCCTCACGCCATCACTTGAAGGAAAAGATATGTGAAGTTTGGAACCGTGTGTATAAAATTCCTGCATTTGACTCCGGCTTACGTATGGATTTTAACGTTATTTTTAATCCCATTTCAGAAGATCCAGAATTCATTACAAAATTCATCATGGTAGAGAAAAAAAACACACGCATTACTTTTTTAAAAAGAAAGCATCCAGTGGAAGGCTCTGGTTTGTAAAATATCAGAAAGAACTGGGACGTGGATGGAGTACGTAAGCAAGACTAGGGTGGGTGTAAAGAAATCTAGGGGGGCAAAGTGTGATAGAAAAGGAGATGTCCTGTGTACTGATTTAGGCGCTGTGATGGCCAGCAGGCATAGAGATGGCAGACAGTCTTGGAAACCCTATGGGGGTCGTTCTGTTCTGTCTTCAAAAATATGTTTGAGGATGTGGGTTTGATTTTTGGTTTTATGCACTCGGGGGTGGCGGGGGTGTGTGCGTGAAGAAATACACTCACCAAACACAACAACAACCGCAACAACAGTTCCCACTGCCGGTGGTCTCGGGATGGTGCCAGCAGTTTATACTCGGTGGCCCCGTGTCTACAAGAAAGGACTGGGCTCAGGCTCCTGAGAGCTGAGCTCTTTCGTTTTTGCACTTTCGTTCATCACATGATCTCATTTTCCTGGCATGAACCATCTGGTAAATCTCACATTCTTTGGGCATTTTAAAGAGCGGGGCCCGTTCTCCTTGTGTAGTAAGCTCAAGAGTCCTGGCCCAGGACGAGAACCGGTTCACCCCCTGGAGCTCTTTGCGCCTTTGCTCCAGGGCTTGGCGAGCCCAGCACCTCCTGTCCTGTAGCCCGGCCCTCAGTGCTGTGGTTTGGCTCACTGCTGGGAGGTGCAGTCTGACTTGCTCGCCTCCCCTGGCCACATCCTGCCTCTTGCAGCTGTGCCTGGCACTGCCTTGCGATCTCATTGGCTGGCCCAGGATCTTGTCGGCAGAGGAAGATGAATGCTACTAGTTCTGTTTCCTTTTGATGCTGCTCTGACACTCGGGGGCCGTGGCGTGGGGGGGATGTGTTTCCACAGGAGCTGGCTCAGAAAATCAAGGGCTACCAAGACCAGATCGCCTCGCTAAATTCCAAGTGCAAGATGCTGACGATGAAAGCCAAGCACGCCACGATGCTGCTGACGGTGACGGAGGTGGAAGGGCTGGCAGAAGGGACAGAGGACCTGGACAGGGAGCTCCTCCCCACCCCTTCCTCCCACCCCTCAGTGGTCATGGTAAGGATCAGTTCAGCCCGGCTGCACCCTGGTGTCCGCCTCCTGCTCTCCTCTCCTCGGATTGTTGAGGGATCAGACTTGAACGTTGCAGATTCTGACTGAGCGACAGTTTCCCACGAACTCTCTTTGACAGTATTTGGGCCCAGGCCAATCTTCCCCACTGTAAACAGTGACGGTGGAAATAGAGTGATTTGCTTGCAAGGGCTGACTCACTTAACCTGTCAAAGGGCTGCCGTGTGTGTGTGTGTGTGTGTGTGTGTGTGTTGGCAATAATTCTCAGAAGCTCTAAGCTTTACAAACAGCAACAGTGACGCCAGCCCTTTGCACGTTTTCCTAGTTTTCTGGGGGATGGGAGAATCCTGATGTGTATATTTATTTGTGATTTCCTGGCTGAGACACCAGGGAACTAGGTGTGTAGATGCGTGTTGCTGGATGAGAGTGTAATAACATTTAGAAGGAAAGCTATTGCTAGAAAAAAGAATGTTCTGCTTTGGAAGAAAATAGATATGTTCTCCTAATACCTTCCCCCACCTGCATCACGATGCCTACATGCACTTTGCATGGAAAATGCATTGATTATTTTGGTAACGACAATGCTCTGCCAGCATCATTTATTTTGCATACATATGCTGTGCCTCAGGTCCCACCTGGGGGCTTCCCCAAGTTTCTGGAAAAATGGTATCAAAAGATGCCTTTTCCATGAACTTTTGGGGGCTCCCTCATCTGCAAGCATACTTGCACTCCGTTATTTGGAGTGCATTTATTTCCCTAGAATCGGGAAATGGAGATGTCCACAAAAGACCGAGCTGTATTCCCCAGACCCTTTGGCGATATTTATAGACACCCAGCAGAAGAAAATGCGCTTGAGAATCGTGCAGTCCACAGCACAACCGTGGCACGTCGTACGTGCCTCCCCCCTGTGTGTCTCGCAAGTGGCCATTGACATCAGATTCATTTGAGGACAGAACCTAGGAAACGTGCTCACAGGAAATCTGTACGCCAAAGTGGGGTCGCAGCCACCCTAAGCTCCGTGACCATGACCAGTTTTGTTTTCACGTGTGCCCCCCAGGGTCTTTTGTCGACATTGCTAACTGATTTTCCTGTCCTTTGGGCTTACATTGTGTGTGGCAGATGACTGCAGGTCGCTGTCACACTTTGCTGTCACCTGTGACTGAGGAGTCTGGGGAGGAGGGAACCAACAGTGAGATGTCCTCTCCACCTGCCTGTCGCTCCCCTTCACCTGTGGCTAATATAGATGCTTCTGTTAACCAGGTACCTCCTCCTTGGCATGCCTCTCCCCCCTGGACCCCGCCCCTCCCCCTGGCTGTTGTCTCTGCAGGGTGCTGGACTCCATCTCCTGCCTGGTTAGGAGGTGGGTGGGAAGCTTAGGCTCAGGAGCATCAGGTTCCAGAGGACACAAACCACAATCGCCAAACCTGTTGTCACCAAGTTGATTCTGACTCATGGCAACCTAACGGGACAGGGTGGAACTGCCTCGCAGGGCTCGCAAGGCTGAACCCAGGTGACGTAGTGGGTTTTATGCCGGGCTGCTCACCACAAGGTCAGCTGTTGAAAACCACCAGCCGCTCCTCAGGCAGAAGATGAGGCTTTCTGCTCCCCTAGAGATTCAGGGGCAATGCCACTGGGTCGCGTATGATAACCCTGAGCCAGGATGGTGGGGTTTGGGATATCTTTACCGGAGCAGAACCCCCCACCTTTCCCTTATGGAGTGGCTGGTACCAGTTGCCTCTGGGTTGGCAACTGAGCGCTTAAACCACTGTGCCAGCAGGGCTCCTTGAGCAAAACAGTTAGGCCATGGACACGGGGCCTGGGACCTGATGTGCTGCGTAGCTAACAGCCCCCCTCCTCGGAGTCCCGCACCCTCTCAGAAAGGTGCCAGGATCCACTATGACTTCAGCATGCACCAAACCGACCTCTTAGATGCTTCACCTGCTCCTCTTGCGACGATGGGAAATTCGCTGTCACGCGTTGTCTTTATTTACTCCTGGAGACCAATCTAAGGGATGGCTGTCTGTCCATTATCCCAGAGGCCTCAGGAGCTGTGAGACTTCCCACGTGCCTTTCACCAACTTCAGATATTATTTCCTATAAAATGGCGATCATGCTTGGTGCTATGAGGCGCTTTTTTTTAATGCTTATGTTAAGTATAGATGATTTTGCTTCTGTGAAGTGTAGGTTATTCAGTCGTCTAGCCAATGCTTTGGGAAATATATTGCATAGGAATCTTAAAGTGATGTTTTCACAGTAACCTTTATCCCCACCCCCGACCTCAGAAATGCAGGTTAACTGTTTTCTCAAAATTCAGAGCAACTGAAAATCCTTTTAGAACAACATTACAATAAAAGTAACAGGAGTGCAGAGAAATTGAGATGCACAAACCTGGGAGATGCATTTGCCATCAGCACATGTTCACGCTAGGCCACAAAAAGCTTCTGTCCTCTGATTCTTTTCATTTTAGGGCAGATGCATTCAACATTTCTGTGATCACGAGGAAGCCAAAGTAGACAAAAGGAAAAGGAAAGTAAAATTGGTGCAACTTGTAGGTAAAGCGTTCTCTTTTGATTAAAAACAAACAAACAAACAAAAGCCAAAGAAGCAAAGCCAAACAAAAAGCCCGCATAGCTCTCAGGAAGTCGCTACTTCCTCCATCCATCATACACATACTGCACATTTGTTTGATGCAAAGCATTGTGCTGGGGGCAGGGGATGCTGGGGAGAAGCAGGCAGCAGTGGCCCCGTGGAGTCTAGAGGGAAAGGAAGCCGTGGAATGAGTAATC
Source organism: Tenrec ecaudatus (assembly GCF_050624435.1). Lineage (NCBI taxonomy): Eukaryota > Metazoa > Chordata > Mammalia > Afrosoricida > Tenrecidae > Tenrec > Tenrec ecaudatus. The sequence continues at coordinate 15,661,980 of NC_134536.1, forward strand.
ACAAAAGCAATGAGAGGACATTATTATTTTTTTCCTTAAAAAAGGGAAGTTCAGGGAACTCTGGGGGATTGGAGAAACGGCTCTTCAGAATCTGAACTTCAAAATATGTATTAAAATATATATTACTTTGTTCCTGGACACTGTGTTCTGTCCTCTGGCCACAGATATTATTAAAGGAATTTAGCTCTAGCCAGCTGTTTGAAATTGTAGCCTGGATATGGTGCTAAATTCTCCTAAGACCTTTCAAGGGGAGTCCTCAATCCTGACCTTGAGGCCCCTGTTTGGAATGCATTAGCCCTTCCCAGGAGTGTGGGCCCTTACCCTGTCTCTCTGCGTACACAGGAACCCGCTTCACTCACTGCCGTGGAGTGATCCCGACGCACAGTGACCCTCAAGGACTGGAGAGAACTGCCCCTGGGGGCTTCTGAGACTCCACATTTCTACCGAAGTAGAAAGCCTTATCTTTCTCCCACAGAGCAGCTGGCGGTTTCAAACTGCTGAGCTTGCAATTAGAAGCCCAACATGTAACCACTGCACCACCAGAGCTCCTGTGCATGTGACTCATAAGACATAATTTCTGCTCTTGTTCTAGCTGTGAAGGAGCATCAGATGCTAGAATTATGAGTGAGCGTACGCTTTGTTTTTATTTTATTTTTGACACCCCCTCCCCATTCATTCAAAGACCAGCATTTGAAAAAAAAAGTTCAATTGGCATACACATCACCTCATTCTGGTTACTCTCTCAATCTGCCTATTCTGTAGTTCATATGTAGTAGAGAATCATGCAAAACAAACAAACCATAGAAAAACCCACAACAATGACCCGGTAAAGCACAGCCAACCCTCACTCAGTGAGGAAGCAGAAAATATTTTTGAAATGCAACAACTTTAAAAGGTGTCAGAAGGGAGAACAAATGATAGGGCATTACATTTTAACATCACCGCCTCAGACATGCCAACTTCACAGTGGTCTCTGTCTGGTAACACATCTTTCGACTGTCCACATCCCTCAACTACGGTCAGAGGCCATTCACCCTAGACTTAACCTCTGTGAGGAGCCTGAAAATGGATTTAGGGTGTCCACTGTCATCTGTGGGCTTCTGAAATCCGCACAGGCTAACACTGATGAAGTCACATACTTATATCTCACCCAACATATTTGCAAAATGTGTCTTTATGTTGTTTAAATTGGATGACTTTACTTAGAAGATGTCAGAAAGGAGGCACCCTACTTGGCTTTGTTCAGTTAAGTCAGACTCATCATGGCAGCGATATGTGATTCTCATGCAGTCATGTAAGGAAGGAGGGAAAGTCCCCTTGCAGAAGGGTCTCAGGGAGGAGACGAGCCAGTCAGGGTGTGATGTAGCAACAATGAAACATACAATTTTCCTCTAGTTCCTAAATTTTTCTTCCTCCCCCACTATCATGATCCCAATTCTACCTTACAAATCTGGCTAGACCAGAGGATGTACACTGATACAGATAGGAACTGGAAACACAGGGAATCAGGACAGATGAGCCCGTCAGGACCAGTGGTGTGAGTGGTGATACTGAGAGGGTGGAGGGAAAGTGGGTTGGAAAGGAGGAACCGATTATAAGGATCTACATGTGACCTCCTCCCTGGGGGTCAGACAACAGGAAAGTGGGTGAAGGGAGACATTAGACAGGGCAAGATATGATAAATAATATTTATAAATTATCAAGCATTCATGAGGGAGAGGGAGTGGGGAGGGAGGGGAAACATGAGGAGCTGATGCCAGGGGCTTAGGTGGAGAGCACATGTATTGAGAATGATGAGGGAAACAAATGTACAAATGTACTTTACACAATTGATATATGTATCGATTGTGATAAGAGTTGTATGAGCCCCTAATAAAATTATTTTTAAAATAATATAAAAAATAAAAACCACAGTCTGATAGGGCTAGTAATATTTTTGGATTTACAGAATTTTCTGTGGAAATTCTGAGGGGGAATGTTGAGACTCTCCTTAGATTCATTCCATCCAGTTTTCAGCCCCCCAGTTCTGCACAGTGTGTGCCCAGATGGGCTGGGCTGTTTCAGGAGCAGCCAAATATAGTTAGTTGCTTTTGAAAATCACAGCTGCTCAGAGAGATTTGTGTTTGCCTGCATGGGAGAGCTGTGTCACATAACCCACAGGCTCCGCTCTCTCCAGCCACTCTCCCTGTCTCCATCACTGCCAGTGCCGAGTCCTTGGGCATGGAGAGGAGGAGGCTCCTCCAGGACCTGCTGCAGCCTTCTTGACCCCCTGTGAGACAGGCCATGACTTGGACTCCATGCAGGGTGAGAGGGTTGGAAAGAGCAGTCCTTTGGGGAGTTAGTCAACCTTGGGCTTCTCCTTCGAAGCAGATGTGCGAGGCCAGGTTGACTAGAGAAACCCATCCAGTGATATTCATACGTGTGTCAGAAAGAACTTTATATCAAAAGTAATTCTAGATCAAGAAAAAAATCCCAGCCCAGTCCAACTCAAGTCCATAAGTCCAATACTAATCCATATTCAGACTCACGCAATGATGCAGAATGCACTGTCACAGGGAAGGGTGTGCAGAATCCTGCGGATCCAATGGTGGTGGCTCCGGCCACTCAGAGTGGGTTACCAGCAGGAAGGTGAAGGCTGAGCGAGGTTCACTCTCCTTATTAGAAGGCCACGCCCACAAGGAGGTACCAAATGGGTGATGGACAGGTTGAACGCCACCCCTCCACGCTTATCAGCCGAGTGCCCCGGGGAAGTCCCCGGGTTGCTCATTTGAAAACAGGAAACAATGCTGCTCAATTCACGAAGCTGTGAGACGGACACATGCAGTGAATGGACCAAGTACGCCCTAGCCTGGGAAACGCCCATCAAGCCCTAGCTTCTCGTTTCCCAAATGCTTTTCTCAGGAGTAGTCCAGGTACTTCCGCTCTGGATGGAGGTCCATCACCCAGGAGAGACAGGTTTCCAAGGATCCTCCACTCCTGCTGTCCAGCACTGCCTCTACTGAACTAGTGATGCAGAACCCTGAAGCCAGCCCCGCTTCCACCGAGTCCGTCCCGACCCAGAGGGACCCGAGATTAGGGTTTCCAATCTGTAAATCTGTCCCTTAAGGATTGAGCTTCTGCCCTTACAGTTAGCTTTCCCAAGTTAACCAACAGTCATGGCGTCAGGCCCCGTCGTTAGTGACTTGTCGTACGTGGCGCACTGAGGATTGAGATGGCGTCCTTCCGAATACATGCAAATTGTTTGTTCACAAGAATTGGTATATTGTCAGATCTTTTCGAGAAGTCAGGTACTGTCATTCTGCTATCATAAGCAGGAGACTCACGTGCACACTCAGATACACACGCACACCCACGCGTGCACACACGGAATTCCCACATGTACATGCATAAAAGAGCCATTGTAAATTGATTTAAGTATTGCTAATGAAAAAACGTTTCCCAACAAATTAATGTTTTTCCCCTTCTTTCAGAGATTGCTTTGATTTATATGGGAATATTGTACTTATACCTTACATACCATTGGAGGTCACTTTCTGTGTTCCTCATGGTTTGCACTACTTCCCCCTCCTTAGTACAGACAGTATGAGCGTTACAAAAGGGTGTTCACAGGCACTGTTCACTGGGAGCACTTAGACCTGCCTGCTTGGCATGAGCCACTCAGAGATGACGCAGCGATAAAGCCCCGGTCTCTGCCTTCAAGGAGCTGAGTCCTGCGTGAGAACAGACAGGTGTCTGTGTTCCGGTGGTGGGAGGCAGCGAGAGCCCTGGGAGGACCTAGGTAGACTAAACCCCTACATCAGGCAGGGTTAGTGATGGCATGCTGAGTATTAGCGGAGTTGAACTATGGTAGTCAGCGCACGATGGCATAGCATGAGATGAAGCTTCCAGGCAGACGAAACTGCCGATGGGAGAGAGTGGAGGCAGGAGGAGAAAGAGCCGCTCAAAGTTACCTCTAGTGGTGTCCATGTAACTGCAGCGTACGGCACTGCGGAGCGCAGCAGTTCTCAACCTGTGGGTCTCGACCCATTTGGGGGTTGAACGACCCTTTCACAGGGGTTACCCGATTCATAACAGTAGCAAAATGACAGTGATGAAGTAGCAACGAAAATCATGTTATGGTTGGGGGTCACCACAACACGAGGAACTGTATGAAAGGGTCACGGCAGGAGGAAGGTGGAGAGCCACTGGAGTAGAGGGAAGGGGAGAGGTGAGCACGGCAGTAGTGCAGTCTCGTGTTATGACCTCGACACAGGATTGTTTCCCTTATCCAGCAGCTAGGAGTTAGCCAGGGAAGAAGTTTAACTACCAGGCACGTTCAGAGCTGAGGTTGAGAAGAGATCATTCTGGATCCATGGGAGCCAGGAGTGGAGGTTGGAACATCGGAGACAGGGCTGCAGTTGTCAGCCCTCAGGCTGACCTATGCCGGTCATGGGGACGAGGGAGACATGTTAGGGCCTGGACAGGCCCCTGGTGCTCATCCAAGCCGCGGCCTGGCCTCTGTTCATGATAGAGGCAGGGAGCCTCACATACCACCATGGCACTGGAGCTTCTGGTTTTAAGAGTCAGAATATGTCTGAATTTTAACGAAATCTCTCAGTTAAGAGAACTGTAAACTATTTAAAATACTGTGTCAAACTGACCAATCTTGTGCAGGATAGAGGTAGCCTGGAGGCTGCCAAGGTACAAGCTTTGGGTTTGGGAGCTGGAGCAACAATGAGAACCAGAATTATGGCTGCTTCAAGACCGTCAAACCCAAGTCCTCACCACCACCGAGGCGCCCGACCATAGCGACCAAACAGGATAGGATAGAACTGCCCCTGCGAGTCTCTCAGATGATGATTCTCTCTAAGACTTATCCACTAGATGATGTCCTTCAAATGGAATAAGAAAAGAGTGTGTGTGGGGGGGGGGGGTTGCAATTGACAAATACTTGGATCTACTTATATGGTAAGGAGGAAATGAATAGAGAGGGGAAGGAGAGACTATCAGTGCCCCAAGGTCTTTTAGAAGCAAAATGAATGGGGTTCTGGGGCAGATGGGAGGGTTATCTTGATGAGATAAGGGTGCGTCTGGATATCAGGGTGTTTGGAAATTGGAGGAGTGACAGGAATAACCCCCCAATGGCTTTGGTTGTGGGGGTGTGTTCATACGTTTGTGCACAGGTGTATACATTTACACGTGTGTATATGTATGTTTGTGCACACACATGGGTATGTGTATGTGTGTGTACAATCCACTCTGGGAATTAAGTTTGGAGTGAACCATGGTTGAGGAAGCAAAGGTACAAAGGGGCAAAGGAAACATGCTGGCAACAAAGGGGTTGAAGTAACTTTAGAAATAGCTAAATATCCAGGTGGGCAGATCAGTTCTGTGACACCAGGCTGCGTGGTCAAGTCTGTGGAGGCCTAGAGCAGAGTACCATTCCAGGATGAAGAGACAGGACATTATCCTAGCCCTGGGTGGGCGAGGCCCCTTCCTACAGTGACACTGGTTTCCTAGGCAATCCTTTACATGGAGGACCCTCTCCTCCTCCTCTCCATCTTCTGTGGTTGATGTTTCCTTTGATACTTTCCACCAAAACACTCATTCGAGTTCATCTCAAGTGTTGTAACATCATTATCTCTCACAGCACAACTACAAGAAGATCTTTAAAGTAGCAATATCTATTATTTATAACTACCCCCCACCCCAAATTGAACTGCTATTAAGGTGAAGAGAAGTGGCCCTATAAACAATGATAAGTCTTCATAGAGTACCTTTGATCAGCACCAATAAAAAGTGTAATGTTCCTTTATAAACACAAGCAATAGAAGTAACCATACTTGCAGGAATCTGACGGCAGGTCACCTTTTTTTTTTAATTACTTGGGTATGTTAGGTCATTGGGAGGAGTTTCAACCTCCTGTGACATTGTAAATATCTAAAAGCATGTCTCTGCCTCAGGGATTCCCAAGCGGCAAAAGTCCAAATGCACCGGAAAATGTCCTTTCCCACGGATTCGATTTGGTTTACATGAAATACTCTTAAAGGTGATTCAAACCTTTAAATCAACGTGTGAACCCTTGTTTTAGAATTCGGATGCTGTTGTTTATTTGCTACCAGCATCCCTGGTTGAAACAAACTCTAAACACCAATGGCTACGAACAAAGGGTGGGCAGTTCAAGTCCACACAAGAGAAGGGGCTTCCAGGAAAGCAGTCATTTCAAACCCTGTCCAAGAAACAAATATGTGCCCGGAAAGCTTCCTAAAACCATACCATCATTTACCGTGGGTCTGCAAAAGAGTCCCTGGAGATGGTTTTCTTTTAAGAGAGAGTACATAATGTCCGTTGGACCTCAGTGGAGTTAACTTGACAACAACAGAAAGCTTGGGTGGACCCTCAGGGGCAGCGGACTTGTGTTACTGATCGAGGGCCAGTTCTGCACAGGGGGGGGCAAGGGTGACCCCACAAATTCCAAGAGCGTGACCCACGTCAATGAACTACACATGTAGAAACTGCTGAGTCGGTGGGCATTTTCCATGTCTATTTGCAATTGCAACAAAATTCTTAAGTTTCTAAACCTCAAAATAAGGAAAAACTAAATAAGTACCCCAAACCCTTACAGGGCACAGTTCTACTCTGACATACGTGGGTCGCCCAGTGTTGAAATTGGTTCAGCGACAGCTGGCCTTGAGTTTGCAGTAGACTACTTAACCCATCATTGCATGTATTTCTAGTATGATAAAATAGTGAATTTGGAGCAATACGAAATACTGGGGGGCGGGGTGGGAGGAGACCTGTTCATTTCCCTCAGCCCAAATCCTAAAGCAGTTGTGGTGTGCTTTTGATACTGTGATTTCAAATCAAGACTTCTGCTCGGCCCCTCAGAGGAATTTACCAGTTTTATAAGTGTGTCCCCCCCTCCCCACCTAAAAACACCTTTCCCCCTCTGCCTGACAAACAGCAGACAGGTGCTTCCCAGGGTCAACTCCACCCTCCTTTGAAGGCCACTCTGTGCTCTGCCCTCACAGGACAGTGCTTATCACCATGCCTGGTCTGCTGAGAGGTTGCAGACCGAGGCAGCAAGGATTCACCCAAGCACCCCTTCCCCCCAGGACTTCTACGACCCAGGCCTGGAGTCGTCCGCCACCGCTAAGCTGGATGACTTGCAGCGTTCCTGGGAAACCTTAAAAAATGTGGTACGTCTCCACACCATGGCTTTTCAAGCCCACTCTCCCCAGCTACCTCTTATGAAATCCGGGTACCGAGTTTACACAGAGTCCCCTCTGTTGGGCCACCGAGGTGAGGCAGTGAGGAAACATGTTGTAATCGGGGAGATAGGAGGCTGGGAAGCATTAGGTAATATCCCCTTTCTTGTCTAGATCAGCGAGAAGCAGCGTACCCTCTACGAAGCCTTGGAACGGCAGCAGAGGTATCAGGACTCCCTGCAGTCCATCTCCACCAGCATGGAGGCCATGGAGATGAAGCTCAACGCGAGTCTGGAGGCAGGCAAGAGTCCTGAGAGTCAGATGGCTGAGCACCAGGTAAAAACCACTGTGGCTTCTGTGTCTGGCTCCATCCCTGTGGCCTCTGTGTCAGAGATCAAGATGTGCTTGAAGTCCATCAGCCTTGACAGAGGCCCCCAGGTCCCAGATGGAGATGGTTTCAGGACTTTCCTCTGGCAAAGGGAAGCTCAGAGGGACAGACAGACTGGAAACCCAGCTTTGGTTCTAAGGAGAGACATCTCGAGGTTGTCCATGTTGCTTGTCCATTTTCGTTACCCAAATCACTTGTCCTGATGGCTGCTAAGATGATTTTGACTTGTGGTCAGGATACAAGTGTGCACATAGCTACCGTCTCTGGTTATTTGTTGAAAAGGGGTTCCAATAAGAGTGGGCATCTTGCCAAGATTAAGGAAGCGATTAAGCCTCAGCTTTTAGTGGGCAGAAAAGCAGTTGAAGAGTAGGGAGTTTATACCTGGGAAGGCCAGGAGATGGAATTGACCCAAAGGCAACCAACAAGGTATTTGACTCTTGTGATTTGTCCTGACTTGACTTGTTTTCAAAGGCTTGGGGGAACCCTGCAAAGCTTCAGTTTTACAGATAAGCAAACCTAACTCAGAAAGCTAGTGTTAAAAAAAGAAAAACACAGCAACCACTTAAAATGAAATGTGCCTACATTAAAATCTGGTTAGTGCCTTAACAATAGAATTAAGTGTGTTATTATATCATAGGCAGACTTAAATGTGCAGTAGGGTCTAAGGACACTGAAACCTGTGTGCACCTAGATATTTAGTCATCTTGGTGTGGGGGCTGCTGCCTGCTCTGGACCCCAGCCCCCAAAGCATGGGACAAATCTAAAAAAACATTGGAACATATATATTTTTTCAGATATATATTTTTAATGAACTTAAATTTTAGGATCATAAAATTGTGCAGAAAGAATAAAAACGTTTCTCGGCACTTCTTTCCCACCCACCCTTCCTCCAACACACACACACACACACACACACACACACACACACACACACACCTATTATTAGCATCATGCATTTGCTTGGCACGTCTGTTATCCTTGTTCCAGATGACTAATAAGAATCACCTAGCTTCTATCAGTACTCACTCTTTGTATGACCCTGTGGGTTAGAAAAATACCATGTGTTCAGCAGTACAGGATCATGCAGGAGGAGAGTTCCCCCGTCCTTAAATCGGAGACATTTTCAGATGCAAAACATGAGCCGTCAAAGGCTGGTGCACTAAGTGTGTCTAGAAAGGAGTTATGGCTGCTCTAAAAGTAAAACCCTACATTCCGTTTTTCCTCTCATTTGCAGCGTTGTCACTTCAGCGTCAGCAATACCCTTGGAATCTGCTCCCATTGTTCATGGGCTGTAGTCTGGGATAGTGTCTTAGGCTGGGTTCTCTAGAGAAGCAAAACCAGGGACATTCATACATACATGTATATAGAGAGAATTATCTCAAGAAAATGACTAACATGGTTGTAACAACAGACAAGTCCAAGTCCAGTCAGGTTCCACGTCCATCTCCTGACTCAATTGCCTGTGCCAAGATCAGCAGGAAGATGACAGACTGATAGCTGCAGAGGTGAATGGGTCGGAGGTCGACAAGTCAGATGGCCGCTGCTGAGGACTCCCAGAATCAGCAGGCAATATGGCAGGTTGTTGGCTCAGGTCTCTCTTGAACTAGATGCAAGATCTAGACTCAGCAAAAGCCAAGCAAGCTTTTCCACATCATCCATTTGCATAGGAAGCAGGCTACATCCCCCGGGAAGCATCCTTTGAATTTATTGCAGTCTGAGTAAGGGTGCTATGTCTCACCCTCATCTTCTTACAACTGATGGGCTGATCCCACGATTGAGGTAATTGCAGTGTGTCAGGGCACTTCATGGGGGCTGACGAAGTCTGAACTGCCAAACCACTGAGAATCCCGATCTGGTTAAGTTAACATAAAACCTCGCTCTCACAGATAGGACTGCATCATTCTTCAATATAGCAAATGCTTTCAATATAGCAGAATGCTAGGAGGATTTTATCTAAAGCAGCATATTGAGACACAGCGAGTTCAGGTCTGTGATACTCTTGTTGTAACCGCCTAAGACAGAGACAGAATGCTTGTCAACTGTCTTGTAGCTCTTCTTTTCATCACACAACCTCTTCCCGTCCTTTCTGCAATCCCAAAGTCACCCATAATCTTGGCGGTTTCGGGAAAGGACTGCTGTGTGAGTCTGAAATAGAATTAAGCTGGTTTACCTAGACTCCGTTGATGGTGCAGATGGTGAATGCGCTCAGCGGTAGTGAAAAGGCAAGCGAGTGGTTGGGAAATGGAGGGAGGGGAAGCCAGTGGCTAGGTGGTAGACGAGCGTTACCTTTCTGTGAAGGGGAAGGCAATATAAAATAAGAGGAAGATTGGCAAGGAGATGATGGAGGCAGGGGAAGAGACGGGAGAGTGTACAAGAACAGAAGGCATTTTTGTGGAGACAGATACCGTTACATGCATAATCCCCATGGGTAGATAACTGGGTTGGCATGCAGGATGAATGGGTGGGGGAGGATGAGTGGGAAGGGCGGAAAGGAAGGGAAGAAGGAAGGGAGGGTGGGGAAGAAAGAGGGAAGGAAAGATGGGAAGGAGGAAGGAAGCACAGTGGGTCTAATCGCCCGAAAGGCTTTCTGCCTTTGTAGCGAGTCCTGCCATTCTGCTTCTAAAGAAACATGCCAAGGAAAGCCACATGGGACACAGTTCTGACCTCCATATGCCTCTCCACCTCCCTTCAGGAGCCTTCATTCCCAAGACCCTTCACTGGCTCCCACAGGATTTAGAACTTCATGACAAAAGGCCAGCTGGCTGGCCCTGACAATGCAGGGTTCCTACCCTGAAAAAGCCAGTGACCTCCCGACTCCCCCACACCTTGTCTGCTCATCATATTCACCTGAGAAGACACAAAGCAAACACAGGGCTAAATCCTGAGTCTGTTCAAAGGATTTGATGGTGAACATTTAAGAGCATCAGTTAATCCCGAATATTAGAAATCAGGGGCAGGTCTGTGACTTGTCTCGTCATGCAGGTCAGCCATGCATCCCTCTAGCCTTCTCCTCTTCTAGTCTGGAGGAGATGGTGATTCAATGGTGGGGGTGCCTGAGTCAATGGTGGGGACCTGCCACTGAGGCCCAACAACTATGTTAGCACTGTGGTGAGAGAAGGACCATATGATGAAATAAGAGATCATTGTGTGTAACTCAGTCTTATCTCCCCAAAGCTAACATTTTTCTCTGACCTACTTTTGCTAACTTCTACTGAAAATGCCCAAGTTCTACAAAAATACAAGGTAGAGCTGCCCACACGAAAAGCCTACTGGTACCACAAACATCAAAATCTGCTCTTAGCTCTGGAAGGGTGCTAAAAAAACCCACCGCAAGCTCAATGATGGGATGACTGCTTCTAAATTTCAACAGAAGGATGAGGAAGAAGTCCAGGGTGCTTTTTATAACTCCTTACACTCAATAGAAACACTATGATCGCCTTGTATTTTCCCAACACTCTTGAAAATAGTAATGTTTTTTCAAAGAGCTAACCTAATTCCTACTTTTTTTCCTCTCTCTCAAAACATGTGCTAAAATCTATTGAATTGGATAGAGACCCCTGGCTTTCCTGGCATCTCCTCTAGTGTGTACTCTCGGTCTAAGTTCAGGATGTATGTGCAAGTGCGAGCCAAGGGATGGCTAGTTTATGTGCATGTTGATTCCTCTGTGATAATGACCTTCACAGTTATGGATGGCCAAGGCTTTAGAAGGAAGTCTGGTGGTTAAAGCGCTTGTCTACTAACAAAAAGGTCTGTAGTTGAAACCCGCCAGAAGCTCAGTAGGAGAAAGATATGGCAGACGACTTCCAGAAAGATTCATTTTGCACTATCCAGAGCAGGCATCCTCAAACTACAGCCCGCGGGCCACATGCATCCCACCGAGGACATTTATCTGGCCTGCCGGGTGTTTTTGCCCCTTTTGTTTTTAATTTCATAATAAGATATGTGCAGTGTGCATAGGAATTTGTTCAAACTATAGTCCGGCCCTACAACGGGTCTGAGGGATTGTAAACTGGCCCCCTGTTTAAAAAGTCTAAGGAACCCCTGACCCAGAGAATCCTCTCATGTCCCTAGGAGATGATTGATAATATTCTCTCTCATAAATAGGTCACCAGATTTTAACATTGGTAAAGCGGGACACCAGTGATAAAACGCATATCCTGGCGAAATAGCCACATGGCAGTCGAAAATTGTGTACCCTAGCTTGTCGTGCATTCTTTCCAAAAATTGGGACTTTTAAAAAATTCTGTGGGATGCGGGACAAATTGTTAAAAATCGGGAACTGTCCCACCAAAAGCGGGACATCTGGTCACCTGATCATGATGTCTAGTGAACCTAAGACAAAAATAAATCATAGCTACATGGATGGATTTGGGGCTCCCAGTTAATTCTTAGCCCCAATCTAAGCACAATTAGTTTTAGTCCTGATCATATTCAATACTCACCCTCATGAAGATATGACTGAAGATATGAGTGCTATAGAAAAGTGTGGTAAAAAACAAACAAATGGTGCTGAAATATCAGAAAGAATAGTGTCTGGGTTTGTAACACGTTTTTTTTCTGCATACATGCAGCCATCAACACATGCATCGCACATGCGCAGTGAAGCATTAACTAAGTCCACATGGAAGAAACAGTTACCTGTGTGATCCAAGGAGGGTAAATAATAAAATCCAAATCTAAGGGAGAGAATGGTATCAGGGCCTAAGTTCTGAAGACCCGGTTTGCAGAAGGCTGTTGGTGACAGTGGAAGCCCAAAGCCACTTGTAAGATCCCCACATGGATTAAGCCCCCGTAGAGTTCCCCTGACCACAGTTAAGGGTTGTGAACAGCCTGGTTATCATACGGAGAGCATTTTAAAGTTGATTATGCAAGACATGGTAGGTTAAAATGTAATGAAGTTGTTTCTCATTTTTCGTATTTTCTGTTTTCTTTTCAACTGAGGTTTTCCTCTGTTTTGTTTTGTCATTGTTAGTGGTTTGCTGATTTGTTTGCTTCCTGCTTGTGTTCTGTATGATTTTCTGTGTATGAAGTCCAGCACAGGTGACTCGATAGGGATAATAACTGGATTAATAATTACCTAGAGGCATGGCAGGGAGCTTGAGGGGAGTAGGGGAGCTAACCAAAATGAGTCTGAGAAGAGAATGTTCTGGAATAGATTGTGGTGATGTTTGCACAAGTCGTCTTGATGGGACTTAATGACTAAATGATCTGATATGCGAATTCTATGCCAATCAAACGATTTAAAAACACAATGAAAGAAAAACAACAAAAGATCCATCCTGGCAATCTCATGAGGCGGCTCTGCTTTGTCCTAGAATAAGTGGAGCCAGCTTGCTCCCTAGAAGTGAGGATAGGGAGACTCTGTTGCATTTACTTTCGATAGGTCATCAGGGGAGACCAGTCCCTGGAAAGGAATCTAACGCCTGGTCCAGTAGAGGGGCAGCAAGAAAGAAGAAGACCTTTGATGAGACGGCTGGGTACAATGGCTACAACACTGGACTCAATGTCACAGTCAGGAGGATGGTGCAGGCCGAGCAGTGTTCCCTTCCGCTGTGCCTGGGAGCTCCTTAGTCAGGGCTCCTAACAGGCACACATTAGGTTGCTGTGAGTCAGAATGGATTCGATGGCAAGGGGTTTTAGGAATTGGAACACCTGTCCACGGACGACACTTTGAGAAGCCCTCTCTAGAAGATTGCTGATAGGAATATCAACGTGTCTTTGAGGCAGGTACAGGCATGGGACATAGAAAGTTCTCATTACAAGAATGAAAAATACAGCGAGCTACAATAAAATGATGAACCTCTTTGTGTGTTTAAGTCACCATGAAAACAGAATCATGAACAGATTTTCAGCTAGTTTAAAAGCCATGCTACGAAGTTGGAGAAGCCACCTGCAGTACTCACAACCAACAGAAAATCTGAAAGAAAAAAAAAAGAAAAGAAAACCCTACCTGTCAGTCAGGAAAGGAAAGACACGATAAAAGATGGGAGAGGATTTTGATAGTTACAAGAGGAGAGAGCCAGGTGGCCAGGAAGCATATGAAAACACTGCTCAAGCTCATTAGTCAGCAGGGAAATCACATCGAATCTACTCTGAGACACCATTAGACACCTACTACCTAATGCTGTTGAATCAAGGTTGTCTCATAACAACTCTAGTGGAAGGACGGAGTCGGTCTATCTCCCATCTCTATGGAAGCAGACTGTCACAACTTTTTCCTGGGCAGCCACTGGTGACCTCAACCCATCTGCCTCTCTACCAGATGAGCACTTAAACACTGTGCCAGCAGAGCGCCTATGAACCCTCGGTGGCTGTTCCGTGCCATCAAGTAGACGCCAACTCATAACTCATGGCAGCAGAATGAAACCATTGCCAGTCAGTCATTTGCCATCCTCCTCGTTGTTAGTCCATTGAGGCCACTGTTGCAGCTCCTGTGCCATTCCTTCTCCTGGGGGCCTTCTTCTCTTGCACTGATCCTCTACTTGGCCAAACATGATGTCCTTCTCCGGGGCAGTGGTGGGTGGGTTTGAGCAGCTGGTCTTGCAGTTAGAGCCTCAAATCACCCACTGGACCACCTGGCCCTGGGCCAGCACGAGGAACAGCTGAAGCTTGGGAATGCTTTCTGGGTGCTCAGAACCCACATAGGGGCTTCCAGACAGAAAGAGCTGACTATCGTTCCCGTCAAGATTATAGACCAGAAATCACCTCCAGGGAGTTCTGCTCTGTTACACGGTGTCTGGAGGCATCAGAAAGCAGCTCAATGGCACCTACCACCACCACCAAGGACCCTAAGGTGGGCGAGAAGGAAAGGCCTGCGATTTGCTCCTGAAAGGCAGTCAATGAAAGCTGTATGGATCACCATGGTGTGATGGGAAACCAGTCATGGGTCTGGTTCAGACCCAGCCAGTGGCCCTTTTCTGTTGTCCACGGAGTCACCGTGAATCCTCAACTAACAACAATGTCGGAGAAGGAGCAGCCAGCCAGGGAGATAAACAAGAAGAGTGTCGGATACTTCTCTCATATCATTGCGGGTCCTAGATGGGATAGGCAGGCAGGACTTCTTTTTTTAGACTCGGGTGAAATCCGGAATGCACAAACGTCATGTCCAGGAAGGAAGTTATGGATTTGACTTCCGACAGAGACCCGTAGGCTCGCAGGCACAATTGAGCATACGTTCCTCACATCACAGATGTGCCTGTGGGGACCCAGAACAAGAAATTACCTTGTTCAGCCCTGCTACAGTTAGGGATGGAAATGGTTTCACAATCAGAAATGTTCTGCCAGGCAGTGGCTGCTTTCATTTTACAAGTTTAGTCAGTCCCCAATTAGCCCATCAAACGGCTCTTTGGTGACCTATCTTCCACGGATCTCAGTGCGACTCAGGGAAGTGACCTGGTACCCAGTCAAAGAGTGTGATGCCACCCTCTCCCCTGCAGGCACTGATGGACGAGATTCTCATACTCCAAGAAGAAATCAGTGAGCTGCAGTCTTCTCTCTCAGAGGCGCTGGTGTCCGAGTCCCCCGAGTCGGACCCAGTAGAGCAGCTGGCCCTGCAGACAACGCTCACTGTCTTGGCTGAGCGAATGTCCACCATCAGGATGAAGGCATCTGGGAAACGCCGGCTCTTGGAGGTAACAGCCACGCCCAGGGTGTCCCTGGTGCCTTGAGTTAACTTCCAAAGTTGTGGTCACAAGCCCGCGGACTTATGATGGGATCCGCCTCGTGATGGTAGCCCACTCTTCAGGTGGGGGCGTTGGGTTTCAGGAACGTTCTCGTGAACAGAGCATGGAGTCCTGGGTCATTAGGAATAGGCCAGACTCAGAACAGGCAGGCAGAGTCATGGTTGAAGGTTTGCACCATGGTTGGCTCTGTTGCATTAGAGGCACCCTGGTGTCACATTGCTTAAAATAACTAGCTTTGAACATGCCAGCCATTCCATGGGAGAAAGATGTTTAAACATGGATATTCTAAGAATCATTGTGGTTGTTTTTAAATCTATGAAAACCAAACCCTCCTTCCTGTTGGACTGCTAAGAAAGGTAGGTGGTTAAAACCCACTAGTCACTCTGAGGGAGAAGGATGAGGCCATGAAACCTAGAAAGGGCACTAGGAGTTGGAATCGCCCTGATGGCAGTAGGTTTGGTTTTAATGGGTATAGTCACTGGCAGTCAATCCTAAACATGTTTAACTCATACAAATACTATGAGAATTCTGATTCCTATGCTACCCATTTGAGATACTACTTCATACAAACACTAGTTTTAGAAACAGGAATGTTATGTATTGGAAAGCATCCGCTTTCCTTTTACTTTTTTTTAAATAATCTTATTGGGGGCCTCGCACAATTCTTATCACCATCCATCCATCCATTGTGTCAAGCACATTTGTACATTTGTTGCCATCATCTTTCTCAAAACATTTGCTTTCTACTTGAGCCCTTGGCATGTTTTCCTTTTTCTCTTGCTATTCTTTTATAACACTTTTATAGCATATAGAAAATATCATATTCTTACTCATATACTCTACATGAATACTCTTAAAGTATCTCCCCCATATATCAACAGGCCCTATCAGCACATAATTGATCATCACAGAATTGATTGTCACTCCTTTTTTATCATATGGACTGAATAATATTTTACATAGTTGCCAATTATTTCAATTACCACAACCCTAGGCTTAGGGATATAAGTTAATCCTAGTTTCACTTATTAGAAAATTAGTAAAAATTTTTATTTCTTATTTTGTAAAATATTAAATTCAACGTGCCTACCTTATTAATATCATTTTAATGACTTAGAGTATTTAATTTAAATATCTTATTGACAACCAAATATATTTTAATAAAGTACATAGAGTGTGTTATCCTTAGAGCTGAGTTTTCCATTCACTCATATTGTCCCAGGTTCACGCTGTGGAAAGCTT
Organism: Tenrec ecaudatus; assembly: GCF_050624435.1. NCBI lineage: Eukaryota > Metazoa > Chordata > Mammalia > Afrosoricida > Tenrecidae > Tenrec > Tenrec ecaudatus. Next base: position 15,678,479 of record NC_134536.1, read on the forward strand.
ACAGAGTGTTTCAGAATGAAGTGCTTGACTTGGATATTTTTTTTTAACTCGTGACTTTGATTTTTCTGCCATCATTGGGGAAAACTTAGCGATCTCACCTAAAATTTAAAAATTCTGCCTTCACTCAGAATACAATGGTACTAATTTCCTCTGTAAGCCTTCCCCTGAACCACAAACCACAATCAGATGTTGGGTGGGTGGAGAGCATCATCATAATAATGCCGGCCCTGCCTGCACCTTTGTGGTGGCTGCCCTGCCAGATGGGCTCTTACCCCATGCTCCTCAGCTTACCATGCGGTCCTGTCAGGTGCCACTGGGTGGGTCCCAACTGTAGAGACCTTATTATGCCCAACAGAAAGACACACCGCACCACCCTCGCCACGGGTCTCGGTGGGAGCCCATGGTCTCAGCCCCCGTGGCAGTCCGTCTCCTCTGAGGAGCTCTCTGGCAATATTTCTTCCCAGACAGAGGTTTGTCCTTTTAGCAATTCATGATGCTTTCAATATTTTTCTCCAGCACCACAATTCAAATGCGTCGATTCCTCTGTCTTAACCAGTTTACCGAAGTTCTCACCAACCCTGTTCATTTCCCAGACATTGCCAGTCATGTGTCTGCTGCCATTTACGAGCTGCTTCCCGCCACTGTTGTGTTCTGATCCTCGGCCCATTGTCATCAGTTACAGTATGCTTGGTCCTATGGACAAATTGTTTAGAAATCTCCAATTCTCGGTGCACGTTATGATCATCAGGAGGCCTTTTGAAAAAGACTCATTTTAACACTCAGCATTGCCTAATTCTGAAATAGGATCTGAGCATGTACTTAAGTGTATATTTTAAGTTTCACGGGTAATTCGCAGACGTTTAGCCCAGAGAGAGAACGATGGTTCCACAAGAACTCAACTTCCGGGCGTTGACCAATGCTTTCACTCCCTCAGGAAAAACTCAGCGATCACCTGGAGGCACAGCGGCAGGAGCAGGCCCTGCAGAGGTACCGCTGTGAAGCCGATGAGCTGACCCACTGGCTCCTGAGCACGAAAGCCTCCCTGGACACGGCCCTGGGCACGGTGCCCACAGAGCCCATGGACATGGAAGCTCAGCTAGAGGACTGCCAGGTACCACAACTGGTCTCAAAGGGAGGTTCCAACATCTGAAAGGGCACTTTTCACTACGGGAAACAAAGTAAAATGATTTGGTATCATTCTAGAATCTTCTGTAACCCTTGCCATTTTTACATTTAGAAATCAGAAAAAGAATACATTGTAAAATACATTATTATTCAACACATTACATAATACATTATAAAAGCTGAAATGAAATCCAAATTTGCATAGTTCTTTTGCAAAATTGAACCAAAATAGTATCTATTCTTTGGCAAATCTTCAGCTTCCTACAGGATATTTTTGAAGTCTAGCGTAGCCTAAAGGAGCCCCGTGATGGGTGGGTTGAGCAGCTGGCTGTTGACTGCAAGGTCAGTGTTTGAATCCACCGGCCACTTCATGGCAGAAAGATGAGGCAGTCGATTGCCCTAAAGACTCACAACCGTGGAGCAGTTCTCCTTGACCCTGCAATGCCCCTCTGAGTTGGAATCCACTCCATGAAGGCGGGCTTGGTATCTAGGCCCAACCCCTTAAGACATCTCCATGGGGCATGAGTACAAACCCAGGAGCAGAGGTAGTCTCAGTAAATCAGACAGAGGGTGAAGAACGCAGCAGGGATTGCCTACAGGTGTTCTGTTGCAATTTTGGATATAATTCTATAGACTTTTAAGAAAAATTTGGGGAATACTGTGAGTTAATAGGCATACAGGCAGTCTCAGCATAAGGAAGATTGTTCCCCGAGAATGTACTCTGCAGGAGTTAACGCGCGGAGGTGATTCACACGAAGGCTTTTGTTGGAGTATGATTCTCTTACCTTTTAGTATGGAAATTTCAAACACATATATAATTTTAAAGTATGTCTCATGAAGCTCTGTGTACCAGACATGGAATCCTGAGCAGTCATGAACAGATGACAACAGATTAGCCTAAACCCCTGGGTGAGCTGCTGTCCTAATGAGCTCTAATATACATTAAATCAGCATATCTCTAAAAAAATTCATCCTAATCTGTAGGGTTAATTGTCATTTTTCATGATATCATGCATTTCTCATTTAAACTATGAGAAAAGAAATAAAAAGGATTCATCCATGAACAATAAATTTTTCTTCATCTTCTTAAGGAATTATATAATACACCAATTTGGCCATTCCTATTTAAAATTTAAGACTTGCATGTAGTATGTTGTTTGTTATAATTTAGTTTTAAGTTCGCTAGGGAATTTATCTATGTGTATCTGTTCTTGATGGTACAGCACAATTAGCGCTTCACATGCAAATGTTCTCGATCCCTTATGGTTGTCTTTTCCAATGTTTCTTTGTTACAAACAGCCAGCTATTTTTAGTATCTCCTTCTAAAAGTTGAAATTACCCGAATGAAATTATAGAAATAGGCAACTATTTCCCGGTCAATTAAAACCAAGCATTGAAACAAGTTGTATCAGAAATATGACAACTTTGGTGGCACAGACACCGTGTTCAGCTGCTAACGACATGGTGACATTACTGAGAGGCCCCTGGAGGAAGGTCTAGATATATCCTGGAAACATCAGCTCGATGGAGCAGAGATCTGCTCTGATGCACATGTGTTAGTGTCCACTTGATGGCGACTGGTCAGTGGTCATTGTCCTTTGGGGCCCTTACAGAGAATCAGAACCACATCCTGCCTTCGGGGACCCTAGACACTTTCCTTCATGGGCCCCCACCTCCACAAAATAGCTAAGAAGTCAAAATACATATTTCGTCAATGCTTTTGTTTAAAGTCAAAATATACGCTGAATGGATTCATGATCCACTATTCATTATGTTTATGTTTAATTTTTTCTTCTGGTTTTAAGAGACATTAAACAGAAAACATCTGTATGTGTCTCCTGCCTAATGGTAGAGCCCACCCTGCACAGATTTACACAAATTTCTCAAAAATCATGCTCAGGAAATCATCCTGTACACCTCATTTTGTTCAAAAGTGGGAGAAAGCGGAGACATTCCACTCTGGACAGGAGTGAATCTCGGAAACCCAGAGACCGTTCCAGCCTCTCCTACAGGGGGCACTAAAAGGTTCAGTCCTTTCCATGGCAGTGAGTTTGAGCTTTGAGTTTGCTTTAAAAAATGGACTCTTCCAAGTTCTATTTTGGGGCTCAAAGCTATATGATTTTTAAAGTTGATGGCTTCTGCAGTTATACAAGAAAATAAAACAACTTTTTCGTGAAAACAAAAAGTGACTTGAGGGACTACCCCTCGGGAGTACATTTCAAAAAGCTCTGAGAGAAGGACAATGACCAGACGCTGATTTCTCTAGGAAAACGCCACCTAGTCCGTTTGGCTTGTGCTGCTGGCTGTGTCACCTTTCCTTAGAGGACCGGAAGGAGGGAGGTTATTTTGTGCCTTTCTTGCCCTTCCGTTTCTATTTAGAGGAAAGCCGTGTGGCACTAGAGAGCTGGCGCAGAGTAGGAGGTACATTTTCTAAGAAAGCTTTCAGAAATGTAAGGTTAAACTGCATCATGGAATATTTATATATGTGTGTTTATATAATATATACTGAACTAATTACAGCAAACCTGGAAAAAATACCAACCCCCCAAAGCAAGGCCTCAGAAGGATTTCATGTGGGAAGGTCTCCGCATGGGTGGTCTCTCTATGTCCTGAGACATAGACTTGCCTTCGGAACACAAGAATGATAGGCTAGCCCCGAACCCACGCTCTTTTCTCTGGATCTGTTGTTGTCTGTCAGTCCTGTTTGCCATGCATTTTTCTTACATGTGTCTTGTTAAATAATAAGATCCTAATCCCAATTCTAAAAAAACAAAGACAAGAAACATTAAGATGCTCAGGCAGCTTTATTTTGTTTTGTTTAATATGGTGTTCTTGAGGACCTTGGAAAAGCTAGGAAAAGGTCGGCCTATTTCTGAAGCCCGAGGGCAGCTGGTGCTCCGGGCAAATCGCCTCTGGCTTTTGTTGCTGCAGAACATGCTGGTGGAGATCGAGCAGAAGGTGGTGACCCTATCGGAGCTCTCGGTCCACAATGAAAACCTGCTGCTGGAGGGCAAGGCACACACAAAGGACGAGGCGGAGCAGCTGGCGGGGAAGCTGAGGACTCTGAAGGGGAGCCTCCTGGAGCTGCAGAGAGCCCTTCAGGACAAGCAGCTCAACATTCAGGTAGGTGCTCGGCCACCTCCAGCAAGGAGCCTGTGAGACAGGAGGAAAAGGTGCCCCCCAGCCCCCACTTGCACGCAAGTCTGGGCGTGCTGTTTCAGTGAACACTTGGGCGACATTTTTAAGTAGATTTTCAGAGGACTGCTGAGTGATAGACCGGAAGACAGGGAAAAGAAGGGGAAATGGAAATAATTAGCCAAGCCTCCCTGGTGGTGGTGTGGTTATGAGTTGGTCTGCAATCCACATAGTCAGCAGTTCGAATCCCCCAACAACTCCGTGGGAAAGAGAGTGGCTTGCTACTCCCATCAACAGTTCCCAGTCTTAGAAACCCACCATGGGTCACCGTGAGTCGGCATGGACTGGATGGCAGCGAGAGGAGGAGGGTGACTAGATGAAGGAGCCCCAGTGGAGCAGTGGGTTCCAGGTGGTTTGTTCAACACAAAGTCAGCAGTTTGAATCCCACCAGCCGCTCCCCAGAAGAAAGACGAGACTCTCTGCTCCCATAGAAATGTCCAGCGCAGAAACTCAAGGGGCATTTCCACTCTGTCCTGTGGGCCATTGTTGGTGGAATCCACTAGATGGCATGGATTTGATTTGGATTTCGGGGGAGAAATAGATTCTTTTTAAAAATTTAAACATAGAGAAGGGATTGAAGAAAAGATCCTATAGCACTATGGCACTTTTATTTCTCCTGCCTTCCACTTTTCAGATATTCTCAGGCTGTTTTTTGATTACGTGCCTGTAATGTTAGAATTATAACATTTCTCAGGGGACTTGAACTTTTCATTATTGTGTGTGGACTTTGTTGTTGCTTCTATGCTGCGACACTAGCGTTCCCTAGTAATGATTGCACCTTATAGTTCTACAGGCCTTTTGGGTAATATGTACCTGGTGTATCTTTTGTCTTCCCATTAATTTTTCAGCTTTCTGTGCCCTGTCTTCCATAAAGATCATTTAGCTACACTTTGTTGGTTTTAAAATTTTTATTTCATCAGAAAAGCTCTGATTGTTAAAGGTCAGATTTAGTCCACTTACATTTATTTGATCTCTGTAGATTTTCATGTCCCTTTTCTTAATTTTTCCATCATATTTTTGTCCTGCTCTGATTTCTTCTTTCTTTTAACTTTTGTTTTGGTATCACTGTAACTGTGTGTGTGTTTTCTCATTTGCTGTTGTTGATCAGTCTTCCTGTACTGTTTATCATGCATCTCTAATAAAGTCTTAGTTATTAGCTCAATATTCCCCCGGGAGATCCATGCAAGACACTTAGGGAAGCTTTCTTTCAGGTGTCTTCCATTCAGCTGAGTAGACTATGATTGTTCCGCATGTGAATTCTGCCCTCGTATATTACCCATCAATTAGTACCATTATTGACTCTAGAGAAACAAAGTATCCATTGTCACGCTGCCATGTACCACCTGTTGCTCCCTGTGGAGGAGCTTGAGCAGCAACAGCCACGTAGGTGTTTTTAAAACTCTTTGGTGAAGGGGATGATAGCAGGGGAAGACGTGATGAGTAGCATTAGAAATCAAGTTGTACAGTAAGTAAGTGACAAACAGCCAAAGCCAGGAGAGAAATAACAGGGGGCAGGTCCACAGGGAAGGCAGAGGAGGGAGGATTTGCCATTGTTGAAGGCTGGCCAGGAAGCCTCTCAGAAGTGACACCAGAAGACGTGACCCACGCCGACATGGAGGAGAGAGTTTCAGGCAAGAAGTCAAGATGTACAAAGGCTCTGAGGTGACATCCTGTCTGGCTGTTTAAAGAGGCCGGCGCAGGTCGAGTGGTGTGAGCCAGAGGGGAGGGGTAGCAAATGAGAACATGAAAGTAAAGCAGGGCCGGAGAGTGCTGGACTCTGATGGCAGGCATCATGTGGACATTGGCCTTTCTTCTCCAGAAGATAAGTTATTTGGGTATTGAAGAAGAGGGTGACACAACCCGATTTTAACCAGCAGGGTGGAAGTGAGGGGCCAGCTAGCAGGCAGTGTTAGTGTAGACATTTAGACAAATAAGCGCATGACTTACCTGAGGGACACCTCTTTGGTATTTGGGAGGAGGAGGTATTCAGTTGAATTTCATTTGGACGACAGCTTAGCTTCAGGCAGGTTATGCTGGAGATGTGTATGACCTGTCAAAAATTGGTTGAAATTCTGGGGAAAGACCTGGGCCAGAGTCATCGCCTCTGATGATACTTAAAAGTGGAGCCCCGCTCTGTGAAGGAGTGAGGGTAGATTCAGAAGACAATGACCTTGAACCAAGCCTTGAACCCTTCAACAAGAAGAGCAGAGCAGAAGGTGGAAGAGCCCGCCGGGGAGAGTCACCAAGAAGAGCCACTGGGTGGGAGGAAGGCAGAGTTTTCTTCCCGGGCTCCACTTGAAGACTGAATTTCACGGAGGAGGCTGGACCAGTGGAATCTTCAGCTGCTGGCAGGGGAAGTAAGAGGAGACCTGCTCATTGGCCACTGGGATGAATTAGCAACTGGGCGACCATTTGCGACTCCAGCCTCAGCTGTCTTGTTAACCTGGGTCAAGATAATAGCGTTCCATGTTTTGTGTCTCAGATAGGTAGCGTTTACCAAGTAGCTACTATGCCTGGTGATGTAGTGGATATGAACATGGGCTGCCAACCACAAGATCGACAGTTCAAAACCAGCAGCCGCTCTGCAGGATAAAGACAATGCTTTCAGCTCCTGGAAAGAATTACAGTCTTAGAAACCCACAGGGGACACTTCTAGTCTGCCCTATAGTGTTGACTTGATGGCAGTGAGTTCACTCTGCCAAAGGAGCTATGATGATGCTGTTGTGCAGGCACTGGACTGCCAACCGGAAGGTCAGCGGTTCAAACCTACCCGCTGCTATAGAAAGATGAGGCTCTGTGCTCCAATAAGCATTTACCAGCCTGAAAACTTAATATTGAGTCTCTGCAAGGCAGAATCATTCAATGGCACTGGGGTATGAAAAACAAACTCACTGCCATCGAGTCAGTTCTGACTCAGGATGACCCTATAAGTCAGGGTAGACTGTCCCTCGGAGTTTCAGATAGGCTCTTTATAAGAGTAGAAAGCTTTTCACCCATGAGGTAGCTGGTGGCTTCAAACTGCAGACTTCGAAGTTTACAGTAAGTTTAGGTTGTTGCTTGCTTGTTTCTTTGCTTGCTTGCCTACTCTGAAAATCAGGTCAAAGGGGAAAGAGTAGCCTGAGACTCACAGGCACACACTAGGAACTACAGAGCCCCTGAGTGATACAAACACTTAGTTCTTCCGCTTACCCTAGAAGTTGCTGGCTCGAACCCACCCAGAGATGTCTCAGAAGACAGGTTTGGCAATCTGTGTCTGAATGGTGAGAACCTTACAAATACTACAGAGCCGAGTTCTTCTGTGCACACACTGGCTCTTCACCCTGAGTCAGAATCAGTCCAACGGCTGCTCACCGGAAGCTCCAGGCTGAACCTCAGATGCACACAGAGCCGTTAGACCAGGCCAGGCATCCAGCTCCAAGGCCTCCAGCCTGGGGAGGACCCGAGTGGAGGCTTCAGTGGCCAGCTGGTCTCCAGACACAGCAGCAGCTGTCACACAGCTCCAGCCATGGTGACACCAGATATGCAGACACTGTCACCTAGCCCCCCAAGTCTCTCAAGAGAAAGGACATTTGGGGTTTTATCAGAAAGCTTCCATTGTGTAAAGGTTTTGATATCATACCAAACCATTTGTAGAGTCGGTATGGCAAAACCAACAGGGCCACAAGCCATACTTGACTCTTGGGCCATTGCGTTGTAGCCCCTGGTTCCCATCCTGGCTCCCCGGTGATGGGCTCGGGTGCTGGGGCACAGAGTCCCTGAACCCTGCCCTCCACCTTTCTTCCAGAAGGGCGTCTTCATGAGGAAAATAGAGAAAATGATCATTTTTAACTTAAGAAACAAGCAAATGAGAAACTTGTCTCAAGGAGGGTTTTAATGCAGGTAACACTCCTAGGGAGTGCTCAAATGGGAGTCGGGCGCACCATTTATCACGACAACAAGCTGTTTGTAGGGCACATTCTTTACCAGGGCAGGAACGCCTGAGCTGCACAAAGGCTAGGTTTGAGCTGAGCAGGGCTGGGCTAGCGTGCTGCCAACCCCTGTGGTGCCCACACCCAGCACTCCCTGCCAGTGGCCACAGGAATCAGAATCCTCTCAGTGGAGGGAAGCGCTGACTCCTCCCAGAAGTGCAAGTCTGACGTAGGAGACTGCAGTGTGGAGTGTCAATTCGGACAACTTGGAAGGTGTACTAAGTTGAAACAGCGTACTTCCTTTTTCTTCAAAACCTACAAGTTCCATCACCTTTTGTCTGACGGAATTTCTGGTGGTAAGCTGTCGCCAAGTCAGTCCCTGGACTCATGGCAAAGTCAGACACCCAGGGCCTAGATGCTCCCTGGGTCTGTGTCCCTCCCCACGGGCAGCTGTGGGATCAGACTGGTGAGACCTTTTGGATTTCCATGGGCTGAAGTTTTCTGCATGCGACATGTAATGGTAGGATGGTTTTATAGTGAGAGGCAATCATTTCCCCTCTGTAAGCATTGATTACACATTAGACTGTTGACTGTGAGGTTAGCAGTTCAAAACCACCAGGTGATCTTTGGGAGAAAGATGAGGCTTTCTACTTCCATAGAGAGTTACAATCTCTGAAACCCACAGGGGCAGTTTGACCCTGCCCTACAGGCTCGCTACAAGTCAGAATTGACTGGATGTCAGTGAGTTAAATTTGTGAGTTTTTCCTTTTTGAAATGTAAAAACATGCAAACCAAACCAAAAATGCCCAAGTCACTGACATTGAGTCAATTCTGACTGGTGCCATCCCAAGAGGCAGAACCTCCGCTACGGCTCCCTGAGCCTGCAGCTCTTTACAGAACCCTCGTTATAGATTCTTGTCATAGGAAGGACAGCGTCTCTCCCTGCAGAGGATGGTCATAATCCAGGGTTGATCTGAAATTTAGTTGGTGTTCACTGGAAAACGATGGTGACATTGAATGAAGATGTCGGGAAGGCTGAGCCCTTCAGGTGGACCTGGGATGACCCAAGAGTCCTCAGGGTGGCAGAGGGAATGGCTCACACTGGTGCCTCCATTCTTGGTAGCTCATTGGATTTCTTTATCTGTCAAAGCCTGATCAGTTCCTTTAGCCCTATAACACCTGAATTTTTAATTTCAAGAAAAATTTTTTTGTTTTTATACTTTACTTTCATAGTTATCAATATATGTATTAATACATACATTTAATTAAATGTTTCAAAAACGTCTTGCTCAGCATTATAGGGTTAGCTTGTCTGCAGAAGATCCCCTTCTCTGCATGGCTTTAAGGATTGACCATCATATCTGTTGAACTACGTGGCATCTTCCTTCAGAAGAAAGGAGCCCTGGTCTTGTAGCTGGTTCCACCCAGGGCTGCAAACTGCAAGATCAGTAGTTCAGACCCAGCAGCCGCTTGGTTGAAGATGGATGAGGCCGTTGCCTCCTGTAGAGACTGACAGCCTCAGAAACCCTAGGAAGCAGTTCAACTCCATCCTGCAGGGAGGCTGCGAGTCAGAACCCACTCCAAGCCTCTGGGTTTCAGTTTTGTTCTTTTCTGCAGAAGAAACCCAAGGTGATCTTATGCTTTATCATCTGTCTGAGGTGCAAAGCGTTGGTCCTACATGATTACTGAAATACTCCCGAAAGAAATGTTTTGTTTAATAGTGAGCATGGCCCAATCCTCCAGAGGCTTCCAAGGAATGTCCCTGGCAAAAGTGATGAATGCTCTCATCTTTCAAGATCCAAGTCAACCTAGCCACTTCCTATTGTCAGGACCTAGGAGTCACAAGAAATGGTGGCCATGAAGTTACTCCTTGTGGCAGTGGCTTCTCATCCCCGGGGGAAACAGAATGACGTTTGAGCAGGCTTCTAGATCATTTTGGCTTCCTGCACAGTTCTGTTTCCAAACGTCTCCATCCATCAGGCAAAAATCCATTCCCTGAAAAGCAGTCCAGAAGTCCATGAGAAACACACAGGAGGCTTCTGCTTTCAATGCCACGTCAGTATTTTTTTTCTCCCTCTAAAGCTGGGGAGTTGATTAGTCAAACTCCACTCACCGTCTCTTCCAAGTGGCTGAGCTGTTTTTACCATGAAAAATGTCTGTAGTCACATTTGCAAGCCTATATCGTGGTGGGGTATTTACAGGGAAGGCTCCCAGGCAGACAGCAACAATGTGCGTGAGAAGCTGGGTGGGCACAGACAGCTGTGAGAAGTTAGGGAGGGAGCGGCAGCCCGGACCCTGCTAGAGCAATGCCAAGAGAGGACTGGCGGGACCCCACAGCATACCCAGCAGGCCCTGGACAGGGCCTGGTCCACCGCTAACAGTGAGCTCTTGAAGGTGGGTCTCTGCAGGGCAATTTTGGAATCCAATAGCTCAGCCTTGCCTAGGACGGCCATGGTTACACAGAGTCCGTTTTGGGCAAGCAGTACATTCCATGGGAAAGACTGCATATTTGCAGGCAAGGAATGTGCGGGGCTCTCCCTGGCTACTGTACTGTGCATCTTATGGACGACAGTACAGACGTCCATAGTGGTCTTTCCTGCAGAGGTCATTGGATTTCAGTCCAGAGAGACTCCCCATCCCTTGGAAACCTCACCTTGGGGGACATGGACTGCTTGCTGTGAAGAGACCTTCCTGCCAGGGCGGTCATTGGGCGGTAGGGAAGAGGAATTAATAAATTGAATCACTAGAATCCCATTCTGACAGCCCTTCAAAATGCAAATGGAACCTTTTGGTCAAAGGCATCTGTCCTGCTACAGACATAAAGGACGTACAGCCTCTTGCTGGGAAGCTGGGTCATCCCACAGAGGCAGAAGTGTCTGATGGGAGCTGACTGTGTGAAAAGTTGTCCATCCGTTCTGCCATCCCCTTCGGTTCCTTTAGCTGTAAGCACAGTGGCCCAGGAGAACTCCCAGACGTGCAGTCTATTGCACTTTACAGCAGGATGCGAGGCTTCTCAGGAAGGCAGAAAGGTCAACTGTCCCCCAGTAATAAACCAGCACCAAGCCCTTGGTGTTTGAGCAAATCCCAGTGCAAGGCGACCCCATGTGTCACAGAGTGGAACTGCACCTTATCGCCACCTTGACCGCTATCTAAGCCATTGCCAGATGGTTCCCACAGGCCACCAGAGTGGGTGGATCCCACTTCCTGCCTTTAGGCTAGGCATCGAGGGGTAACCATTAGCACCAACCTGGGACCTCAGTTAGCGTGAAAACAGAGGCTAAGGGATTTTGAGGGCAGTGAGGCCCAATGAGCCACCCTGGTTGGACTCCACCCCCACCTCACTCATACCCCGACCTCCCAGCCCCGTGATCAGATTTGATGAAGAAAAACCAGGTGTCAGGGAACGGTGGCTACAGAATGAGCTAGCAGGGTAGCTCTTCCATAGAAAACTCGAAAACCCTGTAGTTCCTGCCATCTAGCCTGTTTTGACACAGAGCAGGGTCGCACTGCCCCTGTGGGTTTCTGAGCCTGTCACTCTTTACTGGAGAAAAGAGAGCCTCTCCTTTCCCCCAGGGAGCAGCTGGTGGGTTCAAACCACTGCCCTTGTGGCAGCAATGTGTAAAATCCCACTCCTCCCTGCCACATCTTGCTCCAGCCACAGGGCCCACTTAATGTTCTGATTCTGTCTGAAAAGCCAAATATTAGTGCCTTTCACCCTCAGGGGACTTCATCAGCAACCCCGCCACTGGAATGCCCTCCCCCCAGACCCCTGCATGGCCGCCAGTTGATTTCCTTCTTCTGAGCTTTATAGATGCCTCGCTCGCACTGGAAGAAGCCCACCTCTTTCACTTTCTATCCCTCTGCCCAGGTTCGCTTTCTCGCCCTTGTGCTGTAGTGGTTACAAGTTGGGCTGTGATCCCCATGGTCGGCAGTTCAAAACCACCAGCATCTCTGAGCAGGAAAGATGTGGCTCTCTATGAGTCAGCATTGCCTCCCTGGCAGGGAGGAGCTTTTAGCAGTATCTCACCAGATCTTCTTTCTTTGCTTGCTGCCCACATCTCCACCAGGGCACGTGTCTGCCTTCTTGGCAGTACACGCCCAGGGCCTGGAAGAGTGCTTGCCCCCGAGTGGGTGCTGAACAATTATTTAGAAAATGATTATATTAATATGCAGCGACTTCTCTGGGCCCAGGTGCATAGGAGCTCAGGTGTTCTTCAAGCGTCTCTGCACAGAATGAGGAAAGATCCACAATCGTATCTTAGGACCTCAATCTCTACTCCCCAAAGTGGGACGTAGAACATTTATGGGACTGGGTCATGGCAGTTGGCCTAGTTGCCCTCTGAGTCTGTGCTCTGAAATCTCCAAGGCCAGGAGCAATTCATTCCTGCCAGGTGTTTGGTTATTACTACGTCCAGAGCTTTGTTGCGACATGCTCCATAATTTCCCCGGCCATATTTGCGGCATCTGCCAGTGTATAAGTAGAAATGCCGTCTGCCGGAGCCACTCGTACTGGACTCGCGCTCACCTTCCCACAGCTGCTCTGCCTGCATGCCTTCCTGTGCATCGTCCACGCTGCTCGTCGCTACTGTTAGGGCAAGGTTGGGTCTGTTGTAGTGTTTGCTGCTGCTGCCCTATCCTCTTGCGTCCCGCTCAGAGATTTCCTTAGCCATTAGCGAGGGTTGTCTAAGCTTCCCTCTTGTTGCATAGAACCTTCCCTTGACGCGGGATAATGCGTGCCTACTCTCCAGTGAGTGGGTTCGACCCCTTTCATTCATAATGGACCACAGAAAGGAAATGAAGGAGCGGAACCGCGTTATCCTAGCAGTCGATGCTGACAAGGCATTTGATCAAATCCAACACCTCGTCTTAATTTTAAAAACTCTCCAGAGAAGAGGAGGCGAAGGGAAATTTCTCATTATAATTAAGGGCATTGGCACAAAACCAAGGCCAACATGATTCTCAACAGAGAGACACTGAAAACACACCCCTGGTGAATGGCAACCAGGTAAGGGTCCCCTCTGTCACCGCTCCCATTCAACGTTGAATCAGAAGGCCTGGTCAGAGCAATCAGGCCAGAAAGAGATAGGAAAGGGGTTCAGATTGGAAGGAAGAAATAAAGCTGCATTTGCCGACGATGTTATGATCCAACACATACAAAAGCCAGAGGCTCAACCAGAAAGCTTCTGGAGCGAATAGAAGGATTCGGTCAAGTGGCTGCGTACAAGATCAGCAGACAACACTCGGTCTATGATAACTGAAGGAACTCTGAAAAGCAAATCAGAAAACCAATAGCATTTCCAGGAGCGGCCCCCCAACTCCAAGATGAAATAGAAATAAACCTCACCAGAGTCATATAAGTCTTATACAAAGAAAACAACAAGGCATCACGGCAGGTCACCAAAGGAGACCTACCAAAATGAACGAACAGATCATGCCCATGAATAGGCAGATCTTTCCAAACCAAGCACTTGTCATCGATGGTGGCTGGGTGTGGATGTAGGAGAGAGAAGTTGGAATGCGGCAGCGTCAGCTTTTCACAGGAGAACTCAAGTAACATTGTGAGACATGGTGGTCATTTGAGAGAAAAAACAAATGGATTTGGGTGTATGAATTTTAAAAAAGAAAGAGAATTCATAAAAGAATCTAGAATGATATTCCCATGGAGGAACACTTAGAATAGTATCTGGTAGCCATATTGGTCAGCTCACAGGCGAACATCTAAATCAGTGGTTCTCAACCTGTGGGTCGCGACCCCTTTGGTGCTAGAACGGCCCTTTTCCAGTGGTCACCTGATTCATAACAGGAGCAAAATGACAGTGATGAAGTAGCAATGACAATAATTTGGTGGTGGTGGGGGTTCACCACTAAATGAGGAACTGTATTAAAGGGTCTCAGCATTAGGAAGGTTGAGAACCACTGGTCTAAATAGAAACGTTTCACCATAAATTCTTTTCTCTACTTGCCCGTCTGTTTGTTTGCCTGACCCCGGGGTCTGTAACTTCAGTGGTTTCTCTGCTGCCCGTCTTTCTACGGTGGTTTCCATCTAAAGGAGCCACTTCCTGTGAGGAGCATGACTCTTGATGTTTGCCTCATTTAAAGCAGGGGACAAGCCAGGAGAAGGAAGAGAGCAACGGGGAGCTGACGGCCACCCAGAGCCCCGGGGTCCAGGAGTGGCTCACCCAGGCACGGACCACACGCACCCACCAGAGGCAGAACAGCCTCCAGCAACAAAAAGTAAGGTACTTCCTGCTTCTCACTAGCCTGCGGGCTTGCCCATCGCAAACACTGGGGCAGGGGTAGGGGGAGGCCGGGAACAACTGCTACTTGCTCAGAACCTGTCTCATCATGCTGACCACACAGTCACACTCCTTCGCGTCTGTCTGATCAGAGCTGAACCTCCTGGACTAGACTGTATGCAAGGAGGGTCCTGGAGAACGAGTGAAAGTGTGAACTCCGTGTGCTGTTTTGTAGCGGTTGTATTGACATAACATCCACATATCCTACAATGGTTCAATCGTCTTAAAGAGTTGTGTGATCATCACTAAGATCCATTTTAGAACATCGTCTTCTCTCTTGTTCTCATTAGCTCCCCATCCACCACACCCTCAAGGAACCATTAATCCAGGTACTGCCTCTATAGCTTTACTGATGGGGATTTCATATCTAGAAACACATACAAACAACGACAGCGTAAATCAGAAAAAAAACTCACTTAAAACAAAATCAGAAAATATTAAAAATAGAACAAAATTTTAAAAAGATATGTGATTGTTTTATTACTATGAAACTTCCCAGGGAGACGTCGGACAGTGTAAGATATGAGAAAATAATAATAATTTATAAATTATTGAGGCTTCTTGGGGGAGGGAGGACTGGGAAGGGAGGGGGAAAATGAGCTGATACCAAGGGCTGAAGCAGGAAGCAAATATTTTGAGAATGATAATGGCAACAAATGTACAAATGTTCTTGACACAATGAATGTATGTATGGATGGATGGTGATAAGAGTTGTAAGAGCCCCCAATAAAATGATTAAATTAAAAAAAACTTCCTAGACTAGAATAGTTTAGAAACCTGGCCCCTAAGAATTGGTTAGGAGCCTGAATTATATGATTTAAAAAATAAACACATAAACTTTTATGACTTTAAAGTATATATCATCACAAAACCAATGTGCAAGCTGTTGGTTTGTTGGGGTGGGGGACGGAAAGATTGGATGAAGAATGAGTTCTCATTCATCGCCTGACTTATGTAAAAGGTGTATGAAGATATTTTCATCCTCTCAAGGAGTAAAGATATTGGTTTCAAATAAAGAAAACAAGTAAGCTCGAGTCAGTTTGTTGTGCAGTTTATCACTTGAGTGAAACCATAGAACGGCCTTCTCTCAAGTGTCTGTCCCTGCCAGAGCCAGGCGATGCGGCTGTGGGACAGGGACGCTGTGTGTGCTGCGCCACTGGAGGGCGCCATCGCACAGCCATCGCACACATTTCCCTCTTCCTCCCAGGGATGGACAGGGAAGCTGATGTCCCTTGGAGTCCACAGGAAGCTTTTGTGAGTGCAGGCAGACCTGCCTCATTGCATTGCACTCCCCAGATGCTGCCAAAAAGACCCCCCCCCCCAAAAAAAATTAAAGCAAAGTGAAGAGTGGTATCAATTCTACACGGAGACTTCATTTCTCCAACAGAGTACATGCGTGGTTGAGTGTGCCTCTCACCTTTTGGCCACTCTCACCGCATTCCAAACTCTGCTTACAAAAGTATCACCCATTTGCTAGACGGTGGTCCATGGAAACACACGGTGGTCCATGGAAACAGCACTTTGGTACTCATCGGGAATGAGTATCCGGGTGACGCTTCTTTATCTGTTTCCACTTTCATGGTTTGCTTGGGCTCTGCTTCCCATACCATACCATTCCCCCCTATTCAGAAGACTGGTGTCGGCGCGTAGCACAATGGAATGCACTATGGGCCATTTCAGAACATTTCCCTCTGGTTCTTCGCCAATGTTCACCTTCTTGGTGTGGTCTGGAACCCAGCCAGTATCACAGCCACCACGGCATGACCGACTGGCAGACAGGTAGTGGCGAAGGACACTTTGCCCTGTAAAGTGCAGGGGCAGTGACAAAGAGGAAGGCCCTTGATAAAGTAGAGTGACTCAGTGGCTGCAACAATGGCTCAGGCTCAGGAACAAGTAATTGTAAGGATGGAGCCGGACTGGGCTCTGTTGTGCATAGGGTCGCTACGGTGGGAACCAACTGGATGGCACTTAACAATGACAGAACCAAACCTGGAGCCCTGGTGGTATAGTGAGTCACACAGTAGGCTGCACACCACGAGGTCAGCAGTTCGAAACCACCTGCCCCTCCTCTGGTGAAAGCCAAGGCTTATCTACTCTCGTAAAGAGTTCTGGTCTCAGAAGCTCACAGGTACAGTTCTACTCTGTCCTACAGGATCACTAGGAGTTGGAATTAACTGGATGCCAGTGAGTTTGGTTTTTGCACCCAAACCCATGGCTTCAGTGAGGTATGCCTGCATTGATCTAAACCAGTGGTTCTCAACCTTCCTCATGCCGCGACCCTCTACTACAATTCTTCATGTTGTGGTGACACCGCCCCCAACCATAAATTATTTTTGTTGCTGCTTCATCACTGTCAGTTTGCTCCTGTTATTAATCGGGTGACCCCTGTGAAAGGGTCGTTCTACCACAAAGGGGTCGAGACCCACAGGTTGAGAACTGCTGGAATTCGACACCCACACATTTTATTCAGCCTGCAGACTCAACGCTGGTTGCCAAAGGTCTCTGAGAGTGCGCTAGCAGTAGGTGGTGACAGCAGGTAGTCGTCTTACACTCACAAGGATGTCGCTGCTGTTCCTTCACTCGGCAGGAGCTGGAACAGGAGCTGGCAGCTCAGAAGAGCCTGCTTCAGTCCGTCGCCAGTCGGGGAGAAGAAATCCTCACCCAGCACTCGGCTGCCGAGACGTCCAGCTCTGGGTATGTCCTTTTAACCCCCACAGCCTCTCCCCCCTCTTCATCATCCTTGGCTGCATGTGAAGACATGAACACGTCTCATTAACATGTGTGTGTCAGGAACCGCTTCTGTAAAGCATCACGTTGGCACAAGAAATCTGCTGTGTTCTGATCATCCTGTGGTACCAGCCTGATCATTAACCAGCAGCTCTGGCGACTATCCTGTTGGCCTTCAGAAGGCGGTTCTCAAGTTCCTTTGAAAAATCAAATTAGAAATGCATGATACAATTAGGTTCCCCCCCCCCCCCTTCTCTCTCTTCTCGGTCTTTGAGTTTAGAAAGGACCCAGCTGAAAAGCAAACAGCTATAATGTGTTCTTCCAAATAGTAAAACTTTTTTAGAAAGAAAATCTAAGGCCTCAAAGGCTTGGCTTTCCATGAAGGGTTCACTTGAAAGTCTGGCTATGCTGTTTTGGGTTTCTTTAATCATTGTATTTTTGGTGAGTGTGCCAAAATCTGCACAGGGTGTCCACATTCTTAGTATAAACAAACCTTGATTCTTTGCAGGAGCCCTGGTGGTGTAATGGCAACTCCCTGGGCCATGATCCGCCTGGTCAGTATTTTGAAGCCACCAGCAACTTGGCTGGAGAAAGAAGGGCTTTCTACTCCTTTAGATTTACAGCCTCAGAAACTCACAGGGACCGTTCGATGGTGCCCTGAAGCACCATCGTGAGTCAGGATGGACGCAATATAGTGAAGGTTTGGGGTTAACTCTGCCTCCCTGCTGTCCCCTCCCTCCATACTCCATACACACATATCTTCTCATCCAGACTTTATAGTAATTCTTAACTGTGTCATCTTCTATCGTGACCTCTTAAGAGAGCATTTATTCAAGGCTGATGTTTGTTGCTTTCTGATTTAGCTTCTATTTAGTTAAAGGTAACAGTATAGTCTCAGCACAAAGTTTAAGGAGTCTCTTGGGGCAATTGTATCAGAGATTTTTCCTATTTCAATGGGTCCTAGAAGTCAGAATTTGGGGAAATTTGAAGCCCACCTTTTTTTAAATTTTTTAACGTTTCTCTCATGACGCCTCTGCGGTGACCCAGATCAGGACATTCCGTGTCGAGAGTAGCCGGGCACCATCTAGTTGTTCTGGCCTCGGCAGAGGAGAGCATGGTTCAGGGAGATGATTAGTCCTATAGACGGTCTTCTTCTCTGAAACTTTGACTGCCTTCTTCAAATTCTTCACGTGGGGAGCGAATTCTTTACAAAAGGTACCTTTCTCTGTAGTTGCTTATAGTTCAGCCACCCTTTTGAAACGTTTTCTTAGCAAACAACCATGGACTTAGTGATACCCAGATGGCCGAGAGAGGAGAGAGGTAGATACGCAGGTAGAAATAGCAGCATAACTGCTAGGGGAAGAAAATCCACCTCCCCCAAAACTTTGTCTTCAGTTTATAACTTCCTAGCTAATTTTCTAAGAGTAGCCAATGTCACCCGATTAAAGAAAGCACTTTTTGGAAGTGTGTGACCTGCTTCTTTGGTACAAATTGAATAGGTAAAGAGTAAGTACCGGGCCTCCATACATACATGTACTCCAAGGGACTTGCAACATTATCCATGAGAGCCAACAGGTCGAAACAATCCAAATGATCATTAATGGAAGAACAGATGGGAAAAACGTTGTCTGTGCACACGTAGTGGAATCTGACTCACTCTGAAAGTCATGCTCTTTCTTCTAGGCCAGACTGCTACCCATCTTTAAGGATGCGATGCTGGTCCCTCTCTTCCAGGGTCCCTAATTTTATTCCAGCATCTGTTGTACTGCTTCTGAACTCCAGCTAAGCACTGTCAGTGACCAAGTGGAGCTTTTCTTTTTGCTTTGGGCAGGGTGTAGGTTTGCCCTAGTGGCATAGTGGAATACGCATGGCTGCTAACTGCAAGGTCAGCAGTTCAAATACCACCAACCACTCTGCGGGAGTTAGGTGCGACTTTCTCCTCCTGTCAAGACTTGCTGCCTCTGAAATGCACAGGACCAGTTCTGTTCTGCTCCACAGGGTAGTCGTGAGTCAGAATTGACTTGTTGGCTGTGTGGTTTTGTGTTTGTTTGTGCCCAAACACACTAGTCTTTAACCATACCAGCTATTTTCTGACTCATAACGTTATAGCTTGCTCTTACTTCCATTTTAAACGGAGCTATTGCCAAGGTCTTTTGCAAATTCTCAACCTGCGTCTCATGGTTCAACTGTCATGTGGCAATGGGTGTGCTTGTTTGATGACATCTCGACATTTCTGTTGTAAGGTATACGCTAATGATGCAGTCATTCTTGTTCCCAATTACCGGCCAAACCGAGTGCACAGCAAACCACCGGGCCCCGCTGCCAATTTCACTCCCATTGTAAATGCAGATTGTTCTCCCAACAGCGAAAAAGCTGATGTGCTATCCCAGAAGTTGGGCCTGGAAGGGGAGAAGCCATCAACCGAAGAGCAGATGAGGATGAAGTGGGAGAGCCTCCACCAGGAGTTCAGTACCAAGCAGAAACTGCTACAGAATGTGCTGGCGCAGGAACAAGAGCCCATGGTATCCACCTTTTGCTGTCGGCTGTTGTTTGTTTGTTATTGTTGCCTTTTTATATGGACGGATGTAAAAGGTGTTCAACATGGGTTTAGTGCATCCGATTGTGTGGTGGCTTCATTGTCATGAAGAGGAAAACGAAGCACCATTTCTTCATTCAACATTTCGCTTAGTAGCCTGTCTCACTTATCCCCCAAATACATACTTTTTAAAAATTTATTTATTTATTTATTTATTTTTATTATATACATTTTAAAGACTAAATTAATTGAACTGTATGATTCAAAATATTTTAAGTAATTTAAAAAATATCTAATCAAAGACTAGTAGAAGTTAAGAAACAAGATAATTCTAATCTCACATACATTGAAACAAATTTAAACATGTAAAAGGCATTTTAAAATTATATATGAGATCATGTATTTTTAAAATGGAAATTATCCTATGATAATAAGTGGAACAAAGTAATTATTTTAGTACATTTTCCTGTTGTTCAATCTACCAAAAATGAGAATACTTTTTATGAATCATCTATCTCCTAGCTTGAATCTTGTCTTTTAAATGATTATTTTTAGAAAGTGATCGGAGAGCTGTTGTTCCTTAGTAAACTTTTAAGCAAAATAACCTTATAGATCTTGTTCTTTTAAAAAGTAGACTTTTTTAGTTGATAAGCCATGGTTATGTTAATAATTAACATCTATCATATAACCCATTTTCATAAAGTAGGATTATTAACGTCATTACTTAATTTAAAACTCTTATCATCTTTTATTTTAATCTCATATATTTTTATCTTCCTAATGGCTTATACCATTGAGACCTAGTGGGGAGTCAATTATATTTCAAGGTCAGAGAAAACAGATTTAAGAAAACCAAATACATACTTTTAATGATGAATGTTTATTTGCTTTCTAGACGACTTTTGGTTTTCCTCAAAGCGGTTTCCTCCATCGGATACCCTCCCTTTTAACCCCCCTAGGTCGGCGTCTGTGGAGCTCAGTGGGTCGGGGCATGTCTGTGGTCTTAACGGTTCAGTCTGTGGGAACTGCTGGTTTCCCCGCTCTGGCCAGGCCTGGTTTCAGGGCAGAGAGAGGTTGTCAGTAGAAGCTAAGAAGGGGCAGAGTGGGAGCTGGCAAAACAGGGATTCTTATAGCAGACAAGTCATTGCCAGGCACAGCTAGATTTTCCAAGATTAGCAGAAAGGTATCTTAAGTGTGATCCTGTGACCCCTCTCCCCATCATGAAGAACTGTACCCACAGCCCACCTAAAGCATGCACTTCTGTCCCTTCTGGCAGTCTCAGGACAGGTCTACCCCTGCCCTTCGCTAGCCTGGAGCCTTCTGGCTGCCAACTGTTGCAGGGGCCACCGTCCGGCTCTCCCGACCCAGAGGCGGCTGTCCACCCCTTGGTTTGTTGATTTTTATTGTTGTTGTTGCTTTTGTGTATTGACAGATATAAAAAGGGTCCAACGTGGGTTAAGCGAATCCGATTGGGTGGTGACTTTTAGTCTCAGGAAAAGGAAAACCGAGGCTCTCTTTATTCAACTCTCTCCCCCTGGAACTGGAGCAGAGTGGCCCCTCCTCCTGTTTTCCCCTCCCCGGTGTGCTGAGGCTGGAGAGATGGTCAAGAAGCTAGGTGGCCATCAGTTACCAAGACAAGAGGGCGTTCTCCTTGAAGGATTACTTCCTGTGTCCTGGGTGCTTTCAAGGAGCCCTGTGACACAGTGGTTCAAGCACTAAAGGTCTGTAGTTTGAGCCTTGCAGGGGCTCCGTGAGAGCAAGGTAGAGCGGTCTGTTTCCATTTGGGCTTTCAGCCCTGGAAACCCAGTGGAACTGTTCTCTGTCCTGCAGGCTTCTGTGAGTCAGAACCCACTGGATGGCAGTGGGTTGGGTTGGGTTTAGGCTTGGTTTGGTTTGGTAGAGTCAGAATCCACTTTAACACAGTGGGTGGATGGTGTTTAGGTCCCCCTCTTTGCAGTCTGTAAACTAAGGCTGCCTGAGGCGAGATAACTCCTCAGGCATGCAAGGCTAAGAAATGGGGGGCCAGGGAGAGCTGGGATTTATCTGACCTTAGCTTTATGGACTATCAAACTGACTATTTTGCATACCAGATCTCCTAACGACTGGCACGCGTGAAAAGGGGCACCTGGTTTCTTCCAAAGGGCATTTGTATTGCAGAGCTCTATCCCCTCGTCTAGTCCTTTACCTGGGAACCCAGAATGCTGGACTTGAACTCCAGATAAGGCACTACTTACTGGTCCTTGATGACCCAGCGGATTCTGTGCTGGCCTTCTAACACAAGGTCAGAGGTTCAAACCCACCTGGCCTTCCTCAGGAAACATGTGTAAAGAGCTTCAGCCCTGGAAACCCACAGGGGCAGTTCACATAGGATCACTGTGCGTCGGAACAGACTGTATGGCAGGAAGTTGGGTTTTGTGTCCCCTGCTTTTCAGAGCCTATAGTCCATCCTAGAAAGCTGCCCTCCACCCATGAGACATTAAACAACCTTCATAGACCCTGGGAACAGAAACCAAAAGGATACAGTCTCGAAAAGCCCCTGTGGTAGGTAACAGTTTGAGGGCGAGGGCATTCCCTGCTCTAGCCAGGAAGGAGCCTGGTAGGCTCAGAGGATGGTGTGTGGTCAGCGGAAAGCTAAGAGGCGAAAAAATTGAGATGTAGTGGCAAAGTCTAGGAGCCTGAGCTTAAAATTAGAAACACGATGGTCAACACCTTCGAATGCACGGTCCTCTCTGTGTTCATGTTGGGGAGACAGTGCGCATGCCTTCAAATCAAACCAAATCAAACTCACGGCCAGGGGAGATCAACTGGACACTGAAAGTCAAGGGCCCAATGCAGGCCTCGTGTTTAAGATAGTGTGTTGTACCATGAGGGGACGTTGTGAGAAAGGCTATGAAGGGATTTTAGGCGTTGTCTCGTTACGTGCCACTTTTGTTGGTCATGCCCGGCTGACTCGGACCAGCATGTTCCGTGTACCGGACGTGACGCTGAGGGAGTATTTCTCCAGAAGAGGTTTCTGTTAGGATGAGTTTTCTCAGCATCTGCTTCAAGGTGCATTTCCAAATCAAGAACTTGAGCCCTGGCCCCCCCAAAAGTGAAAATGCTTACTGCAGTGAGAGGAGGCCCACTCACAGCGACCCTGTAGGACAGGCAGAGCGATACCTCTGAGGGTTCATGAGACCGTCACTCTTGTTGGGAATAGAAAGCCTGGTCTTTCTCCCGCCTTGGGGCGGCTGCTGGTTTCAAACATGCTGATCTTTCAGCTCGTAGATGGGTAACCTTGGGCTCCCAGGCGCACATGCTCATGCATCTGCTGTCTCTGTCTGCCTGCAGGTTTATGGCAGGCCAAACCGGCTCCTGGCTGGCGTGCCTCCCTACAAAGCGGAAGGGCGGGCCCAGGACAAGTCTGCTGTCACAGCCCTGCTGGAGGGACTGAACCAGGCTCTTGAGGAGGTTGCGCCCCAGGTAAGACCAGGCTCCCTGCATCCAGGTCCTGAGTCATTCCACGGCTCTTCGGCATGAACCCTCCTCAATGGTTAGCCCCCAGAGAAACACCACGGATGCCCCACTGTCCCCCACTGATGCGTGTCACACTCTGTTCCCTTTCCTGGTGCTCTAACAAACCATTGCTGCCATTGCCCTTCCCAAGGTAAGATGAACCCACCTCCATCTGCAGGCCGGAGCTCAACTAGCCACACTAGCACCTGGAAACACCAGCATGCTGGGAACCAGGTGGCCTCCTTCCGAGGCCATTCTACTCCAGGAGCTGCCTTCTACCATTCCTGGATTATAAAACACCCCTTTCCCTGGTGCTCAGGGAAGCAGGGTGGGGTGGACAGGATCCACTCTGTCTTCCTCAGGTGCTAGCACTTAATATGTACCCTTGAGCTCTTTCCCGCCCTGTCTCCTAAATTGGCTCACTAGAGATAGGCTGTCCGAATCCCCTACTTGGTGTGAACAGAGCTGCTGGACCCTGGCACATCTTGGTGTTCGGCTCTGGGTCCTCAAGGCACTATGTCCTGTTGGCTTTGTTTCCAGGGTGGAGGGGCCAAAAGGCAGAACATTCACTTGGAGCAGAAGCTGTATGACGGGGTCTCAGCAACGTCCACATGGTTGGACGACGTGGAAGAACACTTATTTGTGGCCACGGCTCTGTTACCCGAAGAGACAGAAGCACGCCTCTTGCACCAAGAGGTAAGTGTGTCCGCCGGTGTCTCTCTGAGTGTCCAGCATGCCACGTTCTTAGCACCGTGATCTTGACAAAGCATTGTAGAGGGGAGAGCGCGTGAAACTAAGTGAGAAAGCATGAATCCGAGGCATTTCTGGTGCAGAATGGAATCGCCAAAAGCAGAGAATTCTCCGTGATCTTTGGATTTGGGAGGGTGGGGGTTAGCCCAAGAAAACGGGCCCTTTTTACAGAGCCGCTGTTGTAGGTGATAAAATCTCCACCCGTAAAACCCAGGCTGCAGTGATTACTACTGAATTCCTTGATCCCGCCTATAAGGCTCTTCTCCCCCCTCACAAAATGTCTAATTATTAATGTTCTTGAGAAATCATCTCGCCACAGCAACTTTTAAAAAAATTAAATACTTTTATTGGGGGCTCTTACATCTCTTATCACAACCCATGCAATCATCCATTGTGTCAAACCAATTTGTACATTTGTTGCCATCATCGTTTTCATGGGTGAAGGGTGACAGAGGACGATGTAAGATATGAAAATAATAATCCATAAATTTTTTGTATTTATGACTTATAGCCAGCAAAAAATCCAGTGATTTTATATTACAGTAATTGACAATCTTTGATTATTACTTCAGACTCTTAACTCTTTCAAATTATGTGTTACTGGGTCAGTCAATAGGTCACACATGATTAAACTTGTCTCATTTATAGACACTCATGTAGCCTAGTTGTCAAATCTTACATAATTCTGTGCCTGGATATCAACCACATACATAATAGTAAGCTTGGATACCTTTATATGAGTGATTTAAGTATCTATTTTAATTTTTGGTGTTCTCTGTATACAATTGTGTATATGTATATATTACTCAAGAACCATTTTATAGTTCCAAGTTCTTTTTTTAAAAATAATTAAATCATTTTATTGGGGGCTTGTACAACTCAGTGGATCTATAATTTTATTTTTAAGAGGATCTTTCTTTGTAAATGTGACAGAGTGCTACTTGTCATTGCTTGGGCAATGATGTGGATTCTGAATGGAGGGGCCTACCCATTGAAGTAAACTTTCTCTTTTCCCAACCCTAGACCCTTGCCAAAGACATTAAGGAAATGTCTGAAGAAATGGATAAGAACAAGAACTTATTTTCCCAAACATTTCCCGAGAATGGGGAAAACCGGGGTGTCATTGAAGACACACTAGGCTGTCTTCTGGGGAGATTATCCTTGCTGGACTCTGTCGTCAATCAGCGATGCCACCAAATGAAGGAAAAACTGCAGCAGATACTCAATTTTCAGGTAGGGGATCAGGATCAAGGGGCTCTAAATGTATCAGAGAATAATTAAGTGGTTCTCAGGAGGTATGCTAAAGGGGGTTTGGTTTTCCCCAAAATCCTCAGTTAAAAGCAAGAATGTAAAGAAAATTAATGGCAGAGCAATGAAGAAAATGCCAAAAAGAACCCCCCCCAAAAAACCCAACAACCCCCAAAACCCTACCAAATGAACTCAGCAAAATATTAAGGCCTTAAAGAGTTTAAACAACAATGCCAACTCACTACCCTGGACTGGCTTCCATCTGACATCAACCCTTTAGGACATGGGAGAACTGCGCTGAGGGTCTCTGAGGCTGTGGATCTTGATGGGAGCAGACAACCTCCACCTCTTCCTGGGAGTGGCAGGGGAACTTGAAACGTGGACCTTGTGGTTAGAGACCTGTGCATAACCCATTAACCCCCCAGAGCTCCTGATATTAAGAAAACAAATCAATGCATGCTCCATGGAATGGAAGGTAGAGAAACTACCCAATCAACTTCAAGACTCCCTAAAATATTAAATTCAAATCCATGGCACAATGCAATTGGAACCTCCGATGTATAATAAACCCATGGCCGCTGGGTGAGTTCCAACTCCTCCTGGCCCTCCATAGCATTTCTGAGATCCCTAAAGGGTGCTCACAGCCTCATATTTCGCCCTTCCAGTGATGATAAAAACAAATTCACAGCCATGGGATTGCTTTTGACTCCTAGTGACCCTGTAGGACAGAGTAGAATTGCCCTTATGGAGTCCCCAAGATTAGACCAGGTGACTTTGGGGTGAGCAGCCCAATGTGTAACACACACACACACACACACACACACACACACACACACACACACACACACACACACACACACACCCTCAACCCTGTACTGCCAGGGCTCCTTCAGTTAATTATATTGGAGTGTGAAAGCATGTTTTCCAGCAAGTGAAATACAGAAAAATCCCTAGAGTCCAAACTCCGGAGCCTCTGCAAGCATCTGTCTTCAATGGACTTCTGCCTGCATTACAGCGTCGCGAGCCGGGATGGGTTAGCCGGCTCCTCTGCAGGATAAAAACGGGACTTTCTCTTCCCAGGAAGAGTGACTCTTTCAGGAGCCCACAGGAGGGGTTCTGCTCTGTCCTATAGGACCTCTGAACATCATTTTACTGTCGATTCTCATTCCTAACACAAAGCCTTCTTCATAATTACCCAGGTCTCAGCTGCATGCTTTAAATAAATAAACCACATATGTCAGATATATAAAAAAGATACATGCAATTAGGGCCAAAGTTTTCATGTGAAAGTTTGTGTATGAAAAATACTGTGAAGTGTCAAATCAATGTGGTATTAACCATGGAGTATGCGATTTCCAAGAGGAACAAATTATCACTAGTGCCCTGTTGCTTAAACTGGAAAAAAAAAACCCGCAAAAACACCTCACCACTCTGCAGTCAATTATGACTCAGAGCGATGCCACGGAGCAGAGCAGAAGCACTCCGGAAGCTGTTCGTCTGAACTATGGTTACCAACTGCTGCCTCTGTGCTTAGCAGCCAACATGTACATGTCTTCAAATGGCCAAGCGAAATTGTTACTGACAGTTTTGTGTATTTTTTGCACTTACACAGAGAACTCCTCTGTGTGTAGTTGTGTTTCATTGTCACAGTATCCCTCTTAGCTTAGCTAACCCCGTGGGTTAAAATTCTGACTTTCCCCCTTACTGCTGTAGTACCAAGCAGCATTGGTGGGTGGCCCAGTGGGTTACATGGTGAGAAGCTACACACGAGGTGGACGGTTCAAACCCAACAGCCACTCCACAGGAAAAAGATGAGATGTCTTCTCTTCTAAAGCTGTACAGGCACGAGACTCGTAGATAAAGAGGCTGTACATCGGGAGCTACACAAATGGTAGAAGGTTGGCTGCATAATTTCAGCCGCACCTTTTGGAGGCTTCGTTTACTCATCTATTAAATTGCGCCTCTGCTAATTGCCACAGAGGGAATTGTCGGCATGGAACCAAGTCTGCACGCAGCAAGTTTTGTTTGGATTATTGTGGTTACTGAGGGCTAGCATCTCAATAGTACACAGGACCTGAAACCAACGGGAAGGTCCTATTCCTGCTGCAAAGCTGTTCACCCAGCACGAACTAGAGCCAAGGTTTGAGTCAAAGATGAATTTTGTCTCTCACGTGATTAAGCTGTTGGAGGGGAGGGGATGAGGAAAGGTATTTGAGGTATATTTTAAGAAGATCTGTTGATGGTTTGGCTGTGGGGACGAAAGGGAGGGAACAGCTGAGAATTCTGACAGGAGAGTTGACTGAGGGAGAAGACTGATGGGGAGCAGCGCCTGAGCCAATGGGCAAGACGAGGTCCACGGCAGTGCACTGACGGATGGACGACTGGGGACACGATGAAGTAGAATTAAGATGCTAAGGTAGAGCTTCTTAGTAGACCTTGGCATATGGAAATCTATGGCTGGAATCCCGGTTGGATATTTGCATACCTATCTGTCTGGATGTACTGCTGTACATCTATCTGGTTGTACAGCAGTACATCAAACAGGGAGGGGCGTTCCACTGGCATCAGAGAAGCCCGCAAGGATTATTTGTCTATTTTCTCTTGGTGCAAGAGCCAGTTGCCAAAGTGTGCACGCAGAGTAAGTTTAACATCATCCAATAACGTATAGATGTCATTCCATTCACAAGTACCTTATCTAGAATAGTGTTGCTGAGTTATAACCGCATGCGACTGTATCCATCCTCAATGGCACAGGTTCAAAGCACCCATATTAGTATCACTCAGAGGCAAATTTCCCTTGTATGAATTGCATCTGCTTTGCGAAACCTCTTTGGCACTTTTAAATGTCCTCGTCGTTTATAACCAGTGGCACCGAAGTCCCAAGGAAGCATCAGTACTCTGGCCCTTTGGGGCGGGGACTAAGAGAAGCGTATGCAACCTTGCACTTCTTTGTTGAATCTTAGTCTCTAGTTTTCTGCTGCCAGCAAGTCCCCACTTGTCGGTGGCCAGCTCACGAACAAATACTGACTTTTCGAAATCCTTGTATTCCAGTTTAGCTGAGAGAAAGCGTTCCAATGCTAACATCATTCAAGGTCAAGGTACAAATGCTTTCCTTTGAGTTTGCACCAGACCTCTGGTATGCCCTGGATGCGCCACAGTTTCTGAAGCATTTTCTGAAAGCACTCTCCTTTGCCAGACTCCTAACATTTGTCTGTGCCCCAAAGACAACATGGAAGGAGGCAAAGATGTTATGTAGATGTGTACTGCTGATAACCAAACTCACTGCCGTCGTGTCAATGCTGACCCATAGCGACCATGCCGATCACAGCCCAACAAGTAACCACTATGCATGGTTGGCAGTTCAAAGCCAGCAGCAGCTCTGGGAGAGAAAGACTAGGCTTTCTACTCCCATAAATGATTTACAGTCTTAAAAACCCCTAAGTCGGGGATGGGGGTCACGATGGGTCAGCATTGGTATCATGGTGGTGAGTTTTTGTTTGTGAATTTTTATATTATAGAAATGGAGTCACAGAACAAGTTAAGTATGAATTAATCTTTTAATTTAAAAATTTCTAGCTATAGACTTCATCCCAAATACATTTCCCAGATGTGCAATTTAGTATTTTTTTAAGCTATCCAAAGAGTGGATAATGAACGGATTCTTTGATAAACGAATGAGGCAGCTCGACTGAGTGAAAACATGGTACTTTGCAGAGACCAATTTCTCACATGGTCAGGACCCCGTTTCTTTCATGCACTACCAGGAATTCGATTTACTTTGATGAGAAAGTTGAGAGGCTGGTGCAGGACTGTGCTCAGTGTCTGGTTCTGTTGTGCACAGGGTTGCTGTGGGTTCAGAACCCACTCTTTAACACCTAATAACAACAACAAGAGCATGATGAGAAAAAGGTGCAATCTAAGTTATGCGTGCAGTAATGCCAACCTTGAGTGTCTGTGAGTCCGACCGAACCGTTGAGAACAGCATCCTAGGGTTTGCTAGACGAGGGTCTCTGTAGGAACAGCCCCACAAGTCTTTTTGCTGGTAGAACAACTAGTGGGGTTGAACCACCAACCTTTTGGTTAGCAGCCAAACACTTGACCACTGTGCCTTTAACATCTTACTGCATCCCAGGTAGAGCGAGTGAAATGAATAAAGCCTTGGCCTTTGTATGTTTAAGAAAATCTCAGCATGCAGGTGGCTTTTAGCCCCTTGAAAGTCTTTTATGTCGTCACTTATTTAGGACCATGATAAATCCCTGCTGTACTTTCTTTTTGGGAAGTCGTTCCCAGTAATCAATGTGAGTTCACTCAGTAGCGCTGCATTTGCTTGTTTTGGTTTTAAGAAACTTCAATGGTAGCACTCTCTTATCTCGAGTAAGATATCATCAATACAGAAAACAGACTTTTAAACTACAAAGGAGATACACAGGAAATAGACATATTTTTCTTTTCTTGCCCGGCCTCTACTCTTTGTAATTATCAACTCATTTGGATTAACTGAACCAAAGGACAGGAAAGGTCTTTAAATGTCTAGCAACACAGATGACAGCATTCTATCAGTTTCAATGACCCCCCCATCACATCCCCTCGACACAGGTCAATCATATATTGATTGTGTGCTGGGTTAATAACCACTACAAGACGAACAGTTCTAAACCACCAGTCGCTCTATGGGAGAAAAAAGAGGTTTTCTACTCCTGAAGAGAGCTATGGTAGAAATCTACAGGGTTTCGATGAGTCGGAATCAATTTGATAACAGTGAGATTTTTTTGTTGTTGCTGAAATTCAAATTTCGTGCTTCTGGCACTATTATATTTTCCAAGTGCTGGTGTCACAGTTCTCTCTTTGTCGCCCACTGGGGTATGGATAGGCTCTCACGGCGTGGTTACCCTTTTCTACGTGAAAAAGGACTTTAGCACTTGGTCATGTGTGGTCTTATCCCTGACTAGCCTCCAGTGACATATACCTGGACTTCTGATGAGTACTCCATCCATAAGATACATACACCCACCAACACATGTGTATGAAGTAGAGCTCGTTGATATGTATATATGTATATATGTATATGTGTATATGTGTATATATGTATATGTGTATATGTGTACATGTGTACATGTGTATATATGCATATACGTATATACGTATATATATAATTTATTTCCTGAGACTTCAGAAAACCATCCCCACATTTCAGAGTGGGCATTTTCTTCCTGTTCATTAATCTCTTTTTAATTGAGTGCTGACGTTCTGACAGTTACTTCCTTTCTGCCCTGTACAGATCGATCTCAATGTCTGTGGCCATTTGGCCATTTCAATGAGTCGTATTTATGAACAACAGATTCATCCAATATCTTTTTGTGCCGCCCCTTGATGTATGGTTTTGGTCATCATGGGGAATATTTCATTCATAAGTGCCTGAGATCGCATTTCATAAGCTTACACAACTTTATTGAAAATAGGAGAAGGAAGGAGAGACAGGAGAAAGAAGAAAAGAATGATATTATTCTGATAAATTATCTATTTCCTCAAATTAGGATCATGCCCGGAGGTGTTTTATTTGGTCATTAGCATAGCATCATCAGCATATTATTTCTTTCAAACCGTTTTGACTGTATGCATCTACCTTAGCAAGAAGATTCACAGGCTCGGTATTGGTTTTTATTTGTGTTCTACGACACCATTCATGTTAGGTTGCGTGGTATGTGCAACTGTTTGGAATTTCCTGTTGCACATGCTAAGCCTGCCTGTTGCTTCCCTCCCCAGAATGATCTGAAGGTGCTGTTTACATCACTGGCTGACAGCAAATACATCATCCTCCAGAAACTGGCCAATGTGCTTGAACAACCCATTGCTGAGCAAATAGAGGTATTTACAGCCGCCTTTTCCTGGTCATGAAAAAAGCAAATGCTGACTGGATTGCATTTATTTTTGTTTGGGCCGTGTATTTTGAGTCCTGGGTCTTTGAATCGCGGGTGGGTTGCAGTGACTCGCTCGCTGTCTTCTGAGAGCATGAAGCTATGTGAGCTGGGAATAGATGTCTTCTCCAGGTGAGATTGCACATGGACCTGAGCACTGTCTGTCCAGAAGCCAGGCTGTCTGGGGGAGGTGGGAGTGAAGCGCTTGCACAATCGGATGGTTACCTGCAGCAGGTGTCGGGCAGCGAAGACTATCGAGAGCTGAGTGAACTGGACAGGGAGAATTGAGAATGCACAACCTGGGAAGAAGAATGGCCAAGGAAAACCAGCAAGAACAAGCGCATACACTCAGAGAGCGCCTTGAGTGGAGAAAACCAAGCAGCCCGACTTACATGAGCTCGGAATGAATGAAGGTTGTTGAAGGGAAATACACCACACGAGTGAGTGCCTTTTCAAGCCTCAGAAAGCTTGGACTTGTGTTGGTGCCTTACCCACCTGATGTCAAAACGAGATCTGACATGCACTAAGGATGTCTTACCTGGGGTCTCTAAGATGAAGCACAGACTCTAGATGAACGCAAAAAGCCATGGTATCGATTGGCCGTGATGACTAAAGTTAATACTACGGATCAAGATATCAACAATTTGATTATTTCTTGGAATAAATGGAAAGTAAATAGTGAGTGTGCTAGTTCCATACCCATGCCCATCAGGCCTTGGCCCCCTTTTGGTGCTTAGAACAGAGATCTTTGCTCGTGGTACCTGTGTAACCACACAGACACCCGTTCCTGTCCCTCTCGGGGCTTTCCCTCAAGCTGTGCCCACTCCTCTGTCCTTCTCCCTCCCTCTCCCCTGCACCACACCGCCCCCCCCCCACTGCCCTGCCGCCCCCTGGCATTGTGTTAATGGATTCCAAGCGGAATCGCCACTCCTGGCGGCCTTCACAATTCTCTCCCTTCTGGTCTTTTTAAAGTTCAATGTTCCTGTTTGTATCAAACTGGTGAGTGAAATGTGCCTAGTTAGCTGAATGTGTATTTTTGAGATTGTGATTTCCCTTGCTTTGCCGAAGGGTCCCTCATTTCTGCAAAAAAAAAAAATTAAAAACCATTCTCTAACTTTTAAAAAGTTGAATCATGATGAGACGGAATCAAGTGAACAGCAACTAGGAACAACCACAGAAGAACGCATGCTGGTGATGCTTCTCACTATCTCTTGGGCCAGAGCCTCCACGCAAGACCAGATCTTTGTCTCTAAGCCTGATGCACAGTTATCTTCCTGTGATCTCTCTCCACCATCAGTCTGAGGATTTCTTCTTCTTCCTGTGTTGGCTCACCAATGACTTGAGTCCCACATCTCTCTATTTACTAGATTCCGTCTGTATTTTGCTAGAACATATTCTGACCGATAGAAGCATGGTGGTTAAGTGATGATACGTTGGGCTGTGATTCACAAGGTCACTAGTGTGAAATCACAGTGACGCCACAGGAGAAAGACGAACTTTCTAATGAAGAGCCCTAAAGAGCTACATGCAGTCTTGGAAACTCACAGGCAGGGTTCTACCCTACAGGGGCCCTAAGAGTTGGCAGAGACTCCACGGCAGTGTGGACACCTCTGAAGATGCTCTTCAGATAGGCTGCGTTTTTGATAGCTTGGACGGAAATAGAATTCTTGATTGGAAATAAATGACGCTTAAGGGTTTTAGGGTGCTTGCTCCATTGTTCATTAGCTACGAGTGTTGATTTGAAGAATTGATGACCTCTCTCCTACCCAATAGCCCCGGCATTCTGAAATTTCACAATAATATGCCTGTGGAGAGTAGCTTTTCATCTTGGACTGAGAACGCAATGGGCCCTTTTCATTTGGCAGCACATCACATCTTTCCTTTCTGAGAAATTTTTAGTGATTTATTTAATACTTTTTATTTATCCATCTTATTTGTCTCTCTTTCTGGGGTTCCTGTAATCAGATATTGAATATTTCGGTCTTGTTCTTTGGTTTTCTTATCCACAAACCCTTTCCTTGTTGACTATTTTCAACTTTCTGGGCGATTCCCTCCGTTTCAGCGTCACACTCTTTTCCTGGTTTTCCTTCGTTGCTTTCTGGTTTAACTTCCCGAGTTTGTTTCCTCTGCTTCTCTAACCCCCTTTACCCCAGCTTCTCTGTAACCGTCATGATCTGCTTTGTGTGACATGAAAATCATTTTTCTTGCTTTTACCTTTTATAATAATGATCTCACACAGTATTTGCTTTTAAGGGGTTGACTGATTTCACGCCGCATGATAGCTCCCCAATTTTCCCGTACCACAAGGTGTTTGACAATTTCACCATGGTTCTTCAGGGATGCATAGTATCGCCTTGTATGTATTAACCAGCCGCCCTTTACTTAGCCGTTCCTCCCCCAACAGGCCTTTTCCTTGTGTCTATCCTTCCCTGAGCTCCTTTGGGTTCTCTGAGTAATCTTTTTTTGCAATGTCCTGATCTTTTTCCGTGGAGCATTATGTTTTAGAATTTTTTTCGGAGGATGTTTTCATGACAATTTTTGTTGAAATTTAATTTTTCCTGGAGAATTTTCCCACAAGGTTGCATTAGTTTATTTCCTTATTGTGGCCTCCAGCTTTCGCATGAGAGGCTTTCCTGGGCTATTTGGGAATGCATTGTTGTTTGCACATGTCTAAGCCTGGGGACTAACGGAAAAAGCACAATGGGAACTGTTTGTTGATGAGGCTCCCCACTTTGCATTTCTTTGCAGGGAGCTCCCTCTAGGGCACTGATTGGCACATCCTTGTATCAACTGTCTGTCTGTGTGGAGAGTAGAGCGTGACACGCAGCACTCGATGACATCCATCACTTTAGCCTCTGTTTTTAGGAAAGTCCTCACGCCCAGAATTGCATCTGGTACCATTCGACCCAGATCCTATGTTACCTTCTCCAGAACATAAACTTTCTAGTTTTTCCCCCACGAAAGGAAAGAGGAATCTGGGGTAAGAAAGGGAGCCCAGAGACTTAACTACTCTTTAAACGGCCCTTCTGCCTCAGTTCTATCCCACCTCACCCAGTGCTCTCAAAGTTCCTGTTGCTATTAAATTGGGGCGTACATGCTCTGCAAATGGAGGATTTGGGTTCGTAGCTAAGTCGATGCTCATGTATCCTGATTTCCAGCTTCCAGAACGTTGTTGCTGTTGCCTTCTTTCCATTTCCTTGTCCTTGCGGATTTATTGGGGTTGGGGGAGAGGGGGACACATGCCAAACTGAAAGCTCTTAGCTGTGGTTGGAGTGGGGTGTCAGGAGAAAGGACATTAGATGCTTCATTGTGCTTCATTGGCCATTTGGAGCCCTTGTTCTTTCACCCGTCCAGGGCCACCGAGGTCACACTTCTTCCAAAAGCCTCCTTGGACGTCTCCACTCGCACGGGTATCTCTCTTCCCCAGGCTCCTTGGAAAGGAATGGTTCCTTTCACCAAAAAGCACAGGCTTAATTTGATCACCGCTCTTTTGTTTTCCTGTGTTCCCTCCGGCTTCCTAACCACACTTACAACACTGCAAGCCCCCTGAAGATCCGAAAAAGATGTGGTTCTGTTTCTCCAAACCACATACTGGGAAGAGCAAGGCTCAGTTCTAGCTGCCCTCCTCCTACTTGGGGACTGATGGATTCCTCACTTCCCAACAGTGAGTGAGCAGTTTGGAACACACTGTTGTAGATGTCTGTGTTGCCTGATGAAGCTTTCTCAAAGGGCATCCACATCATTAAAAATAAATAAATAAACAAATCCGGGCACAGTCCCCCAGACAATCTCCGGCAAATGGCTTTCCCTAACTATTTCTTCTCCCATTCTTCATTTTCAGATGTTGCAATCCATGCATCCCCCTATGTGTCTACAAAAGGCATTCTCTCCTGCCTTCTTAGCTATGTGATAGCTAATCTGCAACATGATAAAAGGCTTTTGTTGCTTTTCTACATAATGGATGCCCATGGTTTTTATGTTTCATTGAAATGATTCTGCCATTATGTGTTAGACCTGTCTTAGAGAAGAGAGGAACAAATGGAAAGATAAAACAATCAGATGTTGTGAGTTCAATTGTTCTTGAGAGGTTTAATTCAATATTCTGAATGCTACCTAGGCAATACAACAGGCCGAAGATGGGTTAAAGGAACTGGATGCAGGAATCATTGAATTAAAACAGCGCGGGGACAAGCTACAGATTGAGCATCCTTTCACGCAAGAACTCTCTAAACTCCAGGTACCATTTTCAATCAACATTGTGTGGCTTACATGCTTTATCCTAACGTGAAGTCAAGAAGAAATTGCTTTCTCTATTTTCTTGGTATTGTCTATAGAATTCATGTCACTTAGCCCCTAACCTTTCTTCCAAGTATCCCTTAGAAAAGTTTCTGAAACTCTCACTGGATTGAGTGCCATCAAATGAATTATGTTTTAATGCTTCTAAGATTCACATTCTTTTTGTGAGATTCCTTTTATTATTACTCTGATGGCTCTGCATGGTGTCTAGAGACACATTTATATGTGTATACAAACCAAATTTTTTCTGCATGCCTTATTGCATATATAAAATATGCATATATTGAAATATGGAGAAATAGATGAGCCCAGAAGCCAAGGTCCCATAAGTCATTCACGATTGGCCTTCTCACCTACAAATTGGAGAATGGAACACACGCAGCTGCTCTGCAGAGGAGAGGCCTGGGTAACTCTATAAAGAGTACATCCAAGGAAACTCTAGGGCAGGGGTTCTCAATCTGTGGGTCACGGCCCCTTTGGGGATTGAATGACCTTTTCACAGGGGGCGCCTAAGACCATGGGAAAATACATATTTCACGATGGTCTTAGGAACCAAGATACCCATCCTCTATCTGTCTGCAGGCACGTCCGCCCACATGCAGATATGGCCACATACGAGTACCCGGTGTGAAGACTGTTACCCATGCTACACCACCTTCAAGACAAAATTTCATTAATTTCTCATTAGAAATAAATATTTCACAATATATAATTACATATTGTTTTTTGTGATTAATCACTATGCTTTAATTATGCAACAATGAAAATACATCCTGCATATCAGATATTCACATGCCGACTCATAACAGTAGCAACATTACAGTGATAAAGTAGCAATGAAAATAATTTTACGGTTGGGGGCCACCACCACCTGAGGAACTGTGTGACAGGGTCACGGCACGAGGAAGGTTGAGAAGCGCTGCTCTAGGGGGTAATGCCTGGCGTCACCGTGAATTGAGAGCTGACTTGCTGCCCATTGACAATGCCAACATGAACCCGAGCTTCCTTTTGAGAAAATAAAGTAACTTAGTTTTATAAACGAACAACCTTTCCTTTTTACCCTATCATTCCTCCGCCTCACAGTTCATAGTGCAGCCAGGCCCCACTGCCCCCAGTCTATACCTGTTTCTGTCTCCCAGCAGCACTTAAACTTACAGTGTTGGACCTGCAAACAGGCATTAAGGTTGAACTTTTCCAGATTGTTCTGCTTTGGGCCCGCTGCAAGCTCAGTGTGCGACCTTAACCAAGTCCACATGGTTCCAATAAACACTGTGCTTCATACAACCTCTTCTCCTAAAACGTCGCTCCAGTTTAAAGAATTATTTACATCACCACATTTGGCAAAAACAGGGCCTTTTGCAGGCGGGGAGTCTCTTTCGGCTCACGTTAAACTCCTTGGTTTCTCTAGTTCCTTTTGGAGGAATAGTCCAAGATCGGATTATTGTGCAGCAGACGAAACTATAGGCTGCTCTGTCCTGTCACGGTGAAAGTATGGAAGCTTTGACAGCATTGTAAAATCTCTGCTGGCATTGTGTATGCGATTGCCTTGGCCACACGAATCCTTTTTCAACATTCTGACGCCACACACTCACCATAAATTATCCCCATTCAGAGTCAGACGGTGGCTGGATCCACCTCCTGCGCCAATTTGAGGCAAGGCTTTTGCGCCTCTTTTGCAATCTTAGAATGTCAAGTTTATCTTTCAGAAGGAAGTTTTCGAAGGTCAGGCTGCAAGATGCATGGGTTATCAGGGAGTCCACGCAGGTTACAACCCTGGAGGGGGGAGCGCCTTTGGTTTGGCCATGGACTTGGCCATTAACTTGCCGCGAGAGAGGTGGCTGAGCCTGGGCCGGCAGTGAGTGAGTGTTGCCGTGTGATCCCCAGGACACGTACGATGAACTGATGGTGACCATTGGCTCCCGGCGGAGTGGACTGAACCAGAATCTTGCACTCAAAAGCCAGTATGAGAGAGCCTTGCAGGACCTGGCCGATCTGCTCGAAACTGGACGAGAGAAAATGGCGGGAGACCAGAAAGTGATCGTGTCTTCCAGAGAGGAAGTCCAACAGTTGCTTGACAAGCATAAGGTAAAAACAACAACGACAAAAGGAATGAAAGACTAAAAATCCAAGAGAATGAAAAGTAGGTGTGCGAATCTATACCCGCCTGCTCTTACTCCTAGTGTATGTTTCATAAAGTTCATGATTCTTTGTCGTTTCTGAACTCCCATGTGCCCATGTTAGGTTTGAAAATGGCCATGAAAGGTATCTTCAACTGCACCGGACAATAGCCCAGAGGCATCGTAAGAGGCTCTGCCCTACCCTTTTGTGAATTCAAAAAAGAAAGTCGAGCTTGCCCATCGGTTTCGTATGCTGTTCCTCGCTCTCATCGTCATTGCTTGGTCAGGTGGAACTGAGTTAGTCCCATCTCCCAAGGACCCGACACACGGCAGAATGAACTGGTGCCCGGGCCTACACCAGACTCACAACTGTACTTCTGTTTGCGCTCATTGTGGTGCCCACTGTGCCCTTCCAGCTCCTTGAGGGCCTCCCACTTTTCCCACGCCCCTCCTCTTGCCCAAGAAGTGTCCTTCTCCGGGAACTGGTCTCCCCTGACAACATGTCCAACGTATGTAAGACAAAGTCTCATCACTCCTTGCCTCTGAGGACCGCCCTAGCTGTCTTCTTCCCACGTACTCTGGTTGGCCCTTTTGGCAGCCTCTGGAGCTTTCGGTCTCCCTTGCCAGCACCCTTATCCAGGTTGCTTCCCTTCAAAAATTACAATCAGAGTGTGGCTCAGTGGCGTGGACAGAAAAAGCCGTGCTCCACTCTTGAATGTAGTTTTGTTTTGTTTCCCCTTATGCATGTTCACACAGGTGTGTTCATCTAGTCCTAGTTATTCTCGGTGCCTTTATTTGGTCCAGCCAGAAACCACCTCGTGTCTCCGGGCTGAGTTTTCTGTGACTTGCACGGTCAGTTCTTCTGAGCTGTACATGTACTCTAGGCATAAGTTTCTCCTTGGGCAGAATCTCTTACTGCCTAATTGTCCTGGAAAAGCCTTCTGAAGCTCCTTCCAGCCTGCCAAGACCAAACCCAGATCCAACACTATTCCTTCGTGAGTAGATGCCAGCTTAACACACAGACAGTAACTCTCTTTTTATTAGCAGTGGTTCTGGAAAGCCCAGCCTCGCCTCCAGAGACCCAATCTCCCAGACTATGGGAAGTTTTTGGAGGGAAACATATAAAACCTATTGGCTCTAGATGGTTAATATATTCTACCGTGATGTGGATCTCTGGTGGCTTCTAAGGGTGGGTCTCTTTTGCAATTGTACTTTATGCTGTCACCAACCCCCACGCCCCTGAGATTTTGGTCCAAAACATTATGATTTATGTAAGCCTTATCATTTGGCTTTTCTGACGTTGCTTTCAAGTCCACAGCTGTTTTTGCTCAAATCTTTGAGCCTAGCAATAAAAGATCCTTCTGAGTTATTCCAGCAGGGAAGCTAGGAGGAAGAACCTGGAAAGGCGGAGGCTGCCATTGAAGAGACACGGTGTTGGACTGAGAACTCTTGTGGGCCCCTCCGTGGTTAGAGGGGCTATAGAAGGAGTCTCATCTTGGGGTGAATGTTAGGCTAGATGGCCACCATGGTCTCTTCTATACTGAAGGTCCTATGCTCTGATGACCATCAGACCGTTTTCTGAGAGACCTTCTCTGTAGTTGAGATCACAGATGACCAACCTAGTAGCTAGCTGTTGAGTCAACTCTCGCACAAAGTGACCCCATGGGTGAGGGAGTAGAACTGTACTCCAAAGGAACTTCAGGAGCTGATTTTGCAGCGATATATCTCTAGACCTTCCTTCCAAAGAGTCTCGGGCTAGACTTGAACCTCCACTCTCTGGTTAGCAGTTGTGTGTTAGCTAATTGGACCAATCACAGCCACACTCAACCAACCAACCAAGCAACAAACCAACTGAAAATGTGGCCCTTGAGTAGATTGAGACCCATCGTGACTATAAAGGGCTGTAGAATTAACCCCCACTGGGCTTCCAAAGCTGTAATTTTTGCCAAAGGAACCCTAGTAGCTCTGTGGCTAAAGCACACAGCTGTTAACTGAAAGCTCAATGGTTCAATTCATAAGCCACTCTGGAAGAACGAAGTGGCGTCTGCTCTGTAAGGATTCCAGCCCTGGAAGCCCTCTGGAGACAGGTAGTTCTCCTGCCCCCACTATAGG
This sequence comes from Tenrec ecaudatus, assembly GCF_050624435.1. Taxonomy (NCBI): domain Eukaryota; kingdom Metazoa; phylum Chordata; class Mammalia; order Afrosoricida; family Tenrecidae; genus Tenrec; species Tenrec ecaudatus. Next base: position 15,718,199 of record NC_134536.1, read on the forward strand.
GTTTCTATCAGTCAGAATTGACTCGGAGGCAGTGGATGGGAGGCTCTATGGATACCGACTGGCACTTGTTTTCTCAAGGAGCTGCTGGTCGTTTTGAACCACAGACTTTTCGGTTAGAGGCTGAGTGCCTGATCACTGTGCCACCAGGGATCCTTCTCCAGCCATTTGGTCCGGGTCCAAATCCATTCCTGCCATTAGTGACTCTGTGACTGTAGGCAAGCTACAGACGCCGGGTGGCTCCACGCTCTCAGCCTAAGATGGGAAATAGAAGTCCTCACCGGACAAACTTGCTCCGAGGATTTAGCAAGTTGGTCAGGAGGTCAAGTGTGCGGCAAGTCCTCAGCAAATAGCGTGCAGGTAACCCTGCTGGGATAAGCCCCCGCCCCTCCAGCTCTGTGGGTCCTGCTGGGACAGGAAATGGGCTGTGCACCGTCCCCATCCTCTGGAGCCTTTGATACGTGAAAAGTGACATTTCAAGAACACATGTAGGGTCACGCAAGCACTGGTGCTCAGTGGTGGGGGAGGGTCTACTGGGACGAAGATGACAGACCATGTAATGCTGATGGTCCGTGCCCTGCTGTGCTTGGCAGTGAGTGACTGGCATGAGGAAAGACCCTCCAGTTCAGGAGCAGGGTGCAGGCTCCGCCCTGGAGCAAGGAAAGGCGCTGAATGTGTCTAATGAGGACTTCTCCGGAAGAACAAAGGGGAGCAGGGGCCTCTGGTGAGGCTCTGGGATTTGAGTTTTTGGAGGGATGTGGGGACTAGTTCATGGGGTATGGCTAGTGGGGGCTGAAACCAGGAAGCAGGCCAGGGGGTTGGAGACCAACAGCAGGGTTTTCAGAGGCTGATAACAGATGAAGAGCTGTGTTCTTGGGAGTGTGTGTGTGTGTGTGTGTGTCAGCAGAAGGCAGGACTCCAGAGAGCCCCCTTCTCTACAGGAAGCGAAGAGTCCCTGGAGTGAGGTGGGGTGTCTGTCTGATGGGGTTCGGTCAGCATGTGCAGCACGTCTGATCAGTGAGTCTCTGACTTCTTTCTCCCGAAACATTGCAGGAATACTTCCAGGGCCTGGAATCTCACCTGATCCTGACAGAAACCCTCTTCCGGAAGATCACCAGCTTTGCAGGCCTAAGGGACACAGAATCCCACACGGAAGTGATGGCTCAGGCATGCTCGGTCCTGAAGCGGGCCCACAAGAGGGGCGTGGAACTGGAGGACATCCTGGAGGTGAGGCTGCTGAGGGGGCGCCCTCCCTCCTGCAGAAGGGACCACAACGAGACAGGGCCACGCACGCTGTCTGCTTCCTGTCACCCGGGAGCTGGCTGTGCTCCAGGATTCAGCCCTGAGCTTCTCCTGTGGTTCTCCTGCCCACTGCCCGCAGAGTTCACACTGATATCTGCCCAGTATCACCTCCTAGGGGTTTGGTGAATTTGAGTTCATCTATCAGAACAATAGGCGAATGAAGAGCACTAGAAAGATGGAAAGATGTCCCCAGCTCTGTTCAGAGGCTTTGGAATAAGACCTAGTGCTAGAGCCCCTGAGGCAGAGGCCAGCTCTCTGGCTTCCAATCTTTGGACTTTGCAAGCTGAAAGTGAAGGCTCTCTCCTAGCAGAACAGAAAGAACTCTGAACTCGGGGCAGAAACCTCGGAACTAGCCATTTGCAGGGATCGCACCTGGGGTGCAGCCACTGATGCTCAGCCTGGCTTGTCACCAAAGGCTGTTGGAAAAACCAATCACTCTCCTGTTGGCATTTGGACACTCAGCACATAACCAGCTGCCACTAGTTGGCCACACACTATGTTGTTGGTGTCAGGTGCCATCGAGCCGATTCCGCCCCACAGCGACCCTAGGCACAACGGAGCAAAACACCACCCGGTGCTGCACCATCCTCACCACGGAGCCTCTGTCCGGGCCCATTGCTGCAGCCACTTTGCTGAGGGCCAGCTCCTCGAGGGCCTTTCTCTCTTCTTGCTGCCCCTCCACTTTACCAAGCATGAGGTCCTTCCCCAGGGACTGGTTGCTCCTGCCAACAAGTCCGAAGCATGTAAAATGAAGGCCCTGTATCTTTGTCTCCAAGGAGCCCCCTGGCTGTCCTCCTTCCAAGATCTCTTTGTCCTTGTAGCAGTCCATGATCCTTTCAGTGTACTTCACCAGCACCCAACTCAAATGCATCCGTTCTTCTTCGGTCTTCCGTATTCAGTCAAACTTTCACACGCGTAGGCATGCACTACACAAACAAACAAAACACCCCACTCACGCCCCTTGCGGTGGCTCCGACTCGCAGTGACCCTGTGGGCAGAGTGGAGCTACTCCCCAGAGTCTCCAAGACGGAGTGGCTAGTTTGGGTAGCTCCCTTTCCAGTAAGTAGCGCCATGTTTAACCCACTGTGCCCCACTCTTTGGATAGGAAACAAGGCTCCGGGAACCCAAAGGCTGATGTGCCCTGACTGTCCACAGAAGCCCGTGCTGTCATGTGGGGTAACAGGCCAAGGCCACAGACCCGTAACGCAACCTGGCAAGTTAGTTCACAGAAAGACACACGGTTCAGTAGGCTAGCATTAGATGTGAAGGGTGGTCGATCATGAGACCCAGGGGTGATGCCGTCTGAAACGAAGGCCCCAGACCCACCCACGAGAGCAGGGTTGCGTCTAGCTGCAGCCCACCGCCTGCGTTTGTAAACGGAGTGTTCCTGGAACAGAGAGGGGTTTGTCTGTGTGCGCACTGTGTGGCTGTGTACCCACGACAATGGCAGGGGTGGGCGTGGGCGAGTAGTTACAGCAACGCTGGAAATACTTAATACCTAGGGGGATGATGGAAGACATTTGTGGGGCTCTCCCCAGAGTCAGACTTGCCTGGAGCCCTCACAAGTAGAAGTGCACAGGAGGGGCTTCCTGGTGATCTTTGAAAGCCCGTGACAACCTCAGGCGTCATGGATAGAGCAGTCACTACCTGTCCCCATGAAGTAATCCTGCAACTTGCCTTAAACTGCTCCTGTTTTTCTCATTCTTGATTTCCACCGGTTTCGGGGATCACAGTCTCTCTCCCTTGCACCTTGTTCCCCACTCCATATTACCAGCCTTACCACAACTGCCCAGAGGTCATAGTTACACTGTTGTATAGAGTTTCTGCCTGCGACCAAGAGGAGCTCAGCTAGCTACCCGCCAGGGTCCCACAGACATGGCATTTCCCACAGGGCTATCATTTTGGGGACAATTTTATCTTGTAGGAGCAGGTACCTTTCCTTGATATGCCATCACCCTGGCTAGGCTGTTGGCATGGGGATTCAGGCACCTGCTCCGTAATTCCCACGTTGGCATTGTAAGCCTCCGGTTTAGAGATGCATGTCACAGCCGTTTCTTGCTAAGGCACAGGATGAAGCTCTGTGCGCAGAGGTAGAAATGAAAGTCACGTGGAGAGGAATCTCATCCCCTGGCAAGGTCATTTTTGCTCACCTTCCAACATTGGCTTCCTAGACGTGGACCCGGCTGGGCGAAGACCATCGGGAACTCAGCAGACAGCTGGAGGTGGTGGAGAACAGCATCCCAAGCGTGGGCTTGGTGGAAGAGAGCGAGGACCGGCTCATCGACCGGATCACACTCTACCAGGTCAGTCCACGACCAGGCATCCCGGTATCCCTGTTGCTCTCTTTCTCAATGGAATTTTCTGCTTGTCTTCGCGGCATCTAACCCAGCTCCTGATGACGTATTTTATTATGCGCTTTGATTTTTTGGAGTGGTTGGTAACTGTTGGAATTCACAAATGAGGGACGATGTGGAGAGCCTGGTGCACCGAGTTCACACCAGACTACGCTTCTGCTTCCGATTGAACCGAGAGCTCCTTCTGAAAGTTGGACTTCCCATCAAATCATTTTCCATAGTTTAGGCTAATTGTTGCAATCATCTCGAAATAATTGTCATCTGATCATTTTAAATGCACCTAAAGCGTACTGCACTTTTAAAAACTAGATAAATGGAAGTGAGGGAGAGAGAGTGCAAGCAATCTATATCACGAGGCAGCATCTCGACATCTTCCCTGGTACTGAGAAGTTTGCTTTTGAATAGAGATTCGGACATTATACTCTTAGGGAGGAAAAATGGGCCTCTACAAACTTCTAACTGGATTTTTTCCAATTGTTTCAGCATTTGAAGTCCAGCCTCAATGAACACCAGCCAAAACTGTGTCAGGTCCTGGATGATGGGAAGCGGCTTCTGCTCTCCATTAGCTGCTCAGCACTGGAAAGCCAGCTCACGCACCTGGGAGAACACTGGCTGGCTAATACCAGCAAAGTGGCCAAGGAGCTGCACAGACTGGAGACGATATTGAAACACTGGACCAGGTAGACTTATGACCTAGTTGCCCACTGTTAGGTTGGTGCTACAGAGGATCTATCAGTCAGTAGGTACAGGTTTGAAAAGAGATGTTTCTGCACGCAGCGTACCGGATACTTTGGGAAAGTGATAAAAACAAAAGCCTAGTTAGGTTCTGGTACCTTCCAGTTCAGATGTAGCTAAAAGTGGACAGGGAAGCAGGTGCACCATGTAACTATCTTTCTTTTTCTCCTGCCTTGTTATTTTGTGGGATGCCTGTTGAGTTGACTTGGACTCAGCAGTCCCATGTGCACAGTAGCACTGACTCACAGGGTTTCCTTGGCTGTGATCTTAACGGGAGAAGATCAACTGGTCTATTCTCCATCAGTGCCTCCTGGTGGGTTCACATCTTTGAGGAGCTCTTAACTCTTACATGACCAGGGCTCCTGGCCTATTCATGGCATGTGAACATGTAGATTTCAAAGAATGAGAAAGTCAAGGGTAACAGGAAGTCTCCAAGAGAGTTGATTTTTATATAACAGAAAGCTCTGTGCCCATGTCCTCTGTATTTCAGAGCACCTTTGTAATCATCATGGCCCTCCCATCCTTTGTTTTTTTTTTCAAAGTCACTTCCATGTAATAGAATTGGAGAAAGGTGTTTTTTTTTTAAATTTAGTTATTCGGTATAGAGATAAAAAGCAAAACAAAACTCACTGCACCGAGTCAATTCTGACTCCTAGAGACCCTATCGGACAGGGTGGGGCTGCCCTTGTGGGTTGTGAAGATTCTAACAATTCACAGGAGTAGGAATGCTTGTCTTTCTCCCGAGGAGTGGCTGGTGGTTTCGAACTATTGACCTTGCAGAGAGCAGACCAACACATAACTCATAACTCTACCGAGACTCCTAGTATAGAGACCGGAAAGCTAAGACCCGGAGAGACTGACTTCCTTAAGATGTCAACATTAGGAGAAGAGACTCTTGGGGTGGCGACCCAGCACATTTTCCCCCCAAATCTGCCTTTTCTCCTTTTAAAACCACCGTCGGCATCAGCAGTGGTGTGGGTTTTCAGAGACAGCGCCTGGGTACTTGCTTCATCGGCCCATTGGTGTGTTGACAGATACCGGACTGACTCTGCAGCTATGATCCACTGGTTGCAATCTACAAAAGACAGGCTCGAATATTGGTCCCAGCAATCTGTGACAGTCCCGCAAGAACTGGAAATGGTCCGTGACCATCTGAATGCTTTCCTGGTAAGCCTAAGAAACAACAGCGTCCGATGCTATTTCATTGTTAATGCAAAGTCCAGACTCCTGCAAAAGTGAACGGAAATAAGCGATGGGTGGACAGACTTCCTAAAGTAAGCTGCCAAGGATTTGTCAGTGGTATAACTCTTTCACGTGTGTTCAGTAATTATACAATTCTACGTGACATGATTAAAATATGGATTGATGTATGTGCTAAAGCCCAACTAATAATAATTAAAAGTTATTATTCTTCAAAATGGCAGGGTCACCTACTCGACAGGAAAGTAATTCATAAGGAATGGATTTCATGTGTGGATTCATCGGGGTCCTTTTGTTTCTCTCTACAATGTTCAGTGTCTCTCCCCATCCCTGAGATGTGTTGTTGTTGTTGTTGTTGTTGTTGTTAGGGTCCAATGAGTCACTTCCAAACCACAGTAACCCTGACCTCCACCGAATGGTCCACTGCCTGGCCGTGCAGTTGTTTCCACGCTTGAGCCCATGGTTGCCGCCCTGGTGTCCATCCATCTCCTTGAGGGCCTTGCTCTTTTCCTCTGTCCCTTCACCTTGCCAAGCATGATGTCCTTCTCCAGGGACTGCTGTCTCCTGACAACACGTCCACAGTGTGTCAGACAAAGTCTGCCCTTTCTTGCTGCTTTGGCTCTGGCCATACTTCTTCCAACACAGAGTTGCCTGTCCTGTGAGCAGTCCACGGTATTTTAAATCCTCTTGTCCAGCACCACAGTTCAAATGTGTCCATTCTTCTTTGGTCTTCCTTATTCAATATTCAACTTTCACATGCGTATGAGGAAATGGAAAATACCATGGCTGGGGTCAGGTGCACCTCAGCCCTCAAAGTATCATCGTTGCTTTCCAACACTCTACAGAGTCCTTGTGCAGCAGATTTACCTAATGCAAGACACCTTTTGATCCCTTGCCTGCTGCTTGCATGAGCAATGGTGGGGGATCCAAAGAAGGCAAAATCCTGACGATTTCTGGAGATGTAGGGGAAAAAATTAGCTCAGGTCATGAACTGATCTCTTGCCTTTAATGAAAGGGCTGATGATTTCAGCCTGCTGATGTGTGCCTTGCTGATTGCTACAGGAGTTTTCTAAAGAAGTGGAGGCCAAGTCTTCCTTGAAATCGTCTGTGCTGAGCACTGGGAACCAGCTTCTCCGACTAAAGAAGGTGGACACTGCTGCCCTGCGGTCGGAGCTGTCCCGCATTGAGAGCCAGTGGACGGAGCTGCTGACACAGATTCCTGTCGTACAGGAGCAGCTCCACCAGGTACAGAAATCCTCGTTGCGTTAGCTACTGGTGGTCTGTTTAAACGCTGTTAACATGCACTCGGGGGCTTGTGCTCACAAATTTAAATCAGCTTGGTCTTGGGCATCTTCTGTCTTTTTCTTCCTCTGTGTTTTGTAAGGAATGGGACAGTTCTACAGTGCCCTGCTCAAATGGTGTGAGTGTGTATGTGTGTGTGTGTGTTTTGAGATTTTTGCCTGTTCTTGTTTCAGCTCCTACTTTCTCCTGGATAAAATGTAGGTAATGATGCATTCCTCATAAAGTGAATAATTATGAAGATCTAATAGCCTAATATATTTAAAAGACCTATTATCTTACCTACACTAGAGCAGCCAAACAAACGAAACCAAACTCACGGCTGCCGAGTCGATACTGACTCATAGCGACCCTGTAGGAGAGGGTAGATTTGCCCCCGTGGGTTTCTAAGACTCTGACTCTTTACAGGAGTAAAAAGCTCTGTGTTTTTTCCATGGAGTATCTGGTGATTTTGAACTGCTGAACTTCTGGTGAGCAGCCCAACGCCACCAGGGCTCCTCCAACAGAGCAGCAGGCACTGAATAAATGTCAGTGCTCCTGTTGTCTGATTATGCCTCCCTCCCTGGCAGGCACAGATGTGTGCTCTTTCTTTCTCTCGACACTCTTCCCTGGATACCGAGTACCCTAGCTGTGGGTCCGATGCACCAGCTGGCCCTTCTTGATCGGCAGCTCTTCATTTCCAGTGGGCAGGGACTACAGCACATCCAACTGTAGGCCCTGAACATCCCAGAGAACTGACCTATAAATATGTTAATTGACTGCTTTTTGTTCCTCTAAATACATATTCACAATAAGGATCTGTGTACATGTTTAATGTATGAAATGAGAGTCTGAATTCTAAGTCTGTTTCAGTTACAGACGGAGGAAATTGGTGAGACTTTTGGAGTAAATTTTAAAGGACCAAAACTCTAGAAAAGGGTCGAGCGTCGTGTGGTATTTTTCAATCTTCTTTTCACAATCCTGAGTCATAATACACAGAGATTTTTCAAGATAATTAATGAAATACATCTGTTGAATGCTTGGCAACTCATAAAACTAGTTGTAAGAGAGGAATGATATTTCCTGATTTCTGGTGTTTTGAGCAATCAGTTCATGTTTATAGTATCGGATGTCTAGTGAACAAGAGGTGACTATCGCTGTTTAATATTTGCCTGACAGTTTGATGCGTCAAGGACGGTTATGATAGCAAAACTGTTTGAGAAGGTGTCACCTCTAAGGGCACATTGAGAGGAATTCATATGGAGATTGTATACGAGCTGAAAGGGTGTTTGCGATTTTCTTGTAAACGCTTTCAGCTGGTTCTGATCTGTCTTGGACAGCTGCAAATGGATAAGCTGCCCTCCCGCCATGCCATAACTGAAGTCATGAGCTGGATTTCCCTGATGGAAAGTGTCATTCAAAAGGATGAGGAGAATATAAAGAACGCCTTAGGTCACAAAGTCCTTCATGAATACCTTCAGAAGTACAAGGTAAGTAACGTTTGAGGGTTAGCTATTCATGTTTTGAAATCATTTGAGTTGAAGCTATCTAAACACTGAAACTACGAGCATCAGAACCTGGAGTTTATGTTCCATACTTAGTGGATCACACACACACCACACACACACACACCACACACACACTGCAAGTAACGACATGCTTGTCCAATACACAAAAGGTGAGTGACTCAACTTCACTCAGAAGCACCCTGAAGGACAGATCTGGTCATCTCTTTCTAAAGCAGCCACAGCCTTGGAGCCCTAGGAAGCCAACAGGCAAGAAAACTTACATAAAGACATGGAAAAGTCATGCAATGTTGCTGTGTTAGTTTGGACAGACTAGAGAAACATATCCAGAGACACTCATATGTGTGTAAGAAAGAGCTTTATATCAAAGAGTAATTGTATATTAAGAAAGCACCCCACCCCATCCAGATCAAGTACATAAGCCCAGTATTGGCTCCTATGTTTGATACCAGTCTATAAAGTCCTCCTCAGACTCATGCAACACACGCAATGACACAGAATACAGGAAATCACAGGCCAGGGGGTGGAAAGTCTTGTGGATTTAGTGGTGGTGCAAGTAACTCAGTGCTGGCAGGGTCTCCACATGGCTCCTCCAGCTCCAAGGTTCGGATTCCATCAGTGAGCTCCATGTCCTTGTCAGCAGGGATGACTCGCAGAAAGACAAAGCAGAGAGAGTGTGTCCTGCCTCCAGTGAGCAATTTATCTCCGTCATGCCTCCAAATGAGGTCATCAAGCTGTGACGTGATTGACAGTCTAGACTCCACCCCCTCCTCAGGTTGACAATAGATTATGTAACTCCCACAATTGGCAACAGATATTGAAGAAAACATTGTGTCGTTTAGGAAATCATAAACAGATTATCAATGCCCTCATACTGAGGTTGTAAACTTTTCCAAGTGGCTATCCTACATTTCACATGTGAGCTTACATAAGACATCAATTTTTACGTATGTTCTTAATTGTGCTAATTTCAACTCAGGATGACACTCTGGACACTGTAGAAGGACTTCCTAGGGCTCCAAGGCTGTGGCTGCTTTAGAAAGAGATGACCAGATCTGTCCTTCAGGTGCTTCTGAGTGAAGTTGAGTCACTCACCTTTTGTGTATTAGACAAGCATGTCCTGACTTGCAGTGTGTGTGTGTGTGTGTGAGGTGTGTGTGTGGTGTGTGTGTGGTGTGTGTGTGTGTGGTGTATGTGTGTGGTTTGTGTGTGGTGCGTGTGGGGGTGTCTGTGGTGTGTGTGTGCTGTGTGTGTGGTGTCTGTGGTGTGTGTGTGTGGGGGGGGGTGTGTGGTGTGTGTGGTGTATGTGTGTGTGGGGGGGGTGTATGTGGTGTGTGTGTGGTCTGTGGTGTGTGTGTGTGGTGTGTGATGGATGTGGTGTGTGTGTGGTGTGTGGTGTGTGTGTGTGTGCGTGTGTGTGCACGTGTGGCGCAGAACCAGGCCGGGTTTCTCTCTGTTGCACACAGAGGCTCATATCTGTAAATACACCCCCCCGACACACACAAACACCACACACACACCACACACACCACACACCCCCACACACACCACATACACACACAGGAACTGAAAATAACCATGACAATATCATGGCTGTGCCATTCGGACTCCATCATGGTTGTGATACGTTACTATGGGAGGTTACTTAAGGTTTTCAAACATCTGATAACATGTGTGCCTTTGGCTTCTCTCCGTGTTCTCCTTCTGTAGGGCTTTAAGATAGACATTAACTGCAAACAATTGACAGTGGACTTTGTGAACCAGTCCGTGCTTCAGATCAGCAGTCAAGATGTGGAAAGTAAGCGCAGCGATAAGACTGATTTTGCGGAGCAACTTGGTGCCATGAATAAAAGTTGGCAAATCCTGCAGAGTCTAGTAACTGAAAAGGTAAGCCAAGTGGCCTACTGCTGCCTCCAGGTACACGAAGATACGGAGAACGGGAGCAGTCTGGTATGTGGCATGTCCCGATGAAGACAAAGCTCATTCAATGAGGGGCACAGCCATCTGGGTCCTGGATTCTTCTGAGGATGCTACCCAAGGAGCATCTCTCTGGCTGTAGCCCTGTGAATCATGCCGATGATGATGCCCCACTACTCTATAGATTGCATGTTACTCCGCATTTTAACAAGTACCTCGTAGTCTATTTGACCTTTTCTCCAGGTTTACTCAAGTTCAGCCTCTGATTACCAAGAGTGGTCATTGGTTTATGCTTTGTAAAATTCAATTTTGTGTTTACCATATATGAAGACACTTCTGAAAGTTGGTAGGAAAAAATGAGATTAAAAGATAACACTAAAAATAAGAATGTCATCTCTCACCATAAGCTCCACCGAGGTCAGGAAACAGTTGTAAGCAGTACTGCCAGCCATGTAGGCCATATTCAGGCTATCAGTGCCGTCTGCTTTACGTTATTAGCGGAGGAAAATGGGAGCCCTCTGGAGATTTTGGATTTTTTTTTTTTAAGATTAGGAAACACTAAGAGGCCAGACGTAGGCAAATCAGGACTGTAAATTGGATGCCCAATGATTTCACGTTGAAATTCTCATAAAATTTCTAATTTGATCAGAGGAAGCAGGAGCCTTGTGATGGCGGAGAAAGACTCTCTGGTGACCCTTTCCTGAGCATTTTTCCGCTAAAGCTTTGGTTAACTTTCATATAATGGACAGATAATCAATACTTATATAACCAACAGGTGTTACCACTTTTAGGCCCACAGAAAGTCAACAAGCAGAATGCCTGAGCAGTCAAAAACGTGTTGCCAGGACCTGTCTTCTTGACTCATCCATCTCCATCTCCTGGTGCCCATTACTTTGTGCTTTGTCTTCTATTTCGATCGATGGTACTTAAAAAACTGTGCTTCATTTTCTATAGTTCTTCTGAGACATGCTTCAGGATCTTGTTTAAAATTTCCATGGAAAGCTTTGCTTTTGTCTGCAACTGATTTGGAGACAACAGTTTTGGCCCCCACCGAGCTGAAAAGTTGCTTTACTTTAATTTTTCAGTCAGAATTGTGCACAGCAGACCCATTGTGATGTTTATGGTTGGCTGTTGTTTCTGCTCTTAATCGTCAGACCTCTTCAATGAGAGCCCAAACAAGATTGATTCTTCTCCTTGCAAACCGATGTGCCCGGTCTGCCACAGTGGGCTTCATTTCCCCGCATTGCCTTTTCCCTTTTTAAAATGAGTTACCCATCTGTGTGCTGCTCATTTCTTGCGAGCAGTGTTCCCATGAACTTTTAGGAAAGCACCAGTCTCCCAAGCTTCAATATGAACTTAATGTTTGTCCCTGCTTCCTTTTAACCGAATTCATGTTGCTCTCATAGGGGCCTCTTTTCAAATGTATGTCTTATCCTTTTTGTGTCTCCAACTAGATGTTGTTCAGACAAGTTATAAAAAAAGAATGTTTATTTTAGTGCCCCTAGTTTTTATTTAAATCATTTTATTGGAAGCTCTCACAACTACCATACCATTCCATAGTTTAAATACATCCAACAGTATTGTACAATTGCTACCACAATCAGTTTCACAACATTTTCTTTTGTCTTGAACTCCTTGATATCAGCCCCCTTGGTCCACGTACTTTTTGGAAGACCCTTCATAGTCCAAGGACTGTATTCTGGTGGGGTAGTGGGTTATGCATTAGGCTGCTAAGCACTTGATGAGCACCCATAAGCCATCAGCTGAGCCACAGGATAAAGATGAGGCTTTCTGCTCCCAGAAAGATTTACCGTCTCAAAATCCCACAGAGGCAGTTCTACCCTGTCCTACGAGTTACTGTGAGTCAGAATTGACTCGATGGAAGGGTGTATATTTGTTTTTAATTTCTTTTTGTTTTGCTTTAATTGGGGTAAACATTCAAATAGTGTAGACTACTACTCAGTCATAGAGAGAAATGACATCCTGACTTGTTCCACAACCTGGACGAGCCTTGAATACATGCTGGGTGCAATCAGTCAGACGCTAGGACAAATGCTATTTGACCCCGCATATATGAAGTACTTGGAATGGACAAATGCATAAGGACAGAAATGTGCTGATGTTTACCAGCATCTGCGGGTGGATGGAGGTTAGGAGAGAATGATGGGCACTGAGTTTCGGCTTAGGGACGGTCTAAACCATGTGAAATGGAATACTGATGATAGTTGTGCAGCATGGTCAATGCCATTGCTTGAAAGTGGCTAAAATAGCAAATGTATTATTCCACACAATTTACCACAATATAAAATTACTGTATTTAGAGAAAATATTGGCTAGAGTAATTTGCCTGTGAATGATTTGATTTTCAAATACAGTTGCAAATGCCCCTTCGTTCTGCTTGTCTAGGTCCAGTTGCTGGAAGGCCTTTTGGAGTCTTGGTCAGATTATGAAAACAATGTGCAAAGTTTGAAAACTTGGTTTGACACCCAGGAGAAGCGACTAAACCAACAACAGCAAATTGGAGATCAGGCTTCAGTTCAGAACGCAATAAAAGAGTGTCAGGTACCGTGGCTGGGGGCGGACACACACAATCAATTTCACACATTCACAGGATGTGGTACGTGGGAGGGGGAGGGGTGGTGGGGGCTGGGAGGGAGTGGGGATTTCCAGACCTTGATGGGAGAATTCGATTTTGGAGGTGTTAGATGTGTGTTTGAGGCCAAGTTTCCCTGGGTTTGCACATATAGAGAGCTTTTAAAATCTTATATTTTTTTCACCTGTGTTTTTGAGTTTGGAATTTGTGAAGATTTTCAAGAGCATTGGTAAGTAGAGAGGACCCCTTTATATTAGTCACAGGATTTAGTGCTTCTCAAGGTTTGCACAGTTTGGTTGAATTCTTTTTATCCATAACGTTTTTATAGAAACCCCAGACATCGCATCATTCTATTCCTATATACTCTAAGATACATCTCTAAATGTCACATGCTCTGATATCACCACTAAAACTTTAATAATAATTCCTATTTAAGGCTCAATCAAAAATCACATGTCCTCAATTATCTTTAATAATGTGGTTGTTTTTTTTTGTTCTAATAGAGAAACAATGTCCACATTCAATATTTGCTTTTTTGGGTGCCGTATGTCTGCTTATAACTGGTGGCATTGTGGCTTACACATTGGGCTGCTAACCAGAAAGTTAGCGGTTTAAGCCCACTAGCCAAGGGGACAAGGTGGGCCTGCCTCCCCCAGCAAAGATTTGCAACCTCTGAAACCCCAGGGGGCAGTAGAGGGTGGCTGTCAGTTGGAATCAACTTCACCGCAGAGCCTTTGGTTTACTGACTGTTGCGGAGAGTGTAGATTGCTCAGCTCTCCTCTGAGCTTCCCGAGTTGGAGTAAGTTCTAGAAGAAGCTTGCTTGCCCTCTGGTCCATAGCCTAAGGGCGGGGGCTTTGTTGGGGGGCAGTGTTCCGTTCTTTTGTTCCGCATTGGGATCCTCCTGGAGTCTTCTTGGTTCACCATGGATGTGAGGGTCAGGGTTCAGGTGGAGCCACCTGGCTCTGGAGGTTTTCCAATCACAGAAGCCTGCACCAAGCATTCTGGGGGATACATAAATTAGGAAATGAGAGGGATTACAGATAATGCTGTGGTAAAAATTTAAATAACTGAGTCATAGGCAACATGTTACAGATTAACTGTGACTGTCTCAAGAACCCATGCAATCGTGAGGCAGTTCTACAGGCAGCTCCCCTCCCCAAATCTTGTGTTGTAGAGTCTACATTTCAAAATCAAAGGCTTTAAGCAATGATTTCCTCATCCTGTGCGCACGCGCTCTCTCTCTCTCTCATTTCTCCTGGGGGTGCAAATGTGAAGAGAGACACACTGAATTTCCCAATCACAGTTTTTAAGCCCAGAAAAGGACAGATGGACGTTGTTTGGGCTGGATCTCTTAGCTGATGGACTACAGTTTTGAGGTACATAAAAATGACAAGGAAACAACGCTGCTTAGAGAAATACCTTGGAGGAAAAGACAAAAAAGCCTCTCCTCGGAAAATGAATGTGCAAAAGACTACAGAGCACAGAACAGGGTCCACTAGAGTAATAGGGTTACCAACTTTCCAGATGTCTGTTCTATTTCTAATTAAGGCCAATAAATTCTATAAATAGCCAAGAAGCCAGCATCTCTTTCTTTTTTTTTAAAGGCTGAGAAAGCAGACCTCCTGACAAGTTCCTAAATTAAAAGATTTCCCATGAAATGTAAAGATACGTTCCAGTGTTGTCTTCAGCAAGATGTGCACTTCGTCATGACGGTGCTGTGCTCAGCTTGGCTTTGGGAAAACCGAAATCAGGCCTTGCTGTGACTCCGTCTATGCTCTTTCCTTTCCCTTTTCCTCTGGCTATGTATTTTCTTTTCTTTACGTCTTTACATTCCATCTGTTCTTCCGTCCCTCTCTTCTATTTAACAAAGCACACACTGCTAGCTAGGAAATACAGCAGAAGTGCGGCCAAGTTTGTCTACGTGTAGGACCCACGTTTGGTCTAGCAGAGAAACAGGTCAGGCAGTGTCAGGAGCTGGCTAGGTCCTTGTTGTTGTTGGGTGTCCTTGGGTCGACTGCAGCACATCGCTGCTCAGTTTCCCGGGCTGTAACCTTCCTGGAAGCAGTTTGCCGTGTTTGGTCCCACAGAGCACATACACTGGGTACCTTTGAACTATAAAGCTTCTGGTTAGCAGTCCAGTGCTGGGCCCTTGGCACGACCAGGGCTCCGTCCGCGTGTTTTAAAGGACACTGTGCTGGGATCAACACGCCTGGGCTGTGCTAGGAGTCGGTGTGCTGATGCATGATCAGCAGTCGCAGTGGGTTTCCCTGGGATTTCCAAATGGTCCGAGCGCTGACGAATAACCTGAATGTTGGCAGTTTGAACAAAGCCCAGTGATCCGTTTCCATAAATCCGACAGCCAAGAAAGACCACGAAGCTGTTCTACTCTGTCACAAGTGAGGTCGCCGGGAGTCAGGATCCTCTCCAGGGCACCGGCCATATTAATGGCCATTGGGTTTTTTATTTTGGTAAAGCCTTGCCAAGTGAAAAGCCATGTGTGCCGAGTAAAAGGCACCAAGGAAAGGAGCCCACCAGGATATTTCAGGGAACTGCCTGCAGATCCCCACAGCGCAGCCGGCAGCTTCCATTTGGTACCACCACGGACCTCTATAAAATGTACTCTCCTTTGTGAGAAATGGCTCCCTGGGCCGAAATGTGAAATTCAAGCCAGCTTGCTTAAGTCAGTGACAGGACGCAAGCTGGGTTTGATACAAAGTTTGCATATTTTCCCAGTCTTTTCGGGGTGATTTATGCGTTTAAACCAACACAAAAGCTGAGGTGGATGAATTGACCCAAGTTGGTAATGATTTAGTATGGCAAAATTCTGTTTGACTTTTCTTTTCACTGATCAGAGACGGAGTCACTGTTTAATTCTTATTGAAAGGGAGAGAAACACACACCTTTGGTACCGAAGGTGGATTTTAATCCTGTGTCCCACCCAGGCTTTGCACGTATGCAAATATCACTATGTAGAGCACTTTAGACGTGTGTTTTTAAGAAATGGATTCTGTGGGTCATGTCATTCTCTGAAGGTAATAGCTGTGGGTCAGCAAGGGCACATTTCATGTTCAGAGGTCAAATATTTGACTCACCCTAAAGTCATTGAGAAGGTAATTCATCGTTTTTAAAAACCTTTTGATAAATAAATTGAAAAATCCTTGAATAACTCATTTAATGACACTTTCTATATAGAATAAAAGACCTCTAACCCAGTAATAACTGTATTCCTTCTGGATAATTATCAAAGCTGTCAAAGTATGGGCTGAATTATAGGGTGGACATGAGAGAATATTAAAAGCAGAATGATCTCATTAATAATTACTTCATAATAACAATTACTGGAAGTCAGTAACCTCAGAGGCTTGGGTCCCTTGTCAGACACCACCAGCTCTGTGGCCCCAGTCAGCTATGTGACTTGAATGACTACTCATCCGGTTATACAGTGTGGATAGCGAAATCAGCCTACCTGGATGAAATGTTCAGTTTCAGATGTTATTAAGATGCACGTTTGGATTATGACATAGATTTACCTCAGTATTAGCTCAAAACATCTCCCGTTTTGTATGTTTTCTGAGCAATTCACATGAACAGATTTAATCCTTGAAGAAAAAGATAATGCAAAACATGCTACCACTTCCAACATACTTTCTCTCCTTGTAACTCCGGGGAGAAAGAAAAACAAACATATTTCCATGTCTTTATCTTACAGATAATCAACGTTTACATTTTAGGGTTCAGCCAGTTTCTCACAAGAATAAAACAAAATAACACATCTTAAGGTTTTTAAAAATTATTATTTTATTGTCCAAAATAATAACACCGTGAAGACCCTCTTCTGAGAGTCATTTTGGAAGTGACCTGGGCTAATAACAGATGTTTGGGCAGTGGGACCCCCAGGACGTACTTTCACTGTACCCCCACAGAGCCCCATAAATGAACCATTTTAAATGACCAGCAACATTTTTTAAAACCTTTCAGGATCTGGAAGATTTGATTAAAGCAAAAGAAAAAGACGTAGAGACCATTGAACAGAATGGATTTGCTTTGATTCAGAACAAGCAAGAAGAAGTGACCGGTGGTGTCAGGTGCACGCTGCGGGAGCTTGCCCAGACCTGGGCAGATCTGGACCACAAGGTAATGTTGCTTATGCTGGGTGGATGCCAACCAAGGCCATGTTGGGTAGCTTACATACAACTCTAAGTTTGGGCTTCATTAGCATTTCTGAGCAGGTAATTATCAAGTCTATGCGTCAACTCTTTATACTGTTAAATCTATTTTATGTACCTCTGAAGGATAACAATAGCAACAGCTCTAACTTCTAGAGTCTGCTATGAAGTAAACTTTATTATCGTTCCTTCACTTTCTCCATGCTCACGGTGATCAATACCATCTAGGCACAGACAACTCTCCACTGCAGACCCCCAGTTGGGCCTTTTCTCCTGAACTCTAGGTCAAGACAGGGCCATGGTGAGGGACAGGGAGAGAAAGAGACAGTCAGTCACTGCGGTTCTTATTAAGAGCCATGGAGTCCATTCCCACTCATAATGGCTGTTTTCGTACAATGGCATGAAACCGCCAAGTGCTGTGCCATCCTCCCAAGTGCTGCTATGTTGGAGCCCATCGCTGCAGTCCCTGTGCCAGCCCATCTGGTTCAGGACCTTCCTCTGGTCTGCTGACTCTCTACCAAGCATGATGTCCTTCTCCAGAGACTGGCCGCTCATGATAGCATTTGTACAGTCCGTGAGATAAGATATTTCTATCCAACCATTACATTTCTCCATCGGCATGACAACTGAAATTTCCAAGATCAAAACTAACTCTTAGTCTTCCTCCACTAACCTACACCTTCTGTCATCTCAGCTAACGACAGCTCCATCTTTCTAGCTGCTTGACTGTCCGGCACACGTCACAGTCACTCTTAACTCCCTTCCTTCTTTCACATAGCACAACCAGTGTCTCAGCAAACCTCATTAACTCTCCATTCCGAACAGGGAGAGGATCCAACACCCTTCTCCAACTTGCCTTTTTTTATGACACGTATTAATCTGGTAGGCATGTCTCGGTCACCATCAACGAATAGTACTGAAATATTACTGAATGTTACCCTGTCACTGACAAAAAAGACATGTATATGCCCACCGTTGAGGAGACTGGGAGTTTGAATTCAGGGCCTTGGTTCTAGGGGAAGCTTGTCTGTCAGCTCTGGAGAAAGGCCCTGTCTCTTCAGTGTCTGCCTCCTGCCTCCGTGAGATCTCCTTGTGCCCTGGCATCTCTCTAACCCACTCTCTTCTCTGTTCACTTGCTCAATCCCTCGCTTTTACATGCATTTAAATATATTCATATCTAATCTCTCAAACCCACTGCTAGGAAAGTCACTCTGACTCACAATCCTAAGTATCATGCAAAGGTACATATATTGACATCAGTATGCTCTGTGTGTATACACAGATATGAATCATTTTGTATCCTGGGACCAATCTAGGTAGATGGACTGTACACCTTTTTCATTCTAATCGTTTGATTGTGGTTAATTCTCATAACGTCTGTTAGTTTCTTCACCTGTAAAACAAAGGTACCGTACATACTCGAGTATAAGCCGACCTGATTATCAGCCATGGCACCTAATTTTACCACAAAAACTGCATTAAAAATGTGCTGACAAAAACTCAGCTTATTCACGAGTATATATGGTAATGATTATACCGACCTCATCGAGCTGATATAAGAGCTACTGTCCTAGATACACTTAAAGCATCCATTCAACAGATTTCCTCAACAGAGATCCTGAGATTTTAACTGTATTGCCGTCTTTTCCCTTGGATGCCCATATCCACACATCGCTTTAAGTATTTGAGTTTGCAAGTAAGATGGACATGCATTGTGCAGTTACCACATTTTATCTTTCAAGTCTTTTATCTATTTATTACACCTGGTGAGGTTCAGTGCGCCCACCCCTTGGGTATGGAGTCATTCTGTCTATTTTGTGCTTATGGACCATTGTCTTTCTGAAAAGGCTGGTCAGTTAAAGATGCTGCTGATGTCAGTGCTGGACCAGTGGAATGATCACAAAGTGGCCTTTGACAAGATCAACAGCTACCTCATGGAGGCCAGATACTCCCTCTCCCGATTGCGCCTGCTGACTGGCTCCCTGGAAGCCGTGAAGGTTCAAGTAGAGAGCCTGCAGGTAAGAAATGAATGTCACTCGTCCATAGCATTCTTTCCATTGAAAGAAAGCCAACACTGAGAAAGTGCCAACCCCATCCTGTCTGGGGAAATAGGGCCATATGCTGTTTAGATTTAGTGGCAGCTGACCCCCTTTATCTGCTTGGGGTCCTCCCCAAGACCCCAGGGGATGGCTCTCACTGAAGCTGGTGTCCAATGTGTGCATAGGGCAGGCAGCCAGGCAGGCGGCTGGGGCATGCAGCCCTTACCTACGGCAGCTGCTCACCTGCCGGAGTTCTCCAGGCTCACGCCCAGTACAGGAGTGGGGTTTCACCACGTGACTCAGAAAGGCAGCTCGAAATAGAAATATGTTGGCACCAGAAAACAAAGGCGAGTATGATTTTAGCTGGCCTGCTCTACTTGATACTCAGTTCCACTTCGCCTGTGGGCACAGGCGTTTTGCTTAGCTGGTATAAAACGAAAAGATTATTAAGATTCTCTTAAATACAAAAAATGTATTTTATAAAGCGCTTTTATTGTTGCCTTCCTCCTTATCTGCGGTTTGCCTGTGGTCAACCATGAGCCAAAAATCTTCAATGGAAAATGCCAGAATACACAGTTGATGCCACTCTGAGTAATAGGACCGTATCTCATGCCATCGTGGCGCCTGCTCCATCCAACCTGGGATGAGAGTCACCCTCTGGTCCAGCCTTTCCACAGTTACCTTCCCATTAGTCACTGAGCCAATTGGCTATCAGATTGATTTTCCTAGTATCACAGTGCTTGTGTTCCAGTGACCCTCCCTTTATTTAATAACTGTTCACTTCTATTATCATTAGTGTTGGTCTCTCTCTGTGCCTCATTTATAAATTAAACTTTATCATAGTTATGCGTGTAAAATCATCTCTCAGTATCTGTGGGTGATTGGCTTTTCCTACACTATCTACTCACACTGAAATCCACAGATATTCAACTCTGCAAATTCTCAAGTCCTTTATTTAAAATGTCATGTCCTTGGGATCTGGCCTAGTAGGGAACACCTCACCATCATCGAGAAAGTCCAGCTAATTAGCGACCCTATAGGTGGACTGCCCCTGTGGATTTCCAGCTCCTCGTGGGAGTAGAAAGCCTCTTCTTGCTCCTATAGAGTGACTGGGTGCTTTTGAATTGCTGACCTGGAAGTTAGCAGACCACTTTGTAATAACTGCATTTCCAGGGCTCTAGAAAAGGTCAGAGTGTTGGCATATAACCTATACACATCCTCCCTTATAATTTAAATCATCAACAAACAAAGAAACAAACAAACAAACTCATGGCCATGGAGTCAGTTCTGACTTATAGCAACCCTACTCATGGCCATAGAGTCAGTCCTGACTTATAGCAATCCAGGGTAGAACTGCCCTGGATTTTGAGACTTTTAATCTTTATGGGGTCAGACAGTCTCATCTTTCTCCCACATGGCGACTGGTAGGCTCGAACCTCTTACCTTGGATTGCCAGGTCAGTGTGTAGGCCACTACACCACCAGAGGTCCTGTAAATCATCTCTAGATTACTTATGACACCTTCTGCTGCTACTATTAGGTGTCATTGAGTCAGTCCCAGCTCATAGTGACCCTGTGTCCAACCCAGGGAAACGCTGCCTGATCCTGCACCGTCTTCACAATTGTTCCTGTGCTTTAGCCTGATAATGGTTAGTGCCATGTCCGTGCTCTCTCAATAGCACTTTATGACCCCTCTTAGCTGTTGAGGGACTATGTTGGCCATGTAATTGGTTTAGTTTGGTTTTCTGAATATGCCAGTCTGTGATTGGTTAAACCCACAGATGCTTGTAACCTGGGGACACAGAGCGTTGACTGTATCAGAAAAAAAAGCATCATCCATGTAGGGCTCCTATTACCCAAGAGTTCTGGCATCTACAGGGTGGGTATAAGGACTTATCTTCTGTGGGTAAGAGAAGAAGACTGCTGTACATACCAGGAGCCCTGGCTGTCTAGTGGCCACTCATTGGTCTGCTAACCACAGGGTCAGCAGTTCAAAACCACCCGCCGATCTTCAGGAGACAGATGAGGCTTTCTAGTCCTGTAAGGAGTTACAGTGGCATAAGCTCACAGGAACAGTTCTGCCCGATCCTATAAGGTCACTATGAGCTGGCATTGACTTGCTGACAGTGAGTTTGTTGTTGTTTTTCACTGTACGTTTCAGTGTTTCCCAACGTGGGTGTTATTTCCTGCTATTTGGAGGTGTATGTGTGTGGGAGGGGGGTTGTTTCAGGAACGATCCAGGATCTACACTTTATCCTGGATTGTGGGCTAGAGTACAAATGTCTTTAATTGCCAGGGGGACACGGATTTTTTTTTTTTTAAGTTTGGGAACCCATGGAAATCTGCCCCGATAGTGTCCACTGTTGCTCCCTTTTACATCTTCTTTTTCTCTTTTGATCTTGCTGCTCCAAGTACGTTCTAAAGGATTAAAAAGAAAACTATGAAAAATAGCCAAAATGGGTAAACTTTGTCTAAGCTCTGAAGCCGTTGTTTGCGAGGGCCCCTCACTGACAATGGGGGCACAGAGCCGTCTTTCCTGTGCCCACATCGTGTTTGGTTTCCCCACACCCTTGCTCACTTCTCTCCCCTGGAATGATTCTGGGGCTGTTTTCGCAGAGCTCAGGGCACTTCTCTCAAAGTAGCTGCCACCTACTGCCCTGCCCTCGCCCCTGAATGCCTGGTCCGTGCCTTCCCCCACCCCGACCCCACCTGTCACTGCTCTGTCTTCTTTGACTCCGTAGCACAGTGGCGTGGGCAGGTAGGGCAGGGGCGACAGTAAGCTTTGAGGGACTGCATGCCAGGAGTAACCCAGCATGCATTTTCTCACACCCCATCCACAAGTCCAATTTCATGTTGTGGATTTTCTTTCCAGCTGTTTTCTTAAAGAAATGAGTTTGATGGAAGGTGGGTGAGGGTGGGGGTGGGGGTGGATGAAATGTGCGTATATCGTTTTTCTAAATTTTAAATGGTTGTTTTTAAAACCTAAGCCAAGTTTACTTGGGAAACAGAAAAAGAAAAATGACATCATAATTCTGAAGACCTTAAAAGTACTTTTTAATATGCCCCACGTTCAACACCCGAAAGCACTGTCTTAACAAATGCAAGAAAAGGCGAAGGATTTCTTTTTTCCTCAAATAGTTTGATTTGAGGCAATCAGACACAGCACTGAGTTTGTGCTGCCAGAACCCTTTTTTCGAGGTCTACTAAGAACTGAGTCTCTCAACCCAGCGCTCTTTCTAAGGAAGCATTTTTCTCCCAGGCCCCTCCCTGGCTCTTGGTCAGAAGACTCTGTCCTGTGTCACCATTCTTTGCAAGAAAAACATACCTAGAGATGGTACCTAGATATGCTGCTCAGAACAAGTCCTCAAGCTCTGGCTTATTAAGATGTGCTTATCAGCAGTTTATGATAGAAAGACTCTAGGTGTGTATGAATGCAATGCTGTTGTTGCTGTCGGGGGCCCTTGATGTTGACTTCCACCCACCCCAGGTAACCAGAGAACTGCCCTGTAGGGGCTCCCAGGCTGTCATCTTGACAGGAACAGATTTCGTAGGTCTCCCTCCTGTGCAACTGCAGGATGTGCTTGGCTGATCAACCTTTCAGTTCATGCTACAGGGCCTAAACATTGTGCTCTAATTGTTGTGCCTTGTCAGAGTCTGGCAGCTTGTACACATGCCTTGACCGTGGACCCCTACTGGGGAAGGGGCAAGAACACCCCCAGTACCACCACCAGGCAATGGTGGTTGGGGCTTGCTGGGGAGTCAGCACCAGCTCTTGATGACCTTGAATACAACCCAGTGAAACCTTGCCCCTGCCTTTTCCAGCGAAGAATCCCTTCTTCCATCTAGAAAGACAAAATCCTAAAAAGAGAAGACACATTGATAGAAAACTTAACAAAGCACTGAGGCAAATCTGCGCATCATATACGTGTTGCATGCACTTATTTATGAAAAGACCTGTGACTTTATACTTGGTAATGGCCATGAAAATCAGATGACATAATTTCTCGTATGTTCTCCTTGGACAGAGCCTTCAGGATGATCTAGAGAAACAAGAGACGAGCTTACAGAAGTTTGACTCTGTCACCAACCAACTCTTAAAAGAGTGTCACCCACCTGTGACAGAAACCCTTAGCAACACGCTGAAGGAGGTCAATATGAGGTATGGGAGATGCGCGTTTTACTGTTGTGAGTTATTTGTACCGCAGCCTCCTTACAAAGGAGGATGTAATCCGAACTGCCTGTCATGTAATCTGAGTCTAGTCTATGAATGTTTCAATTGTCAGGAAGTGAGTTTGAGGATAAGTAAGCATGAGGGAAGCTACATAGAAAGAAATCGGATCTGTTTTGCTGCCAAACTTTGCCCGCATCCCCACCATCGGCCCTGGATCTGTCAGATTGTGATGACCACTTCTCAGTGTTCCATCCCTGTCCCCCTTTCATGTGCCGATGATGCACAGTCCTGAGAAGTGAGATAGTCGACTGCCCCATTTGGGGAGAAGGGTGGCCCGCTCATGATATTGACTCTTGCTTCCAGATGGAACCACTTGCTGGAAGAGATAGGTGAGCAGCTCCACTCCAGCAAGGCCCTGCTTCAGCTCTGGCAAAGGTACAAGGACTATTCCCAACAGTGTGCGTCCACCATTCAGCAGCAGGAAAGTCGAAGCAATGAGCTGCTGAAGGCCGCCACCAACAAGGACATTGGGGATGAAGAAGTCGCCGTGTGGATTCAAGACTGCAACGTATGTTCAGGAACTGTGTCTCTCTAACCTGCCTTTCTCACACGTCACATGCACATCGGGCCGGTGGAGACGTGTGCCAGCTTTGGGTGTATCTCAGTGTGTGAAACAGTTATGAGAGAGAGAGAAGGCAGGAGAGGAGAGAGAAGTTTTAACTATCTAAGGGCCTGGTTGGTTCTCGAATACAGTTGTACTTGGATCCAATCAAAGAGGACCCTCTCCATGGCTCATTTTTAGAGAGTTGAGTTCCCACGCTCCCCAATGGAGCGCACGTGAAAGATTCAGGTTATCGTTTGGCCTGAGATGGTCACGATAAAAAAAATGACCATGGTAGGAATGATTCTGTGATCTTTTGAGAATCCAGGGTTGAAGGCATTGCCCATTTGGTAGAAAACAGCCTCTCTCTCCTGTCTTATTGATGTAAAACCACAAAACCAACCTTACTGCCATCAAGTCAACATGGAGTCATAGTGTCCCGATAGGCTATCGTAGAACTGCCCCCTTAGAGTATCCATGACTAAGTTCTATTGACGCTGACAGCCCACGCCTGTCCGCTGGAGCGTTGCTGGTGGGTTGGAACCACTGACTTTATGTTTGGTGGCAAAGCACTTTAACTTCAGCACCAGCAGGTCTCCTGATTAATAGATATATTTCATCTTAATAGCTTTTGAATATGTTTCCTTTTCATTTTAGCAACCAGTAACCGACTTCAAGCCTTGTCTTATCCTTCACATAGAACCCAAATACGCAAACAGACCCACTGCTTAAGCTTCGCTGGCTGTGTCTTCGGTGTCAGTCACCAGCAACAGGGCTCTCTCCAGACCCTTTGTCATCAATCAGCTGTCCTCTCTCCATCGTAGAAAGAACGTGCCTGGCTGGTGTGACTGCTAATGTATTAGACTGCTTACCGAGAGGCTGGAGGTTCAAATTCACCCTAGTGTCTCAGAGGAAAGACGTGGCAATCTACTGCCCCCCCCCACACTCAGCCATTGAAAACCTCTGAGACACAAATGGTCGCCATGAGTCAGATTGTGTCATTGTAGACGGAAACTGGACTCAGGGATATTCCATTGGGTTTTCATTTTTGAGCAGAGAAGGGCTGTCCCAACAAAACTGAAGCTAGAGATGCCCTACAAAACCAATGACGATGTTGTGTCATTCAAACTGCCAGGAGTGGGGGGCAGGGGGGTCGGGTCTCCATGTCCCCACTGTGGGAGGTAGGTCCTGTTGTGCGGCCACAAGAAGGGGCTTCAGCAGGTTGATGGAAAAAGGAAATGAAAAAATAATGGAGTTTTTCCAACAACTTTTTGAAGGCTTCTTGCATATACAGAAGATACTAATAATAAACTCATTCTTCACGTAGACGGTAATAATATTAAATAGGAAAAAAAAGAACAGAGCAGTGTGCTGTAACTTGAGTACCAGTGACATGAAGAGACAGGGGCACCAAAATAATGTTCTTTTTTTTCTGGTGTATGTGTGCGTCTCTGCATATTCCCATGAACTGTTTGCTTTCTTACAATCAAAATCATACACTGGATTTTCCTCCCAAAGCTATGTATTTAATTTTTTTACACAACAACCTTATCACCTTCAAAGTACTCTCCACTACACGTAATACATTTGTCAAATCTGCAATTCCATTCTTGTAAACATTTTTCAAACTCATCTCTTTGATGGCTGAGAGTACCTCCCTCGTTTTTTTTCTTCACCTTTTCTACACTGTCAAATTGCTGTCCTTTCATGTCCCTCTTCATTAGTGGAAATAAAAAGAAGTGGAACTGAGCCAGATGAGGGAAGTGAGGTGTGTGGGGTAAGAGAGGCATGATGGTGTTTTGTTTTTTTTCCAAAAACTGGCTCACTGAGATGGCTATGTGAGCAGGTGCATTGTTGTGCTAGCAAAACCAGTCCCCCGTCTGCCACAAATCAAGCCCTTTTTGTGGCAAACTGTTACACAATCTTTTCAGAATCTCTAAATAGAAAGCTTAATTAACAGTCCGATCTGGTGGAACAAACTCCAAATGTACTACAAGTTGACATTTTTGTCCGTTTGGGAAGATGACAGACACCCAGAGCAAGGACTGTCATCAATTGACATTTCACCTTTTCTAAAATGAGAAAATCACTTGTACACTTGAGTTTTTCTCATAGCGCTGGCCTCGTAAGCTGTGTTCAACATCACAACAGTTTCTGCGACACTTTTCCTGAGCAGTTAGCAAAATTTCACAGCTGTGTGCTGTTCTCTTAATTTGGCCATCACAAAAAATGAGTGAAACTGCTTTTACAAAACACTCACTGTGACCAGAAAGAACCTTCCCAGGCGATGCCACTAGGTGCACTAGCTCAGGAGTTGCCCAATGCTTGCCTAGTAGGAAAAATACATACTATGAAAGCTCCACCCAGTGGAGCATTTCCCAGTTTTCTTGGGTACCCCCTCCTAGGTGGATATTTCTATTTAAAGATATGTGCGTGCACATACACACTATTCAGGAGAAGAGTTTGTCTCAAGTTTAGGCTCCAGTGGTACACATAGCACCCTGTTCTGTGTCTTCAAGCTATACCTGGTGTGTACTGCTTTTTGTATGATTGGGTGACTACTATGGGTCTGTCTGCTGGATGACTGGTATCTTACTCTCTGAAAGCAACAAGAGAAAGAGGGATTGTGTCTTTGAATTAGGTTAACAGCTGATTTTAAGCCAAGGGAATTCCGCCATATAACCATTAATGCTTTTGACTTCCATGATTGGGAAGCCTTCATTCTTTAGTTGAGAAGAATAATATTTTTCACAAGGCTGCAAAGAGGAAAAACATCTATGGACTAAGATTTCCTCACATTTTCTCCTTCCTGTGCCCAGTGTCCCGGGAGAAGCTAAGGAGGCCCATGGGCAACCGGGACAAGTATCTTTGTCTGGTGTTAAAAGAAGAATACATTTTTTTCCAGTCATTTTTTCGCAGTTGGATCTCAGCAGCTTTGAAGTTGGAGTCAAAGACCTAAGTCCTCTGGGTAGTCTGTGGCCCTTTCAGAGCTGAAGGGGAGCAGTCGTCCATTCTCAAGCACATTATCTTCAAGTGAAGATTATTTTGTATAATCACTTGGCAAATAAGATCCGAAGCCTTCTAGATGTTTGGCCTTTTGCTGCCCACCGTTGATGTTAAGAAGTGCACTCACCACGTTTCCATTTTGTTTAGGAGCTCCTCAGAGGTCTAGGGACCGTGAAGGACTCTCTTTTTGTTCTCCATGAGCTGGGAGAACAACTCAAGCAACAAGTGGATGCTTCTGCTGCATCAGCCATTCAATCTGATCAACTCTCCTTGAGTCAGCACGTAGGCGGCCTCGAGCAAGCTCTCTGCAAGCAGCAGACAACGCTACAGGTACAGGCTCATATTTAGTAGGTGTTAAAAAACCGGGTGCACGATAATGCTTGGGCGTACACACAGGAAGAGATGTTTCCACCATTGACATAATGCTTCCTTCAGGCGCAGAGGATTTTTTAAGTAAGTAAATAAACTAATGTGAAAGTCTTAAAAGAACCAGTGGAACTGCCCTCACCAACACAATTTAGTCCCTAAGCCAATATATGCTTCCACGGCACCTGGTAGACTACGTTCAGTTGATAAACACTATGTGACCTTAATGTTGATATTCATGTTTATATGATTTACATTTGAGCAAGGATCAGAATAGTCTAAAGAGAAAAAATTTTTTTGAGCTTTGGGAACCTGATGGGGTCATTCTACTTTGTCCTGCTGAGGCACTTAGGAGTGAAGTGGAAATCAATTCAGCAGCAACAGCCGTCTATGCAAAACATACCTGATTTTTAATCTTTTATCTACCTAAGTAAATAATATATACTATGAAATTACAAATATACTTCCCCTCCTAAGTCTGAAAATATGTCATTCCTATCTGAGCCTTGCCTGCACTACCAAGTTATATTGCAGTGTTTAAAGTAAAGCTCTGTTATCTTACATGCATGCCTAAGCCAACATAGCTAAAATTGCTGAGGTCAAAAATCAGCCTTTCGTAATTTCTTAAAGGCGCAGGTTCGGTCCAGGCTGATCATCTGGCATTTGCTGCAGCTTGAGCATCTGTATTTGCAAATACAAGATATATTTTATGTTTGTATATTTGAAAACCCTGATTATATACAATAGCTCTTCATCTGTAGACAAAACTACACCAACCTCCCAAGGCCGATGCCAGAAATAACCTTAAATTCCTAAAGTGCTGTGACCCTCATTCAGTAACAGTATCCACTTCACGCGAGAATCCTTGCCTCCTGAAAGCTTTATAATTGTCCCCAAAATTCTATGTGCATCTACTTCACAAGGTTCTGGGAAGTTAAAAACTAAATGTTGATTTTCAAGGGTTTAATGAATAGTATGCTTTACTTACATGAGCTCTGGACTAATTAAAAGGCTGAAATTGATATCAGGGAGACACATTTTAAAAAGAGAGATAAAAGAACATAAAAAATAATTCTAACAGCCCTGGCCTTTTGACTAAGTCTCTAAGTAACCATTTTCCTCTGTGGAACAAAAGGCCGGAGTTCTTGATTACGAAACTTTCGCCAAGAGTTTGGAAGGATTGGAGGCCTGGACAGTGGAAGCTGAAGAAACCCTGCAGGGACAGGACCCCAGCCACTCCTCGGACCTCTCCACTATCCAGGAAAGAATGGAAGAGCTTAAGGTAAATGCATCCGATTGTAACACCATAGTTTCTATCTTCTCGCCGCAAGCCTGAGGGAAACTCAAAACTCCTGACTTAGCACAGTGACTAACTGTCTGCTGGCAGCTCATCTAGAGCTCCTCACCAGGACTGAGCCCGGAGAACCACCTCACATCTCTTCCAGCCATACCTCTTGTCTCCCCACTGGTTCGAACAACCAATTGCTGCCAAATGCGATCTTGAACCTGCTTCTCCATCTCTCTTTCTGTTCTAGCTCACACTAGAGTGTTGATGTGTCTTCCCCCAGGGATCCCTATGATTTTTTTGTTTTCTTTTTAAACAGTTTACTGAATTATGAACTATCTCAAACATTAGCTAAAGAAAATAACACAGTACAGTTGGTGTGTGAATTTTATCATCTTCTTCCCCACCCCATGGAAAACTCTGATTGGGTTGTCCTTGCTCTTGTGATGAAGGTCAGTATGGCCGCTGAAGTCTGGTTTAATCTGCCTCTCTCCTACCTCCATACGGGGCTTGTTTTTTATTACCGTTATTACTGCTGAAAATACCCAAGCAAAATTCACACCAAGTCAACAAGTCCGTACTGGACAATAGAGTGGCCTGGATGCCATTACTTTGGCCTCAGTTGCAGTATACCGATGGTGGTTGGAGTCTTCACCTTGTCCAGCCATATTCCACTGTTCTTTCTACCCTGTTCTGCCCTTCCTGACCCCACCTCATGCCGTCGCCCCCAAACTTCCTATCCAACCTTTCAACTGGTGTGATCCCTTCTAGAAAGTTCTTTTAAAAGAGTGCCATGCGGACACTCTTGACTGGTCAAGCTAAGGTGCTGTTTGGTTCAAAGGTTTCAGCGGGGAGATGTTTCTGGTTTACGGGTTAAATTTAAAGCTGATCAGAGGGCAGTGGTTTTCGGGGGCCATCCAGTGTGATGTTCATCCTTCCTCAACTCCAGCAAGAAAGACTGATAAGGGTATAAGTCAAGTTCATAAGGTCATACACATAAGTTGTTAATCGTTCACGGATGAAGAACACACGCTGGATTCGCAGTATAGTACAGCCGCAGAATTCGGCTGGTAGGGAGATCCAGCCTGGTTTTCCCTTATGTGTGCCTCGGAATTTCAAGTATGACTGTACTTTGGGAGACCAAAGTTATCAGTGTCTCCGTGACGTCCAACATGTGATGTGCACTGAAGAGGGTCTAAGTCTGTCTTTCCATCTTGGTTCCAGGGGCAGATGTTAAAATTCAGCAGTATGGCTCCAGATTTAGACCACCTGAACGAACTCGGGTACAGGTTACCCCTGAGTGACAAGGAAATCAAAAGGATGCAGAACCTGAATCGCCACTGGTCTCTCATCTCCTCACAGACGACAGAAAGATTCAGGTGCGTAACTGAGAGGCAAACCCATCAGCCACTCCCTGGGACAAAGATGTGACCGTCTGCTTCCATAAGGATTTATAGACAGCCTGAGAAACTTCCTTGGGCAGGTTCACCTTGCCCTGTGGGGCCACCACAAATGAAAATGGACTGCCCCGCAGTGGGTTTTGTTTGGGCTAACCAAGAGGTGTTTAGGCCAATTCAATAGACCAGTGCATTATGCATCCTTGATCTTTCTGGCTTTATCTATTCTAAGTGCATCGAATAATACCGACAAAATTAGAGCTAGCCGTGGCAAAGATAAACCAGTGTAAATGCATTTCCATGTTTAGCGTAAAGCCCAACTCACCACCTTCCACTCAGTCCCACTCAGAAAGACCCTGTTGGACACACTAAAACTGCCCCGTTGGCTTTTCAAATCTGCAAATCTCTATGGCAGCTGAAAGCCCTATCTTTCTCCCATTTGTTTCATGTACTAAATATTATTTATCTGGGAGGAGAAATATCTTTTAAAAAAGAATACATTAGAGGTTTAGGCATGGTTTTTTTAATCATTAAAAAATCACATTTAAAACTATTTATTGTTTTACTTCTCTTTTTTTGCCCTTTAAATTTTATCATGTCACCCTGTTAAGCTGTGCGGCGGTTGAATTGGAATTGGAGACAGATGAGTCTTTAGTCCTGTTTTCTCCGCTGGACATAGAAAAATAAGCAGTGCAATAACATTAGTGCCCATCCCCTTTTTTGTCAGTAAGCTACAGTCATTTTTGTTACAACACCAAACTTTCTTGGAAAAATGCGAGACATGGATGGAATTCCTGGTTCAAACAGAACAGAAACTAGCCGTGGAGATTCCAGGCAATTATCAACATCTTCTGGAACAGCAGAGAGCTCATGAGGTAAGAGTTCAGCCAGCAGTTTTTAGAAAACAGACAAAGCTTGAGGCCTGGGGTGAGACACTTTAAAGCATCATATGGGAAACTCACAGCTCCTGAGTAGATTCCGACTCACGGTGACCCTGTAGGACAGCATAGACCTGCCCCCTGTGGGCTTCAGAGACAGCAAACCTTCACAGGAGTAGACAATCTCAGCTTTCTCCTGAGGAGGCACTGAAATCCTATTACTGCTGTGGCCTCTTTTTACAGCACTTTCTTCAATCGTGGCTTCTTTCTCAAGCTTACGGTTTTGCCGTCTTAATTGCAAAACTGTGCTCCTGCTCTTTGCTCGGCAATCCAGGAGAGTCCAGTCTGCACGACCACATGCTATGTAAGGTGGAAACCTGTCAGAGAAGGAAGCTCACATTGTTTCCACTACAAAGAACGATAGGAAAGGGGTCGGACCTCACCCTGTCAAAGGCGGAAATGTGAGAGACCCAGCCATACAAGGCCATCACCTTCCGTTCCGGCTCTCACAGTCCACAGGATTCTGCACCAGGCAAGGGCAGAGGGGTTCAGGGATTCAGTGCTCCTTCCTGGGAAAGTGGCACAGTGGGTTCGACCTTGGGCTGCTACCTGAAAGGTCAGCAGTTTGAACCCAAAGGCCATCCTGCAGGAGAAAGAGGGAGCCATCCTGTCCCATAAAGATCTGCAGCCTTTCCGACCCCAGGGAGCAGTTCCACGCGGCCCTGCAGCTTTGCTGTGAGTTAGAATCGACTCCCTGGCAGGGGATTGGGTTTGGGTTTCAGCTGGAGCTGGGATAACGGTGGAATCAATTAACAGTAGATACAGAATTTCTTTTGGGGGTGTCAGAAATGTTCTGAAATTGATACCAGTGATGGTGATATAACTCTAAACATGTCAAAAGCCATCGAAATGTAAATTTTAAATGGATAATGTGTCTTCTATGTGAATTGAATCTAAATAAAGTTGTAAAACAAAATGACAATGGAAAACACTGAAACGACTTGTTTTTCAAGATAGTACAATAATTGTATTAACCTAGTTATAGGTGTAGTGGTTTCACTGTGAGCTGCAATTCACATGGTCGGCAGTTCGAAACCACCACCAACAACTCCAAGGGGGAGAAACTGGACTTTTTAGTCCCGTAAACAGTTATAGCATCAGGAACCCACAGGGGCCACCACGAGTCAGCATGGATTCAGAGTCAGCACGTTTGGTTTAGTTAATTATATTCAAAAGGAGCTCTGGTGACACCATAGGGTAAGCATTGGGCTACCAACCGAAAGGTCGGTTCTTCAGCCACTCGCCAGGAGAAAGATGAGGCTGCCTGCTCCGGCCAAGACTGACAATCAGAGAAACCCTAGAGAGATTCTACTCTGTCCCGTAGGGTCTCTATGAGTAGGAATTGACTCACAGACAGTGGACAGAAAGTGTTTCCCACCTTTTAAAGGCATTAAGCTAGTCGCTGTTCTGCATGTGGAATATAGTAGCCAGCACATAGAGGACATCGGCTAACTTTATGGTGCTGCCTTTCGAAGGAAGAGGGCAACGGATCTGTCCTTTTAAGGACTTGGTTTCGATGAACCAAATCCAGACTTTTAGCTTCATGCCTGGCTGCCTGGATGCATCAGAACGCAATGGCTCCTACACAGCAGGGTCACAGGGAGAGTCCAGGACAGCGGAAGGTGTTGTTATGAGGCTGGCTGAGATCAGACTATTTGGGGAGCTCTCCTCAGAGGACTGGGGCCTAGAAAGAGGCATTCTAAAATGTGTTCTTGTTTCCCACGCTAGCTGTTTCAAGCAGAGATGTTCAGCCGTCAGCAGATTTTGCACTCCATCATCCTGGACGGGCAGCGTCTGCTGGAGCAAGGGCAAGTTGATGACAGGTAGGTTTCATGATGAAGGAAGGTTCCGGTAAATTGGTCATTTTCTTTTTAATGAGCAGATTAGGAGGCATTGAGCCAATCTTCCTAAGGCAATTGTACAGCAGTGGAGTCTCAGAAATTGAAGGAAAGGACTCGTCTGAATCTCTGAAATGACCTGAAATGAATTTTTCTAAAGAACTGCTATTACACTGTATGAAGGACATAGAGTAATTGGAAAGCAGCTAGTCAACCCAAGCGCGTCATCTGTAGGGGCCGGCATTGCTGAACAGGTCAGAAGGAATTGGATCAGCGAGGTTGTGTGGGTTTATAAACAGATGTGTCTAATATTCTCATAGAATTGTGGAACTGCTGTACCTAAATGGAGCTTGGCTACCACTAGTCCATCTCTCTCGCTCAGAGATGGAAAACCTGAGGCCCAGAAAGGTGAGCCCAGGTGACCAAGGTCATGCAACTCAATAGCAGCCGAATCTGGCCTCGAACCCAGTGGATCTGGATTTTCTTCAGTATTGAATCAGTCAGCCTTCCCATACTGCCTGTATCTGTCTTGCTTGAGAATAGTTTGCTATCTTACGTCAGATCACATTCAATATGAAATCCTGCTTTTTCTTAATTTATATGACCGATTCTCCCTTTATTAAAACCTCTGTTCTAAAACCCACTTACCTCATTTTCAAGCTTTTGTGACATGTGAACTAACCATTTTCATATCATATTTACATCTTTGGAGAGCAAAATTTACTATAGTTAACCTGCTTTCTGAGTTCCCTTTGGGTTATTAAACCTCTTGCCGGTGGGTTGGTTCTGATTCGTGATGACCCCATGTGAGTTGGAAAACTGTTCCCTGAAGAGCTTTCATAGGCTTTCATAGGCTCACCAGACCTTGCTTCTGAGGTGCTTGTAGATGAACTCAAGGCCTCAAACTTTTGATTAGCAGTCAGATGTTTAATGGTTGATACATACCCAGGGAATCTCACTTAGCAAATAAGCCTAGTTTATTTTCCTACATAGAATTATCTTTCCCATGTTTAGGATCAGAAGTTATAATTAAAATAAGTTTGTTGTTTTGTTTGTTCCAAAATTTTTTTCCAGAAATAAATCATTATTTTATTGAAACGTTTTTAATGTTTTGGAAGCTTTTTCCATTTTTAACTGGCTATTTCTTTGGAAGCACTTGAAAGACTTTTGTGGTTAAGGTTGGAACAACAAAATGTGATACCATATTGATTCTATTCTAAGGCAGCCAAATTTCCATGTAAGCTTTACTGAGAAGGCAAGGCCATCAAAATAAAATAAATCAGAATGCAGTTAACTTTTATCTTTTTGCTTTATTTTTCCTTAGCCAACACAACAACAATAGTATAACTGTTTGGGTCATTAAGCAAAATAAAATGTAAAATTCAGGTGCAAGCCAGCGGCTGTTGAGTGTTGAGAGGAGCATTTAGGAATGGGCACCAAATAGATGGAGATGGGAAGGCTGGACCTGAAGAGAAAGAGTTTTTAAAATTACAAGTTTGAAAAAAAAAAAGCAACATTCAACTAGAGCATGTTGAAAACAGAATGGCCCCCAATTCTAAGTGTATAGTGTTCTGAAAGTTAATTTGTAAGTTTGGGGTTTAGAGCTTCAGCTTCAGAAGTGGGAACAGTGTTTTGTTTTAAGTAGATCCTGGCAATGGCAGGTGGTTCTGAGCAGTTTGATTATACAAAGGAGAATACACTCTCAAAAGAGATCTCGGATAGCTGATGGGTGGGTCACCTGAACCCACCCAGACACTCTATGAAAGACAAGACCCATGCTCTAATCCCAACAAAACAGCCACCACCAACATCAGCCATTGTGGAGTACAATTCCACTGCAGCACACATGAGGTCGCCATGAGCCAGCTGGGGCTCAACAGCAACTGGCTGTTGATTGGCTCTTCCAAGCTATAAAACACTCTCAAGGCCAAGGTTGTACATTTCTAGAGGTGACACGTGCTTGCAACTTAGAGGACCATCCCAGGAATCTAACTCATTGCATATGGAATCTCATCATCAGTGATTACAGATATCACAGTCTCTGCTCACAGTTCTTAATCTTTTCTGGTTTCTTTTCAATTGAGGTTTATCTGTTTTACTTTGTAATTGGTTGTATTGGGATTTTTTAGTATGTTTTCCTGTATATGAAATCTAGGATAAGTAAATTGATAGAGGTAATAACTGGATTAATGACTCCTTGGGGGTACGGCAGGGGAGGTTGGAGAGACATGGGTAGCTAATAATAATGAGCACAAGAAAGAAGATAATGTTCTAAAATTGATTACGGTGATGATTTTAATATGATTGAACTATTGAAATCTACAATACGTGAATTATCTGTCAATAACACGGTTTTGCAAAAGAAAACACAAAGGTTTAGCTTTAGTGCTAAACTGTGCAAACAGCCCTGTTGTCTGTTTGGTGTTGGGCCTGCCTTTCTAGCTAGCTCTAGGGCTACCGACGGAAGGCTGCAGAAAAATTCTGCCAGAGCTACCAGCCTTTTTCAAAAGCAGAATGCACAGGCAAAGAAAAACAAAGGAACAGTTCTGAGATTGTTTCGCCTAGGAAAGAGAAATTAAATTCTCAGCCAAATCTATTACCTCTCAGTATATGAGCCACTTTATTCAGTCGGGGAGGACTAAGTGGTGGTCATGTTAGGTCCCATCGAGACGGCTCCGACCCATAGCGACCCCGTGCACCACAGAACCAAACTCTGCCCAATCCTGCGCCATCCTCACAACTGTTCCTGTGCCTGAGCCTATTGTTAACAGCCGCTGTGCCCATCCATCTCCTTGAGGGATGTCCCCTTTTACGCTGCCCCTCCCCTTGACCATGCGTGATGCCTTTCTCCAGGGGCTGGTCTCTCCTGACAATATATCCAAAGTTCGTAAGAAGAAGTCTTACTTTTCTAAGTAAAGCAAGCAGAAGCAAGTGGATTTAAGGAGCAGAATGGGAAATTCCAATTCGTAGGTGAAATACTTGTCTGAAGAGTTGGGGTGTGCTTACAGCGAGGGAGTCTCAGAGTCAGTCTTAGGGAGTCGTGTTTTTAAAGGCAGTTTTAAATCCCCTCTGTTCTTTAAGAAGCTTAATTATACCTGGTGGCGCAGTGGTTTAAGCCTTGGGATGCTACTCAGCCTCTTTACAGGGAAAAAGGAGGCTGTCCCCACCCATGAAGGGTCTCCTGCCCCACACTGCCAGCTTACGAGTCTTAGCCACCAAGACAGTTTTTAGGAGCCTCTTTTCTGCATCTCAATGGGACAGCCTTTCTGTCTCTCCATCATGACAGTGGTTATTTGGACATGAACATGTGAAACCATCCCTGTGATTTCCTTTGTAAGGAGGGACCTTCCTCTTCCCCACTGATCAATAAAGCTGTAATTAGTTTGCTTGTTAAAAAATAGATTAAAAAATATTTATAGCCTCTCAACCCCCAGGAGCAGTTCTACTTTGTCTTGTAGGCTCCCAAAGAGCCAGAATTGACTGTTGGTTGTGCCTTTGGTTTTATGATTTTAGCTAAATTAACCCGTTTCACCTTTCCAGAGGGGCTTACGTGTCTAGCTGAAGACAGAGGTGTACACAATCTCCCCCCCGCCCCATTTTCCTGCTGCAGCATACATCCTGAAGCCTGTGCTTGGCGTCTGCAGCCCCTGCCACATACCACACCCCCTATCTCTAGTGAATAGCCATGAGGTTTTTGTTGTTGTTTTTTCCCCCCCAGAAAAACCATCAAGCCAGGAACCCTGGTGGCAAAGGTTAAGCTCTCAACTGCTAACCAATTTTTTTTTTCCATTTAAACCACCCGGAAACTCAGTGTGAGAAAGATTTCCCAGTCTGCTGCCTTAAAGATGGTTACTGGGTGTGGACATGTCTATTCCAACGCACGCGGCAGAGGAGACTTGCTCCCATGGAGTTTTCTGATGCTGTGTGTTGTTAGGTGCCATGCAGTTGATTTCAACTCACAGCAGTGCTGTCGGCAACAGAACCCCACACTGGTCCTGCGCCGTCCTCACAATTGTGCTCAGGTTTAAGCCCATTATTGCAGCCACTGCATTGATCCATCTCATCCAAGGCCTTCCCTTGTTCTCTGCCCCATCCACGTTACAAAGCATTGCATCCTCCAGGCTCTGGAGAAGCCAGGATGGCGAGACTTCTTGTCCCATAGGGTTTTCTAGGTATAATATTAATGAGAACAAACCACTAGGTCTTTCCCCTCGGAGCCGCTGAGTGGGTTTGAACTGCCACCCTTTCCTAGCAGCTGAGCAGGGGACCGTTGAGCTGCGCAGCCTAGAAAATCCAAAGGGGGCCATTCTGTTCTATTGCATTAGGTTTCTAAGTGCCTAAAATGTATGCCAGGGCATCTAATAATGCCTTCAGTCCGTACTGATCCATAAAGACACCGGCCGGTCATCTGCAAACACAGTCATTTCCATGTTATTCGTTTTTAAAATGACCTGCAATAGACCCGCTAGCCGATTGCAGCAGGCTATCTGAAACCGGGTGCCCTGGGTCACCTCCCGGGCCACTAAGTAGGTGCACGGTGACTGGTTATTGAAGTGCAGCCACAACGGCGCGCCTCTTCCACAGGGACGAGTTCAACCTGAAGTTGACGCTCCTCAGCAATCAGTGGCAGGGCGTGATTCGCAGAGCTCAGCAGCGGCGTGGAATCATCGACAGCCAGATTCGCCAGTGGCAGCGCTATCGGGAGATGGCAGAGAAGCTCCGCAAATGGCTGGGTGAAGTGTCCTATTTGCCCGTGAGTGGTCTCGGAAGCGTCCCTATCCCCCTGCAACAAGCAAGGACCCTCTTGGATGAAGTGCAGGTAAGGTGCAAAGCCGCGCCGTTTCCACGCCTCTTGTGTGTTTCCGCTGCCCACTTGACCCCTAACCTCAGTTCTCCAGAGGGATTGTGGAGTGCCAAGGGCATCTGGACAAACAGGGATCTCAAATGTCAGCAGACACTCGCAAAATGAATGCAGGACAAAACTGGCCTTGAATGCTGGTGTGCCGTTCAGCCCCAGCCTCTCCCCAGATCCCATGCCGAGGCCACCCCACAGCTCAGTGGATGGGAAGGCAAGGTCAGGACACTTAACACTGATGATACTCAAGCAGAGACGATCTTAATGGGCGGCTTGCATACATCTCGCAGAGACGATTAAGGGCCCCGGCCAGTGAGAGTGCTACCTCCTTTCTGAGTGAGCCTCCTGCTTTAGACAGACATCTTAGACAGACACGACCCAGCACGCTGAGAAACCTGTCCCAGCGTACATCACGGACATGTCTTCATTCAAAGGCCACCCTGCTTCTCCTCCTCCTCCCTTCTCTGGGATTCCTCACTCACAGGGTGGGCGTCTCCCACCCCTACCAGGGGATCGACTGGTCACCCCCATTCTCCGAGGAGAACGTGGCCATGTATCTCTCTGCCTTTTGGATTTGTTTCCCTGTGATGTGCGCTCAGCGAGCCCCAACGGAGTCTGTTGTCTTATTTATAGGAACAATTCCCATTCAGATTCTGGCTCTCTCCAAGGGCATGTCATCAGCACCTCTCTGCTCTACCACTCTGGGCGTCCCAGAGTCACTCTACGACTGTGTCTTCCTTCTCTCTCTCCACTCCCCACACCTAACCTGCTCCATGGCCTCATCCCCACAGTCCCTGCCCGAGGCTAGTTGCTCAGCCTGGCTTGCCTGGATAGAAAGTAAATTCCCACCCAGTCTTACGATAGCCAATGTATGCTCCAACTCTCTTCTAGTTTCCACTCTGTTGCAGACTTATTTTATTCACACTTAAA
The DNA here is from genome assembly GCF_050624435.1 of Tenrec ecaudatus. Classification (NCBI taxonomy): domain Eukaryota; kingdom Metazoa; phylum Chordata; class Mammalia; order Afrosoricida; family Tenrecidae; genus Tenrec; species Tenrec ecaudatus. Next base: position 15,756,693 of record NC_134536.1, read on the forward strand.
TCCCAAAGGAAGATTTCCTGCTTAATAATCTTTTACAAATCCCACTGACTCCTCCCCCCATTGTTAGAAACTAGCCCATGTGCTACAGGAGCATCAAAACGGCTTCACTGCTGCTATCCCCACCCCACCCCCCTTCATAATCACTCAGACCAGTGTTTATATCTGCGGAAGAAGGAAGCCAGAGGGTTGTTTGTTTTAATCTATTTATTTAAAAACCAACTTCTGTGTCTCCCTTCTCCCATGCTTGGATAGACATCTGTTACTCTAGCCACGGAAAGCCATATCTAATGTCCTGAAGGCATCATTTTGTCTTTTTCAGAGTGCATCTGTCCCTGCTTGGGTCTCCTCTCCCCTTCTTGCCTTCATCACACAAAACCCAAATCAAGCCCATTGGTGTCAAGGGCCTCTACAGAATCGGGCAAAAGGGCCGCAGGGGGCTCCCAAAGCTGTCGTTTTCTAAAAGCAGACTGCCACATCGCTCTCCCATGCAGCAGCTAGAGAGTGGAAACCACTGATCTGTACTTGGCAGCTAAGCACTTACGGTTAACTACGGCGCCCACGGGAGTCCTTAGCTTTCAGCACACTCGGTCTTTTCAAACCTATTTGTGACCATGCCCTTCAAGACTCACTGAGCCCTGACCACTTTGAAGAAACCTCCTTTGCCTCCCTGTGGCCCCAAGGTTAGGCCGGTAAAGCGGTTGTCATATTGCAAGTGACATAAATGCTCCATCGGGGTTTCTAGGCTGTGGCGTAGCGGTTACGCACTGGGCTGCCAACCACCAGGTCAGCAGTTTGAAACCACCAGCCACTCCTCAGGGGAAAGAGAAGCTTTCTTCTCCTGTCGAGAGTGACAGTCTTGGAAATCGACAGGGGCAGTTCTCCTCTGACCACTAGGGTGGGTGTCTCTGAGTTGGGAATGACGTGGTGGCAGTGAGTTGGTTTGTTTGGAATCTTTATGGGCCGTCGCCCCTGAGCGGCCACTGGTGTGTTTGAACAGTCAACCTTCCCATTAGCCACTCAATCATTGTTCTACCAGGACTCCTTAAGACAAAATTTAGGATTATTTCAAAATGCTTGTGTAACAGGGGTGGCGGGGTCCGGGGTGGAGAAGAGAACAAGGCAGTAAAACGTTGTCTGGTCCCTTCCAGTTCAAAGAGAAAGTATTCCTGCGGCAACAAGGAAGCTACATCCTGACGGTGGAGGCCGGCAAGCAGCTCCTGCTGTCGGCGGATAGTGGGGCCGAGGCCGCCCTGCAGGCAGAGCTCACGGAAACCCAGGAGAAGTGGAGGTCTGCCAGTGTGTGTCTGCAGGAGCAGAAGAGACAGCTGGCCTTCTTGTTGAGAGTGAGTTGAGTTCTTTCTTCCTGAGGAGGAGCATCTGGTCCTCAGGCCCTGATGGCGGTTCTCAGGCCCCTTTTCTAGTGACACTGCTTCCTCTCATGGCCATCCAAGCGGTGTGTGCAGCAATGCAGAGGTCCTGCAGAAAGTATCCGGCCTCCCTGACTTAAGACTTTGTTCTGTCTTGCCGGAAAAGGCAAGTTTCCCAAACCTCAGCATTTTGCTCTTCCAGAAACATCTCCCTTCAAAGTAGTATTAAGTCCCATAAAACTGTCCCATCTGTGAATTCTGATTAATGGTCAGTACTAAGCCCCAAGCCACGTAATGCCTTTATAAATCCAGACAGGAATTCAGAGGAGAGTCCACCACACCCTCATCTAAGTGGTTTTCAAGATTAGCATCTCTCATTTTATAGCAGGGGGAAACTTACCCAAGATGCCCCTGAGAGCATCCTAGATATCCTAGCAAGTTGCTACGGGAAAAGATCGCTAGTAGGTGTAGTAAGCCCTTAGTTCAGCGGTTTTCAACCTGTGGCTCACGACCCCTTCAGGGGTCAAATCACCTTTTCACAGGGGTCACCCGATTCATAACAGTAGCAGAATTACAGTCATGACGTAGCAATGATTTTATGTTTTGGGGGTCACCACAACATGAGGAACTGTATTAAAGGGTCACAGCATTAGGACGGTTGAGAACCGATAGAGTGCATGGGGAGCTCTCAATACACTGAGGAAGATAAAGCCTTATCCAGACCTCTCACAATTTGCTTTTCTCTCTCATGCACTCCAAATTTGCACGTAATTAAGTGCCTAAAACCCATTCTGCCATCCAGTTGATTCTGACTCAGCATGTTCCTATAGGACAGGGAAGATCTGCCCCTGTGGGTTTCTGAGAGTGTAACTCTTTATGGGAGTAGAAAGCTTCGTCTTTCTCCCAATTCAATGCATCAGTAAGTCGTTACTAAAGTCTCTACATTCAGATAAATTCTAGTCACCACTAAGTGACAAACTCAGTAAATCAAATAACTGTGCTAATCTAAGCCTCAGTGTTCTCATCTGTATAATGGGTATAATTGTACCTTCTTCACGTGACCATGGGCAAATTAGTGAAATAATGAAGGACAATGGTGTGGCCCCGTACCCAGAATATATTAGACACTCAGTCAATGGCAGTAATGACCTTTGTTGATGTTATTGTCATCATTTTTTAAAGCAAACAATGCTATATGATAAAGCTTATCTGAAGTTTTTATATATAAATTGATAATTAGTAACATTTTAATAAGATTATCTAAGGAATTTGAAGTTGGCTTGTCACTTCCTATTTTGCAACCAAAAGCATAACTAAGTTTAAAATGGAAGAGACTATGTTTTGGAAGGCTTAAACTTGTCATTCATACACATTGAGGTTTATTTAATAATATATTACAGTATTGAATTTTATTTAATAATAGATTACAGTAAGAAACAGGGAGAAAGACCAGGCTTTCTATTCCCAGAAGGAGTTTCATTCTGGCCCTAGAGTTTCTGTGTGAGTAGAAACCAACTCGACAACAGTGAGTGGATTAGTAAGTTAGTCACAATAGGAAATAATTCACATAAAAATAAAAAAGTCACTTAACTTCTACAAAGAACTTTTTTTTATACATAGCGCAGTTTATCAGTAATACGAAACTGCTGATTTATTCTTTCTTGCTTTCAGGAAATGATTAAATACATTATATCTCTTTCCGTAAAGGACATGTTTAATCATACATTTATCTTTATCTGTGATGTGATTTTGGACGTGTTGCCAAAACTTTATAGCGCGTACTGGTTGAGTCTCTGTGTTTGCTTTTCATGGCAGCCTCTGGTTGGTAAGTAAAGCAGAGATTTGGTGTTGGCTTCAGAATCTAAGTCATCTTTGGGAGGGGAAATTCATATTCTTCCTTGTTAAATAAAAGAGATTTCCTATTGGGTCGCCCACTAGATCCTGTGTCCCTAAAATGTATGAAAGTCAAGTTTAGTGTTTGTACAGCATCATTTTACAGACATCATTGTAGTCTAGCTCTCCACCATAACGATCATACTTAGCCAGTTTGTAATGAAGATATTCAAGACTTTGTCTCACATGCTTAGGAGAGACCAGTCCCCAGGAAAAGAGTCCCTAACTGTATCATGGTTAGTACAGCACAGGCTCGGGTCAAAGAGGAAACCCCTCAACAGAGCGGAATGATGCAGTTGCTACCAAAATGGGCTCAAGCACACAGCATTTGTGAGGCTGGCACAGGACCAAGCAGTGCATCGTTCTGTTGTAACATACATACGGTCCCTAACAACAACAACTCTTAACTCTTAAGCTAGTGCTTGAGTGTCTGTTCCCAAAACACAATCAATGTAATCCTATGTCCTATCAACCCAACTGCTGTGACAGCTTCTCTTAGTGGTGTTATGAAAAACTAGTCGTGGCCCCCATTACTTTCAGATCAATTAATAATGATTGACACTGTTGGTGGGTATCATTGTATTTGATGATTTCATTGGAAGTGTTGTAAAACATAAGAAGCAAGATTATAATTTTGCTATATGTGCCCATCCTCACCATCGTAAGAATTGGTGAATTCTGACTTGGGAAAGTAGGATGTGTGAGTAGGAAGACTTTGAACAAATTGACCCCAAACTGACCAACTACCTTTTTTTTTTCCCCACCTGGAAAGTGGGAAGAGGGAACATTCGCGCTCTAGCAGGTTTCCTGAAGTAATTATAAGGAGAAGGGAGACTGTTGGGCCAGACTACCAAGACACTTTGAGTAGAGTTGTACCTTAGCCGATACTTGTTATAGAAGATGATTATAATCTTACTCAGGAGAGCAGATCGAAAGACTGCAGACAATAACGTTGGTGGTGACGAGAGGGACATTGTGAAGTGAAGTGCACTATGATTTGACAGTAGGCCAACCACCAAAAATGATTGCCGTTGTCCAGGAGCTCAGTAACGAAGGGCTCTGAGAGGGGCTGCCGGGAGGAGCGGGCACTGGTGGGAAGGAGGACAGGACTTGGGGTTAATGGAAAAAATGAAGGAGTCTTGTTTTGTGGAATCCAGTTGGAACCAAGAAAGCAGGTTGTAAACAGGGTGTGGCACCTTCCCGAACATAACCTCACTCTCGTCTGGCTGTTTCATTTTGCCAGCACACAGAGCTCAGTCGCATTCCGCTGCGCTGCCACTTGGCCCCAGCTACCTTCTTCTTCAGAGTGCTTACTGCTACTTCACAAAGCAGACGCGTGTCTCTTACACGGTGCATTCTCTCTCTTCTGCCACTTACTGGTGTGTTTGGTTATTTTTATGGATTATGCATTTAATCTCTTGTGACATATAAGGGGGCTTCAAAATGTTTTCAGGAAAATCATCTTATCTTTTTATTCCATTTTACCACAAACCTTGTGAAGCCCCCACGCACCGAGAATGTGTGGTTGTCAGCTGCCCCCTGGTCAGTGCCAGTTCAGGGTGACCTGATGCCTCCTGGAAAGGAATGCTGGCCAGTCCCATGCCACCTCTATGACGGTTAGGGTGTTTGAGCCCCTTGTTTTGGCCAGTAAGTCCATTCAGCTCAGCTCATTGCTTGTTCTCCTGAGCCCCCCCTCAAGCCAACGTGATATCCTTTCCTTCAGACTGGTTTTAACTGAGATGTGTCCCAAGGAAGACGTGCCCACCAGTCCAGCGCCATGTCTTTTGCAATTGTGCGTTTTTGCTTCGACCACAAGTCACCTATATCTAGTTTATTCTGTTTATATATCAAACGAGTCAGCCATGCATAGTTTTTATAGTCTATCTTCCTTCTCTTATCTGTACTTATTTTCAACCTGGGAGAGATTCTATATTGTTATTTTTTCCCCGACGATGCATGGTTTCAAGCATCGGAACAATTTTGAGGTTGGCATAGGGACAGGCAGTGTTCGTTCTGCTCACTATGGGCTGGAACCAACTCCACAGCACCCAACAACAACAACGATGCATTGGAGCTATAGAACCGATGCATTGGAGACATAATACCGATGTATCTGACATATAGTACCGATGCATTTGAGATATAGTACTGATGTATTTGAGATAGTTCCAATGTATTTGAGATATAGTTCCGATGTATTTGAGATGGATTACCGACGTATTTGAGATAGTACCAATGTATGTGAGATAGAGTCCCGATGTCTTTGAGATAGTACCAATGTATCTGAGATATATTACTGATGTTGAGATATAGTACTGATGCATTTGAGATATAGTTCTGATGTATTTGAGATGTATTACCGATGTATTTGAGATATATTACTGATGTTGAGATATAGTACTGATGTATCTGAGATATAGTACCTATGTATTTGAGATAGAGTACTGATGCATTTGAGATATGGTCCTGATGTATTTGAGATAGTACCTATGTATTTGAGCTAGTACCGATGTATTTGAGATATATTACCGATGTTCAGATATAGTACTGATGTATCTGAGATGTAGTACCAAAGTTTCTGAGATATAATCCTGATGTATGTATGTGAGATGTATTACCAATGTGTGTGAGATAGAGTCCCGATGTCTTTGAGATCTAGTCCCAATGCATTTGAGATAGTATTGGTGCCATGATAGGTAGGGTAGGAAAGAAGTAGAGTACTCTGACTGTGAGCACAAGTTATTTTCTCATAACTCACACAGGGAAGAGATGTGGTTAAGCCTTCAGATGGACTCAGATTCATTTTTATAATACAAATTGTATGTCTTGAGTACCTACAAGGGTGCTTCAGAAAGATCATGGGAAAATGGTAACATTCTTTTCAATTCTATTGTTCCATGCACGTTGGAGCCCCTGTCATACGATATCTAGACTATTTGGGACATTGTGTTCAATGCCATAATAAAATATTCTTTAATTATCCAACAATCATAGAGAGATTTTATGCAGCTGCCACGCAGAACCTTGTCTGTCAAATACCACAGTCAGGAAGCGACAGAGTGCACATTCCACTGGGCTCCTCTGGCCATTGCATCATATTCTCTTCGGTATGGCAGTGACTGTGGACACACCCTGACACTGTACATTCATTCTCTGGGGATCAGGACCAGCAGGTGTTTGCATTTTCTTCCAAATTCCTAACAAAATTAAGACATGATATGTAATTTTCCTCCCATTGCAGGACTGGGAAAAATGTGAACAAGGAATAGCTGATTCCCTGGAGAAGCTCAGAACTTTCAAAAAGAAGCTTTCCCAACCTTTCCCAGATCACCACGAGGAGCTCCATGCAGAGCAGATGCGTTGCAAGGTAGAGGAGTAGGTGGGGCTCGGGGTCCTAACACACAGTTGGGAGTTTGCTGTCATGATGCCTTCGAAATGATCAAGCCAAATCAACAAACAAACAAAAAGAGAAACTTCCAACCAAGAAAAGCCCAGAACGAGATGACTTCACAGGGGAACGCTACCACGTATTCAGAGAAGACCTGTCACCATGACTACACAAAATATAGAACAGGAAAACAAACTCATTCTCTGAAGCAAGCATAGCCCTGATACAAAAAGCAAAGACTCCACAAAGACAGAAAACCACAGACCAATATACCCTCAGGAAATTCTGGCCAATAAAATCCAACAACACATTTTTAAATTTCTTAATTAAAAACAAAACAAAAATTCCCAAAACACTGTCATTAAGTTGATTCTAACTTGTAAGACCGCTATTTAGGGTTTCCAAAGTGGTAAATATTAATGGGGACAGAAGGCATTATCTCACTGCTGTGAGGCTACAGGTGGGTTTGAACTGCTGACCTTGTGGTTGGCAGGCTAGCTCTTACCCAACAGAACCAGCAGGGCTGCCTATTAGAAAGAATAGTCAAGTCAATTCCTGTGGCTGTCTCCTTGTAGAAACAAGTTCCTGGCATGTTAGGTTGTGTCAGATAACTCTCTGATAAAACTATTTCAGGTTGATTTATTGGAGCGGATGGAAGTATAGATTGTTTTATGGATTACCCAGCGGAGGCAAAAGAAAACTTGAAACACAAGCTAAAGGCAGTGTTAAGAACAGGAAAGGCAATCTTGTTAAAATGTCCACCTTGGAGAGGCATTCTCATAGAAATCTAGGTAGCCCAGGGAAGAGTGGGATCAGCAGCCTGGAGAAATGTAACCTGCCTTCCTGACCCATGTTTGAGTCGAGCAGGACCAGCCACGACGGCTCTCCAGGTGAGCGTGGAAACGCATAGTTCTTAAGTTACCCAGGACCCCAGCCACTGAAGATTATGATCAACACCTGAAATGGGAACGGGGCACAAACCCAGAGATAGTGCAGGCTACTCCCTGGACCATTGGCTCACCCAGACTGACCTGCTTTGGTCGCTGTTTCACATCTGTAAGTTAGCTGATGTGCCTGAGCAGCCGTTTTCTGCTGAGTTATGCACAGAATTCCATCAAGCCAACCTTTATAAAATGCCTTTTGTGCTCAAATTGCTGCCCTATAGCAATTCTATGCAAAACTCTCCAAACACCTGGCTTCTCTTCTTCATGCTGGCTAAGAAATCATCAGCATTTTTTACAACAATGGGTTTTATTTTAAGATCTCTAGACATGATGCAAAGTGTGAAAGGATAAATTTCCCCTCACTATTAAAATTCCATGATTATCTTTGAAAGTCTAAGGTGGGCAATTAGGGAGAAGGGGGGAGGAAGCAGTATAGTTTATATCACGGAGCCTTGGTGAAGTACTGGTCCAGTGCTTGGATTCTAATCCGAAGGACAGAATCAAGAGGTTGGAATCAAGAGGTTGGAAGTTTAAGTCTACCCAGACAGGCCTTGGTAGAAAGGCCTGGTGATCTTCTTCTAACTCCTCCCTAGCAAACCCTACCAAGCACTGGTCCACGCTGACACACCTGAGGTCCCTGTGACTCGGTGTTGCCACCACAGCAGCTGGCCCAGGACAGGGACCTGCAAGGGGTGGGGACCACATCAGAATGATGGTCTGTAAGATTTATGCCCAGTGTCTAGCAGAAATGTATTAGTTTTTAATAAAGTATCTTGGTAGCTCCTCAAGGTGCCCCGCTGGAATAGTGGTTACGCGTTGGACTGCTAACAGCAAAGCCTGTGGTTCAACACCACCAGCTGCTCTGCACGAGAAAGATGGGGCTTTCTACTCCTGTGAAGAGCTACAGACTCAGGCATTCACAGGGGAAGTTCTTCCCATGAGTCGCTGCGGGTCGGCGGCAGGGAGTCTGGAGGTGTTTTGTTTTTGTTTATTTCTGGAAGTTATAACAAGCATAACACATTTCTCATATGCCCGGCTTAGATATATGAATATATCTACAAGGCTAAAACTCTGGGCTAATTTATGCCTTGAATCTTGTAACCTGCTCAGGTCAGAGCTGTCAGCATTCTTCAATTGCCAGTCGCGTGGTTTTGTCTGCAGAGGCTACAAACACCCCCTGTTATTTACCGTTACTGTTGTTGTTGGGCTAGCCCAGGAATTTGCCCCATTTCCTGGTGTTTTAGCTACAACATTGTGGTGAGCAGTATTTGTCAATAGAGACCTCTAGAAGCTTAATGGCTTTGCAAAGTAGTAAATATCAGGGATGCCTGAATCCTACCATGGTACTAAGCATCTGAAGCTGTTGGTTTCTGATAGGGTTAATGGCTTCTTTTTCAGTTTGTGAGCCAAATCTGCTTTTTGCACCAGTGGGGGAAGGGGGCATGCTAGACATTAGTGAAAAAACAGGACAGTCATTACATTGGTATGGCACCATTTAATATGCCTACAAATATAAAAAGAACTTGTGCACTATAATTCACCCAGGTAGTCTGGTCTTCTAGCCAAATACTGTTACCATGGGACCTTGCATCCCTAAATAGATGTCAGTGGCAAACGCGCCCTGCTATTGAGCTTGCAGATTAAAAAGATGCATTTCTGTCTAGCTCCCAGCTACTCAGCCTCAAACCACCCTCAACAGCAAAACAAAACAATTACCTGGAAAACTCAGGCTCAAGCCTCATTTGTCTAAATTGCCTGCGAAGTTAGCCTCAGACAGAACTGTTAATTAACTTTGCCTTTGGAAACTTGTCCTCTGTGTGAAGAGAGAAAAAGCCACGTGAAATACTCTATTCATATATGAAATGAACTAGAAGCTAAAAAGCCTGACAGCTGTCAGAGAGTAAGAGTCAGAACAATTGTAAACTTGGTCATGCACATGTCAAAAGCGTAGCACCAGAAATGTTAAGTTGTTCAAGTGCTTTTATATGGATTTTCCCCTTAAATCATTCCCAGAAAGGACAGGAAATATGTGACATCATATATTATATACATTTATATAAAATTACCTAAATAGATACATTATACACATAGCAGTTTGAAGATGAGACTTTCTACTCCCATAGAGAATTAGTCCCAGAGACCTACAGGGGCAGTTCTACTCTGCCCTGTAGGGGCACTGTGAGTCAAAATGGACTCACGGACAGTGACACACACACACCTTTTCCAGTAATTTAAACAAATACCAGCTTCGACTGAAAATGATCACTAATTTGTGATTTTAGATTGAGTGGTGACAACATGAGGCTATCTCCGTGACTGTATTGTAACTATATATCACAGATTGTAGCAGATCATGAAAGCCAAATCCAGGCATCTGCTTCTAAAAATATTCCATTACCTTGGCCATGGATCTGAGGACAAGAAGGAAGAATGGGTTTATTAGGATCCATGTAGAATGAAGCGTTCACCTCAGAAACGCCATGGGGAAAAACATACACAGAGTGTATACAGGCAAGCAACCTGCTAGTCACGTACCAGAGAGAGTGGACTAACTTCCAAGTTATGTAGGCAGACAAGCAAGAAGATGCCATGTCTGATGTCACCTAGAGGGGACTCAGAAGGAAGAAGGCGTTCCAGGCCCACTTCAGAAATTGTTCAAGCTTGGTGTCCCTGAGTAGTGACGCTTTCCTTCCCTCCCCCCAATCTAGGAACTAGAGAATGTGGTTGGGAGCTGGAGAGAAGACTTGTCCCAGCTGACACTGCTGAAGGACACCCTGTCTGCCTACATCAGTGCCGACGACATCTCCATCCTCAACGAGCGCATGGAGCTTCTGCAACGGCAGTGGGAAGAACTCTGTCACCAGGTAAGATGAGTCCTGGGCACTGTATCTGTTCACAAAGATGGGGAACTACAAGATGGCTCTGAATCTCAAAAGGGCTTGGCCCATCCTAGAATTCCTAGTAGGGCAGAGGAAGAGGACTATGGTAATTTCTAGTATGGTTCAGATTAAGACAATAAGCATTGCGACTGCTAGCTGCAAGGTTGATGGTTCAAAGCCACCAGCTACTTCTTGGGAGAAAGATGAGGCTGCTTGCTCTTGTAAAGATTTATAGCCTCAAAAACCCTAGCTATGGAACCTGTGTGTTGGAATAAAAGCTATGACAGTGGGGTTGTTCATTTGTTTTTTGCCTTTGTTTTTATTTGGGGCACATATACACACGTATATACACATACTTATATTTATATATGTATACAAACACACAGACACATATATCTTAGTGGTATAGTGGTTACATGTTAGGCTGTGATCTGAAAGGTCGGCAGTTTGAAAGCACCAGTCTTCCTTCAGGAGAAAAGCGAACTTTCTCTTCCCATAAACAGTTGCAATTTCCTCACTCAAAGGGCAGTTCAACCCTGTCCTATAGGGTAGCTGTGAGCTGGTATTGACTCAGTGACAGTTAGCTTTTTCATTAAATATATTTGCGTGCGTGTATACGCACACATATGCACACACACACATATGTATGTATGTATATACATAAAATGAAAAGTTCATGGAAATATGGAATTATAAGATTATAAGTAATGGAATTTTTCCCTGAACTTTTTTGAAAACCCATGTGTATATATATATATATATAGAAGTTAATTGTGTGCATAATTAATTTTCTATTATTAAATATGTTTCCATAATATCACATCGCCCATTTGAAAGGGTAAGGGGTCAACAGCACTCTGTGGGAGCAGAGTATCCTGCAGCCATCACCTGTGGCTAGTTGCAAGCACCTTTGTCACCCCAAAAGGAAACCGTGCCCTCGGAGCGGTCCCTCCTCAGTGCCTCCTCCCACAGCCTGGAGACACCGCTCGTTGGCTTTCGGTTTCCATGGACTTACCTATACCGGATTGGTCATGTAAGGGAAAGCACGCAATAGACTAACCACTGTTCCGCCTTTTTTCACACCGCATAATGTTTTCAAGGTTTATACAGGTTGTGGCATGCATAGGCACTTTATTTCTTTTTATGGGCCCATAATATTCATTGTATGAATATACCATATTTTATCATTCATCAGTTGGGAGGCATTTGAGTTGTTTAAACATGTTGGCTATTGTGAAAAGTACTGCTAAGACAACTATATATTTTTGTCATTACATTTTAGATGCATCTAAACTGGACATTCTTGATCTCCCTTTCACCTTTCACCAAATAGTGCATGTGGGTGTATATATACACACATGCACATACATAGTGAATGTGCGTATATGCATGCATGCATGTATGGATGCATATAATTATTTAACACAGTTCTTTGGGTCATGTGTGTGGCCGTCCTAAGCAGACATGGGTACTCCCTGCTGTATGTTACCACCACTCGTGTCTCGGTTAATTGTATGCCTCATGTTGGTGTGATGTTGGAAGTTATGACACTGGGGTATATATCAAATTGTAGCGGGGTCATATATGATGAGTAGGGTCCAGTGGAGCTTCCGGATTAGGAACACATTGGGAAGAAGGGGTAGGCTGTCCATTTCTGATGGATGAGCCACTGTGAGTCTCATAAAGCTGAGAAACGTTGTGCCGCTCAGGTTGGAAGGTAGTCAAAATACGACCGAGGAAGAACAGCCTCTTCAGAGTAGAGTCAGCCTCAGTCATGTGGACGGAGCAAAATTGGGGGGATGTTCACCTGCTGATGGGACACATCTTAAAATGCAGACAAAAGCTACAAATATCCGTTAATAACTGGAGCATGGAATGTGAGAACGATCAATCTAGGAAAATGAGGAATCTGCCAAAATGAGAGGAGTACAGAAGACCAAAGGGATGGACCTTCCCTGAACAGTTAAACAGTTCTCAGTTGATCCCCACTCTGATGCGTGCTGGGCCTGATCTAGTTTTCAACATTTTTTGTGTTGTTTGTCTTATTTTTTGGTTTGTTCATATTAGGGTTTGTCTTAGGGGTGTGATGTCATTGAGGGATCACCCTCTTGAAATTGTGTTATACGTGCTTCTGTTTTTCAGTGTATGAAACCTAGGATTGATGAACGTACAGGTACAGCAAGTAGAATAAGGGTTTGGGGTGGTAGTGGGTACAGTGATGGTGGTGTGGTAGGGGTGGAGCGGGGGAGGAGGGTAAAAGGGAGACAATGTCAAGGAGTCCAGGTAGGAAAAGAATGTTAGGAGACTGATTTTGGTACCAATTGTACAATTCTGCTCAACATGATTGATCTATGGAATGATGTGATATATGTGTCAACTCTCAATTAATAATAATTTTAAAAACTGAAGTGGATTACAGGAAGATCAGTAGCATAGGCATTAGATCAGGGAGCAGACATGGACTTGTCTTGACCGGTCCAATTGAGTCAGACAATCCTTTGTTTATTGTGTCAGCAATGGCAATTTCAAGATGAATAGCATCATGTTCATTGTCAAAAGGAACTTTTTAAGGGCAATCTTTAGCAATGCTGACATAGGATAATATATAAACAATTACAAGGAAGTCCAGACCAACTATTACTCAAATTTATGCACCAAGCACTAGAGCTTTTATTGAATAAACAGAATAATTTTACCAACTTCTTCAGTCTGAAATTAATTGAAAATACAATTAGGATGTATTGATAATTTTTGGTGATTGGATTGCAAACGTTGAAAATCAAAAAGAATAATCGCTGGCTGCAGAATATGGCCTTGGTAAAAAGAAAGCTGGAGATGGCATGATAGGATTTTGCAACACCAATAATGCCTTCATTGGAAATACCCTTTTCAACAGTGACTATACACGTGGACTTCATTAGTCCAAATATATAGGAAGCAAATTGACATCTATGTATAAAGGTGATGAAGAAGCTTAATATCATCAGCTGAAAGAAGGCCAGGGCTGACTGTGGAACAATCAATTATTCATACATAAGAACAATTTGAATCAGAAGAAAATTAAAACAACTCCATAAGAACCAAAATATGACCTTGGGTAAACTCCACCTGAATTTAGGGAACATCTCAAGAACAGATTTAACAATTGAGCACTAAAGACCAAAGCCCTTATGAACTGTGGGCCAACATCAAGAACATCGCAATGAAGAAGGTGACCATTCATTAAAAAGACAAGAAAGAAATGGCCAAAGTAAATGTCCGCAGAGACTCTGAAACTCGCTTCAAGGAGCTAACGTGAATGGAAAGCAATGAAGACGTAATAAAGATGCACAGAATAGTTCAATTGTCAGCTGAGGAAGATAGGATATAATGGAATATGCAAAGATCTGAAGTTAGAAAGCCAAACAGGAAGAATGCAATGAATATTATGTCAACCTAAAAGAAATGAAGGGGGAAAAAAATCACGCTTCAAGTTGAAATTTGGAAGGACTGTGTGGCAAAATATTGACGCATGTCTTTCAACTCCAAAGCTTCCTGTCACCGAGTCAATGCTGACTCCTAGTGACCGTGTAGGACAGAATAGAAACTTCCGCTATAGCTATCTGAGGCCATAATCCATACAGCAACAGAAAGCTTCGTCTTTCTCCCAAGTACGAAACATCAAAATAAGATGAAGGGAACGCGCAGAGTCAGTGCACCAAAGTGCATTTGGCTGATGTTCTACCATCTCAAGAGATAGAATATGTTCAAGAAGCAGTGCTACTTTAGGAAGACGCTTAAGATGCATGAATTAGTGATAACAAAGCCTCTAGGAACGGGATATCAAATGGCATTTTTAATGGGCTCATGGAGAACTGAAAGTACTCACTAGGCTGTGCCTAGAGATTTGGAAGACAGCTCCCTGGCCAACCAAAATATCCTTATGTGTGCTCATTCCAAGAAAGGCTGCCCAATGCTAAGTATAGATTATTAAGCAGTAGCATTATTACCATGGTTATGTTACAGATAGCTAAAAAGAGAGTACAGCATACATCAGTAGGGAGCTGCCAGAAATCCAAAGTGGGTTCAAAAGAGGACATGAGTGAAACACATCACAGGTGACATCCGACACACCTTCGTTGAAAGCGGAGGATACAAGAAAGTTGTTCGTGTGTCTCATTGAGTACGGAAATGCATTTGCGTAGATCACACAAACTTTAGATAACATTGAGGGAAATGGCGATTTTGGAACACTTAATGGTGCATTTAGGCCAAGCGGCATTCACTTGAGCAGAACTAGGGAAACGGTGTGGTTTAAGATCGAGAAAGGTGCGTGTGAGGGTGATATCATTCCACCTTACTTGGTCCATGGCTGAGCAATTACTGTGAGAAACTGGACCATATGAAGAAGAATGCGGCATCGGATTGGAGGAAGTCTTATGGGAGGGAGCACTTGCGATAAAAATCAAAGACTTTAGGCTTCTGGATGGAGAGCAGCTTAATGTAAAGAAGAATATAATTCTCACAACGGGACCATTGAGCCACAGCATGGTAAGCAGACAAAAGACTGATGTTGTGAAGAATCTCAGTTTACTTGACCCCGCTGCAATCAACATTCTTAACAGCATCGGTCAAGAAATCAAACAAGGTATTGATTGCACTGACGACAGTCAAGAAATCAAACAAGGTATTGGTTGCACTGGAAAAATCTGTACAAGATCTCTTTCAAGTGCTAAAAAATGAGAGATATCGCATTGAAGGGTAAAGTGCACCCGATCCAAGCTGTGATATTTTCAATTGCTTCGTATGCGTGTAAAACTGGACAACGGGTAAGGAAGACTGCAAAGGAATGGATGGATTTAGCATTCTTCTTGAAGACTGCTAAACTCCCGCGGACCACCAGAAGGACAGACAAATCTATCTTCACAGAAATGCCGCTGGAGTGCTTCTCCGAAGCAAGAGTGGCGAGACTCTGTCTCACTTACTGTGGACATGTTATCATGCGAGCCCAGTCCCTTGAGAGTGACATCATGCTCAGTAAGGAGAGGTCAGTGCAAAGTAGGTAGACCCTCAATTGACCCAGCAGCTGCAACAATGATGGGCAGGGCGGGGCAGTGTGTCTTTCCTTTGTACACAGGGTCACGATGAGTCAGAGCTGACCCAAAGGCATCCAGCAACATACGGCATTTTGTGTGCGTAATTAAACATTGTTCTAGTTGCGATTTTCATTGCATTGTGGACTTGATTTTACAATGAGACATTTATTGTTGCTAGTGATTTACCGTAGGTGTTTGCTAGTAATTCTACCGGCATACAGTGTCTTCTCTACTGCATTCGTTTATTAAGGAGCCTCTATGTGCATTATACCTTAAAAGAGATTCTAGATTGGATATTGAGTTGGAAGTAGAGGCAAAGATTGGCGGAAGGCATGGAGAAGGTGTCATAGGCAGAGACAAATAGCACAGCAAGTGAAGACCTTCAGAGAGACCGTCCATGAGATATTTATCCTTCGTAAACCTCCTGTCGCCTGGTCTACTTCAAGTCTGCAGCCAGGCCCCTCTTTCAGTCTGGACTATGTTTTTTTTCCTTTAGAGTTTAGAATGCATCGTCTTCTGTCCCATTCCACATCCTCTGTTTTCAGGATCATTTTCAGTACTGTCCCAGTCCTCTCATCTCCCATTTGTCCCCAAGTGGCTAACCCCGTCCTGTGGCATTATACAGTTCTTTCATTTTCATTTTTTATGTTTGTGAGCTGGTTCAAGACCGTGAGCTCCCGGAAGACAAAGGGCAGGCCTTTGTGTCTCTAGCGCTTAGAAGAGCTGCGTGTCTGTCGCGGTGCTAGCAACCGAGAGAAGAGACGTGAAGGCATCCGTGGAACGTCTTGATACGAGGTCTCATTAACTGTAAAACAGCAAGATTTCTGAACAGCCTGGAGGGTCATGAAATTATGATCGTGCCATACTCTGTGTTCCTGGAAAACTTTTTATGAAGCTATTAATGCTAATTGTCAAATTAAACGTTCTCAAGTTGTAAAACTGCTCCCCAGAATCGGGTATAACTGGACAGCTGTCTAAATGGTTGAAAATACAGTTCAAACGCTGCTGTTGACCACGTGACGCACTGGGAAGAGATAGCTTACCCCCGTGAGTGGAGTAAGCTGTAAGCAAGACAGAGAAAGCACAGCAAACCTCCAGCTTGCCCAGACACGTATATATCGAAGTGTCTAACGGAGTAAAGCTAAGGCATCGATATCTCCCATTGCTTTGACCTAAGTAAAACTATTCTTTAAACCAGTGAGAGGTTCGTCGTGGACGTTGACGTTCAGGGTGCCTGGATATGGCGCTAAGGAGAACGCAGATCAGCAACAAGTTCTCGGGTTAGTTGTTTCCGGCAAAACCACAAAAGGAAGTGGGTTTGTGCCTGTGACTCAGTTTCAAAGTCAATAACCATAGTTCAAAATGTGTTACCCTTCTGCTAAAGAGAAAGCAGTCCTTTCAGATTCCATCTGCAGCAATTGAGGCGTCAGGAGTTTATTGGGACTGCGGATGAGAACAAGGAGGCCATACTTGCCGTAAGTGTTGCCAAGAAGAGCCCAGGCATAAAAAGTACCATTAACAAATTGCCGCCCCACGTGGTGTGGTGTGCCTGTTTTTTAAGACTGGTTTGGTTTGTACAGCTGGGTGTTCATTCTGGTTGAGACATAACTACTTTGGCATTGTACTTGCGTGGTGGTTTCTCCAATTGTCACAGTAAAAATGTTTGAAGTAGCAAAGGGTGCATTTCCAGTTCAGCTGCCTCTCAGTCTCTGGTTTCAGCCAGGACTCTTCAGCTGTTGGTGATGCAATGTGCTTGAACACTTGATAGAACATAAATGTGTGGTAAGCCGGTAGGGAAAAAAGGTGGGCGGTGGATTTTAATGAAATGCAGAGAAAGAGATGGTAATGTTTGCTTCTCAGTACAGCCTAAAGATTGGACCTGAAGGGAAATGTAATCTCACTGTGAACTGACATCTTCTTACAATGTTTTTGCTTAAAAAGCTTCTAGTTTACACCCCATCTCAGATCCTCCCTGTTTCTTCTTTAGGTTACAGCTCTAATAGTAAGCAGATGGAGCCAGTGATTTCAGAGTGTTTATATGCATGAGAGAGATAGAGTCAAGTGGTTAATGGAGATACTGAATGCATTAGTACCGGGGGGGGGGGGTGGTGGTGGTGGGCGGGCAATGAAAGACCTCAGGTGATGCCCTATCGTGTGGAAAACTAGTCGTGGTGGTGCTAGTGGTAGTAGTAGGGGAGTCCCCGGGTGAGACAAGAATGTAACACACTCAGCCACCAACTGATGGGTTCTTAGTTCCAGGCTACTGAGAAGAGCCTCAGATAAAAAGGTCAGTGACCTACTTGGGTGGGTGGGGGGGGGGCGGAGAATCAGCCATTGCAAACTGTATAGAGCACAGTTCTGCTCTCACAGATGGGGTCAGCAGGATCGAGAAGTGATGGATGACATGTGGGAGGGCTAACTACAAGGTTAGCAGTTGAACTCCACCAGTGACCTTGTGGGAGAACGATGAGTCTTTCTGCTCCCATAAAGAGTTTTAACCTTAGCAACCCATTAGGCAGTTCTGTAGGATCGCTAGCAGTCGGAATGGACTCAATGGCAGTGGGTTTGGTGGTTTGGTTCAAGTAAAGGCCAGTTTTGCGACGTCCTTAGGATGCACCAGTCACTTTCTTAATTGGCTTATTTATTTTGGGCCCATTTTCTATGATCATTCTACCATACTTTCCAGCAGTATCTGCACGTGGACAGATAGGAGGCACCATTTCGCTGCCAAATGGCAACACTCGCCAATGGTTCTTTGAACACACGGTGAAGGCACAAATGAATAAAGTGCTACTTAGATTAGATGAGTAAGGCTCCAGGATCACACCAGGCATACATGAAAGAGACTGTGGATAGTTGAACATGAGGTTACTTTGCAACTCTGAATGAAAGACTTGCCTTTCCTTGCCCTATCTCATCCCAACGACACACGAATGCCTCAAGATTGTCTCACCTTCACTCTCCTTGTCTGTGGAAGGGGACAGCAGTAGCTCTGGCTCTCAAAGTAATAGGTCCTATTGCTCCTCTTCCCTGCCGATACTGTTAATGAAGTTTGGAATCCGCTTATTGGCACATGATCATTGATCAGCACTGAGGATGGGAAGAGCTATTCTCCGTTTAGGAAAACTCGTCCATTTTTAAGTCTAAAGAATGGGAGTTTCTGATCCTTTCTTGGAAAGCAACTTGTCTGGGGGGTCTTCCTTATGGAAATGGAATTTCAGCTCAGGCATTGATTGAACCAGATCTTCACTCATCACCAGCCTCCTCACTTTCAAGTCTTGTGAATGGGAGGGAAAGAGTCGGAGCAACCAGTGCATCGAACACCTTAGTGCTCCAGCCCAAGAGCCAAACGTCCTCCGGTCTGGGGATGAGAGGAGAGAACGGCAGCTCTGTCCTGGGGAGAGCTCCCAAGGAGTGACCTTTCTCTCCAAATGCTTTCACCTGTGTTTTCCTCCTCTTTTCCTTTCCCCCTTGGTGACATGACTGCCATTTTATTGTCCTGTATTTTTCTGCTTCAAAAAACTTAAATGGTCAAGGGAAATTGTATCACTGGGGAAATCCTAACTGGATCTATCCCGTGCCACTCAGCCCAGTGCCTTGTCTTTCAGAAGATCATATTTAACTCAAAAGAAGGTATTTCTCCTGAAGGCTTTTTCAAATCTCTGGAAGATATGAAAGGTAACAAGGGTCCCTGAGATGGGTACCCTGGACTCATAGCCTAATTCCCATGTTCTTTCTCTTTGTAAAAAAAATGCAAAATCGTGTATTTTTTGGGTGGAGTAGGGGGTGAAATTTGAGTATTATCTACCTAATCATTAATAGAGGCTACTATGAGCAAAATTGCTAACGAGCACTCCAGAAATGTTTTTATTTTAATTTTAAAAGGGAATTTTTCTGAAGTGTACAAAAGTAAGAGTAATGAAGAGATAAAGGGATATTAAAAACAAACAAACTCACTGCCATTGAGCCAACGCTGACTCATAGCAACCCCCTGTGGGTGTCCAAGACTGTAACTGTTTGGGGAAATAGAAAACCCAGTCTCCCTTGGAGCTGCTCCCCATTAGGATCACAGGCATCACCAGTACACCACCAGTGCTCCCCAAATATATAAATCAAAGCAAAATGTTAATGAACTGTGGAGTCCAGAAGATGTATACAGAGATGTTTTCTATCCTTGCAACGAACTGTTAAGGGGGGAGGAATCTTAAAAGGAGGAGATATTTAATGCAATGGAATGGATGGTGTAATTCTAGTATTATCAACACGCCAGAGGAAGAGCATCCATTAAAAAAGGGACATTCTTTTTGCCACTCCAATCACATTAGATTTTGCTAAGAACATATTGTTCAATTCAACTCGAACTAACCCATAATGTCTCAGTCAGCAATGCGATCAGGGTTTATGATGTCAGGGAGTGTTAGAATCCTAGACGTGTCGGTAGAACTGAAGATGAGAAAACAAACCCATTGTTAACTACCACGTTACAAGAGGGCTTCAACAAGTTCATGGAAAAGTTCCATTTTTGTCCCCGATGAGCTTTTTGAAGTCCCCCTTCGTGTCAAGAACTCTTAGAATTCAATAGTGAAAAAGATAAAGGGTCTAGTTTAAAAGAAAAGGGCACCAGTTTGAATAGACATCCCTCCAGAGTAGACATCCAAATGGACGATAAGCACATTAGAAGAGGCTCAACATTGTTAGTCAACAGGGACAGACACATCAAAATCATAATGAGCTACCACTTCACACCCACTAAGATGCCTGTGAATAAAAGGGTAAACTATGGAAGCAGTGGCTAAGCTATGGAGGAACTGGAATGCCCCGGACACCACAGGTAGGAATGTATAACAATGTAGTAACTTTAGGAACACTACTTGTTTGGCATTTGCTCATAAGGTTTTTACCAGTACCGTAGGACCCAGCAATTCCATTGCTACCTACACAGCAAGAGAAACAAAAGCATGTTTTCAATCAAAAACAGGCACATGGATGTACATAGTGGCCTGGTTCCTAATAGCTAAAAGAGTGGACAGAACCTATTTAACAACCAGATGAATTAGTAAGCAAAATGTAGTGACAGCCAAACAGGAAAAGATTGTTCAGCAGTAAAAATGAAGTACTGGTACATGTAACGACAGGAATGAACTTTGAAGCTGCTGTGCTGAGTGAGAGAAACCAGGCACAAAAGGCCGAGGAGAGTATGAATCCATCCATGTGCTATGTTTGTCTGAAAGGAGATCCACAAGTCCCTGGGGCTTGGAGGGGGGAAACACATGACTTCCGGTGGGTGCAGGGTTTTGTGTTTCTTTGGAATGAAGAAAATGTTCCAGGATTGATTACAGCTCTGTCCATGTAAGAAAAACTTACGTTATACAACTGAATAGGTGAATTATATGGTATATGAATGACATCTCAACAAAGTTTGATGGTGGAAAAGATCCAGAAAGAGTAAAAAAAACTAACAAAGAAAACAGGAAGATGAAGAAATTGACTTAAGATTGCCAGTGTTAGAGCTGACCCACAGAAGTTGGGTCTTCCACTCCAGGTCTCTAACCACTGCGTCCTTCTTCCCGCTCGCTCTCTAAATACCTGCGGCTCTGTTATGTCTTCCTTCCTGCTTCCATTTTCCATATTCCTCCCTTCCTTATTTTATGACTTTGTTCTTTTCTTGCTTCCATTTCCTTCCTTCTTCCCTGATTTCTTTCTTCTTATTTCCTTCCTTTCCCCATTCTTTCTCATTTCTTTCCCTCCCTTTTCTTTTGTGTCGTTTTTCTTCTTTATTTGATCGAGTCCCTTCTTTTCATTTTCAGGTTTTCTTTTTTCTGTCTGTTCTCTCCCACCTTTCTTTCCTCCCCTCCTTCCTTTCTTTCTCACTTAATCCTTCCTTGATTTAAGGAAAAGTGTATTCATAAGATAGCATATTTAAGTTGAATTGACTATTGTCTAAAGTAAATTCTTCATATGTGCATATGAGCTGTGATTCTTCAGGAGAGAACTATGTCACCCACGTACCCAGTTGTATTTAAAGGCAAATCCTTTCTGCGAAACACTGATAGAGACCTGTGTTGCCAGGACTGTTCTTGGGAACCAGTGACCCAAAGAGATTCACAACCATTGGTCATTTGAATGCCCCCACCAGAGTTGAATGACTATGTTACCAAGCTGTGACTCCCTGGTCATCCTTTTGAATTTTCTCTCCCTTTTAACCCCTCAGCTCTCTTTAAGACGTCAGCACGTAAGCGAGAGATTGAATGAATGGGTTGTCTTCAGCGAAAAGAACAAGGAGCTTTGTGAATGGTTGACTCAGATGGAAAGCAAAGTTTCTCAAAATGGAGACATTCTCATTGAAGAAATGATAGAGAAACTCAAGAAGGTATGGGATTCCTTGCTGTACAGATATTTCAGTCTTCTTCATGCGAAGGCACAGTTCTAGCAGATAAATAGGCGCAACTGTGAGAAGAAAGCTCTATGCACAATTGTGTTAAAATGTTTTGTCTTTTAATGTAAAAACTTCTGTGGAAGTGTCTTTACATTTCTGCCTCACATATATAGAGTATTACTCCTTAAAACTACTGTAGTGGTTTCTATTTGCCAGTAGACAAGACTTTGATGACAAGAAGAGGCTAGGGATGGAAGTGGAAACAGGGAGAAGGGAGGGATGGGATGGGAGACAAAAATATGAATGGTTTAACATGAGCAAAAATTTAAAGTTTAAATAAATATAATAAAAATTGCTTCATCAAGATAAAAAACCCCCTCCAGATTCTGTAACACCACTCCCCTCCTAAAGAAGACTGTAGAATAGCAGTTCTCCACCTGTGGGTCGTGACCCCTTTGGGGGGGGGCGAAAGACATTTTCCCAGGGGTCGCCAAATTCATAACAGTAGCAAAATGACAGTGTTGAAGTAGCAATGAAAATAATTTATGGTTGGGGGTCACCAGACATGAGGAACTGTGTGAAAGGGTTGCGGCAATCTTGGGAAGATTAAGAACCACTATCATAGAAGAAGCAACAGAACTAATTCTTCAGGTCATTAAAGTAAAATACCTCTCTTAAACATATTTTTTAGATATTGAGAGGAGGTAGGATTTTTCTGAGAATCTTGGCTTTCTATTATTGTCACATGCAGAATATATTGTTTAATTATTTTATATATTCACATGAACTCAGAACATGTCTCATAGCCATCTGTAGGGCCAGAAAAAATGAGAAAGACTCTCCATGAGATGCTTTGAGACAGTGGATACAGGAATTGTGAGAACAGCTTAGGACCAAGTAAGAGTGCTGTTGTCTACAGGGGTCGAAGGTCACTCTCATGAAGACGGTGCAGGACCAGACTGAGCAGAGTTTCATTCTGTTGTACTGCGGAGGGCTAGGTACAGAACCAATTTAACCACACCCAACCACACAGCCACCGAGGTGGAGTGGGTTGTGAGTTGGACTTTAATCGTCCAGAGGGGGAATTCCAAACTACCAGCCACTCCTTAGGGGACAGACGGGCTTTCTACTCCCATAAAGAGTTCTCGTCTCAGAAACGCATAGGGGCGGTTTCGCTCTATCCTATAGGGTTGCTATGAGCCAGCATCAACTCAATGGCAGCGAGTTTAGTTATTTTTGTTTTTACTTTTGGTTAACAAGAGCAACAGATGAATATCCAATCCGGACTCTACATACATGCTAAGAATGATAGGTAGTACCAATTCTTTCACCATGAACTGATATTCGTCTTGTGTCCCTCATGGCCCAGCTACTTGCAGACAGTGCTGCTGTTATTGTTGGGTACCGTCGAGTTCGTTCTGACTCACAGTGACCCTGTCACAACAGCACGATACATGGGTCCTTGCACCTCCTCCCGGTCTTTGCTACGCGTGAGCCTATAGTTGCAGTCCCTGCATCAGCCCATCTCTTTGTGGTCTTCCTCTTCTCTGCTTCTGCTTCCCATTGGTAGGAAACTGTGATTATTGTGTTTCTACTGGAGTGGAGCTGAATGCATGCAGTGTATGCTTTCTGACCTCCGCGACTGCCATTTATGACATAGGATTATCAAGAGGAAATTGCTGTTGCCCAAGAGAACAAAATGCAGCTGCAGCACATGGGGGAGCGGCTGGCAAAGGCGAGCAACGGAAGCAAAGCATCCGAGATTGAGCACAAGCTGGGGAAGGTCAACGACCGGTGGCAGCATCTCCTGGATCTTATTGCGGCCAGGTAAGGGCCCCTCCCTTGTTCCACAGCATACATCTCTGGGGAGAAGGAACACCTTCCGTCTGTCTGTCCTTCCTTCCTGTGAGAGAGAGAGAGAGAGAGAGAGACAGACATTCTGGTATTTCCCAAGGAATTCCTCCTGTCTTGCCTCGTGCCTCCTATCATCATCATTTTAGTTCATGCTTTTCTCATCAGTGTCACATCATCCATTTAAAACTTCTCTCCCAAGGGCTCATGGGGAAGGGGGAGCGGGGAGGGAAGGGAACAATGAGGAGCGAATACCAGAGCTCTAGTAGAAAGCAAATGTTTTGAGAATGATGAGGCAAACAAATGTACAAAAGTGCTTGACCCAATGGATGGATGTGTAGATTGTGCTACGAGTTGTACGAGCCCCCAATAAAATGATTTGATTATTAAAGAAAGAAAGAAATATTTCACAATATATTTTTTTAAAAAAACAAAAAAAGCTTCTCTAGCTTTATTTCCTAAGTTGCATGATGTTTGCAGTTTCTTGAGAGAGTCATGTGCAAACAAAATGATTTCCAAGAGCAATTCTTCCTGCCTCACTGTTTCTCCCCTTGTTTCGGGGCTTCCTGGGTGTTCAAGGTCTCCTCCCCCCTCATTAAGAAAGTATGATAAGCAATCCTAAACGAAGGGGGTATTGACCTCAATAGCTACAGGAATGTTACCGTATTTTTAACTATCTTTTGAATTTAAATGGTTTTTCAAGCGATTACTACTACATTAGTATAATCAGCGCTGAGCTTTTCATGAGAACTCGGTCTGCCTCCAGGGAACACTGCATTCCCTGTCTGTTGCAAATGGGCAACGGAGAAAATAAAGAAGGAAAACAGATGCATATGAGAAGCTTCATTATGCAGCAATTGGCTGACACCTAGGAACAAGGATGGAGATGGCCCAGGAGTGGGCAGTGAAAGACAAAGGGGGGCGGAGGTCCGCATATCTGACCTCTTCTGGCCCCCAAGGCTGATTGTCACCAGGCAGGGGTCTGACATTCCTCCAAACTCCATCCTTCTTAACCCTGTTTTGACACAAACGGTTTCTTCCATGGCACTCTGCTTGTCCTGCATGCTACTTCTCTGCTGGGTTCCAGGCTTCTTTGCAGTGCCCACACAGGACTCACAGACAGAGCTCACGGATACAGTCAGTTGTTCACTCAGGACAGTTTCTTCTCTGCTGTGCCCACAGGCTGGCCCTAGGCCTCTCTCTGACCCGCAGCCTTTTGGTCTGGAGGCTGCCCTGCCCAGGTAATGTTAGAAAGCTCTTTGAGGTCTGCCAATCAATGCCCAAAGGGCATCCTATGCTGCTGTCAGCTGTAGCCTGAAGACATTCAGCTCCAGCCCTATGGGTTAGCATGCCCAGCTCTTCCAGTTGAGTTCTTGGGGGCATCCAACCCCCCAAGCTAGCCCCTGCCCCAGAGTCCTCTACCTCACTTGCTCCATGAGCTAGGAAGTCCACCACGCTGTCCCCTGCTTCACTTTTGGTTTGGTTCTTGCTGCATCTCTAAGATTCCTCTGGCATCCCTACTGTCTCCTGGATCAAGGAGGATCAAGGTGTAGGGGTCTCTGGGTCCCACGGACCCACTCCGCTCCTGACTCTTCTTAGGCTGGTAGGGAGAAATGACTTCAGAGATGGCTGATTCTGAGCTCAACAGGATGGCAAACCCAATGAATCCCATTCGCAATCACTCAAGACTGATTCCTCTCAGTACCTTGCCCCATCTTCTCTTACCCAGACCCATCAAGGAAAGGTCACTGGATGGAGGTGACGAGACTGGGACTAGAAAAGCCACGTTTGAGAAAGCGCTGCGCTGCAGGCAGTGTGCTCTCTGTTGTGCATGGGTGCATGGACGGGGGTGAGCCACACCCGACTCGGCAGCACCTCGCAGCCCCAGGTGGGACAGGATTGAATGATGGGCGTGCTGTTTGACATAAAAGAGGGAGTGACTAGGCAGGTGTTTTATTTCGCTAGACCTTATTTGGTGTGGATAGAGTAGAACTGCCCCCCTGTGGGTTTCCAAAACTGAGCTCTGCCGACATAGAGAGTCTCATGTTTGTCCCAGGGAGCAGCTCGTGATCTTTGCAGATACCAGCCCCGTCTGCGAGTCCTGCATCGCCAGGATCTCTGAGCGTCAGAACGGATTGGTGGTAGGGAGTTTTTTTTGTTTAGCTTTGCTTCATGTTGGAGGTAGACTCCCTCCAGGCAGGGATCTCAGTCTGTGGTCCCGGTACTGTCCACCACTAGCACCAAGATCAGTGTGCCCGCATACCACACAGGGTCAGTGCATGCCTGAAGAAATGAGCATTGAAGTGTCTGGGAAGCTCTTTAAAGCAGTATGGTCGGCACCTGACAGATGCTCGGATTCAAGCCACATCGGAGCTGTCCAACAACGCTGCTCTTTTTTATCTGGGTTCTTTACCGGGATTTTTCTGCATAAAAGTTGGACATGAAATAGGGCCTTGTCTTTTTTTGTTGTTGTTGTTAACTCTACTGAGCATGATGTTCTTCTCCAAAGTCTAGTCTTTCCCACTGACATGGCCGAACTACATGAACCAAAGTCTCTCCATTCTCCCTCTGAGCAGCCATCTGATTATACCTCTTCCAAGACACATTTGCTCGTTCTTGTGGAAATCCACAGTGTAGTTAATGTTCATCACCAACACCATAGTTCAAAGGCATCGAATCTTCTGTGGTCTTCCATATTTATTTATGATGCTTCTCAAAAAACTCACTGTCATGGAGCCAATTCTGACCCATGGAGACCCTGTAGGACAGGATCGAACTGCAAGGGTGGGTTTCGACGTTGTAACTTTTTATGAGTAGAAAGCCTCATTATTCTCATGCAGAGCAGCTGGTGGATTCAAACCGCAGACCTTGTGGTTCACAGTCCTACATGTAACCAGTGCTCCACCAGGGCTAAACGTTTAGGGAGAGGTGAGGATATAATTTGTTTTTGAATCGAATAAATGGCTCTTGTCGGTTTTTAGCACGTTTAACAATAGCACTAAACAGCTGTGGCTTTTGAAGCACATCAATTGCGCAGGTGACAAGTGACCAGGTTTCGTATGCATCTTGTCTTGTGTTGCCCACCCCGGCCTTTGAGGCGAGAACTATTAGTATGCCCGTTTGGCAGATGAGAAGACTGAGACCCAGACTCGCCCATGGTTGTCATGTGCTGAGTGGCAGGGACTGCGCTGCCTCGGCTCCTGGCCGCAACACTCCCCTGCCCACCAAACAAACCCCTTTCCTTTTCCTGCTCTGGAGAAGTCCGCGAAAGAGAAGATGGGGTGTATTATTCATTTAAACTGTTTAATTTCCCAATCCTCTGCCTGTGAAGCCCTTACAATATGGCAGCACCTTTGTGTGTGTGAGAGAGAGAGAGACAGACAGACAGACAGTTTGAGGATATGCTCCCGAGGTCTCTACCCTCGCGGAGTTCCGAGTGGGAAACCAGACACGTGAGACACCAACAAAACAATGAGCTAAACGTGCCAGTGAAGGTTCTGCAAAGAGAGAGAAACATATGTTTTCACTAAAATCACTCTAACTATTTAGACATATAAGAGCTATTAGAATCCCACTGTTACACTTAGCCTTAGAAGCGTGAATGTCTGCTTAGCCTCATTTCTCGGTCGCTAACATGACAATTAAATCCTACTTCAGGAAGAAAGATCGAAGCCCCTGTGCTATAAATACCCTCGTCAGGGAAGCCACCCACACTGCAAACACTCCGGGATTGTCTGGGTCAAATTATGACTCAGAGATGGAATTGCACTGCCACGTGGTCCAGGTCAATGAGTTAATGCCTATGCCGTTTTTGGTGGCTCGGTGATAAGCAGAATGGAAAAGCACTCTGTTGAAGATGCTTTCAGTCAAGTTTAATGGAATACCAAGAGAACTCACAAATCTTCCCTGGAAGAAGTTCAGTCAGAGTGCATTCCTTGGACCTGTTATCGGGCGAGATCTGTCCCTGTAGAAGGGTATCTATGCATGGTCCAGTAGAGGGGGAGCGAAGACAGGGAAGGCCCCTCGATACGATGGATTGATACAGTGGCTACAACAATGGGTTCAACCATAGGAACAATTGTGAGGATGGCACAGGACTGGGCAGCGTCTCCTTCTTTTGTGCATGGGGTCACTGTGAGTCAGAACCACTCCGGGCATCTCACAGCAGCAACTCCAATCATCTAGCTGTAAGAAGCTCACTTAGTGCCCCCCACACCCCCAGGATCAAGTATGACAGTGCGGTCTTCTCCTCAATGTCATCTGTATGAATGACACTTTTGGTTGGCCATTCGGGGGGGGACACATGTCTAGTCTTGAATCAATCAAACATGTCCACACTCCAGTCACACATAGGTTGCTCTTTTATAGAACTGCATCATGCGGTTGAAGAGTCCTCGTGGCATAGTAGATTAAACATTGGACTATTAACCGCAAGTTCATCAGTTCAGAGCCACCAGCCAGCTGGCAGGAGGAAAATGAGCCCCTCTGCTCATAGAAAGATTTGCAGCCTCAAATATGCACGGGGCAGTTCGACTACAGGCTCATCATTGAGTCTGAATCTATCTGAGGACAGTGGCGTGTTCTTGTTTTCTGTTATGCTGTTGCCACATGTCATTGAATCATAGCTTCCCCATGTGACATAGTAGAACAACACAATCAAGTTATCTCATTTGTAATCTTTACAGAACCAGATTCTCAGATATTTCTCCCACTGAATCATTGGGTGGGTTCCAACTGCTGACCTTGGGTTAGCAGCCAAATGTTCAACCACTGGGGACTCCTTAAAACAGCACCATACTCGCACATAATTCCTGTGGGGGATTTTTTTTAATGTATGTTGTCCATGCCTCCTTCCAAAATCCATAACCCAAATGGCTTGCTGATCTCTGATTTCTGAGGGTGGTGGAGGGCTGAGCCATGCGTCATTCTGTTAAACCTCGGGACCAACGTAATGGCACCAAACAGCAGTCACAGTTTGTCCTGGAAGAGCACGCCGCCATGGATTCATGGTCTCTCAGCCTCTTCTCCCCAGAGACACATTGACCATCACATTTGCTTTCCACTTGCTTGGTGATTGATCTGCTCTTTACCGGTGCACGGAAGGGGTAGCCAAGTCCCATGTTCATTCTTAACTGTGAGCTACCAGTGATTATACCAAATTTCTATGATTCAGTCCCATGCCTGACTGGTCTCCCTTCCAAAGTCATGCACACCAGTTCATGAAAGCAGAACCTGACCTAGCCTAGGACCGAGGATAGGTCTTTGCTATGCTGGTGCTCTTGCCAAAACAAGAGAGGTCATTTTTGAAGGCAGTCAGATTATTTTGAGATGAACATCTTCTCTGCTAACAAAAGCATGAGCTCCTCTGAATTGCAGGGACAGAAGCAAACAAAGAAAAGGGAATCCCTGGTAATAAACCTATGGCATCCAAGTTGAGTTCATAGTTTCGAGTTAACTTGGAATCACAAGTGGATTTGCTGAGACCATTCTGAATACAAAATCATAAATGTTTGCCATTTAATTTTTTTTTTGCATTTAAGTTTTAAACTGTGTCACCAACAGGGGACTCCAGTGGCATGAGGTTATGTATTGACCTGCCAACTGCAAGGTCAGCAGTTCGAAACCATCACCCTCTCAGTGATGGAAAGATGAGGCTTTCTACTCCCACGAATAATTACAGTCTAGGAAGCCCACAGAAGCAGTTCTACCCTGCCCTAGAGGCTCATTGTGAGTCAGAAGTCACTCGATGGCAGTGAGTGAGTTTCACCATCCATGGTTAGGTCTTTAGAGAAACACAATTTGTTCAGTTATTTTTAGGACTCGGCAGATAATGGTATTGTCTCTTTACTTTCTAAACCTGCTCTTTCCAATAGAGTAGCCACTAGGAAGCCCTGGTGGCCTATTGGGTTATTCATTGCCCTGCTAATTGCAAGTTCAATAGTTCCAATCCATTAGATCCTCCAGGGAAGAAAGATGAGACCATTCTACTCCCATAAAGATTTTATAGACTCATAAATCCATTGGGGCAGATCTACTCTGTCCTATATGGCTGCTGTGAGTTGGAACCAACTCGATGACAGTTAAGTTTGGTTTTGAATTGAGGGAGTCCTAGTGGGATAGTGGGTGACGCATTGAGTTGCTAACCACAAGACAGTGGTTCAACCGTACCGTCTGCTACACAGGAGAAAGACGAGGCTGTCTGCTTTTCTCAACATTTCCGACTGAGATGCTCCTCTCTCCTGGGGAGTCACTCTGAGTCAGAATCAGCACAGTGGCAGTGAGGCGTTAGCTCTCTGGGGCATGATCCATGGTGATGTCCGGGGCTTTATCCTCCTGTAAACAGGTACAGTCTCAGAAACTCATGAGAGCAGTTCTACCCTGCCCTGTAGGGTTGCAGCAAGTTGGCATTGACTGAATGTTTGTTTGTTAGTTTGTTGTAGCCATTTCAATAAACTAAAATTGAACAAAGTTGGAGACCAGTTGAATTTTTATGAGAGTTCATGCATAGTTTTCATGTGACACAGCATTTGGAAGCTCGAGGCTGGAAACTTTAATCCATAAGTACCTTTCGAGTGTTCAACAGCCACTTGGCTACTGTATTGGAGAGCAAAAATGCCAGGACTCCCCAGCCCACCCACTGCCCCGATTTTTACATGGCCTCCTGGTCTTTAGACCCTCCCGATGTTGATGTGAGGAGTGGACATCCTTCTAAAACGAGTATCCAATGCCAGCTGAGCGCGAAACGCGGTGCGTGTTACTACTGAGTCACAGCTGGCAACCTGCTCCTAAAAGAGCAGAGTAAACAGTTTTGACTTTGCAGGTCAAACAGCTGCTTCTTGGCTGTCCTGGCAGCAGGGCAGCCGTAGACAAGATGTACACAGAAGAGTGAGGCCGTGTTCCAGTAACATTCTCTTTGCCAAACCAGGCAGTCCGCTGTGGTTCTCAAACCCCACTGTAGACACATGAAGATGGAAATGAGCTGGTCCCTGACCATAGAACGGGGACCCGAGTGATTGCTCCCCCAGGGCCATCTCCTTTCTACCGTGTCTTCACACTCACTCTGAAGCATCCTGCTCATCCGGCTGGCTCCTTCCCAACTAGCTCTTGTGTCTCTAGGCGGCTCGGTGCTGCTCCGTCTTAGCATTTCTCTTAGCAGCAACAACCAGCTGGTCAAAGTCGCTTTTCTCAACTGTCCTGTGCATGTCAGTCTTGATGACCAGAGTTCCTGGGTGGCACAATGAGTTAAGCTCTCAATTCCTCCTCCGAGGTTGGAGGTGTGAGTCTGACAAGGGTGGCACTGCTTCAGAAAGGCCACCGACAAGAGAGTCCGGTGGAGAGGAGTCCTGCTGGACACGCTTGGTCACCACGTGTCAAGATCAACTCGATGGCAGCTGGTCTGGGTGTCTTGCTCACAACTATCCTCCCAGGATCAACTCAATGGCAGGGTCAACTCGATGGCAGCTGGTCTGGGCGTCTTGCTCACAACTATCCTCCCAGACCCTAAGAGAGGTCCTTGCATGTAACCCTCCCTCACTTGTCTGTTGAGCGTCTCAAATCTAAGCCAGAGGGTGAATCCTGGCACAGGATGGAGACAGCATGGGTGACGGCTTCTGTTAGCTGAACCATGTCTGCACTTGGTCACTAGCGTTTGGATATGATTTTCTCTATAAATATTTAAAGGAAGGGGAAGCTGATCACAAGGATTTATGTAGAACCCCCTCCCTGGGGAATGGACAGCAGATAAGTGGGTGAGGGGAGACATCAGACGGTGTAAGACATGACAAAATAATAATAATTTCTATATTGTCAAGGGTTTGTGAGGGAGAGGGGACGGGGAGGGAAGGGGAAAAGTGAACTGATACCAAGGGCTCAAGTAGAATGAAAACATTTTGAAAATGATGATGGCAACAAATGTGCACATGTGCTTGACACAATGCATGTATGTATGGATTGTGATGAGTTGTACGAGCCCCCAGTAAAATGATTTAAATAAGAAAACAAAATTTTAATGATATATTTAAGATTACCCATTTGGGCTGCCAGGTTAAACCACAAGGTCAACTGTTCAAAACCACCAGACTGCCCATGGGAGAAAGACAGGGCTTTCTACTCCCCTAAAGAGTTATCATCTTGGAAACCCACAGGTGTGGTTCTACCCTGTCCCGTAGGTTCCCAAGGAGTCAGCATGGGCTCGATAGCAGTGATTTTTTTGAGTGGGTAGTGCCGAAAACTAGGAACTCTTAAAATTCATGAAAAATGCTGCCAACCTTCTCACCAATCGAATGAAAAGACACGTTAAAAAAATTATACCTACTGATACATCTTATTATCTTAACTTGAGTGTGTTATTTTTGTCGTCTGCCATCGTTATTTTTAAAAAGGCCGAGGCTTTAAATATGTACAGGGCGGATAGGATTTATTCCTTTACTACATTTTTTTTCCTGCTCAAATGACCTGTTCCTAAAAGAAAGACCAGGCACTTGTCCGTGGAGTATCTATGTCCTTTGCACCTTCCCAAGCAACCCCGCAATGCCTGCTTACTCTGTTGGGCTGGCAGAGCGCAGAGCGGGCGAAGCAGCCCGTCCTGTTTGGCAATGAGGATTTGCTGAACTTGGGCTAACATGTCTGTTGGCACTGGGGGTGATCAGCCTTTGCTAAATCTCCTTTCCAACCTAACAAACAACCTGTGCTGGGGTGGCTGTCCTTGGGGAATAAAGGACATGGGGGGTGTGTGCAGCTGGCCCCCTGTGTGATCTCTCTCTCTCTTTAGCTCTGGAGGGAGCCTCCTCCTGCCGGATTAGCTGGAGCTGCTTCCCCTTGCACCCGTGGCCCACATTCCAGGAGACCCAGCCTGGCACATGTTAGTGAATGTAGGTTTTATTTAGAAACATGACCACTTGTCATTGCTCAGTGTCATGTTATCCAGTCGGTCCACCAACATTTGTCTGGCGTGGACTTTTCCTCTTTCAATACCCTACCA
Source organism: Tenrec ecaudatus (assembly GCF_050624435.1). Classification (NCBI taxonomy): domain Eukaryota; kingdom Metazoa; phylum Chordata; class Mammalia; order Afrosoricida; family Tenrecidae; genus Tenrec; species Tenrec ecaudatus. Next base: position 15,789,446 of record NC_134536.1, read on the forward strand.
AGGGGAGTCTCCTCCCCATACCAGCCATAGCCTTAGGCTCTGCTGAGCCTGGCTTGCCCTGTGGAAGCTTCATGGTGGTGGCGAAGGAGCTGTGTCCTGTGAGGATGGCAGAGGACAGCGGTGTGGACATGGACGCCGACCTCCCAGACTGTAACTGCGATGTCACAAGGCAGGCATCTCCTTGGGTTCCTTCTACTGTGCATAGCTTTCGTGTGACGCGGCGTTTGGAAGCTGGAGGCTGGAAGCTTTAATCCATAAGTGCTTTGTGCCAATGTTAGGTGGAGAGGATTGGTGTTTGCAGAGTGCGGGCCATGGGCTTCTAGGAGTTGTTTATTGGTTTGTCTGCTCTCCCTCTCCTGTCTTCCTACTGGGCATGTGAAGCTGTATGCAAGTCCAATGGGGTTCATTATGGCTCCGTGTTACAGTTGCCTCTGGACTGTAAGCATCATGTGAGGGGCATGGCTGTAATAGAGAGACTGAGACACGGGCAGAGACTCAGGGGGACAGACACTCAGGATACCGCTCTGCTCCGGAAAGCCAAGGCTTCTGGTGGGGCTGGGAGTCAGCCTCCCCAGCGATCAGCTTTGTAGCTGCGTGCTTCTCTATTAACTAACAACCTCCGCCAGGGCCAGGGACTTGAAGGACACCCTTTCTATTTGTGTATGAGAAAGTGGCTTTTGTTTGTGTTTATCCGTGAACAGCGGTCACTGACTATGGTCATGACTTTTAAAAATAGAAGTTCAAAGTCTGCAGATGTCTATTTAAAACCATCCGTCTGAGTGCTGTGCAGATAGTCACTTCATGATTATTCAGAGTACGAGTAGTAAATGGCAGAGGTTTTCGGTTCTCATGGCTCCTGTGTGCGTGCGTGCATGCACATATATACACACACAGAGTATCATTCCACCAATCGATTTCTAGGAACAAAGAGGATTATTAGTAGAACTTTAGGCCCTATGACACTTAGAAGTTGAGTTGGTTTTGGTTTAGGCTTATGGGGCTACTATATTAGCCAGAAGAAAAGCCAATGTATTGGTGTAGTTAGAGACAGAGACAGAGATGGGATTAAGTCGATGTGAAAGGGCTTCCAAAAGATCCTGGGGACAGGCCTTATCTTTTCATTTGTGTATTTCCAGGGAAGGGGGTTGAAACTCCCTCATATGGCAATGTATATAGATTTCTGTAGACAGGGGAGATACACAGTTAGAGATATGCACATTGGTGTGATGATATGACAAAGGGGGACAGCCAGCTTTAAGGAGAATCCCTCCCAAGGAAGGTCAAGTTCCTGTGATGCACATTGACTGACAGGATCAGTAAGCTGCAGGGATGTACAGAAGTAGCAGGCTTGCTAAATTTATCCGGCATCCAGGATTAGCATGCAAAATAGGTGCTTCTGGGTCGCCTCCTGTACACCTCTGCCTTGAATGGTGGCCGTGGATGCCGTTCAAGAGAATGTTGCAGTAACTTCTTTTTTTTAAAAAAAAAACATTTTATTAGGGGCTCATACAACTCTTATCACAATCCACACATATACATACATTAATTGTATGAAGCACATCCGTGCATTCTTTGCCCTAATCACTCTCAAAGCATTTGCTCTCCACTTAAGCCCTCTGCATCAGGTCCTCTTTTTTTTCCCTCCCTCCCCACTCCGCCCCCCCCCTCATGAGCCCTTGATAATCCACAGATTGTTATTTTGTCATATCTTGCCCTATCCAGAGTCTCCCTTCCCCCCCTTCTCTGCCGTCCATCTCCTAGGGAGGAGGTAACTTCTTAAGAAGACAGGTCAAAGAAAACTACAGTGACACTTGCCCAAGGATTCCTTTTAAAGGGCTCATGGGGACAGGCCATGGCTCTTAAAGAGACCCCTGTTCTGCCAATCTCAAGTTTAATTAGCTCCCTGTCCCCACCCCTGTTCATATCTGCTCCCCCTCAGCTCACAGACATTTTGCGATTTGTACTCAAATACACTTGAAGGAAAATGAATAAGAAGAGACATTTCTAGGTCACCCTCAGTGACTCAACTAGATTTGCACATTAGTTGAAAAGAAGAACTTGACTCTAATGGATTATACGAACAAGAATTTCCATGTCACAATGCCCCTGACACATTGCACGCTAGTTGCTCCAGCGATGGGAACTCCCTCAATATTATACCAAGTAACTGAATCCTGCCATTTCTTTGGCTGATGCATACAGTATCCGGGGAAACGGTGCATCCCACTTTGATTGTACTTGGGAACTTTGGATCAGGTTTGCGAGTGAATTTTGAACTAAGAATGAATGGATTGAAATGCTTGGTAAGAAGACCCTTTTCAGACATTGGAGTGGGAGGAGAAGCTTTAGGGCACATATAATAAATCAGATAAAGACAGGGTGAATGAAAATATTTTAAAATAAAATTATTTTACTGAGAATACTAAGTAGAATTGTTTAGCATGGACTCTTTGGAATCCCTGGGTGGTACAAATAGTTGGCCCACTTAACCAGAAGTTTGGCAGTGTGAATCTTCCTAGAGCTGCCTCGGAAGAAAGGCCTGGCAATCTAAGCCCGAAGGGTCACAGATACTGAAAACCCTGGGCAGAACAGATCTGCTATGCAGTGCACATCGTTGTAATGAGCTAGGGTGATTCCATGTCAACTGGATGTTGCTGGTTTTCTGAGTTTTTGTTTTTAGGTTTCTTTGAGTTTTTTTCATTTGTGTGTGTGTTCTTCCAAGCAATTAAATAGTTCCTTCTTTTCTGCAAAACACCAAGATTTGGAGCTCTCAAGCCCCCCCCCCCAAAAAAAAAATTACAAAGTGGAAATTCACAGTCCCTCGTCACAAGGAATGTGTCCCGAAGGAGACCAACTTGTGTTGATTCGATCAGAGAGTTAAAAGAGGGGCAGGAAAGAAACAAGCCCTTATGAGCAATTCCGCTAGACTCGGGTTCCACGTAAAAACCGTGGTAAGGCTGCTGTACCATTCTAAGAAGCTCTGGGGCTGCCACATTGAAACACCCAGCTGCTAACCAGAACCTAGCCATCCAAAGAATAGTCTCACTACGCTTCCTCCACCACAGATCTGTTCTCTCTTCCGGCAGCCCACGGCATTGTTAATTATTAATCTCAATATTCTTCACCAACACCGTGAATTCAAAGGTATCAATGCTTAGCTCATCCTTATTCATTGTCCAACATTTGCATGCATAGAAAGTGATTGGACGTGCCCTGAGTTAGACCAGGCAAATCTTAGTCTTCAAAGACATGTTTGCTTTGTCACACTTTAAAGAGGCTGTTGGTTCTTCAGATACTCCAGCTGCTCGGATGTGGTACGTGAGAGGGCACCGACAAGAAAAGAAAAAGGACGGACATCATCTCTGCTGGGTAGAGCTTTCATGTGCGCACAGTAGGACACAGTTTCCTCACTAGGCGTGTGTCGGGCAACTCGCTCTGAGTTAGTACAGCCAGTGGCGTTTCTTTCCCAAACTGATTCATGTATCACTCTTTTCTCTGTACCCCCACCGCCTCTGTATCCTTTCTCATTATCCATCTTCATGGACCATGTTGTTTGTCCTTTTGTCTTTCGTTTCCTCTGTGTGTGTGTGTGTGTGTATTTACTTTCTGTCTAAAATCACTCTCATGCTATCCTATGAAGCAAAACAATATCAGCTTGTCTTTAAAGACAGATTATTCTAGATCTGTGCAGCATCTCGACTCAGCTCCATTACTCTACTCACTCACCAACACTACCCTTCCTTACCAGGGGGACCCCCAATAAACAGATTTCCCCCCAAAGCTATGGATTTAATTTAATTTATTTATTTTTACAAATCAACCTTATCACTTTCAAAGTACTCTCCATTACATGTAATCCATTTGTCAAATCCATGATTCCATTCTTGGAAACATTTTTCAAACTCATCTGTTTGGATGGCTGACAGCACCTCCCTCCTTTATTTCTTCACGTCTGTCGTCAAATCACTGGCCTTTCATGTCCTTCTTCAGTTGCAGAAACAAAACGAAGTCACACAGAGTGAGGTCAGGTGAGTCAGGTACGTGGGGCAAGAGAGGCATGCCGTTTTTGCCAAAAACTGGTGCACTCAGGTGGCTGTGGTAGCGGTGCATTGTCGCTGTGGCAAAACCAGTCCCTCATCTGCCACACATCAGGCCTTTTTGGTCGCACACTGTTACTCAATCATTTTAGAACCTCTGAATAGAAAGCTTGATTAACAGTCTGACTTGGTTGAACGAACTTGAAATTCACTATCCCCTGATATCAAACAAAAAGAATGAGCATCTTCTTCATCTTTGATTTCACTTGACAAACTTTTGGGGGGGCAAGGTGACGATGGCATCTTCCACTGCCTTGAGTGATGTAAGGTTTCCTAAGAATAGCACCATGTCTGGTCACGAATAATGGCCTTGGGGGGAAAAGTCTGGGCCGCTTCAGAGCTGTTCTTTCAAAGCACGACCTGTTTCCACTCGACACTCTTTCCTGGTCTGTCAGAATCTGAGGCACAACTTTTCAACGACCTTTTTCATTCCCAAATCTTCCGTAAAATTTGCTGAACGCAGCTATAAGATAGCCAAGATAACTTCCCCATCTCTTCAATGGTCTGTAGTTGGTCTTCGAACACAAGTGCATGGATATTTTTCTGACATTGTTGTTCATTTGGGAAGTTGACAGAAGTCCAGACAAGGTTTGTCCTCAATCGACGTTTCACCTCTTTTGAACCGCGAAAACCACTCTCGCGCTGGAGTTTTTCCACCATGCTGTCTTGTCAGCTGTGTTCAGTATCACAACAGTTTCTGTGGCGTTTTTCCCAAGCAGGAAACAAAATTTCACAGAATGTCATGCTGTTCTCTTGAATCAGCCATCACCTAAAACAAGGTTTAAGTGAAACAGCTTTTTTGAAAAAATTCAGAGAGAACCTTCCCAAGTGATGCCACTGGGTGCACTAACTCAGAGCAAGTTGCTTGATGCATGCCTAGTGAGAAAAAATGTATACTATGAAAGCTTCATCCAGTGGGGATTTTTTTCCAAATTTTTTTTGGTGGGGTACCCCTGCGTACCTAAATGAAGTATGACTCACTGCCTTCTGTCTTCCTGTTTCCACCACTCTGATGAACTGCTCACTCAGGCTCATCAGTTCCTTTCTCACCACCCAGTCTCCAGCCCTCTTTTCTGGAGCCCTGGTGGTGTACTGGTTTACACATTCAGCCGCTAAGCATGTGGTCAGCAATTCAAATCCACCCACCACTCCATGAGAGAAAGAAGCTGCTTTCTGTTTCTGCAAAGATTCACAGCCAGGGAATCCCCATGGGGAAGTTCTACTCTTGTCTTAGCAGGGTCTCTGTGAGTCAGAATTGACTCTGTGGCAGTGAACTTGGTGGGGTTTTGTGTTTTGTTTTGTGTTTGATGGCGTAGACCAGTGGTAACCAAACATCATCATGCATAAGAATCACCAGCAGTGTGTTTGTTGAAAACGCAAATTCCCTGGTCATGTGCCCAGAGGTTCTGATGCAGTTGGACCTGATTGGAGAATCCAGGAATATGTATTTCTAGGAGACAAACCAGGTGACAGAGATGCAGGTGCTCTTCAGATGACACTTGACCAATGCCGCATCCTTCTAGAACCCGCTCCCTGTCCTTAGGTCTGTCTGCACTTTCCTAGTTCTCCTCGCTCCTTTTTGATACTTTCTTAGGTTGTGCTTCTGTCTTCTTGATCGGCCTTTGGAAAGTTATTCTTCTGAGTGCACACCTTCTCAGAGTGAACTCACCCACCAAGGGGGGCTTCAACTCCATGCCGATGATACTTAAACCAATGCTATTGAATCCAACCTCTCTTCTGAGACTTAACGTTACATTTCCATCTGGCTACTGTCCAGTGCTTCCTAACTTACCCCCAGATGTTATCTATACCAATGTGAATGTGCCACCAATCCCTGGAAGGTGTTCTCCATCCTGTGCTCTGAATCATGGTCGTCTATAGATGGAGCCATTGGACCAAAATCCACATCATTTTAAAACCCCTTATCATCTTATCATTCCTCTTCTAATCCCATCACTCCTTATCTGACCACTGGTCGTAAATCTTGACAAAGTTCTTGTTTTTATTGCAGATTACAAACTCATGAGTTTGTCCTTGGGGGATCTGCCAAGCCATCCTCCAATCTACCAAAGGTCATATCTGCCATGACTTCATCTCTCTGCAGCTTCTCTTTCACACCCTCACTACTCCCATTTCAGCCAACCCATGGTAGTATCTGACCTCGTTGGGCTTCCCTCTTGCCTTGAAGCAGGTATCAGATATGCCTCCACACTCCACCCTTCTTCTCCTTTTCTTACAACAACTCTCCCTCCCACGGCCTTCTACTTCTATGCTGTGTTTGATCATTACGTTGGCCTCACAGAATTCACCACTAATTCTCATGTTTAAGGGGGTTTACTGGAGAGTGAATAGAGTAATAAAATTCAGGCTCCCTAAGCCATACGGATACAGTCATTGGTCCACAGCAACAGTTCTATTCAGCCAGCACTCAAGTCTCTCTCTGGTCTTCAGCCTCTTAGCCATTTGGCCCCATTTGTCTCTGCCTCCCTGGACCAGAAAGCCTGCTTTTCACTCTTCATCGCCCTGCTCCTCTTGTTGGGCACCACATCTCTGGTGCCACTGGCCTTGGCTTCCACCCCTTCCGACTCTGATCTCGAAATGGCTCTCCCAAAGGTCCTGATCTCTCTCTCTCTGCAGCTGCTTCAAAGATCGTTGGTTCTTATATCCAGGGGCGGGGGGGTGGGCATGGGGGTTATAAGTAACACTGACCAGCCCCCTCTTTTTGTGTTGTGCATGCCCTGCCTGATCATTTGGTGAAAGTTACAGAGACAGGGGTAGAAGAGCATATTAAGGAATTTCATTATTTGGATACCTTCTTTCCTTCTGTCTGCTTTCTAGGATAGAGTCTCCTTGGCTTGCACTCATTATCTCAAGGCATCATTTAAATGTCATCTCCTCATCTCCCTTCTTGCACGGAAGTCCAGACTTCTCTAAGCGCAGCAATGGTGCCTTACTCCTCCTTATATTTCCACCACGAGGCAATGTCTATCTAGCACTGTAAACTTCATAGAATGAATAAAGAAACTAACAGATGGTGAATGAGAGGCATTGTCTGAATGTGGCCCAATAAAACTGATCACCTTGTATTTATTAGCTGGCAACGTGGCTCATAGCTCTAGTTTAGTTTTACCATTTTGTGTGATACTGCATCGTCTTCAGTCAGCGTGTACATTTCCTTACAGAAAGGATCAAGTCTTTCTCAACTTTGTCTTACCAATGTCTTACACATATGACCATGTTCACATGTTTTCTTGATAAATGAGAGTCCTAAAGAAAGGTATTTTTCCTGCTTCCTGTTAAAAATGGGAATTTTATAAAACATAGGTGTTAGTCTGGGTTGACTAGAGAAACAAATCCAGAGACACTCATGTGTGTATAATAGAGAGCTGTTTATCAGAGAATAATTATATATCAAGAAAATATCCCAGCCTAGTCCAGATCAAGTCCATAAATCCAATATTAAGCCCACGTGGCCAATACCAGCCTATCAATTCATCTTCAAACTCACCCAACACATGCAATGATGCAAATGCAGCCAGATCACAGGCCGGTGGGTAGAAAGTCTGTGGATCCAGGGGCAGTGGCCGTGTCTCCACCTGGCTCATCCAACTCCAGGCCTCTGGTGTAGCTCTATGTGTCTTGTCAACAGAAATGTCTCACAGGGAAGAGTGTGTGCTATCGCTAAGGAGGAAGATAGGAGTTCCCAGAACTCTCAGGAGAAGGCCAGGCCCACACAGAGGCCTTATTGGCTATGACCTCATTGGCTAGATTCCTCCCCTTCACAAGTTGACTGGAGATTATGTAACTGCCACTGCATAGTAGCTAGTGAACACTGCCTGAATAGACTCTGGAGGTTGATGCCCTTGGTATGCCCTGTTGTTGACAATCTGAGACAGGCTCATTACCTTTCAAGTGATCAATGAATGGGATGACACACCAATAGCTCATCATGACTGTACTGTTGTCTTTACACTTAGTGTTCTGCCACAAGCGTGCTGAAATGCATAAGACTGAGATGCATTTGTGTTTGATCAATATTAGATCTATGCAGTGGTGCAATTCAAATAATTTAACAACTGCTTTGCTGCCTTAATGACCACTTTAAGTATTAAAAAGCGTATACGAAAAGGTAGTTTGTTACTTATTATTAAGTATACTAAAAGGTAGTTTGTTATTTCCACATACCAGAACCCTGCGGTTTCAGAGTTGAGTGTTAGAAAGGAGTAAGGAATGTAAACTTCTGGTTTCCACATTGGGCGGCGGGTTCCCTTAGCGAGAACTCTGATTACAAGTGCCTTTTGAACTACCTGTTCTCCAAACACAACAACATATTAGGTATTGGCTCTGCCAAATCGGTGCAAACCAGCCGAATCCCACCACGGGATTTATTGGTATGTGATATGTTTGGTGAGAAGCTACTGAAAAGTGTTCTTGCTTGTTTGGTTTCTTAATTATTTCTCAGATATTCCACCTAAGAAATATAGATGATATCATTGGTGGAAATAATATTTTTGTGGAAAGCAGAGATTTATGTCATTGCTATAATATTACAGCTTTGTTTATAATAATAACCAACATTTTTGTTGACTGTTTCCCATGGACCAGGCACCCTACAGGACTCAGCTCACTCCTATCACACATGTACTCTTATTTTGTCCCCATTTTATAGATGAGGACCAGAGGCCGGGTAGTGTAACACAGGTTGTGTAACCTGGCCCAGAGTCTCACAGCTAACAAGTGACTTATCCGGGATGGACCAGTTCAATTGTACTTTAGAAACACGGTTCAACCGCTGGACATGAGCAGAACAGGAGCGGGCTCTCTCATCAATGCTTGATAGGTTGCCTTCTGTCCCACAGGGTCAAGAAGCTGAAGGAGACCCTGGTGGCGGTACAGCAGCTGGATAAGAACATGAGCAGCCTGAGGACGTGGCTTGCCCACATTGAGGCCGAGCTGGCCAAGCCAATCGTCTACAATTCCTGTGACTCGGAGGAAATACAGAGAAAGCTCAGTGAACAGCAGGTAAAATAACCGATGAAACATGTCAGGCCTGGAATGCCCATGTGCCTGGCTAGAGTACAGGAGCGTGTGTGGGATGAGGAATGGGGTGGAAGGGCAGGAGGAAGCTAGGCACGAGCGATGAGCCAAGGACGCCTTGGCTGGGCGGGTGTTTGGAGCAAGTAGGTACCAAGTCACTGCACAGAAGCTACTTCTTAAGCAGACACTGTGCAACAGTGACCTGCCAGGGGATTGCTCTCAGACAATCGGTAAGGTTGAACTGCTATAATGGATTCAAAAAGTACTGGTATTTTTTGTGTGCTTTATTTGTGAGTTATTGGCCTTAGAAAGAGTCCTATATTGATAGTATTTGGGAAAGTGTGTGGTGTATAACGAAGAGATTTTCAAGTCAGGAAGTGTATTGTTTTGTAAGGATGATTGCCTGAATTGCAAACGACACATCTTCATTTCACTTTCGTGTATGTAGCACACAGTAGATCTTATTGACTTTCAGCACACAGCCCCACAGAGCAAAAGCATCCCCCCCCCAAAAAAAAAAAAAAACTCAAAACATTCTGACTGAGTTTGGCAGACTCTAGTTGTCCATGACTATTGCTGTTGTCAGGTCCCGTCAAGTTGTCTCTAAAACATAGCGACCCCACGTACAACAGAATGAAACGGTCCCCGGGCCGGTGCCATCCTCACAATCATTGCTAGGTTTGGACCCATGGACGCAGTTTCTATGTCAGTCCATCTCAGGGAAGGTCTTCCTCTTTTTTCCCAGCTCTCAACTGCCAAACACATTTCCTTCTCCAGGAATTGGTTCCTCCTGGTAATTCGTCTAAAATATGTAAGACTGAGTCTTGCTAGCTCTTCTTCTATGGAGCATTCTGGCTTTATTTCTTCTAAGACAGATTTATTTGTTCTTCTGATTGATGCTGTCAGGTGCCATCAAGTGCGTTCCAACCCATAGCGACCCTGTGCACAACAGAATGAAACACTGCCTGGCCCTGCACCATCTTCACACGGGTTCCTATGCCTGAGACCAGTGGTGAGCCATTGTGTCAATATAGCTCATTGAGGGCCTTTTGCTCTTTCACGGCCTTTCCACTTTACCAAACACAGTGTTCTTCTGCAGGGACTGGTCTCTCCTGCCAACATGTCAAAAGTATGTAGGATGAAGGCTCGCCATCCTTGCCTCTAAGGAACACTCTGGCCTTACTTCTTCCAAGACAGATTGGTTGTCCTTTTAGCAGTTCATGGTTTGTTTAATACTATTCTCTAGTACCACAATTCAAATGTGCCTCTGATAGTCCTTGGTATATAATAGAATAGAATAAATATAATTAATATACCATGTTCACCTGATAGTCTATGATATCTTAATTTTTTTTGGCAAAGCCATAATTCGAAGACTTCAATTCTTCTTCACTCTTTGTTATTCCTTGACTAGCTTTCATATGTATATGAAGCAATTGAAAATACCCTGGTCCTGATGATCCCTTCAGGACCAGTGGTGTGAGCAGCGATACTGGGAGGGTAGAGGAAGTGTGGATTGGAAAGGAGGAACTGATTACAAGGATCTATATGTGACCTTCTCCCTGGGGGATGGACAACCGAAAAGTGGGTGAAGGGAGACGCCGGACAGGGCAAGATATGACAAAATAATAATTTATAAATTATCAAGGGTTCATGAGGTAGGGGGCAGCGGGAGGGAGGAGAAAAGTGAGGAGCTGATGCCAGGGGCTTAGGTGGAGAGCAAATGTTTTGAGAATGATGAGGGCAATGAATGTACAAATGTGCTTTACACAATTGATATATGTATGGATTGTGATAGGAGTTGTATGAGCTCCTAATAAAACGATTGAAATATACCAAAAACACCCAAATTCACTACTACTGAGTCAATGCTGACTCATTGTAACCCCCTCTGGGTTTCCAAGACTGTTTATAGGAGTAGAAAGCCCAGTCTTTCACCCATGGAGCTACTGGTGGTTTCAAACTGCCGACCATGCAGATTACAGTTCATTGGGTAGCCGGTGTACCACCAGGGCTCCTGTCAATTGATACACGTTTGAAAATTGTCAGTAGTGCATCATCAATTCCCAGAGGAATTGGTGCTGCTGGTTGACTTTGGGCTGCCCTTGAAATTTCCTTCTAAATGATGGTCGCTTCCATTCCATTGGCACTACGGTAGCCCTGACGCTTAACTTTGAAACCATGCACTTTTATAAAATGCACATTGTACCTGTTTTTTAAAGAACTATTAGGAAAAATTACCATAAAATCATGTGCGTACTTTTTCTTTGACTCTCATTTTTTAAACCAACGAGAATAGATGTCAAAAGACAGTTAAATTCTGTTGTTGTTTGTATTTAAATTAGCATCTAAAAAGGAACATTAGCGCATTTAAAAATTTTTGTAGACAGTGTACTGGTGAACTTTATATCTGATCATCTCCTAAGTTATCCTGAACAAGAGGATGCTGTCTCAGTCTGGGTTCAGTAGAGAAGCAAAACCCGTGTGTTTTTAGATTCCTAGGTGAAGAGAGAAATGTATATTTTGAAAATGGCTCTCACAGTTATAGAAATGGGCTAGTTCAAATCCAGGCAGGTCCCATGAGCCCCGGCGTCTGAGGAGTGGAGGATGGAAGATAGAAAGAGAAGTCGTGATGGCCTTAACAGGACCGAGGGTGGTGGACGCTTCTACTTACCATAGAACTTTGATTGCTCATGAGTTTAAAAGCAAAAATTGGATTGTCGATAATTATGTAAAGGAGACACTTTCTTGAAAGTCTGAAGAAAAAGTCGTCACTAGGTGGCTCAGTAGTTAAGAAAGTGGCTGCTACACTAGGGGGTCAGAGATTTGAACCCACAAGCAGCACTGTGGGAGCAAAGACCTGGCAGACAACTCCTCTGGGAAGTGTGGTCTGGGAATCACAGTGGGGCAGCCCAACTCTGCCCGATGGGGGAATTATGAGTTGGAATCAACTCAAAGTTAGCACAACACCAGCAGCATCAACAACTCCACAGAAAGGGTGCTAGCAGTTCAACGGTTAAGTACTCAGCTGAGAACTAACCGCTTGAGATTGGAACCCACCCAACCACTGCTTGGGAGAAAGACCCGGGGGGTTACAGCCTAGAAAACCCTGTGGGGCAGGTCACTACGAGTTGAAACCAACACGAGGCATCCGACAACACGACTTGCAGATCCTCCCCCAAGCCCAGGTCTCAACCCCCAAACCCACAGCTGCCCAGTTGCTTCTGACTCGTAGCGATCCTACAGAGGGCGTCCCAGGCTGCCAGAGTAGCTGATGGACTGCAGCGATCGTCCTCTTGGTTAGCAGTCAAAAGCTCACCCAACAGCATCACCGAGCCTTCCTTCCCACACCCAGGTAGCCAGGCAACTCAGCTTCATTCATTTCAGGAAAAGACCAGAAAATGACTGTTTGCCGAAGGCAAGACAGGGGAGCTTTGAGTTTAGAGATGCACGGTGCAGCAAGACTGGAGTCAATAGATTGAAAACAGAGAAACGAAGTGAAAGACGCGTCCAAATGCCACGACACCCAGGGCGCCTCCCTGACGTGGCCCTTAGAGTGTCGCTAGCCAGGCTTCCCCTGGAAGGCGGGAACTGGAGGGTTTTTCTCTGGAGAAACTAACCAGACCAAAAGCACAGACGTTGAGGTAGAGATGTTCTGTGAGCCTTGCCTGGTGTAAAAGGCTAGTGTTCATGGTTCCTGAACACAGTTGTGTTTTTATGTCAAGTTCACCCAGAAAGAAAGGTCTGACGATCTACTTCTGAAAAGTCACCCCACCCCACCCCCCTCACCCCCACGCAAACAGAGGAGATAAGGAAACTCACTGCCGTTGAGTCAGTGGCATCTACAGGACTGGGTAAACCGCCCCTCTGAGTTTCAGAGACTAACTGTTTAACGGGGTAGACAATCCCGTATTTCTCCTGGAGAGTGGCTGGTGGTTTCAAACTGCTGACCTTGAGGATTGCAACCCAAGGTGTAGCCACCACACCACCAGGGCTCCTCTGAAAGGCCACAGCTCTTGGACACTGTGGAACACAGCCCTACTCTGCCTGCCATGAGGTCACCGTCAGTTGTACTTGACGGCAGCTGTGTGATTTCTTAAATCCTGCCATAACCTGCGATGACAGCCATTGCGCTTTAAGAGGTGGACGTGACTGTTCCCGTGGAGGAGAAGTCAAGGTGGAGCAGACACTGACTGTCTGCCAAGCACTAGAGAGGGACATCATGCTTGGGAAAGTGGAGGCTCTGTGAAAAAGCTCTTCGATGAGATGAGTTGACACAGTGGCCGTGACAATGGGCTCAGACGTAGCAACAATTGTGGGGATGGTGCTGGACTGAGCAGTGTTTTATTCTATTGTATAGAGGTTCACTGTGTTTTATTCTGTTGTATAGAGGGTCAATGGGTCAGAACCAATTCCACAGTCCCTAGGAAACTATAGTAGATTGGGGCTTTTATTATAGTCTTAAAATTAGTTTTCTTGGCATATAATTCATCAACCATATAATTTTTATTAAATTTTAAAGTTTGTTGCTGTTAATGGTGTCTGGGTTTCAACCCTGACCTTCACCACTTTGTGTCATATTGCCCTTGACCAAAGGGCTAGCCAGTTTAACCCTCGCCTTCCTGAATTATAAATGTGGATAATCATGGTATAACATACATCACAGTGCTCTTATTTTAAAAGTTGATGAGAGAAGCATTTAACACGGTGCCTGCATCGCCAAGTCAGTGTTTGGTGTATTGTAATTTAGTCCTATCATGTTTATTACAGTTTCCTTCATGGAAAATATTTGAGATTGATCTGTCAAACCTGGACCATTTGGGTTCTATGTTTTAAAAGACAGATAATGGTATTCTGTCGCCAAAAGAGGGAGACTCTGAAAAATGTTGAAGAGATAAAATTCATCAGAAAGGCATTTTCTTCTACTTCCCTACATGGGGATTTTTATCTATTTCTTTTGTTAATGTAGTCATTTTTTAAAACAAATTTAAAAGGTCAAAAACCCATGTAGACTAAAGGTTACTCTGTTAGTTTGGGTAGACTAGAGAAACAAATTCATTGACCAGAGAGAGCTTTATATAAAAGAGCAATTGCATATTGAGAAAACATCCCAGCCCAGTCCAGATCAAGTCTTTAAGTCCAATATTGGTCCATATGTCCAATACTAGTCCATAAACTTTCCTGTAGGTGGAAAGTCTTGTGGATCCAATGGCCATGGAAGTATCTCCAGGGCTCTTGTCTGCCATCAGTGTGGCTCCACGTGGCTTGTCAACAGAAAGGTGAAGCAGAGAGAGAGCATGTGTCTCACCTCCAGGGAGAAAGAGAGGAAGTTTCCAGAATCCTCATGAGAAGACCACGCCCACAAGGGGGCATCAGGCTGTGACCTGATTGATAGGCTAGACTCCACTCCTTCACTCTTAATATCTTCAAGTTGATACAAGATTATGTAACTACCACAATGACTTTAGAAAATTTTTCTGTTAAATTTCCAGTTTGATTGAATGGGAATAAATTCAGAAACCAGTCTTGACATTCAAATTGGGCTCAAATCTTTACTTGCACCATTACTGTTATTGTGAACTGCCATCTAGTCATCCCCAACTCACAGAGACTCCGAGCACAAGAGCTGTGTTCTGTGCCATCACTGTGGTCCATTGGGACTGGGATGCTGGTGGATTGTTGTTCTTGGGTTCCCTCTGATTGGCTGGCTTTGAGCAGGAGATCTCTGGGTCTTCCTAGTTTGTCTTAGTGTGCATGCTCCCGTGATACTTGTTTAGCATCATTGTAGCAAGCAAGCCTGCACTCCTGGGTGGTGACTGTGGATGAGCTGCATTGGCAGAGAATTAGCCCGGGCTCCCTCATGGAAGAAAAGAATTCTACCACGGACTCACTCAGGGAGCTTACATGCAATCATCAAGACCATCAGCCTCAGGGCAGCTCTGATTTTAACAAAAACATTTGAGTACTTGGGGACATTAAATGGAAAATACTCCAGCTTCCTTAAATGCATGGGTTAGGTTCAATACCTAACAGAGATCCTTTTACACGTTGAAGTTGCTTCTTCCTGGCTCTCTGAGAACTCGGTGATCTTGTACCTTTGAGCGGATATTGAGTTGAATTTCAACAATGATTTGGCGTATAATTTTTAGACCAGAAATCCCTGCATATCCTTCTGTACAGAAGTGAAAATTTTAGGTGATGCATTTCAAAGACCTATTTACTGGAATGGAAACAGTTTGGAGAGAATGTGTCTTCTCATGACTAGTCCATAAAATCTCCAAGAAATTATCAAAGGCACCGTGATTAGAACAATAAGCTAGTGTGTTTGACAGAAGCCTCTGGGCCATTGTTGTCCAGAGAAAATGTACGATGTGGGGCGTGGGGTCTGACCTCCGCTGGCTATGCAGAGGGAAGGAAAGTCCCCATCATGTGCATTCGCTGCCTAATGGCTATCCCTGGGAGGCTGGAGTCAAACATGTCCCACCTCCCACTTTCCTGCCAATGCTGACACCAGCCATCCCTCCAACAGCACTCTCCCTAATTCTGTGGCTGGGCATGACAATTCACTTCAGAGAACACCCTACTCACAGATGATGCTCATGATTATGGGGCTTATCAGAGAAGTGAAGAGGTTATAATTCAGATGGGAAATATTCAGGATGCACTTGCTCAGTCAGGACGGTTTCTTCTCTGCTCTGCCCATAGTTAGACCTCTCGGACCTGCGGCCTCAGGCTGAACACTGTTCTGCTCGTCAATGTTACAAAACTCTTTTAGGGCTGCCTGTAAATTCCCAAAGAGCATGCCACTCCCCCAAAAAGCTCCACCTGAAGGCATCTAGCTCTAGTTTTATATGTCAGCCAACCCAGCTCCGCACATCTATTGCCCAGAGGCACCTCACTCCACAAGCCTGAAAGCACCGAGCTTCACTGGCGGAAGGCTGGGAAGTCCATTGCTCTGTCTCACGCTCTGGCTCCTGCTTCTCCTGTTCTGTGCCTCTTCTCCTCCTCTAGCTGTGTTCTGGGGTCTCCGGGTCCAAAGGATACATTCTACTCGGCTCTTCTCACTTACTGGTAACAAGACCCCCACCCCTGCTTCCGAGGGGGCTCATTTTATATCCGCAGGATGAGGATCACCGTGAACTCTGTTAACACCCATGCACAACCCAATCATCCAATTCAACCTGTGTCTTCCCACATCTTCTTAACCAGCGCCATCAGGAAAATGAAGGTCGTTTGGTGGGAGTAACAAGGCTATGTTTGTAAGAACCAAATTAAATAATTGGCCATTGTGTTAAGGAGAAAAATAATAGGAAGTACAAAACCAGGATATCTATCCCAGCTCTCTGAGTGAGTTGTGTAACGATTATTAGAACAAGAGAATAAATAGAAAATTCAAGAACTACCTCCAGAGAAAGGGAAAGAATTGGGAGAGTGATCCATGTGGGTAGTTAAAAAAGGAACGCCCCTCTCAGGCGTACCTTGTAGTCAGGGGCTGCTTGCTTGGAGTTAATTGGACTCAGAATGCATCAGCGGAAACACCATACCTTTTGGATAGCCGTCCTTTGGAGTAAATATGAAGACTTCATGTTTTGGGATGAGCTGGAAATTCAGTGCCTTACTGAGCATTCTAAGCCTTCTATTCCGTCCTACATTTAAAATCGAGGAAGCTCCTAGGAATAATGATATATGACTAGATCACAGAACTATGATATGGAACTTAGGTCCCTTAAGCCATCATGCTTGAAGTTCAGTCAATTCTAACACACACATCCATATCTATCTATATATCATACACATATGCATACATGTATATGTGTGGATATACATAAATATATACAATTTTTTTAAATCCTGACTCACTGTCAGCAAGTTGATTCTGACTCATAGCGACGATTTAGAGGATTTCTCAGGTTCTGGAAATTTTTATGAAAGCAGACAGTCTCTTCTTTCTCTCACAGAGTAGTTGGTGGATTTGAATCACTGATCTCACGTTTAGCAGTCCAATGCTTACCCAGCAGAGCCATCAGCACGTTTTCTCTCTGTCGATAGATACATGGATATACATGGAGATGGATAGAGATAGCGATATCATGTTCATCAAGTCCTCCTGCTCCTTATGAAGTATATGTGTGTATTTTGCTAGAAATCCAAGCAGTAACTCTTTCTCTGTTCACGCAAGTCATGCAAGACAGGCTCTCTCCCGCTAGACCAGGTGACAAGCATTATTGATCCCCTAAGAACCCCACTAATCAATAGCCATTTTGTCCTGCAGAGACTCGAAGCAGCTACAACATCCAAGTGGGTCAGAGAACCATTCCCGGTTAGCTGGCAGTATCATAGGATTTGAAATCTGCTTGTCCTCCTGGGTTTAGACAGGTCAACGATGTGCAGGGGTCTGAGTTCTAAAAACATTAGCCAATGGGAAGTTCAATGGAGGCTCCCCTTGGCTCTGTGGGCTTTCTGACACGCGTGAGGAGCAGCAAGTCAGGAGCCCCCACAAACTACAATGCCACGATGCGGCTGTCACAATTCCTCTCCTCCAGTTGAGAGGTTCAGTGACATAACGCATTCGATCGAAGCAGAAGTTCTGGCTGTTGGGCTTGTGTAGGTCCAACAGGACGTGGCCGCGTGTTGACCACAGCGACACAGTCATTGGCGGGGTGGGCTACCCCCAGGGATAACAAGCTTCCGTCTTTTCCTGGTCGATACACTGGCCTCTGTTCTTACTAAGAACCTCCATCTTCCCTGCCACTCTCTGCTGCTAATGCAGACACATAATACAATTCCTAGATGCGACCCTGGCTGATGCCGATGTGCCGCGGAATCGGTTCCAGCCCACAGTGACTGTGCGCACAACCAAAGGAGACACTGCCCGGTCCTGCGCCATCCTCACAATTGCTCCTGTGCTTGAGCCCATTGTTGGAACCTCAGTGTCCATCTCTTTGAGGACCTTCCTCTTTGTCACTGCCCCTCAGCTTTACCTCCCCTGATGTCCTTCTCCAAAGACCGGTCCCTCCGGACAATGTGTCCAAAGCACGAGAGACAAAATCCTGCCATCCTGGCCTCGAAGGAACACTCTGGCCACACTTCTTCAGAGACAGATTTGCTTTAAGCTCCCTCATACTTACTTCCAAAATATTCCGTGTCATCTTTTGATGAATATTGTTCGTGGGCAAACAGGATTTCCTTAGAAACCCTATAATGCCATGTGTAGAAGCGTAGATTTTCTGATATGCACTAGGATTTGTATAAAGGCATGAAGAAGAAATTGGATCTGTTAAGATGTTTTTAACCCTCACATTTAAGTCAAGGCTTTTTATCAGTTGTTCTTTGAACTCTTTGTGATGAGAATGTTTAAAGCATCTTTAGGTGCAGATTGTACAATTAACCAAGTGTTAAGCAAGCAGCTTCAAAGATAAGCAGTGCTCATGACCAGTTGGCTTTGTGTTGTCCTACTAACTTCCCCTTCCTTCCCCAGCTTTGAAGCACATCTCCGACCTCATTAAAAAATTGAGTTTATATCTGTAAACAACAAGGACCTTAAAATGATTATAACTGCAGTATTATTATCACACTCAAAAGTAACAATGATTGAATCCATTTTTTCATCTCAAATGATCTCTTGACGTCAGATTGGAGTCCCAAATCTCTAGGACCGTTAGAATGAAAGAAATTAACTGACATGACTTGTTTCTGTATACATTGTAGCGAACATAACACAGAAGCAGATTCTTTTTTTTTAAGAGGCAAATTCTTAGAGAGGAAGTCTGTAGAGTTTGCACATGTATTGAGACTGAAGCAGGGGCGTCTCCAAACCAGGTTGCTTGGCTTCCCTCCCCACACCCCGCCTGGCCCCATCCCTGCCTGGTGCCATGCTGGAGCCGTGTTCCTGGCAGACGGAGGCAAACTTCTCTCCTGATAACGAACACGCCCGGGGTCCACATGAGGAGCGGCAGCACGTGCTGGGCGGTTGGGTAAATTCGTCAGGGGCGAAGAAGAAAATGGGGGCCATGTTTATTTATCAAAGTGTACAGATAGTGTATGTGACACTTCCAGTTCAGCCTTTCATCCGGCCAGTTCTGGTGCTGGGAGCGAGGCCTAGAGCCCCTGAAGAGCGCTGTCGGAAGAGCTGACCGCAGACAGACGGTCCATGGCCACCAATCGGCCAGTTTCAGGTAGTGATGTTGTGAAGCAAAGCCAAGACTCTTTCTAAATTTCTAAATTACTGGCTTACAAAACTGCGTGTGACCCAATGGACGATGACTGCCTGGTAAGCTGTGTGCTTGTGGCTTTGTGCGACCCCTAGGTGTAGGGGCCAACACACACACAAGCCGGAATTTAACACAAGAATTTAGCATCTCCGGATCCCTCCCCTCCCCCCACCCGCCTCTATCCCCTTCTTCCCCATCACTCCCCCACAGCAGGCCGCCTGCCCAGCTTGAAGGCTCAGGCTCTCACGGGCAGATTCTGACGTGTGCGGACAGGGCCGTAGTGGGTGGGCGGGCGTTCTCCTGGCTGTCAGAAGTCTCCCATGACTGAAGGGACGTTTCCAAATAAATTCCTCAGTCAGTTCTAAAAGAAATGATTGCCTTTCCCACCCCCTTTTTCCTCCATGGGCACGTCTTAAAACGAAAATGTCTTCGCCCCTCCAAAAGTCAAACACATCTGCATAGGTCAGTATGTACGATGCTGATCTTCCAGGGCTCGACTGCAAATGTGCATCGATGGCACCCCAAAACACAACTCTGCCTCGCCGCCTTTCAAAGGGTGACTACAGAAGGCAATGGCTGCTGGATCCTTAATGTTCATGAAGTCTCTTTGCTGTTACAGTTGTATATAGAAATCTAAAGGATTTTTAAAAAATCATTTGCACTTTTTCACTGCATGCTGAAGCTCCCAAAGGCAAAATTTGTGCGAGGCAGACAATCGAGAGACCAGACTGTACGATCAAGCCTTTGAAACAGATTAGTTTCTGATAACAATAATAATCATAGACTAATACAGAATTCACATTTATCTAAGGAGTGAAAATGAGAGTATAAAATCTTGCCTTTGGCACTACAGATTTATGAGTGTGTGTCTGTGTGTGTGTGTGTGTGTCTAGTAAATGGAAGAACATGGTTTCACTTTTTGAAAAAAAAAAAGAGGCAGATTCTTATAGAGGAAGTCAAGTTATGCTCCATATTATATACATTCTAGGGAAATATGTCCTGATTATATAGTGAATGCAGTTTGAAATATTTTGCTTTTTATGTAAATGAATAATTCCACATAAAATACCACCTCGAAGGGTTTCTAAGCATTCCTGGTGGCTATGAGTTGGGTTGTTAACTGCAAGGTCAGCTGCTCTCCAGGAGCTACGAGTCGGCACGGACCTCCTGCCTGTAAGTTAGGAGAGTTACTGTCTTGGGAACACACAGGGACCGTCGTTCTCCCCTGTCCTGTAGGGTCACTAAGAGTCAGCAGGGCCCTGTGGCACTGATCGGTTTGGAGAGGAGTTTCATTAGTGGTTGTTGATAACAAGAATTCTCTCTGCTTTAATGGATGAAACAGCATATACTGACTTCATTGGAACGGAGGAGTGTATGTTTCCTTGAGCTTTAACTTGCACTTGTTTTGCTATTGTTGCTGTTGTTGTTGTGTGCTGCCAGGTGGGCTTTTACTTAGAGTGGGCCCCATGTGACTGCGGAGAAATGCCCTCCTAGGGCTTCCTTTGCTGGTGTCTTCAGAGAAACAGATCGGCGAGTCTTCCTCCCCCACGGTCGCTGGTGGGTTTGAACCACCAACCTTTGGGTTAGAAGCCAAACACTTAACCACCGTGGCACCACAGCTCCTTAAGCAATTATGTGGACCACTGCAAATAGCTCGATTACTTGCAGACACAATGTCAAGTGGGAATCAACTTCAGAATGAGACGGGCCGCTCGCTCTGACATCATGGCGTATGGCAAGAACCTGTTTCTAAAATACAGGCTGAAAGCAACCATTGAGCAAAGGTCACAGGCCACACCAACCCACTGCTGGCCACTTGATTCTGACCCACGGGGATCCTGGTTCGAAGCCTCTGTGGCAGCAGGTGACATCTTACTCCTGGTGAGCAGCTGGGGGCTTCAACCCAGTACACTTTGGGTTCTCAGCGGAGCACTTTGTGGTGTGGCCCCAGGACGCCCAATGGGCACGGGTACTTCGGTTAGTATAAGCAGCGCGGGCGTAGCACAACTGGCCCTGAAAATGGAGTTGAAAATCAAATTTCAAAGAAAGTGATAAGCGATTTAGTACTTAAGGTAAAAAAATAAATAAACAAATCCCAGCATGCTCTCTTCTCACTGTGGAATAAAGAGTTAAAAGGTGGTCGGCTGGATTAACTGTTGAAAACAAAGCTGCAGGTCTGTGGGGTGCAGGTCCCTGTTCTGGAGTGCCGGAGCTTAGCAAATATTTCTGTTACTGGACTGAATGATTGATTGATGATTGATTGATTGATTTTTGGATTTGGGGAATGGAAGTCATTTATCTCAGAAGCAGAAGCTAGGAGGAGAGAATATACAATGCCATAATTAAAAAAATAAATAAATAAAACACCCTACATTCACCCTTAATTCTGTGTCCACTGTTCAGTTTCTTTCTTTTAATATTTCTGACTTAGCCAAAGTATTTCTAGGTGTGTTCTCTCACACTCTTCAATTTGCCCGGCTCCCCAGTGGTGCAAGTTTTAAGCGCTCAGCTGTTGGTGGCTCAAACCCCCAGCCACTCCATGGGAGGAAGACGTGGCAGTCTGCTTCTGTAAAGATGACAGCCCGGGAAACTGTGGGATCAGTTCTCTTCCGTCCCAAAGGGCTGCGAAGGGTCAGAATTGACTTGACGGCAATGGGTTTCGTTAACGGAGCTTTCCAGATGTCATAAATCTGGTCTGAGACTTCTCCTGCATCCAAGAGAGCCAACTCATGGTTCAAGGTCTTTCCTAGCGGTGTGTGTATCAGTTCGTTGCACACTGTTACAGCTCCTTTTATCTGCACGCCTGTGCCTTGCGAATGAAGCGCACCGTGTTCCCTCACAGGAGCTGCAGAGAGACATTGAGAAGCACAGCACGGGTGTCGCCTCGGTCCTCAACCTGTGTGAGGTCCTGCTGCACGACTGCGACGCGTGTGCCACGGACGCCGAATGCGACTCCATCCAGCAGGCGACACGAAACCTGGACCGGCGATGGAGGAACATCTGTGCCATGTCTATGGAAAGGAGGCTCAAGTAAGCTGGGACTTTGAAAGACGTAGGGACGAGAGCAGCAGGGGCGGTGCTGGCTCACCAGCTGGTTTTAGTTACAGTACCCGAGAGTCTTGGTTCCCCCAGCGGGCAGGCTTCCGTTGGTTGGGACACTAAGCTAGTACAGGCAGCCCATCTGTATGCCAGGCTGAGTTAGGGCTGACTTAGCAGCTTAGATAGAAGTCAGAAAAATGCCAAGCCTGTCCTTGCCAGATGAGTAGAAGATGACCGGATTGGGAGCTATGGAAGGGGAATCTATTGAAGAGAAATTGTATTGATTTGAAGTCTCTTAAGAAAGACAATGATAAAAAAAAGAGTGATGCATTACAAAATTATTATAAGGACTGACGCCCCCAGGTTGCCTTTTCTGGTAAAGTCTGGAAAAGGTAATAAGGGGACTTCTAAATCTTTACAGCGAAGGGGCTTAAGTGGAGAGCAAATGTTTTGAGAATGATGAGGGCAATGAATGTACAAACGTGCTTTACGCAATTGATGTGTGCATGGATAAGAGTTGAATGAGCCCCTAATAAAATGATTAAAAAACAAACAAAACTGCATGGTGAAATGGAAGTGTGGGCCCTTCCCCAACTGGGGAAGAGGAGAGGGCAGACAAAGATGAGGCACAGATCCGGCCGTGCTAAGGCTGTCCTAGTGTCAAGCTTTCCTCAGGAAGAGAGCGCATCGCGCCCCTGAGGTAATGAGCCTCTTCACCTGGAGTGGAGCGGAAAGTGGCCGTTACTGCCCATTGCACGCCGTGTGGTGGGGAAGGAGAGGAACTGGCGATCTTACAACCCAGGAAGAGAACGATGGGCCGGGGAAAGTTCTGTTGACCAACTGGGTCATGTGCATAGCGGGCGTGGGAACTTTTTTCTTCTACAAGTGACGCCAATAAATGTTTTGTTTTTTAAGATAATGGGCTATTTCCACAACTTTTTTGGAAAGCCTCTCTGGTTTCGTTGTACTTTCTTAGGTTGATGTTTGGGCAGGTTTGCTCCGTGTTGGCCTTAGGTGTTTTTTCCAGCCTCCGTGTTATGTCATCAAACCTTGGCCTGAGCATTAACTCTAAACATGGGGTGGTCTGCCTGAGCTCCCTTGTACGTGTCCAGGACAGCTCAGATTGTGTGCTTATCATCTCTTTGACTCGTTCCAAGTCCAGAGCTTCAGGACATGTTTCTAGTTTAAAAAAAAAACAAAAAAAAATAAACAGCTGTTTTAGTTTATCTCTAACAGTTGTCTCTTTTTCTCTCTGGTCAAATGTAGCTCCAGGCACAGCCATTGTTTGGCACAACGGTGGCCTGTTTGGGTACCCTTAATCCTGCTGCAGACATCAGGCAGCGTTCTGGAGCGCAAACAAGCCCCAAACAATCCTCACTCTGTTCTTTCCCTCCCTGTCTCAGAATTGAAGAGACATGGCGATTGTGGCAGAAGTTCCTGGATGACTACTCTCGCTTTGAAGATTGGCTGAAGATCTCCGAAAGGACAGCTGCCTTCCCCAGCTCTTCGGGAGTGCTCTACACTGTCGCCAAGGAAGAACTCAAGAAATTCGAGGTGATTTATAATTCCAAGGAACGAATCCTCATTCCCTGATTAACTGTGAACGTCGCCAGCTGGAAGACGTCCTAAGTCAGAAACGGACTGTTGGCCCCCACAGCATTTGCTAAGACAGCTGAGCGTAGCCATCTTACGATTTCATCAACGGGCCAGAAGAAGGGAGGGAAGTTGTGATTTAAAATGATAGGGAATTACAAATGCAGCCCTGGTTTTGAGCCCAGGACCTGATAGTTTTTGGATTTGACGTTCCGAGTCTGCTCAGTTCCCCAAACAGACATTTCCCTTCAGAGTTGCTGTGTGTGCATAGGTGGCCTGGAAAGTCACAGGACGCTCTCCCCAGATGCAACACCTTGGGCACGCCCCCCCCCCTTTTTTTCAACGGAGCATGATTTGTATTTTACTAAGCTGAGTTCTGTGAAGGTAACTAGCAGCTTCGGGTGAGAGGGCCTTTCACAAATGGTGGTCCTTTGGCTTTTGTTTTTCTTGATGGACACTGAACCGATGGTGGATTTGTAGGAAATGACACATTTGAGGAGGGTATGCATAAAACCCTTTAATGGAGTCATCCGTCCCCCCCCATCCCCCCACCCCTAGGGAGGAGATCAGAAATAGTGCGCATTCCAAACTACACCGCATTCAGCATGCAGGTGGGAGCAAACCCGTCATCTGTCCATTTCTACTCGTGACCCACCATGCTCGGGCCAACTAGCACACACCCCGAGACGCAGTTGTTCACCACTTTCTCACGGGTTTCTTGATCCTGTCCTTGAGTCGCCTTGACTCAGTGATTGGGCCCCGAGTGGAAGTAGACTCTTGTTGGACGTTGTTATCTGCCCTGCTGGGATGGCGCGTCTTCTGTTCTCCTTCACCCTGGGATGTGAACAGCAGGAGCCTTTGCTGAGAGTCCCTCACGGGCACCTGTCTGTTCGGTCACAGGCCTTCCAGCGACAGGTCCACGAGAGCCTGACCCAGCTGGAACTGATCAACAAGCAGTACCGTCGCCTGGCCCGGGAGAACCGCACAGATTCCACCTGCAGCCTGAAACAGATGGTCCATGATGGCAACCAGCGGTGGGACAGCCTGCAGAAGAGGGTCACCTCCATCCTGCGCAGACTCAAGGTATCCGAGGTGCCGGGTGGTTCACAAGATGGGGTTGGGCCCTATGCACACAGAATTAGGATGCGTTCCGTGGTTCTGGAAGGTGGCGATGATGGTTGGAGTGGGATCCGGGGGATGATCTGGTGAAGCATTGCAGGGTTCTCGCTGCTTGTGGAGAAAATGGCTTTCCAGAAGCATTGCAGTAGGTCTACACCTTCTCAGTATGTTGATTTGGGCTCTTTTGCTATTTTCTATGCACACCCAGCATTTCATTGGTCAGCGTGAGGAGTTCGAGACCGCTCGGGACAACATTCTGGTCTGGCTCACAGAGATGGATTTGCAACTCACGAATATCGAGCATTTTTCCGAATGTGATGTGCAAGCAAAAATAAAACAGCTCAAGGTAACTGATACATTGTGTCTCAAAGCACTCAGGCCCAAGGGAGTCTGAAAAGGACCTCACTTGTAGATCTTTTTTGGTGCAGAGCATGTTGCAATTCTCTATTCTTATTATCACTTAGGATTACAAAAAAAAAAGGTTTTTTTTTTCAGAAAATATCCTAACAAAAAACTCACTGTCATTGAGTCAATTCTGACTCAGGGTCCCTATAGAACGGGGCAGAACTGCCCCTGTCAGTATCTGAGACTGTAAGTTCTTCCTGAGAGTAGAAAGCCCCATCTTTCTCCCACAGAAGGGCAGGTCTTCTTGAACTGCTGACCCCGAAGATCACAGCCCAACTCCTTACCGTGCCGCCACCAGTGCTCCAAGTGTCACTCAGCAGGGGCTGCAAAGAGTTGGTGGGGAAATTCCATGCTCTTGCAATTCCATTTTCCACAAACTTTTATATAATAAGTGAAATGTCACCAACAGTGTTTTCCTAACTTCATGAGAAGGAGTTCTCATGGGGGAGTGATTATGGGTTGGGTGTTCACCTCAAGGTCCCCGTCCTCAAAAATCACCAGTCGCTCTGTGGGAGAAAGATGGGGCTTCCCACTCCCATTACAATTGCAGTGTCAGAAACTCACAGGGGCAGTTCTACCCTGTCCCGTAGAGTGGCTATGAGTAGGCATCAGCTCGATGACCATGAGATGTTGCTGATGATGAACTGAATGAGACGGTACACTTCTTATTGTACATGGTAAATAAAATCTCACAAATATTAAGGGTTCAAGTAGAATGTTTTGAGAATGATGATGACAACAAATGTGCTTGACACAATAGATGGGTGTATGGATTGTGATAAGAATTGTACAAACCCCCAATAAAATGATTTTTAAAAAACTCACAAATAGCATTTTTTTTCTGACATAAGAAGACAGAGCCATGTGGTACCTACGCCCAGCCCATGTGCCCAATAAGAAATGACATGCGATGTGTGCTACGCAGGCTTTCCAGCGGGAGATCTCACTCAACCACAGCAAGATCGAGCAGATCATCGCCCAAGGAGAGCAGCTGATCGAGAAGAGCGAGCCCTTGGACGCAGCCGTCATCGAGGAGGAGCTGGATGAGCTCCGCCGCTACTGCCAGGAGGTCTTTGGGCGTGTGGACAGATACCATAAGAAACTGATTCGACTGCCTGTACGTATCACTCTTGTTGGTCGCAGTGAATGAATTCTGTGCAGACGGGTAGCTTCCCACGGCAGGTACGGGTCAGAGTCCAGAGTCTGTCAGCAGAGTGCCGGATGCATAGCCCCTCTCTCTCATATATTCACGGCTTTGGGGACCTTGTGATGGCGACTCTCTTGACTCAGTTCCTTAAATAGCATTTCGTCACCAGGCCAGTTGCCATACACTTGGTCGCAGTCATGGCAGTGCTCTCCATGGTCCGGGTGAAACTATGCTCTCCTTGTTGGGTGTTTGCTTTTGCTTCCAGCCCTGTATGGGGATTCGAGGTATGGGAGGTATCCAGCGCAGGTCATCAGTTTGGCTGTATCAATGGGACACGTCCATTCCATTTCACCTCATTCAATGTAATCCCTTCCATGTGACAACTCCATAGGGGTTTCCTGGTGGGCTTTGGAGGGGCAGATTGGTCTTCCTAGAAGGCCTCTGGAGGATTCAAACTGCCCACCTTCTGTGTGGCAGCTGAGGTATGTCCTCCACTCGCACCACTCTGGACACTCTCATTTAGTGACCAGACCTCCCACCTAGCAAAGCTTGCTTCGAGTAGCGAGTGAATATATGGAAAGAGCTATGAAGAATTCCTGGCGCCTATCTCTTATGAGGGAGCCCTGGGGTCGCCTTGGTTACATGGTGGGTTGCTAACCTCGAGGGGAGCAATGAAAACCACCAGCCATTCCATAGGAGGAAGGTGGGGCTCTAGGCAAAGAGCCACACCTTAGACAACCCACCGGGGCAGTCCTACCCTGTCCTACAGGTTCACCGTGAGTCAGAATGGACTCAATGGTTTCTTTTCTTTTCTCGCTCATGGGAGGTGAGGAAACCTCTGGGAGGAAACAAGCAGGTGACTGTGAGGGACACAAGCAGTCTCTCGATTAGTGAGATCAGAGTTAAGCCAAAAAAATTTTTATGTTTCTCTAATTTCAATTCTGAATTTTCTATATCGAGGCAGACTTGTCACGATCGCTTTCCCCCGTTACACCCCCTGTGTAGAAGGGTTAAGATTAGCATGGCCGTTTGGGGTGGTCACGTACGTTTCGTGTGCATGGCAGAAGATAAGGAGGACAGTTGAGGTTTTACAGGGTGGTGCTGATGGTCATCCCATTGGGCTGCTGGCCCAAAGGCGGGGGACTTGGGCCCCTGGAGAGGTGGCTTGGAAGAAAGATCTGTCATCTAGGGCCCCAAAGCCAGCCACTGAAAACCCAGGAGCACAGTTCTCCGGACTCAGGGCCACCAGGAGTCAGAATCCCCCCCTTCAGTACCTCCTCTGAGCGAACCACAGGTCAACCCAAGACCGGGATGTGGCTTTTCCCAGTACTCCCACCCTGTCAGGGCAGTGCTGAGCTGGTACACATCCAGGTGTCATACGTCGTAGTGGGGAGATTCCCATTCATGTTTCCCGTGAACTTTAATGTGATCCTGACCTAGTTAGGCCTGCGGCCCAGACAAGCTTGCCCCCCCCCCCACCCACCCACCCCCGGACACTGGAGTAACAGGGCTGGCTTGAACTGATTCCTAGCTACCTGACGGTGAGCAGGACCTCTCTGACCGAGAGCTGGAGCAAGATGACTCGGCGGCCCTCTCGGACCTCCACTGGCGAGACCCGTCAGCAGAAGGTGCCCTTTCTCCCCAGCCCTCCTCCAACCCCTCGCTCTCCCTGGCCCAGCCTCTGCGCAGCGAGCGGTCCGGACGTGATACTCCGGCCAGCGTGGACTCCATCCCCCTGGAGTGGGATCATGACTATGACCTGAGTCGAAACCTGGAGTCGACCGTGTCCAGAACCCTGCACTCCGAGGAGGAAGAGGGCCAGGAAGACAAGGACTTCTACCTCCGGGGAGCTGTAGGCCTCTCAGGTAGGAAGCCCTCTCCCTGACTCCCCCTCCCCCACCCTCACCCCCAAGCCCATGAACCCTGAAAGGAAATCCCTGATCACCCAGAAGCATAAAGGCCACTGTCACTGACTCTCTTCCCCCTGCTCCCACCAGGGAGTATTAATTGATGATCAAGTATAACAGGTGGCACAGCCATTGATTGATCCCACTGGGAGGCTCTCGGGGACCACGGGGGGTAGGGGTGGGGGTAGGGATGTAGTGTGCCCAGACCTGTGCCTGGCTCTTCAGGCACTGGTGGCGATTCATGGCAGGAAACGTTCTGCGAACAAGTCCAGGAGCACACTCTCATGAGCCACACACACCCCTTCTTTCCCTGGGAAAGTGCTGGGCCTCCCCCGGGACTCGGGGTTCCCAGGGCACTCAGCTGTCCTCCACTCAGACGGTGCTCTTCTTGCAGATGTAGTGATCCCTGAAAGCCCTGAGGCCTTTGTAAAACTCACAGAAAATGCCATCAGAAATGCCTCTGGTAGGCGCCCCAAGGCAGCCAGCCGCCCCTCTGCCCTCTTGGCACACCTGCAGCCCTCTACTGCTTGTGGCACACGCATGATGAGGGGCACCTTCCTCTCTTACTGCTTGACATGGGAGAGGTGCGGGGGCACGGGGGGAGCAGGCTCAGATGTCAGTACAGTGAAATGAAATTGCCTCCCAGCTTGTTAGGTGGGAACTGCACACACACAGACACACACACACACACACAGAGGACAAACCTGTGATAGCCCAGTGGTCTTGTAAAACTTGGAACTAAGGGTCTTCCGTGTCCATGCACGGCCGTTCAGTTTGGGGGAGGTGGTGGAACTGCCTTGGGTGGGGGGCCTGGGAGAGCCTCCCTCCTACCCTGCCTATGTGCTATCTGACACACACTCCAGATGGCCAGTCTAAGTCCAGGGCTGAGGCCAGGGGTGTTAGGATATGGGTTTTCATTGGAGTCAGGGTGATTTTATGATCGTCCTTCAACAAGTCTTCTCCCAAAAAAATAGCTTGACATGGATGCTGTAGCCCACAGTATCTCAAGCCTCACTCAGGTTTCCCCTTAAAGAAAATGATTTAATAGAAAAAAGAGTAAAACAAAAGTAAAAAACACCATACTGCTCTCGCGTCAATTCTGACTCCTGGTGACCCCATAGGACAGGGCTTCTGAGACAGTGACTCTGCAGGAGTGGAAAGCCCCGTCTTGCTCTGAACTGCTGGCCCCGTGGTTAGCGGCCCAAGTCTAACCCACTGCGCTACCAGGAAGGAGAAGAAGGGCCGAGCTGCTCACCAGGGCACAGGGCCAGTCGCCAGGCTGGGGGAGAGCGGGGTTGCGCTTTACCTCACCGGATTCTTAGTTTATATGCACGTGTCTGGTATATGTGGCAGAGAGAGGGGAAGTAAAGGAGCATGAACGAGGTAACAGTCGCTTGAGAGGTTCAGAGTAAAAGACATCTTCTGAGGGTTTCAAAAAAGCCTTTTTATCTCAACAAAAGGAAATTTAATAAAGCAGGCAATTATCTGTCTGCTTCTACTCTGTGCTAGCTCCATTCTAATCATCAGTGCCCTTAAGATATTTAGGCATATGTCTCCGCAAATACTGGTGCAAAGGTAGAGAGAGAGAGAGACAGTGAGAGACAGAGTCCCTGCGTAATGGATGGTTAGTATATTTGAATGGGGACCAGAAGGTTTGGGGTTCAGGCCCACCCAGAGGCACGTGGGAAGGAAGGTCTGGTGATCTCCTTCCACAGAATCAGACAAAGCAAAGACTCTCCACATTTCAGTTCCACGCAGACACCCCCTTGGGTCTCCAGAGTTGAAGTCAACCTGACAGCGATGGGGGAGAAATGGCCCTACCTGTCAGAGATGACCTAATGCTGAGATGGGAAAAGAGCCAGGTGTGCCCAGCTGAGATAAACCCTGCCTCCAGAGTAGCTGGAATCCTAGACCTTAGCTGTCTCTTTATTCCATCTTGTAGTTTAAATGTCACCATTGTGGTTGGACACCTTTGAACGAGCCCAGGGGTTACAGAGAACTGCCTGCATAGCATTGTCGCGACTGTCATCTTTACAGAAATAGATTGCCAGGCCTTTCTCACGTGGCACTGCTGAACGGGTTCACTTCACCACCTTTTGTGGCTGGTGGCTGAGCGTGTCACCATTGACCCAACAAGGTGCCGTGGATTTTAAATGAAGCAAGTCATTCCTAGTTTGAGATCTTCCCACACATATTGTCCTACACAAAGTGAATGATGGAGCCATAGGGACCTTAAAATTAAAAAGTAATAAAGCCAAACTCACTGCTGCCACTGAGTCACTTCTGACTGCTAGAAACTCTACAGGACAGAGTGAAACTGCCTCTGTAGGTCTCTGAGACCGTGGCTCTTTACGGGAGTTAAAAGTCTCATCATTCTCCTTTGGCCCAGCTGGTGGTTTCAAACCACAGACCTTTGGGTTAGCTGCCCAATGTGTCACCACTATACCACTAGGGCAACTCTATGGGGGCCTTCTGTGGCAAGAAATAATAATTGCAGGACTCATCTTCCTCTGCTCCAGATGAGGCTTCCAGAATGACTGACAAGGACCTAGGTCCTTCCTAGGTACTGGGGAGGGGCAGTTTCTACTCTGGGTTTTTAGACAAGACTCTCACAGCTTGGCGCAGTCAGATCAGTGAGGGTAAAAGAGAAGGGCCGGCTCCTCTGAGCCTGTCCAGGACAGTGGACAAGTCCCTCTGAAGCCTCAGGGGGCAGGGGCTGCAGGGAGCTGATCTCCCCTCTAGGCTTTGTGCAGATACTTCTAACCCTCAGCACGTCACTGTCACCACTCTGCTTGCTTTGTAATGACCCTCACACATGACACTCCTATGCTGCCCTAGCTGAGATAACCTCTCCAGCTCAGCCTGCACCTTCACCCTGGCAGAAGGCTGGGGTAAAGTTTCCCTGGTTGCCACCACAGGGGGCCACAGCGCCTTGGAGTCTCAGATCCAACAACTGGACAAAGCCCTGGATGACAGTCACTTCCGGATGCAGCAGACCGAAAATATCATCCGAAGCAAGACTCCCACGGGACCAGAGCTGGATGCCAGCTATAAAGGCTATGTGAGTACCCTAAGGCCCCCCGGTGACAGCAGTGTGCCCGAAAACCACAGCTCCGTGACAAAGCACCATCTGTCCAGAGGACTCAGGGAGATCCCTGAACGCCGTGCCCCTGAGCTCATGGACACAGAGGGCTAACACAAAGCTCTGTGATTAAATTACCTTGTGGGGCCGTGGGTGTGTAATTTATAGGTGCAGGCCTCGGTCTCAAGGCCAGCCCGTTCCTTTGCACGGAGCGCTTGAGAAAATTGGTCTGGTGGAGACCAACGAAGGCCTTGGGATCCCAAAAGTCATTAGGCATTTTCCCAACGTCAATTAATGACGGTTCAATTAAACCCTTCCTTGGAGAGGCAAGTTTTAGCTAATGGCTTACTGACATGTACTATTTTTTTATTTGTTTGTCTGGTTTTGCTCAGAGTTTTTTTTTGGTTCACCCAGTGACCTTGGGGATGTTTCTAACCTCTGTTTTTCATCCGTTCATTTTTATTTGAGAACAAGAAAGAAAACCATTCTGAATTACAGGAGGGGTGTGGGAAAAAGATAGCAACCAGGAAGTATGTATGATCAGCAGTAGTCCCTCAGCAGCTACTGGCAAATTGGGAATAACTCTGTTCACATGGCTCTGATCACAGAACCAGACATTGGTCCCCATGAGGCACAGGTTCTTTAACACCTACTCTAGGCAAGAGAATTTTAAAGAAGGTCCCTTTCCTGCCTCACAGCTGCCTTGCACACCCCAAACTGCTAAGTAAAAGGAAAGCAAAATCGTTGGTTTTGTTTATTGCCATCAAGTTGACTTTGACCCAGAGTGACCTTATGTGCTGCAGAAAGAAACATTGGTGCCTCCTCCCCGCAGCCCCCCACCCCCATCACCACCTCCCACACATGCACTGTGCCTGAACGCACTGTAGCTGTCGCCCTAAGGTTTGCATTGGCTTACTCGCAGAAATAGGTCACCTGGCCTTTCTTCCTCATATGCCTGAGCCTGGAGACTCCACGGAAACCTGTCCTCCAGGGGTAACGCTGCTGGTATTTGAAATACTGGGGGCCTAGCTTCTAGCACCACAGCAACAGACTGACACCACCACAGCGAGACAAACTGACAGGCCTGTGGTGGTGGGCCTCTGGAAAATCAATTCCCCCCTCACTTGAATCACCACTCCCACCTACTGCCTTTTGAAAGGAGGGGTGGGAACTCTTCAATCTACATGAAGGAGCTTCAAAAACTCATGGGGGAATGCGATTAAAAGATAGTGGCATTTCCCCACCAACTTTTTGAAGTTTCCTCTTATAGGGTGCAGTGGGTTACACCTTGGGTTGCTAACTGGAAGGTCAACAGTTCGAAACCACCAGCTGTTCCGTGAAAGAAAGGTGAGGCTTTTTAGTCCAATAGAGTCACGGTCCTGGCAACCTACAGGGCAGTTCTACTCTGATCTCTAGGGGCACCTTCAGTCGGAATCCACTCGATGGCAGTGAGTTTGGGGGAGAGCCCTGGTGGTGTGGTGGGCGATGCATTGAGCTGCTAGCCACAACGTCAGAGGTTCGAAACCACCAGCCGCTCTGTGAAAGAGGGAAGAGACTATCTGCTCCTAAAGGGATTTAAAGTCTTGGTAAACTCAGCGGGACAGTTCCACTCTGTCGTATGGGGCAGCTTGTAGACCACAGCACAGCAACTGGATGGGGGTGAGTTTTTAATCAATCCCAAGTTCATGTGTGTCTAGTTTAGCCTGGTCTACTAACTTTGAACAAGCAACACTTGCCTTTGTAAAAGGATAATATGGATGGTGTTATGAGCCTGGCGTGCCGCTGAAGCTGTGCTTAACCTTAATCAGAAGTAATCAAGGTAGCTTAAAGACATCTGGACTTGTTAAGGATTTAAAACAGATTGTGATGCTCAGCGTTACAGGAGTAGCTGCAAAGAATTTGTTCTTTCAATCTATGGTTACTGTGGCTGATGACATTAAAAAATACATGTTAGAAGCTTTTTCATTGGTGTTAGAAATTAGCCCCTCAATACCTCCTATTCACTGCCATCGACCCTGCAGGATGGGGTAGGTGCCCCGTCGGAGTCTCGAAGACCCTATTTGTTTACCAGAGGACAAAGCCCCGCCTTTCTCCTAGTTGATACCCATTAAAGGACTTATGTTTTCTCATGTAACATCTGGCCTACGTATTGCTTGATGGTTTTCAGTATCTTAATTTTTTAAGGCAAAAAAAATTTCCCTGTGAGATTTGTGGTAATATTGCATTTTTTCCTACATGAATCTGTTATTATCTGCGGTCACATGATTGTGGTTCCCCCATTTTGGAGCCGGGATAAGAAAGCGGGAAGAGCTTGTCCCCAGTTCTCTGTGGCATTGTTGCCAGAGGGCTCTGAGGTTTCAACCCAGGTCCAGTTACTTTGTTTCGATATGGGCAGTGAAGAGCAATGTGGAGGTCCTTTCTCACCAGCCAAGTGCATCTCTCAGGATTATGTCTCGAATGGGCGAACCAACCCTCGGGGTAGCGAGATGGTTTTTCACTGTGAGCTCACTCAAACACGGCCCGGTGCCTGCCCCGCAGCTGGGAGGAGGCTTTTCTCAGAAGCTCCTGCATGGGGGAGGGCTGGGGGCACATGGGGACCCATGCTTGTTGTCTGAGCAGATGAGACTGCTGGGGGAGTGCAGTGGCAGCGTGGACTCGGTGAGGAGGCTGGGCCACCAGCTCAAGGAGGAAGAGGACAATTTCCCTGGCTTCGTTAACCTGGACTGCACCGAAACCCAAACAGCCGGTGAGTGGGCAGCGTCCGTGCAGAAAGGAGAGTCTGAGGACCAGGAGGCACTGTGCTCCGCTCCGGGACTCAGTGCCCGAGCGCTGCTGCAGCAGAAGTGCCCCCAGTGGGTGACCGTGAAGGGCAGGTGTGCTCGCTCACAGCTCTGGGGGAAAGAGCTCCAAGTCAGGGTCTTGGCTGTAACCGCTCCATCCTTGCAGGTAGTCGTGGGTTTCTCGTGAGCCTTTGGCTAATAGATGATCCTCACTTCTCAGTGACCTCTGTCTTCCTGTGGGAGGGGATGTGCCTGTGGCCACCCTGCTCCTCTGAGTGATCAGCTCAGAAGTGATTAGGTTTGGGCTCCATCGCACACTGACGCAATCTCAGACGATGAAGTGACCACATCCCACTGGACTGCTTTGTGGAAAGTGATTGTACTGCATAGCACAAAGCAATGAAGCAATCTGCTAACCCAAGACCCAATGGTTGAACCCCGATAGCAGCCGGACACGTGCTTGCCTGCGTCACTGGGAAGGGAAGCAGAGGCTGGCCACGTGAACACATGAACTTAGCCATCACACACGGCTGAGGCTCTTTCTCTGCTCTGTCTGGAGAACCTTTGTCCGTCTTACAGTGATCTCCAGGAGAGACAGAGAGGAAGGTGAAGGGTTGTGTAGGTTTCCGGCCCATGTCCTGCTTGCTTTGGTGCACTGTCTGTCAGTGTATGGGGCCAGGCCCTTCATAGATATGGGTATCACAGATCTCAGTGCCCTGCTATAGACTAGAAGCAAGAATTGGATGATATCTTCAGACCCATCACTGTTTCTTGCTCTGTAAAGCAATTTATAGCAGTGGCTCTCAATCTGTGGGTCTCAACCCCTTTGGGGGGGTCAAACCCCCTTTCACGAGGGTGGCCCAATTCACAACAGTAGCAAAATTACAGTTATGAAGTAGCAATGAAAATAGTTTTATGGCCACCACAACCTGAGGCATTAGGGAGGTTGAGAACCACTGCTTTAGAGGGTTAAGTCCTACAGAACTTAAACACACACACACACACACACACACACAAACCCCTCCACGCCATTATAAATGCAAATAGGAGAAATGGAATCATGACGCTGTGAACTACAGGTGCCAACTGTTGATATGCCCAGCAGAATTCCTTTTATGTCCTCCCCCCACCCCCACCCCCTATGTTCTTTAAAGTTAGCCACCCATCTGGGTGTTTGGAGAGGGCACCTGACTATTCTGTGCTCATCTTGCCAGGTGTGATCGACCGCTGGGAGCTCCTCCAGGCCCAGGCAATGAGCAAGGAGCTTAGAATGAAACAGAACCTCCAGAAATGGCAGCAGTTCAACTCGGACTTGAACAACATCTGGGCCTGGCTGGGCGAGACGGAGGAGGAGCTGGAGCAGCTGCAGTGCCTGGAGCTGAGCACTGACATCCAGACCATGGAGCTCCAGATAAAGAAGCTCAAGGTAGCAGCCCTCTGCCTTTCCCATGGCCCTGAGCAAAGAGGGGCTCCCACGAAAGGGCTGCTGCTGGCCTTTTCACTCTTGTGTCCCAAATCAGAACACCAAACCTGTAGTCATGGAGTTGCGTGGTGACCCAGTGGGTTATAAAGTTGAAGTGCTCCCTGGGGCATTCATGGGTAAAGATTACCAGGGTTTTCTTTCAGTGCACCACTGGGTGGATTTGAACTACTAACCTTTAGGGCAATCGCCCAGAGCAAACCATCCAGACCCACCAGGGATGTGTGTTTGTTGCACAGGAACAGCTAAAGGCCCATCGAAATGAAAAAGAATGGCACCCTGTTCCCTAGATCAGGGAGTTATTAATACAGATGGAAGGCCAGAAAGTTAGACTACATTCTAGAACTTTCCTCCTATGTCAGCAATCCCATGTAGTGCAATGAGTTGGTATTTACGAAGTGGTTTATTGACATGTCATGAAACATCTAGGCGGCTCAGCGCCAGCTTTGACCTATTTTCAAGAGAAACACAGATGAGGTAGGGCACCTGCAAACTTGTCTTCTTGGGCTGGGGAGGAATGCTCCCCAAGATTGAACCTGTGGTTTACCTGGGAGACCTGGTA
This sequence comes from Tenrec ecaudatus, assembly GCF_050624435.1. Taxonomy (NCBI): domain Eukaryota; kingdom Metazoa; phylum Chordata; class Mammalia; order Afrosoricida; family Tenrecidae; genus Tenrec; species Tenrec ecaudatus. The sequence continues at coordinate 15,825,905 of NC_134536.1, forward strand.
AACTCCTTTGACCTGCTTATGTCATCAGAGCCTCTACAATTGGTGGTGGCAGTGGAAGAAGCAATTTTTACTGCGATGATCAATAGGAAGTAAAACAAAATGGCTGTGGGGGAGTGTGGTAAGCGTGGGCATCAATGGTTCAGTGGTAGCAGTCTCGAATTCCGTTCTGGAGATCCCCCTAGCACCTCATGGGTCAGTTGTGGCTCACAGGAGACTCATAATGACTCGTGTGGGTAGACTGCTGCACAGGTCTTGGAAGAATTTCTAGACTAAAGGAGGCGAGGAAGACAGGTCTGGTGGTGCTCTTCCAAATGGTGCTCTTCATACCCCTCCTGGGGATGGTGCCAGGTTTTGCTCTGCTCTGTTGCACATGAAGTCCACAACAACTGTGGTAAAGTACCTAGCATTGCACTTGACTTGGCTTTGGGTAGACGTAGATGATTTCACCGGGTGTCAGCCAGTCCGTCCCAATTCATGGCAATGCCGTGTGCAGTGCTGTAGAAAACTGTCAGATCCTGGACCATGCTCACTCTCATGACTATGTTTGAGCCACTGTCGTCAGCCCCTCTCATTGAGGGTCTCCCTCTTTTTCACTAACCAATCATGATGTCCTGCTGCACTAACGGGTCCTTCCCAATAATGTGAACAAAGCTGATGCGACAAAACTCTCACCATTCTCTCTTCTAAGGCACCTGCCGGGGTATATACTCAATTCTCTTTGCTAATCCCATCGTTCAAATGAATCAATTCCTTTTTGATCTTCCTTATCTATTCCCCAGCTATCCCAAGCATATAAGGTGATTTAAAATACCGTGGCTTGGGTCAGCTGCACTTCAAGGTGCACTGTTGCTTTTCAATACTTTCAAAAAGTCTTGGGCAGCAGATTTGCCCAACGCAAATGTTGATACCCTGACGGCTGCTTCCATGGGTAATCAAATATAGATTTAAGTAAAATGAAATCCTTGACAACTTTCCATTGATGATGGCCGGTGGTGACGATTTTTAATTTCTTTAAATGACGGTGTAATCCGTACCGAAGGCTGTAGTCTTTGATCTTCATCAGTGCTTCAAACCCTCTTCACTTTCAGCAAGCAAAGTGTGCCAGATAACTTCCCTTAACTCTGTTGTAAGATCTTAAGACTCCTTCTAGCCCTGCTACTACAAAGGCACGAATAAGTGAGGCTCTCCTGCAGCTGTCCAGCTATGGGCCGACAGCTTGGGTTCTCTTTAAGGCTCAGTTAGACCTAAATGCTCTCTGGAGAACTTCAAGATGTGCTCCTGCTCCGAATGCAGCTCCCAGACGGTCCAGCCTCGCCTCGGGGGTCAAGCGCGCTGTTTTTCTGTGTCAATGTTTTAGTGTAAGCGATCTATTTTGGGTAGCTGTTGCTGCCACTCACTCTTGGCTATTGTGTTGCTTTGCTTTGAAATTCCAAACCGAAAAACAAGTCTTTCCACAGATTCCCCAACAGTCACAACCCTACACAATAGTCCGGTACAACAGATCCACCCATTTCAGGAGCGAGCACTGAATAGGAAGTGCGATTTTTAAACCTAGCGATTATAAAATGTCATTTTCTCTGGAGTACCCAATTTTCTCCAGCTCTTCTCTCTGAGAAGAGCTCTGTGTTGCCAGTAGAGCCAAATTCCTTACAGAGTTGAAAGATTACAGGCAAGATTACTGTTGTTGTTGTTGTTGTAAGCAGATTTCCAGTTGGCTGGCACTCATGGCCACCTTGTATTCAACGGTATAAAATGTTACCCAGCTGGGCGTCATCTGCACAACCATTGGTTTCTGTGAGCCCATTGTGACAGCCGCTGTGAACTTCGAGCGCCTCCTCAACTAAAGCACCCATCATCCTACGATGCACGGGACAATATCATGTTGAGCTCCATGCGGTTTTTTGTTAGCTAAGTGTTCGGGATTAGATGATCTGAGCTTTCTTTCTTCCTTGCCTGTCTTAGCTCAGAAGTGCTGCTGAAACTTGTGAAGAGCTACCAGGGACCTTGCAGGTCTTTAAGATGCTGGGGGCTCAGCGTTCAGCTTCACAGCAACATGGAGACCACCGCAGTCCCACCAACTGAGGGATGGGGTCAGCGAGATTAAGGCAGGGTCGCCAGGCCTGCCAAGTTAGCCCCTCTAGCCACAAACTCAGCCTCTCTGTGCACCATCCTGAACCCTCCTACTTAGGTTTTCTTTAAATCCACCATTAGGATCGCTAAGCATCTCACCGTGGGGTTTCTTGACCGTTGGCGGTTGCTGTGGTTGAATTGTCACTTCAACATGTGAAGGGCCTATATGGAAGTGAAAAGTAAGGACGAGTGGGAAGCAGGGGAGGGCAGCTGAGAAAGTACAGGAACATGTGGACTGGATCATTGGAATTTCCAGGATGGCTCAACATACCTCCATCTGGGGACCCTACACCAGTCTCCAGGTAAGATCATCCTTGATCAGATCCTTGGAATTGAGCGCTGGTTCCTTTTTTTTTTTTTTCTTTAAATACACAAAGCTGACAATCAGCTGACTGCTTTTTGTAGCGTCAAAGTAAGTTAGGTAACTGATGAAATACTCCTTTCCGTCTCTTTCTCATGCCAGGAACAGAGCCTGTGACCCCAGCAGGCTTCTCAGGGTACGTCCACTCCCTTTGGTGTCTGTAGACATCTCAAGACTGGGGCCCTCAAGTCTTCCTTCTTAGCCAACTCTCCCCTTGATTCAAGTGTGCTCCAGTTTGAGGGCCCCTAGAGCCACTGGTTAAAAATGTAGGTGTCCTGCTTTGGAAACTGCCACCGGCTATGGCTGAGCATTCCCACAGGGGGTCAAGTTCATCTCACTCCCTACAGCATTGCACAGGCTCATCGTGGACTCCTGGGACTCTCCTCTTCCCCGTGGGTACTTATTGTTGTTCGTCTCTAGTTCTTAATTCTCATGCCTCAAAGATCATGGCAAGTATTCTGAAATCTTTCATGAGTTTTCCTGGTCCAAGTGCATTCTTAAAAAAAAAAAAAAAAAGGACTTTTGTGCAGATGTGTGTTGACATACATTTGAAGTTACAGAGGCTACTGTGTTCACACATCACCTTCTGTTGCCGGTTACTTCCTTCTGCACCATGTGCAGATCCACCTGTGTTGTCGTGTGTTCCTCTCTTCCATTCTGTCTATGTTGGTATGCTTCTCAATGCTGTGCACATCCCCCTCGCGGTGTACCTGTTATTACTCATTGCTATGGAGCCACTTTTGACTCATGACCATCCCCAAGTGCAGCGCGGAACTACTCCCTAGAGTGTTTGTAGCTGCAAGATTGGGCTCAAACCTAAGAACAATTGTGAGGATGGTGCAGGGCCGGCAGTGTTTTGCTCTGTCCTGCATAGGGTTTCTATGAGTTGGAAACAACTCAATGGCACCTAGCAACAACAACAACAGCAGCACAGAGTACAGGCGGGGACCTTGGTCAAGGCAGTGGCCAAGCTTTTCTTCTGAGGCACCCAGGGTGGAACTGAGCCTTTTTAGCTCACAGTTGAAGCCTTCACCCTTCATACCACCAGGGATCTTGCTAGTGCCAGTTATAGTCTTGGCAAAAGAGTGGTTTTTCAGACAGGCTGACATCCCAGGTCTCACCTCAAGGGTCCTAAACCCTTTGTAAAGATGGTTTTATGAAAACTGCCCTTGTTTGATCTCTTTCCCTTCTCGTTGCAGGAGCTGCAGAAAGCTCTGGACCACCGCAAGGCCATCATCCTCTCCATCAACCTGTGCAGCCCCGAGTTCACGCAGACAGACAGCGAGGAGAGCCGCCATCTGCAGGACCGCCTGTCCCAGATGAATGGGCGCTGGGAGCGTGTGTGCTCTTTGCTGGAGGAGTGGCGGGGTCTGCTTCAGGACGCGCTGATGCAGTGCCAGGTCTCTGTGCCACATAGCATGTCCAGTTTCGCTTACTCTGTGACTTGATTGAACCCACTTAGCAAACAGGTGGCCATCAAGTCAGTTCCAGGGCTTGGTAAACCCATGTATGTCGGAGTTTGCCCCCAGGGGTTTTCTATGGCTGATTATTCAGAAACAGACTGCCAGACCTTTCTTACGGGTCACCTCTGGGTAGATTCAAACTGCTGACCATTTACTTAAGCAGCTGAATGCATTGACCAGTTACACTGCTCAGGGACTCCGAGCAAGCAGACTTTGTGTTCAAACCTTTCTTTCCCTGTAGTGTCTCTCTATGCGGTCAGGGATCCAGCAGCTCCAGACTCTGTCTTCTTTTTAGCTCCAAGGACCCTGTCCCCACAAGTTTCTCTGAGACCCACCTCCCCTTCTTCCGCTTATTCATTATTTCATCATGCACATCTTTCCCGGGCACCGCACAGATGCTTGTTGAGCACCAAAGTGAGCACTGTAAACGTGTATCCATCCATTCTTACCATCATGTTGGCCGATGGCCCGGTCAATATTCTACTAAGCACTCCGGACCCCACATGGGTTTGTCCTTGAGCAGAGAAGGCAGCTAAGAAAAATCCAAGTAAATAATACACCAAGGCACTTCCAGCTTTTGACACCAATAGTAACTGAGAAAAGCCACTTTGGGAGAATGGTCGGAGGAGTCCTACAGTTCGCCGAGCTGCCGCTGGAAAGGGGCGTGCCTGGCGTGTTCTGGAAGCAGGAGTAGGATGCCAGTCTTTTCAGAAATCAAAGAAGCCAGTGTCAGTAGCAGCTTAGTATGTGACACGGGGAGGGAGCAGAAGGGTTGGAAGAGGATCAGCAACCCCATCGTGTTTCTGGTTCTGTGTCTCGGGGCCAGGAGTCTGGGCTGTAGTTTACCTGTCACAGGTATCCCTTGAAGGACATGGAGCCAGCCCTCCAGGTCTGTGTGCGCCCCCAGAATGACACTGAAAAACAAAGCCCATTTCCTGCAAATCGATTCTGCCTCCTGATGACCCAATGCATGTCAGAGCAGATTGGGTTCCATCGGGTTACAGCAGCCACTTTGCCGAAGTATTGTTGGGCCTTTGTCATGGCAGAAAAGGCGTCGTCAAGGCACCAGCCTTTTGCTGAGCAGTCAAATGTGCTGACCATGTGTGCTACTCAGGGACACCAAGGGTCCTGTATCTCCTTCAATCCAGGTGCTCTGGTCATTGGTCTACTGCTCGTTGGCTTCTAGGACAGTGCCTACGCTCCTGAGTCCCTGACCGTGGAATGCACGGATGGGTAGATGATGGATGAAGGGCACGTTGGATGGAACCGACATCTTAAAAGATGAGAACATTTGGGTTCACAGAGAAAAGGGGAGTGGGGTTCTCTGCTCGTTTCATTCTTCTTTCAGAAATAAGTCACTGGATACCCATTTTCCTGGCATCTAAAATTTCCCTGAGTAACACGTTAGATCTTTTTGGTAGGCACATGAATTCAGGTAACCATAGCAGCCCCAATCCCTTGCTCTTGAACCGAGCATATCTTTGCAGCAGCAATGTTTGTGGTAGTGGTGTTGCCAACAAATCTCTTCGGAGTCACAGTGACCGTGTGTACAAGCAAAGGGCTCACTGTCCTGCACCGTCCTCACACTGGTCCGGCCATGGCGCCCGTCCAGTTCCTCAAGGGCCTTCCTCCGTGTTGCTGGTCTTCCACTGTCCCGAGCACGAGGTCCTTCTCCAAGGGCTCCTCCTTCCTGACAACATGCCCGAAGAACGTGAGATGAGATCTGGCCACCTTTGTTTCTAAGGGACATTCAGGCGAGGTTCTTCTAAAACACGTTTCTCGGTCCTTCTGGAAGTGCGTGATCTATTCATTATTACTCACCAACACCGTAATCCCAGTACATCCACTTGTCTGTCTTCCTTAAACACAGTTAAGTTTTCACCAGTTGCTATGGTCGAGGATGGAGATTAAATCTCCCCTAACTGGGAAAGGAAAGCTTGGGACCTAAGGCTGCTTTACACTCCCCTGTTTTTTTGCAGGATTTCCATGAGCTGAGCCACGGCTTGCTCCTGATGCTGGAGAATATTGACCGGAGGAAAAACGAACTCCTCCCTATCGATGCTGATCTTGACTCAGAGATGCTTCAGGACCAACACAAACAGCTTAAGGTAGGATGTGTGGGCTCTGGTAACTGCTAGCTGGCTTTCGCATGGTTCCATTTCACATGAAGAAAATGTGTATAGGTGGCAGTGTTTTTGTTGTGACTTTGGGGCTATGGCCCGTGACTTGTGCTGCTTGCACATGTACACGGAAGCCGACATCCACTGTCTTGAAACTCTTATTGTAAGTCATTGCTTCAGAGGAACATCTTAGATTTTCTCCATCTCAATGGGCTTATATTTATGAAGGCAGCTCTTCGGTGAATTCGTGTGTGTGTGTGTGTGTGTGTGTGTGTGTGTGTGTGTGTGTGTGTGTGTGTGTGTGAAGTTCAACTTTTCTTGGTAAATCGATGTCCCCAAAGTGTATGTTGAGAAGAATAATGAAAGGATGCTGTTTTGTTTTGTTTTTAATTGGATCTGCTTTTGAGTCAGTTCTGACTGGGCAGCCCACTGGGGTGCTCAGTGTGGAGCTGTGCCCCTGAGGGATTCATGGCTATGACCGTTGGGCAGCATATTGCCAAGCCTTTCTCCCAAGACTCCTCTGGGGGGTTGGACCCCAAACCTTTGGCTCGTGGTCAAATGCATGACCCGTTATGACCCCCATGGACTCTCAGGACACTGAAACCTCGAGAGGAGGAAGAGACAGTTTAGGCTTTGTAAGAAGAATAAAAACTCATCAGATTCAGCAGCAACCTTAGTGCTGAGTTGTCTTAAAGCTTCATCATGCCTTTCGCCTGAAGCTAAGGCAAAAGGGCAAACTGGGGATCAGAGTGTCTATGTTTCGTGACAGCAAGAAAGCATGCCAGTTTTCAAGGCGTCATGAGGATTTTCTGGGTTTTTAAAACCCTGTTTTCAACTTAACTAGCCTAAATTACAGAATCAGTCTGTACCCATAAGGGTCTTAGAAACTAAGAGGAAATCACCGTGCAATTGGATTTGTATTGGACCTTTGACTTCTGTCCAATATTAAATTGTGAATTATGAATTGCACATATATGCATGTGTATATGTGTGTATATATATGTACATATATAATCACGTGTTGATATCAGAGTATACTTTGACCTACTTGCACTTTGTCAGACCCCTGGTGGTGTAGTGGGTAGCAGGTTGCAAGGTCAGCAGTTCAAAACCACCAGCCGCTCCTCAGGAGAAAGATGAGGCTTTCTACTCCCATAAAGATTTACAGCCCCAGAAACTCAAGGGGTCGTTCTCCTCTGTCCCATCAGGTCGCTGTGAATCAGAATCGACTCAATAGCAACTGATTTTTTTTGGTTGTTCCTTTTCTGTTCAAAAGAATCCCTTGTTCCTCATTTGCATCATACTTCAGAATCTAAGTTCTTTCCCCAACACTGATCCATGTGAGCCTTTGAGTCATACTTGCTGTGTGTCAGGTAGGGAGAGGTTGTTTTGCCCGATGAGAAAACCGAGACCAGAGTGGTTGAAGAGGAAGTACATTCACCTGCTGACTGCTAGTCATGTCACCCTGCCCTTCTCCAATTTTTGCCCATGATAAAAAACTACAACTAAGTAAATCTTATCCTCTGCATAGCAAATACGGCATGAGCTGTTGGAGTCCCAAGCCAAAGTGGCCTCACTTCAAGACATGTCTCGTCAACTGCTGGTGAACGTGGAGGGGGCAGACTGTCTGGAAGCCAAAGAGAAAGTCCACGTCATTGGGAACCGACGGAAGCTTCTCTTGAAGGAGGTCAGCCGTCATATCAAGGACCTGGAGAAGTTGCTGGACATGTCGAGCAGCCAGCAGGTACATGCTAAGCAAATGTCCTTGCCCAGCAGTTTCTTCCAGTTAGCAGCCAAGTGCTTAAGGACGACACCACTGAAGGACAGCCAGTGGGCTCCTCGCCCCTCTCCACATCTCCGTGAACTGTTCATGCCTTAAGAGGAGGAGTCATAGCAAAGCCTTAACTCCGAGTTTCCAATCCCATCTTTTATGGACTTGTTTGGTCCTATTTTCCCCAAGAGAGGGTTTGACTTTGGGAAGGTGGCTGGAGTAGGGAGCAGGGACGAGGAAGAGGTCATCTCAAAAATGCTCACCAGCAGTGTGTGTCCCGTGTAGGATTTGTCATCCTGGTCGTCTGCTGATGACCTGGACACCTCGGGATCTGTGAGTCCTGCCTCAGGAAGGAGCACCCCTAGCCGACAGAGAACGGTAACTCCCCGCGGGTCCCCTGGAGGGAGCACTGGGGAGTGACACATTGGTGCCCACCAGAGTCTCACCAGGCGAGAGCCCCACATAAGGAGGGTGTTGGAAAGATTAGCACCTCTCCCCAGCACCTCCGTGGGTCCTACCTGCATGCACTCAGCACCAGACAAGAGTGGTTCTGTTTTGTTTAAAAAAAAAAAAAATCCAGGGCTCAAAGTGTAGTTGGTAGTACAGGGATTGTTCTAGAATGGCACTCATTTGTCCCTCCGGTGACTGCATCCTTCAAACCACCACCACCATGTTCACCTAGGGTGTAGCATACAGCTTTGTGCAGGGCCTCCAACCCGAGGGGCACCAGAGCGGGATTGTCTTCTTAGACCGCTGAGTGTGAGAGTAGAGGTTCTGTTGACTCGCCAGGGAAGGTTCTCCTGGGTGGAGTCCTCAAGGTTCCCGTCAGCCCTCAAAGCCTCCAGGGTAGCAACAAGTTCAAGTCCACTCAAGGCCTGTGTGAGGCCTCAGTCCTCAGCAAACCACAGAGGAGAGGGAAAGACAGGCGCGGCCCTGGCTGCCCTCTCTACCTTGGTTTCTCTATGTAATTAGAGGCTTGTGTTTATTTATTTATTTTGTCCCGCATCATGAGTATATTCGTTTCGTTTATCATTCCATCCGCCTTAGTTTTCAGAAGTATGGATTTTATTTGTTCTAAAGTTCTACGCTGATAAATGTTATTATCGCTTTTAGGATTTTTTTTTCCCCCTTTTGTAACGACATTCACTAGTTTCCTGTAGATCCTAGTTTTAGAATGTGAAGGAATACTGGCTTTTTGGGACTCAAATTTTAACCTGTCATAACCGACATGCGGGGCTTACTGGCTCTTTACCGCTCTACAGGGAGCAGCCACATGTGATTGTCATGATCATTTTTCACCTTTCCAGTGTCTTTGAAATGCTTCAGGGTTCTAGGAAACAGGAGAACAAAATATATTCATAAAGTACCTTTGAAATGCATCGTAGGCTACAGTGAATTATACAGTGATTGTAAGTAGATAGAGAGAGCTCCTTGAGCTGATTGGAATCAGTTTTGTTTCTGCCACGACAAGAAAAACATGTATATAAGAGACTCCGCATGATGGGGACTTTAGTGCCCCAATTTATGTTCCTTGATGACTAATCCAGTTGATAGAAAACCTGCTTGGTTTCTTCAACTTAAGAAAAGCCAGTTTCCTTAAGTCGCCCGATGATCATCTCATTTGATTTGTGTCTCCTTTGCTTCACTTTGAGTTTAATTTTCATCAGGAGCTTGTCTTTATTTGCCTGGACTGAACATTCTTCTTTCTTTGCCCCCCTGTTCATTGCAAACAGCCACGAGGCAAATGTAGTCACTCCCAGCCTGGACCCTCTGCCAACAATCCACAGAGCAGGTACCTGATTCTCCTGGTTTGCACACTGTTCTAGAAGGCTAAGAGGATGATGAGAAGTGCCCGGGCTGTCGGAAGGCCTGCCTCTGGCCTGCCTCTGGGTAGTTGGGGAACAGACTCAGTCCAAAACACAGCCTTCACTAATCAATTGGAAAGGATGTCGCCAATTCTCCCCGCACGCATTATTGGGACCCCGACCAATCTTGTGTTGAACTGTACCAAGCCCAACTGGTATTTCTCGCCAGATGGTATTCTGGGTGCCCATAAGGCTTCTCTGCAGGAGCACCCACCATCCTGGGATTCGTGGGCAGAATTTTATCATCCTCTTTACTTCTGGATTTTACAATAAGACAGGTAAAATGGAGGGAATTACTTTACCGCTCACCGAACCCACACATCTGAATAAAAGCTACTAACACCCCCCGGCTTTTCTTTTTCCTTTCTTTCTTTTTTTCTTTTCCTGTTTTATCCAGATTGTGGGTTTGGGATTCTCCAAAAATGACAAGGCCTCACTAGGTGACAACCGAGAAAGCACCTCTCTCTTCAGCTCCTCCTAGATCTTCTCTCAGCCAGCGCGCCCCCACGCACACATTGGCCTCCTGAGTGCTTAAGCTGGGACAGCAAGCCCAGGGCCCTGCCCGCCCGCCCCACAGCCACCCCCCACTCAGCCACTCTGTGCCCCACCCCTGCCTCCCACCACCCTCACCTCCACGGCTCACAGCGCTTTGCATCGTCATGGGTGTGATGTCTTCGCTGCTGTTTCTCTTCCACTAATCAGCTCCTGTGTCCCCAGACTTCTTTGCTGAGGTGAAAATACTCTGTCCCCAGAGCTTATTTTCATGCCAAAACTCCCAAGCCGCTCGCCTTCGAAAGTTTGCCCTTTGGGAAGGGTCTCATCATCCAGAGAGCAGGAAGCAAGCGAGATTCCTGAAAGGAAGGTGGTGGGGCTGAGACTGTTAACACACGGGAGGGAAGCCTCCTCTGCAGGTCCCCGGCCATGGCCATGTGCTGACCGCTAAGGAGGACCGGCTCCTGGACGTGGGCGGTCCTGCGCCCGCAGCTGAAGCCATGCTGAGATGTAGTTCCATGTGCTTGCTGGTTGAAGTTTCCTTTGACGGAACTGTCTCGTCTGCTTGTTTCCTTTCCATTCGGTTTGATTTGAAAGCAAGTTGTTTCTGTTTTTGTTTCTCCATGGCAAAACATCCCGGATAAAATATGAAGGCAGGAAACCTCACAGGGACTCTTAGGGACGGCGATGCATCTTTGTGGGGGCTGAGATATTGGCTGACCCCCTTCTTAAAACAAAAGAGATGGTCGTGTGCTGTGGACAGATCGCTCGTAGATTTCCCGTCTTCTCCCCACTGATTTCTGGTGTGCTCAACACAGAGACCAGGGGGACCCCTGGCCTGGCCTTCCCTGTGGGGCGCCAGAGGCCCAGGCTCTGGCTGCTGGGCATGTTGGTGAGGAGGCAGAGAGAGCCCTTTTGTTGTCATACCACACCAAGAGCAGCCACTCTGGATCCTCCTGTTAGAAGTTGATTTCTGCCAGAGAAGAATACTCAGAAAGGTCACCTCCCACTGCTCCCCTAATTCGTTCAGCCGTACAGAAACTGAGATCCCAGAAACTCAGAGAGCGTATGCATTAGGGCAGCCAGTGTTTCCACTTGTCTGCTAGCAGGGCTTAGCAGCTGTCCCCTCCACCCCCCCAGCCTGCATTCTCACTGTGCCTTCCGCGAGGCGCCTTCCAACTCCGCTCTGCTCCGCCCTGTTAACACCTTTCTGAACACACAGCACTGGCCCAGGGGGCCACTCGGGAGGGCGGGGAGTACGAATGAACTTGACCCGAATGGCATGGGACTTCCAACAGCTTGGCCCACTGGTTGTGGTTGAACATGCTTGGGCATCTAAACTCCTTGGCACCCCAGGTGTGGGGTGAGCCCAGCGGGGACAATGAAGTGCAAAGTCTACATGGAGCGTCGACATCGCCCGCCTTGCGGGCCATCATGGTCTCCCACCTCCTGGATTCGTGAGTACCTTGGGCTTGATCTTGCACTGGCTCAGCAGCTTGGGAAGGCAATTGTAGATGCACAGGCAGCCTCCAACATCAACCCCAGCTGGCTGTACCTGGAAACATTGAGGCACGTCCCCTTCCAGAGAAGGGAAAGAAATGGGAAGAAAGTCAGCATGAGTTTGGAGGCAGGGGTTTCTGACCCGCGTTTGGCGTTTACAGCCTGATGTTAATCGTATGGGTTGCTTGAGGTACACATTTCCATTTGGTGGTATGGCAACTGTTCTGCATTCTCTCCCGTAATACCCTAGGCACACACCTGGCTAGATGCCAGCGTTGGCTGAACTGAACCCCTGAACCAATCCCAAACAAAAAATAAACCCACTGCTATTGAGTCAATGCCGACTCGGACTGACCTTGTATAGGACTGCCAAGGTGGTAAAGCTTCAAGGCCATTTTCCCACAAGGCATCTGGTGGGTTGAAGGCACCAACCTTGGGGTTAGCAACCCAACACTGGACTGACAGCAGCATCAGGGCTGTTTTGACGTACGGAATGACGCCCTGGCCTATACGATGAACACCACATGGCTCTTGCCATGAGGGACTTATGGCAGGTCACAGCTCGAGAGTCCAGGGAGTCTGTCCGGAGCTCCCCAGCATCTGCGAAGCCCTGTGCACACACCCACAGTTCCATTTTTCATCATGGTATCTGAGGCTAGACCTACTGGAGCCCTGGTGGTTACACTTGGACTGCCATCCAAAAGGTCAGAACTTCAAAACCACCAGCCGCTCTGCATACCAACTCCATAAGAAATGGAATCGCCTCCCTGTCAAATGAGATTCCTTTTCTTATGAGTTAATGTTCCAGGCTTTTCTCTCAGACGCCAGCCACAATCTAAGCCGAACCATGGCCATGGGTCAATTCTCACTTGGAGTCGCCGTGCAGGGCAGAGTGGACATGGTGCTTTGGGGTTCTGAGCCGTTACATCATGGGAACAGACTGCCTCATCTTCCTCCTTCAGGGAAGCTGCTGGGGTGCAAACACTGGCCTTGTGGCAGTTGCTTAGCCCACTGTGCAACCAGGGCTCCTGGCCCAGTGGGGATCTGTTTATTCCAAGTATTCCTGGGGCTTCGCCTAAAGAGTCGGCCTGCTGCACTCTCCTATAGGCTTCTCCTCGGCTGTTTGGAGGTGTCCATTCCCAGTGGATAGGCCGGGGCCTTGGGAAATCGCTTCATCTTGGAAAGCACTATTAGTATATCAGAGACATTTCCCAGCGAGAAAAGGCTGACTCCAGCCAGCAACACGAGGCCTGAGTCAGGACGCTGTGGGTCTAGTAGTCATCCTGATCACAATAAGTTGTTGGTCTTCGTGGTTGTTGTTTTTTTCTAAGCACCATGCTAAGCATTGCACATATATATTACCTCCGGTGACCTTCATAATGACCTCATGTCATTATGGGCATGGCCAGAATCCCTGTTTCCTAAGTGAGGACACTGAGAACTGGAGAAAATTAACTTCTCCCCGATTTCAAAGTTGAGCCCTGGTTCCACCTCCCTGGACCCTAACTTGATAACTCTCCCAGGTGCTCTCAAGTCAGTCCTGTTGCTGCAAAGCTCACGTGTATCAAAGCAGAAGTAACTGGGCTCCCCAGCCGGGTCAATGGCAGAGATTTCAGAAGAACATCACCAGGCCTTTCTTCCAAGACACCCCTGAACACAAACCAGCCTTTCAATTAGCCTCCAAGCTGGTGGGTGGGGGTGTTACAAACCCCTGGTGTGGTTTATATAGAACCAGTTCAAATACTGGATTTGGAATAAGGAGAGGCTGGAGTCTAAAAGTCATTCTGGAAAACTTGTCTTCTGAATCTGCTGTCCAGGAAACATGCTGGGTTCCCAGGCCCGTTTGCACAAGAAACAAGTTCAAGATCAAGGGAGACATTTCCTTAGACAAGGGGCTACTTTATTGCCTTGACAAACCCTTGTTATGATACTGACAGGGATATCTAACAAGACCTCCATGAGTCAGGTGGTTCTTTTCACCTGGGTTTAAGTAACTGTGCCCAGAATTTGCTCCTTTCCTTCTTGGCTTGTGTACATTTCTTGGTGAGTCGCGCTCTGTCTGGGCCTCTTCAAACTCCTCCAGTCCCTTTGTCTTACATGCTTTTTGGGATGGCTTGCGTCATCCCGCTTCCTGTCCTCTAAAACACGTCCACATCGATGGATTCTGCCATGGGATAGAACCACGCTGGGGCAGTCATTTATGCAGACATTTCAGGGATGGGGGGAGGGGTGGGGGATGGACTGAAAAAAAATAAATAGTGTTAGAGAAAATGGAAAACAAATTATATTCTCTGGAGAGGTAAGAAATAAAACTCCCCCCCCCCCCACCCGAACAGACCTATCCAAAGTATCCATGGATTTAAATAATAGAGCAAGTTGTTGTTGTTGGGTGCTATCAAATCGGTTCCAATGCAACACACAACAGGAGGAAGCACTGCCCAGTCCTGTGCCCTCCTTATAATGGGTTCTATGCCCGAGCCTGTTGTTGCTGGCACTGTGTGACTAAGTGCACATTCAGTCGTCCCTGCCTAGACACAGTCTGACCTGATACCTTCTTACGTAAAAAGGCAAGAAGAGAGGGTAGGGCCAAAAGTCAACATCATGTACAATCTCCCCAAACTCTTGAAACAGAGGTGATTGCAAGGTCAATAGATGCATGTTGAGAGTACCTCTTTGCTGGGGTCCCATTAACCTGTGGGTATGAAAGCTCTAGAGGGGTGCCAACTTAACCATGCACGTTGAATTCTTGGTAGATGTCCTATAAGTGGTTGTCTGTTCTCAGCCGGTGGACTGGACGCTTCCAAGGGCAGTCAACTGGATGGAGGATCACGAAGCACTGGGTGTTCCCTGTGTCCCATTATTTCTCACCGGTTGGCATTCCGCGGCAGTAGAAAGAAAGCACACCCTCATTAAACGGTGCTCAGGAATGTTATGATGCTGGTAAATGTGCCATGTCCTTCAACAGCATATGGGCCCGTCGCCCAAAATGGTACCCTTTCTAGTTTTTCTCCCCGGTGGCCTAGTCCATGGGAAGCCCCGGTTTTGATCTTGATCTTTTGTCTAATTGCTCTGAGGGGCTAATCATTGACCAGCAGGGCCTATTCGCCTCTGTCAGTCAAATTGCACTCAATGGCTCCCAACGGAAATGGGTCAGTCAGGAACGTTGCTCCTCTTCTTGAAAAACTTAATCACAAGGACAATTGGGACCCGGTTTGGCCCTTCCATTATGACTGAGGAGCTCCAGGCAATGGGTGCGGTTTGCCCGAGCATGTTTTCAACTCAAACGAGGGACATATTGCAGAAACACGCAATCTCGACTTCATCAGTAGCCACTCCCATCCATTTCAAGATGGATCACACTGTGGACTTATCCAGGGCTGAAAGGAGTCCAAGATGCTAACTTACCCCCCATCTTTTCAGATGAGAAAAAAGAAGGCCAGAGAGTCTAATTCCTTGCCCAGGATTATCTAATGGCCTCCAAATGAAATGTCCTTATGCCTCTACATTGATTTGACATGATATTTTGAGACTTTGTTATTAGACACGGGGAAACCACTTGAGGCCAACTAGTTTAGGATCCCAGTGTTCTTTTTGTTGCTTCTGTATGTGAGATACTTGTGACGTAATAGGAACTTCCTTCACATGGCCTACCCCAAAGCATCGCCTAGGAGAGAAGGCAACGGGCAGGAGCCTTTGAGCCCTGAGTTCCTGCTAGTTCTCCTCATTTAATTGTGAGGTTTGGGGCAGGTCACCTGCCTTATCTGTAGGACAGATTCTGGGAGTTCAAACTCCCAGAGTGGAAATCTTAATTCTGCCCCTTGCTAGCATATAAAGTGGACCAAGTTACTGTACTCCTCTGAGCCTCCTTTCCATTCATGTCGGAAACGAGGAATCTAAGTACACACCTCCGAGGATCACGGTTAGAGAAACCAAGATGATTGTTCCATGTGTTGCCTACCAAATGGAAACATAAGTGCTAAGTATCCGTAGCCAGAGGGGCCCTGTGGGGATAGCAGTAGGCTGATTACCCACCAAGTCAGTAGTTCAACTCCAACAGAAGCTTCCACGACAGACAAATGAGGCTATCAGTTCCAAAAATGAACTATAGCCTCAGAAACACTAGATAGGGTCACTATGAATCAGAATCGACTCGATGGCAGTGGGCTTGGTTGTCTTAATCCTAGTCAGAATTGAATTGCCATTTGGTTCAGTTCTGGTTCACGGTGACCTTTTGTGTCTCAGAGTAGAATTGGGCCCCACAGGGCTGTCAGTGTCTGGTTTTTCAGATCTCGATTATACCAAGTCTTTTTCAACCTTCAACCTTTTGGTTCATAGCTGAGCACATTGACTCTGTCTATTCAATTAAGAGATGAATGATACGGTCTCTATCGAAGGCTCTCTCTTTTCCCTCCAGGAGCTCTGGTGGGGTAAATGGCTACGTGCTGGCCTGCTAACCATAAAGTCCACAGTTTGAACCCACCAATTGCTCCTTGGGAGACGTGTGAGGCTGTCTACTCCGGTAAAACTGGGAAAGCCTCCGAAACCCAGGGGGCTCCCTGTCCCATAGGATTGCTGTGAGTGGACCTCGACTCAATGTCAGTCAACGCATCTTCCTTGCAGTTAATAACGGATAGGACATATTTCTTGGATGCTCCACTCTATTTTGAGAAAGCATATGATGTTTCCTCTTCTGCTGATGAGGAACAATGCCTCTGTCTTAGCAGGAAGACAGGTAATCAGTGTAACCACCTGATGGTGAATGAACCCAAGGGGCCTCGCCATTGGGAGACTATACAGACCAATTAGTAGAAGCTCGACCATGGGTAAGGCACTGAGGACCTTTTGAGGTGAAAGACCATCTAGTCTAACTTGAGAAGAGAGGACAGTACTCCAAGGTGAAATGTGTTGTTGAGGGTCTCACGGCCATGGGTAAGGGACTTCAGAAAAGACCAGGGTTCCAATTGGGTTGGTGATTAATTGCATCAAGAAACACAGCCGAAACGCACTGTGTCCCATGCCTCCTGGGCTCCCACAGGGCCAAGATGTCTCCTATCTAACTTTGCTGACTTAATGAAAGCCCTCTGAGTAGTCTCTTTGACCTCTTCCATAAGGGATTACATCTGATTTTTAAAACTATTTTAGCATTTATTTTCTTTGGTAACCTCATTGCCTCACTCTGCTGCCAGAAATTAACAGCTACTTGGAGAGCGAGACGTAGTAAAACCCACTGAGCCTCCAGTAATATGGTTTTCACACCTTCCTAGTTCTCCAAATGGCATCACATCCGATGCCTTTTCCCTCAGTGCTACGGAAACCGCTCGGGAATCTGCTAGGTGAGGGGGAAAGTGTCGTCCCCTCCTCTTCTCTGTGTGCTCTTGTCTTATTTGTGTGTATGTGTGTTTGGTGGACATGCAAAATGCCACTGGTAATGACTATTCTCTTTCTCACTGGTGGTAGCCAATAAACATTAGTGGGAGAAAGAGGGATGCATAAGAAAAAAAATGGAGACATGCAATCCAGAACCTACTTCTATGTCCAATATCTCATAGGTACTTCTTACAAAGTTTAAAATTCATGCGTCGTCACTGACACACGGCTTCAACGGAAACTGGAACTTTGGATTTAGAAGGGGCAGAGGCATGTCATTGAAAAGAGCGCCAAGGACAAGCACTGGGATTGCAACCCTGTTCTAGTATCTAGGCTCCTTAGTGGGTTACATGTTGGGCTGCTAACCCCAAAGTCAGCAGTTTGAAACCAGCAGCCATTCCACAGGAGGAAGATGAGCTTTTCTTCTCCCACAAGTAATCACCTCAGAAGCCCACGGGTGCAGTGGTACGCTGTCTGACAGGATCTCTGCGGGTCAGAATTGATTCAATAGCAGTGGATTTGCTTTGGTTTGGTCCAAACATCTAACCTCCAAGTTATAAGACAACTGCATCATAATATCTATGGCAGCAAGATGAGGCTGTCTGTTCCTGTAAAGAATGACACCCTTGAAAAACCTGACACAATGTTGCTGTGGGTCAGGAATCGGAGCCCTGATGGCTTAGTGCTTACATGGTGGGTTACTAACCATAAGGGCAGCAGTTCCAAAGCACCAGCCACTCATCGGGAGAAAAAGAGACTTTCTACTCCTGTAAAGAATGAGTCTTGGGAACCCACAAGGGCAGTTCTCCCCTGTCCTATAAGGTCACTGTGAGTTGGCATCTACTGGATGGCAGGGAGTTAGTTAGTAACCGTATATACTTGTATATAAGTCGAGCTTTCAGCACATTTTTAATGCCGTTTTCGTGGTAAAATCAGGTGCCTCGGCTGATATTCGGGTCAGCTTATACTCGAGTATATATGGTAGTTAGTTTGCTGGTTGGTTAGTGGTTGGTGGGTTGGGATCAACGTGACGGCAGTGGGTAACCTAACATCAACTCAAAAGCACAAGTCAAACTCATTACTATTTCCTTCACACATGGCAGCATGACACATAAATAACAACTGCGCCTTTCTTGTGCTCAGTGACGAAACTGCTCTCTGACAAGCTCAAAGTTGTTGTCTTGAGCCTCTTTCCTTCCTGTTCTTGGAAGAACAAGTTCACGCTGTCTGTCTGCCCTGACTCACAAATCCAAAACCAAACTCACTGCCCTCGAGTGACTCTTAGCGACCCTACAAAACCAGGTAGACCTGCCCCTGTGGGGTTCTGAGACTGTATCTCTTTATGAGAGCAGAAAATCTCATCTTTCTGCCGAGAACTGGCTGGTGGCTTTGAACTACTGACCTTGTGGTTAGCAGCCCAATTAGTAACTCACTACACACCAGGGCTCCTGCCACAGAGACCCTCGGATGTGGAAGTAGCAGTTTTCCTTGGCTGAGTAATCCTGACCAGCTGGTGCTGGAGACTCGCAGTGGTTAATAGACACTGCGCAGTGACGGCCCCTTCACCTGTCATACCTTAGACTCGCCTTGGAGGTGATGGGCCATCTGTCTTGTTCAGAAAGCCTATCTTGAGTTTCTCAAAGTTTCTCAGAGCTAGTCATAGGGGGGGCCTAGCAACTCCCACTCAAGCCAAGAGCTCTGTCGACTCGCGCCCTTGCCCTCTCTCTTTCAGGCAGCTTCGGGACCAACGGGGTCATAGCCAGATGCTGACTCAGTGCAAAATGAAGCGGAGGTAGACTCGAACATGACTTGAGCTTTCCTGGGGCCACCCAAACAGGCCAGGGCTGCCTTTACCTTTGTTGCCTGCATTGGGCAGACCCCAGAGAGCTGAGTCGATCATTTACATGAGTTTGGAGCTAATTTGGCCTAACGGTGCTCTGGATGCCTTCAGCCCAAACTAAAATGTCCTCAATATCCTGGATCCACTTCATGGATGTGGGTCCATTTTGAGGAGAGCCATCTTTCTTGTTGGCGGGGAGACTATTTTAGCAAATGAAGGGGTGACATGAGTGGAATTTGCTCCTCAATTTGTACTGTTAGCTGGCTGACCAGATGTTTATTTTATTGTCAGTGTGGTTTCCCAACAACGGCTGGGTTGGTGGCGGGGAAATGGCCCCAGGCTCCAGTAGACTGGCAGGGAACTGCCAAATTGGGTTGGGTTTGACGTGACCCTTTGACGTCTTGGGCATGTGGAAGCCAACAGCAGCTTCCATCCGATGTTTGAGTGACATGTGTCAATTCTTCTCTCAGGTCCATAAACGGTGGCTCCGGTTCCTCCCTTTCTGAGGCTCGGCCAGAGCGGTCCAGCCGAGCCTTCCTCCTCCGGGTCCTCCGAGCAGCTCTTCCCCTCCAGCTTCTCCTGCTGTTCCTCATCGGGCTCGCCTGCCTTGTCCCAATGTCAGAGGAGGACTACAGCTGTGCCCTGTCCAACAACTTCGCCCGGTCATTCCACCCCATGCTCAGATACACAAACGGACCTCCTCCGTTATGAGCCAGGCACACGCCGCCGGCACAAGGGCTGGTTCCTCTGCCAGAGGAGGGTTTCTCTGAAAGCAAGCCACCTCACGCTATCACGGAGAGGACGTCCTGGTGGCAGCTTTAGCCCTTCCCCATATCCCACAGGTGCAAGCAGGGAAGAGAGCCACAGGTGCAGACCTGTCCACAGGTGCAGACAGGAGGGGAGCCTCCAGAGAGGGTTTGGAAGCAGTTGAGCATTTATTCACTAAGCCTTTGCACTGAAGAGGTTACAGATGGACCTGCGATGATCACCTGGTGAGACCACCTGGTGCTGGGGCTTTGGCACATTCTCTGCTTAGTCAAGGACTCCCTTAGACCGTGGACCGTCTGGGCAACTTTCTCCGGGTGCTACTGCACCCAACCAATCCAAGTCCTCTGGGGGAACCACGGCAGTATCCTACACTCTCCCAACCAACCAGTGCTCAAGAGAGCGTGGGACATACCCTTTTTAAGAGCATCTATGGCAGCTTCCTTTTTACCTTGTTTTCCTTTGGGGCATGATGTTCTCACCTTTGCTTTGGAAGTACAAGCTGTAAATCTAAAAGGCACTTTTTTATAGGTATAAAGAAAAAAAGGATGTAATAAATAAGATCCTGAGAGGCTCTATGTGGGGCGGGGGGAGTAATGTTATAGTAAAAGGAAATGATATTTATGTATGTACAGTTTGCTAAAGCCAAGTTCTGTTTGTATTGATTTATTTGCATTTATTATAGAGACTATTAAATAGTTTGTCTCCACTTTTTCTTTTTTTTTCTCCCCCAAAAGAAGACACTCTAAATTTCACTGTTAACCAGGCTTTTTTCAGAGTACACCAAAATGATCGTTCTTTCTGTGGAATGATTGAAGTTGGGACATAGCTATCTATTAAGAGGAAAAGGTAAGGAGGCCTATTGTCACTGCCAGATAAGCAGGAGACTGCTACCCTCATGGTCAGCCATTCAAAGTCACCGGCCACTCCGTGGGAGAGCGCTGAGGCTCTCTGTCCACATAAAGATTTACTGCCTCGGGGACTATGAGTTGGAATCAACTCAACGGCAGTGTTGCTGTTGTCGTTAGGTGCCATCGAGTCGGTTCTGGCCCACGGAGACCTTATGCACAACGGAACAAAGTACTTCATGGGCCTGCGCCATGCTCACAGGTGTCCTAATGCTTGAGCCCGTTGTTGCCGCACAGCGTCCGTCCGTCTCTCTGACGGCTTTCCCCCACTCTGCTGGCCCTCTACGTTACCAAACACGAAGTCCTTCTCCAGGGACTGGTTTCTGCTCACCAGTACGTCCTCCCCTCCTGGCCTCTAAGGAGCGCTTCTTCCAAGACAGATTTGGTTCTCCTTTTAGGAGCCCATGGTACTTTCCGTGTTCTCTCCAGCACCACAGTTCCAACGCATCAGGTCTTCCTCGGACTTCTTTATTCAATGTCCAGTTTTCACATGCATATGACACAATTAAAAACACCATGGCCTGCGTCAGCTACACACCCGAGTCCTCAAAGTTACATCATTGCTTTTTAATACTCTAAAGAGGCCTTTCCATGACAATGGATAAGGGGGACAGAGGAGTACAGGAAGTGTATATTTATACATATGGTACCCTAGGGAAATGGGTTCCCTCCCTTTCCGTTGGCCAGGGGGGCGGTCAAGGGGGGTAGAGATGCCCGTGAGAGAACTTAAACTTGGGTGATTCCCTTCTCCATAACCAATCAATCTCATGGATTCTTGCTTCCCACCATTCTCCACAATCATTTTCCCGTTCTATTTCATTTGAATATACAGTTGCAAGAGGCTAACAAACCGAAACCAAGCCCACTGCCATCCAGGCAATACCAATTATATGACAGAGTAGGACCAACTCTCAGCCTATGAGACAGTAAGCCTACCCAGTTGGAGCAGGCTGCTTCATCTTTCTCCCAAAGAGGTTAATAGATGTGCCTCAGGGGTCCTTCCCACTCCATCCAAAGGTCAGCATGGATTTTCTTATTCGTTTGTTTGGATGCAGCCTTTGCTCTAAAACCTTCTATTGCTTTTTATTATCTACCAGGTAAAATACTATGTCAGCTTCTGAGGCTTCCTAGAACCAACTCGCTGAATCTGCTTAAAGTAAAAGCAAGAGAAGTTTACCGAGGTTAAGAACAATTCACCAGTCAGGATAGCACAGAGCAACCCGGCAGTTACAAAGTGTGCCACCTGTCAGATAAGGGTGTAGATATTTAAATATCAAGAACTAACAAAAAGAGAAGCTTTGATTAGCTAGCTAAATTGATTTCTTCTGATCTTTAATTTTGGTAAGACTTTGAGGACATTCCCAGACAATTTCATGCGAGTCCACTTCCAATTGTACTGTTCCTGAGAAGCTGTCACTCCCACACCTACCCATCAACGGCCTGGGTCACCTTCTCAGAAACAGGAGCTGAGCTGGTAGCAAAACAGAGTCTGATCTTATGTAAGCCATTGTAGTCATGCCAAGCCGCCAGATTTGTGAAAGTCCTCAGACATACGGAGTCCCCCTTGGGTGAGATTTCATTCTGCCCTCTGAACTTGATCTTGCCAATTAGTGGCCTTCTGGCAAGGAATTGCTTGAACTTTATAGCGTTTGGATCCACCTTCGGGTCTTTGGATTCATAATCAAGGAGTAGAGACTTCGGCCTTCCTCGTGAGAATTAGAAAGCCCTGCATAATAATTGGCTGGACTTCCGTTGCTGCTGTCTCTTGGGAAATGCTGCTGGCGTTGGCTGTTCTCCCAATTGAAGGCCACTCCTTGCACGATCGGATCTGACCACCGTGTCCCCATTTTCATTGGCCAAGCCTTTCTTCCTAGTCAGAAATAATCTGGAAACTCTTCTGAAATCTCTCAGAATTGTAGCGACACACAAGCCTCTTGTGACAGACAGCAGGTGCACATGAGGGGCAATGGTCAGGTCTCGAACCCAGGCCTCCCACATGGAAGGCAAGAATTCTACCACTGAACCACCATTGTGTGTCTCCTGTTCCCCTGAATTAAAACAGATAATGCTTATGTTTGTATTTGCCTCCCATCGATGTTTATCACTGACTTTACCAGTCCAAATCAAACTCACTGCCTTCGAGTTGATTCTGACTCATTGTGACCTAAGAAAACAGGGCGGATCTTCCCTTGTGGGTTTCTGAGACTGTAACTCTTGGCGGGAGTAGAAAGCCTTGTCTTTCTCCTATGTGTGGTGCGGATGTTGGTTTCAAACTACTGATCTTGCTGTTAGCAGCCCAACACATAACCACGGCGCCACTCCAAATTCTTTAAAACGGCTTCTATAGTTTCCGTGATGTCAGCAGCCTGAGTACTATCTCAGCCGGCATTCCTGGGGCTTACTAAACATCCTGTCTTCTGAGCTTACTTCAGACCTAATTCTACTTTTTGGGAAGAAGTCTGGGAGTTGCTTTTTAAACATCTTCTAAGGCAGTGGTTCTTAACCTTACTACTGCCGCGACCCTTTAATACAGTTCCTCATGTTGGGGTGACCCCCAACCATAACATTATTTTTGTTGCTACTTCACTGTAATTTTGCTACTGTGGTGAATCAGGTGATCCCTGTGAAAGGGTTCAACCCTCAACGGGGTCATGACCCACAGGTTGAGAACCGCTGGTCTAAGGTGATATTACAGCTTTTGGAAAAAGAGCCCGGTGGTGGTGTGAGATCAGCATTGACCTGCTAACCCAGTTCGGTGGTCCAAACCCACCAGTCCCTCTGAGACGCAGATGAGGCTGGCTGTGCTTGCCAAGGAAACCCTATGGAGGGCCGCCCTGAGTTAGAATCAGTCACTGGCAGCGGCGCGATTTGGAGGTTAATTTGGTTGCTTAATTGTGGACGAGCCTTGCCCAGGACTTCCTACCACCATCTTGACACCAACTCTTCCCTCCTTTTGGGGACTCAGGGCAGCTCACAAACGAGTTCCTCCTTATACCATCATGATGATCCTTCCACTCTGGGTAAGACTTCCATCTCCCGGACTTCTCTACTTTCTCTCCTCCGGAGTTCACCGTTTTTGCTCGTTTCTCCTGTGTGTCTCCATAGAGAACGAGGCAGAGCTGAGTGTGGTTCTGTCACACAGAAGACAACCTTCTGTCCCGTGTGTCCCTCATCCTCCTGCTTCTGACAAGGCTGTGAGTGGTGGGGGAGACCCGTTCCAGGTTGTCCTGTTGCACTCGGTGAGGGGCCCACTCTTCATCCCTGAAGCCTCCCTCCTCACATCCTTCCTTTTACTCCTTCTGCAAACACCTGAACAGCCCAGCCCTTTAGTAGATGCTGTTACCATTGTTACGGAAGAACACACACACACACACACAGACTTTGATGGTGCTGGTGGAGATGGCCGTTCAGTCAACTTATAACCCCAAGTACACAGAGTGAGCATTGCCCAGTCCTGCACCATCTTCGCCATCACTGGTCTGCTCTGGGCCATTCTTGTGGCCGCTGAGCATATGGAGTGGCTTCCCGCCGAGGGGGACTTACCTGCTAACACGACCTTGAACAAGAGTCTGCAGTGATCCATAAGGTTTCCATCAGCTACATTTCAAAGGAGATCACCAGACCCTCCCTCCTATTACATCCTAGTCTGAAAGTCCTACTGGCATCTGTCCTCCATGGGTGACCCTTCTAGGCTCTGGTGGCACAGACTCCAGCATCAGAGCCATCCTCAAGTCGTGACAAAACAACAAACGGACAGATGGGCAAGACAAGGAGACATTTACCAAGAGAAAAGAGAGGGGCAATCTCTCATCGCTGAAGAATCCAATCCTAAGTGTTACTAGGAAAAATATGCTTTTAATCAAGATAATGAATCTTATCATCCTATTTGGGTCTTCCTAAATCCCTCCAAAACACACCACAAGTTGTATGTGTACTTCCTTTAAATGATTCAGAAGCTTGTGAAACAGGACCTAGGGACAGGGAGCAAGTAGGAAGTCCAGGTGAGTGTGAGCATTGAAGCCAGGAGGCCATTGCTTTCTTCCACGTGAGTGTTGGCGCGACTGAGCAAGCGCCACGCCAGATATCAAGGAGGATGTTCGTTCTGCCTATTGCCTTCACAGTCTCAAATGCCTTCTGGGGGAGAGGACCATGCAGTGGCATTCAGAACATTTGCACCTGCACCTGGCAATGACGTAGGCATCAGAAAGCGAAGATGGGTTCATTGAAAGGCCCCCTGGAGGTGGTGTAGTTTCTAGAGAATATGAAGAACAAAGAGCACTGGCAGCGCTTAAAAGAAGCTACCGTTTCTGGTGTGGAGGTGTGAGTAGCATCACCCTCTGCTGCGGCTGGAGATGAGGTCCCGAGTGAGAGTGGGCCACAAAGAGCATGGGTGAAAAGATGGCAGCTAGTCAGGGGAGGGGAGACCTCTTAGCGTGTCCATAGGAGACTGGAGCAAATAAACCCCAAATGTCAGAGAAATAAAAAAAACTCAGATAAAAGAAGATATGAGTTCCAACATAAAAAATGGTGACTCAATAAGAGGCCTTAGGAAGGGGTGAGGGTTTTTCAGGGAAATCCCGCCTAGGGAGAAGGAATGTAGTGTTTCCTGGAACATGGGACGGCCACGGCTTCCCTTGTTTCCACAAGAAGGGGGATGAGAAAGAACGCTTGGACCGGGACTCCAACAAGCTGAAAGCAGAGACTTATTGTAAAAGGCAGGTTGAGGTAGACTGATTTACAGCTTACTCTCTGGGGCCGACGATTAAGAAATTGGAGCTATAAAATTTTATTGACAAGCCATATAAGAGATCATAAAGAGTGGTGAAGAATGTGATTTATGAAAGCTGCTCATGCCCAGAAAAACAGAGCCTGCGAGGCACTCAGCATGCCGGGCCTGAGGACAGCCGTGCTGGTGTGGGTCTTGGCGCCTGTTGCCAAGAGCGCAAGCACCATCCTAGTTCCATCCCCTGATGTCCTTTTGTTTCTGTTGCTCCTTGTCTTGGAGTTGACCCCCATGGTGACCTTTTGTGTAAAAGAATGGAATGCCTCCTCCTGTGTCATCTTCATGATCCCCAATACTTGACTCCCTCTTAACAATTGGGTCAATCCATCTCACTGAGACTTTCCCTCCTTCCCCCCCACTCCCACTCTGTCCGTGTGTCTTTTTTTAGAGATTGGGCTTTCCTGAAGACTTCTCCAAAGTAAACGAATTCCTTGGCTCAAAGGAGCCTTCTGGCTGTGTTTCTGCAATGGCTTTGAAGAGTGGGTTTCACATTTAAGCCAAAGGAGTGGCAGTTCAAACCCACGCAGATGTGCCGTGGAAGAAAGGCCTTGAACTCTGCTTCCCAAAGGCCACAACTATGAAAGCCCCCAGGAGAACGTTGGGGCTGCCAAGAGTTGAAATCCCCAAACAGCTCGAGGGAAGTAAGTGGAATTCAAGATCATGTGAAGAGTTTATGCCACGTGGGACTAGAAACTCCTAGACAGAACTGCTTCTGCTTCTGGCCAAGTGGGTTACAGGTTGGGATGCTAACTTGAAGGTCAGAAGTTTCAAATCACCCACTACTCTGGTGAAAGATGAAGCTTTCTACTCCCCAAGAGAGTTATCATCTTGGAAAACTGCAAGGGCAGGTCTACCCTGCACTCTAGCATGATTAGGAGCCAGAAATACCATGGCAGTGAGATTGGATTTTTTGGAGTTGAACTTCTATGATGTGACAGGAGCTGCCCCAAGCTCTCTTGAAGGGGAAGCTCAGTCAGAACCACTGAGCTGCGTGATTCACTGTCCACTCATGAGTCATCTTTGAAACAGGGGAAAGCCTACTCATTGTCCTCTACCAGCTGTACTCTGAAGCCTTGGACAGTTCAAAGGGACACCCCACATAAAACCTCTACCTAATTGGGGGCAGAGGGTATTAATCTACTGGATCCATCACTGTGCTCTCACAGCTAATTCCCTTTCCTTTTAACCCCACAGCCGAATTATTTTCGGCTTCGGACTTGTTGATACTCTCCATTTTCAGTAATGGAAGGCAGGCTGAAATCAATGGGCATTTTTTTTTCTCCAGGCTAATATGAATTGTGATGCCATGATAGGGGGCACATGTGTCCCCCACTAGACTCTGGTTTGTTCCCTCAGATTCCCACAGGTGAGAGAAGTGTTCACTTCTGTGACTCCTGGTTTCCTGCTAGAGTGGGCTGTGTTTTGAAGAACGGTGCTTATGTAACATGGGGCTTTTATCCCCACTCACACTCCTTCCTCCCATGATACTGCCTTTGCTTACTGTGCATGGTATACATGCATGCGCGTTGTTTACAAACAATAGGGTACTAATCTGCGGGAGCAGGGGCAAGTGATGCACTTTGCTAGCAGAGAGGCAATTTTCTGTTTAGTCATAGGCAGCGCCAAGAAGTTAATTTGGGTGATGAGAAGAGGTGTTTTACCGAGAATGGTGGGTCCTTGCAATTTTAGATCGACTCATGCATTGTGATAACAGCGGTGACTGATTGCCACATTTAAAGTGACCCAGGGAAAATGAACCTTAAAAGGAGTGACTTTCATTATTCAGCTTCGACTTCTCATAATCCGCTCCTTCAGAGTTTTAAAATGCCAACCAGGAATCCATTCAGCACTGTGCTAAAGCAATCAGCATTGCGTGGATTCTGACTCCTGGTGGCCTTGTGTGGGCCGGACTCAAACTCTGCTCCCAGGCTTTCCCATGCTAATTTGCCAGAAGGAGATGGCCAGGCCTCAGGCCTCTGGGGGAACTTGAAGCCTCTGCTCTCCTTGTGATGGGAGCTTAATTCTGGGGAGGTGTGGGCACTTCCCATAGCCACCGGTGAGCAGCCTCCCTTTCAGTGAGGCTCTGGGACTCAACAAACTCGGGTGTGGGAGCTTCTAGAAGAAAGGGCAGCTCTGCCGGTGACTCGGGCTGAAAACAGAGCTGACAGAGATCATCTGAACACTGGCCCAAAGGCTGAGGAGGCTGGAAAGTCCAGGCTGACTAACAAGCAGGGCAGTCAACCGTCACACAAACAGCACAAGGAGCACCATTTCATCAGGACGCTGAGGGGGCTTGTTGGGACTTGGATTTCAGCTTTCTGAGATCTGAAGGTCATGGGAAAAGCAGACGGACGTACTTTTCTCAGCATGTGACCCATTGAAGGGGATCAAACAGACCCCAAACATAGTTTACAAAGACTCGTTGGACAAAGATCAGACAGAAAAATCATCCAGATGAGGGAGCCCTTTGGCTTAAGGCCAAAATGATGCCCAGGGATTTACAGACGACCTTCCATTTGCGTAGGACAAGGAAAAATATCACAAGGCTTGTTGTTGTTGTTGTGCTGGGTACCCTCAAGTTGATTCCTACTTATCCTGACCCCACGTGATGAAACACTGTCTCAGCCATGCCACCCTCACAGTTGTTCATGTCATTGTTGCAGCCACTGGGTCAATCTATCTAATGGAAGGCCTTCCTCTTTATCACTGCCCCTCTGCCAAGCATGATGTCCTTCTCCAGGGACTGATCCACCCTGATAACATGTCCAAAGTGTGTGAGATAACATCTCGCCATCCTTGCCTGTACGAGCATTCTGCCGGCACGTCCTCCAAGAAGGATCGGTTTTCTTTCCCTGCACTGCAACTCAAATGCATTGATCCTTCTTTGGTCTTCCTTATGCCATGTCCATCTTTCCTGTGCTGATGAGGTGATTGAAAATTCCAGTCCACCTTAGTCCTTGCCTTTCAGCACTTTAAAGAGTTCTCCTGTCACCGATTTACCCAATGCTGTGTGTCCTCTGAGCTCCTGACTGCTGCTTCATGAACATTGGCTGTAGATCCAGGCAAGCTGGAACAATCCTTGGCCACTTCAATATGTTCTCTGCTTCTCAGGGTGTGGGTTTTCTTGGGGTCCAGTCTGAAGGCTGCAATCCTTGACCTTCATCAGCAACCGCTTGAAGCATCTCCTCACAAAGCATGATTGTGGTCAGCAATTCACCACGGCAGAAGAGACGATGGGATTCTGATTGGGGCTCACATATTATGCTTGATTGGTCCGACCAAGGCAGTCAGAGTATACCTAGGCCAACTCAACCCTGGTGCCTCAATTTCCATTGAGGACACACTCTGGCAAAGTCTTAAGGGAGAGAGTGTCCCCCCCTGAACTGGCTAAGGGAGTGGCAGTGATCCACTTTTGAGCACCGAAAAAGCCTGAAGGTAAAACTCTTCCCATTGTGGTTTAATGGGCAGAAGTAATTCTATAGAGGCAGCATCTCTAAGGACACTCAAAAATGGATTCGGGATTTTGACTGTATCCACAGCCTTCGGAAAATTTAGTGCTCAAAATATTAACCTCTAATGCAGACCCAATACAGGAGGCTAGTGCATAAATGAATTTGAAAAACATGATTAGTTTCAGAAATGAAAAGCTGTTTGTAGGCTGTTAGGCATTACTGCATCGGATGCTACAGGTAGTCAAGGAGACGCTTGGATTGGCCTGCTTGAGGACGAACATCAAGGTCAGATGGATGTACAACTGGGGGCCAGGCTAAGCACATGCTTGAGGGAGCAGCTGTGCTTAGAGAGCAAAACTGCCTAGCAGCTGGCCGCACTGATGGAGTCTCCAGGCAGTGGCTGCTCACGGCTGTCAAGTCCATAGGATGGGAGCAGGGTAGAATGGCCCACGGGGTTTCCAAGGCTGTGACCTTTCAAGGCAGGCCAGCAGGCCTTATTTGAAAGACCCTTCTAGGTGGGTTGGTACCCCCAAACTTGGGTTTCAAGGGCTAGTGCTTCATCCGGGACTCCGGTCGTTACCCTAACTCAGCACTACATTTCCTGGTGGGAGATCAGCAGCTGCCTCCCCCAAACCCCTCCTGCCCCAGGTGAGATGCACAGGTAGATCAGAAGCAGGCATGGCTCAAAGTGTGGGTCGTGGGCCCGCAGCATGGGCATCCTCTGGAGCCTTGTTGGAAAAGTACCACTTCTGCTAGAAGGCTGAGCTTCCCCGCCACTAAGTGGCCCAGCACCGCCCCATCTTGGGGTCCTTTCATTCTTTCCAAAGGGCCACAAGGGGCAGTGATAGAGGTAGGCAAGGTCACCATGCCCCCCACTGACGTTAATTGCCAGCTTCAAACAATTACCCCTTGTCCTTGAGGCAAAGCCTCACAAAGTTATAACAGTGCAGCCAAGCAAGTGCTATGCTGCATGGGCAGCAAAGAGAAAAGACAGCAGGGAGACTGGCAGGCCATCGGAGCCAGGCCTGACCAAGTCCCCCAAGTCAGACGGGGCTGGCACAGAGTGAGGAGTGGTTTGGCTCTTTCTGTGCTGGTGGTGTTTGGTGCCATGGTGTCGGTTTCACCTCCTAGCGACCCACGTACAGCAGACGGAAATACCGCCCGGTCCTGCACCGTCCTCACCATTGTTCTCAGGCTTGACCCAGTGGAACACCACTGTGACCATCCGTCTTTGTGCTGTCCTGGTGCTGTCCCTACAGGATGGGTTTCAAGGGCTAGTGCTTCACCCGGGACTGGTCTCTCCCGACAGCATGAGACAAAGTCTTGTCATCAGGCTAATTGAAAAAGTAACTTCGGCAAGGTCCTTGTCAAATGCTTTCTGATAAAGACAGCCGGGGAGAGCCTTTTGTTCATCCATCAGGCCAGAATTGGGGAGGACACAGGGATCGTCCTCTTCTATTCGGATATCTTGGTCTTGAAGGGCCCCCCCTTACACATCCCCCCTCAGTCTTTGTGCATGCTCCGCTTCATCCACCTGGCTGTCTCATAAGCAATCTGCCTCCTCCCCACCTTTCCTTATTAGCAGGAAACCTGGATTCTATCAAGAGGAATGTGGCCTCAGGACTGGAGGAGGGCGCGTGAACAACCTGCAGTGTGCAGACGCAACCCCGCTTGCCGAAAATGAGGAGGACTTGAAGTGTGTACTGATAAAGATCAAGGATGGCAGCCTTCAGTGTGGATGACAACTCACTGTAAAGAAAACCCGGATCTTTACACGGGACCAAGAGGTAACACCATGATAAACAGAGAAAAGATGAAAATTGTCAAGGATTTCATCTTGCTTGAGTCCACGGCCAATGCTCATGGAAGCCACAGTCAAGAGCTACAAGGACGCTGCACTGGCTAAATCTGAACAAGAACTCTTCAAAGGGTTGAAAAGCAAGTCTTCAGACATGTCAGGAGGAGAGACTAGTCCCGGGAAAATGATATCATGCTTGGTAACCCTGAGCAGATTGCTTAACTTTTCTGTTTCTCAGTTTCCTCCTCTGTAAAGTGTGAAGTAGCAGTGGCTCTATCATGTGGGGTTGCCCTGAGGATGGTGGTAAGGTACAAGAGACCCCGATATCAAATATAATTTAAGGAGAGAATTTATTAGGTTTTAAAGGCGACAAAGAGCTGGGCAGTGAGGGGGGGCATTAGCCCAAGGTCATGGTGGTGGCCAAGGAGTCACAGCAGGAAAATGAATTGACACGGAACAAAGGCAACTGTTTCAAATTCATCATTGGTGACAGCGACAGGTGGTTTACAGAAGGGCGAGCAGGACCATGCTTGGGACGCATAGATTGCCTTAGCTAGAAATGCTTACACAATTTGGTCCAGGGCCTTCCCGACCAAGGCAGTCAGGGCCAAAATGATGGGGCATGATTCATGACAATGCCGCCCTCTATATTGTCCCTAGTACTGTGGCCTCCATCAGGGACTCACCAGGCGAGCCCCTATGGGCGACTGACACTCTCTCAGAAAGTTAGAGAAGGGGGGAGGTAATCTATCCTCCACGCACTCGGCCTGAGGGAGAGACTACCTACTTCCTTGGTTAATGATTAGAAGGAATTTCAGGGACACTTCATCTTTGTGGGGACTCTGGAAATGGACTTGGGGCTATCATTCTCATGCACAGCCTTCTGCAAACTGGGGTGCTCAGAATGTAAGCCTGACTACAAGACTGTTCTTGTTAGGGACTACAGAGTTGATGCCAACCCATAGCAACCCTAGACACAACAGAAGGAAGCGCAGCACAGTCCTGCGCCGTCCTCACAAATGCTTCCTATGCCTGAGTCCATTGGGACAGCCACTGTGTCCGTCCATCTTGATGAAGGCCTTCCTTTTTGGTGTTGTCGTTGCCCTTCTACTTTACCAAACATGTCCTTCTCCAAGGACTGGTCTCTCTTGACAACATGTCCAAAGTATGTAAGATGACGTTTTGCCACTCTTGCCTCTAAGGAGCACTCTGGCCTTACTTCTTCCAATAAAGAATGGTTTGCATCTTTAGCACTCGATGGTACTTTCCCTGTTCTCCATCACATTTCAAAGGTCTTCTTTGGTCTTCCTTATTCAATGTCCAACTTTCGCATGCTTATGATGCAATGGAGAGTACCACGGCTTGGGTCAGGCTCACCTGAGACCTCAAAGTAACCCTAGCTCTTTAAAACCCTAAAGAGGTCTTGTGCAACCAGATTTACCTAATGTAATATGTCTTTTGATATCTTGATCACTGCTTCCAGGAGCATTGATTGTGGATCCCAGTAAGATGAACTCCATGACAACTTCAACCTTTTCTCTGTTTATCATGATGCCTCCTCTTGGTCCAGTTGTGAGGATTTTGGTCTTCCTTACATTGCACTGCTAACCGCTAGGCTGGCAGTTCAAAATCACCAAACACCCCAAGGAAGAAGTAGAAAGATGGAGCTTTCTACTCTTGTAAATATTTACAGTCTCAGAAACCCCCAGGGGCCAGTCTTCCCTGTCCTATCGGGTTGCTGTGAGTCGGAATCGCTTCACTGGCAGCGAGTGTGGTTGTTAGCTGCTCCTGGGTCAATTCCAGCTCGTGGCGAGCTGCTGTGTGGACCACCAGGAAAAGGACCGGTTCACACTGACCACGCTGCTGATGTTCCTTTTTCCGTTCAAATTGATTTGGAAAATGGCTCCTGGGAGATGGTAACTGGAAGCTTCTTTCTACTCTTCACTTTAATACTTTTAATCCTTGTCTGGGAGGAGAAAGCCTCGTAGAATCTTGACAGCCCTGCAAGTCGCTTGGGAGTCCGTGAGGACGGAGACCACTGCTGAGGTTCTCCCACTGTCAAGACATCGCCTTGCTGGGCTTTGCAGGTTCAGCAGCTGCAGCGGACCAACGAGTCAGACAGAGAGATCAGTAAGCCACCTGCCCAAGGATGTCCCAGGTCCCTTTCTGTGGGTCTTGGGCTTATTGACAGAGATGCAAAGACCTGGTGGCTCAAAGGGTCAGACGCTCAGCTGCTCACTGAAAGACAGGCAGTTACAACCACTATGGAAAGATCTGACAGTTTGCCCTGCGGAGAGGGTCACGTAGGATCTCCATGACTCGGGATCCACTCGATGGCACTAAGGACAACAGCCAAACCAAACTGAGAAAGTAACTGTGACCAGGCGTGGCCTGCAACACCTAAAATGAGGACTCGCTGACCCACGCAAGACAGGGCGATGTCAGAGAAAAGCACTGGACCAGGAGAGTGGGGACGGCAGGACTCTGAGGCCTCTCACATGCCTTCTCCAGGGAGAGGAGCCTGGGTGGTACCGTGGTGAGAGCTCTCTTGGCTGATAACTGCAAGCTGCATCAGTGGGGCTTACACATAAGGGTACTTGTGAGGATGGCAATTGTTTCGTTCTGCTGTCCATAAGGTTGCTAGCACTTGGAAGTGACTCAATGACACCTAGCAACAACATGCAAAGCCCAACGGAGCACTGGTGGCGTAGTGGGCTACTCCCTGGGCTGCTAACGTAGAGGTCTGAAGTTCAAAACTACCAACCACTCCAGGGGAGAAAGATGAGGCTTTCAACTTCTGTAAAGAGTCACAGCATCAGAAACCCACAGAGGCAGTTCAACTCTGCCCTACAGCGTCCTGTGAGTCGGGCCACATGAGTCTTGTTTTTGTGGTTATACAAACCATTGTCTTCTCATGAAGTTAGAGGCCGCGGAGTTGATTTTGACCCTTAGTGGGACTGCAGGACAATGAAGAATGGCCCCATGCAGTTTCCTAGACTGTAACCTTTTCAAGAAGAAGCTCTGGTGGGATCATAGTCTATGCACAGAGCTGCTAACCACAAGGGCAGGAGTTCGAACCCACCATCCTCTCCTTGGGACAAAGATGAGTCTCAGTGCTGTCATAAAGATTTACAGCTTCCAACACCCTGAAAGGAGTGACTGTGGGTCAGCATGGATGTGGTGGCAGTGAATGGTTTGTTATTGTGGTTGTTTGTGGCCCTCTTTCAGGGAGCAGGGAGCCAGGTCTTTTCTTTGGTGGTGTGGTAGTCACATACTGTCCTGTCAACTTTCAAAGGGGTGGAGTCTAGTCTGTCAATCAGGTCATAGCTAATGAGGCCTCCCTGTGGGCATGACCTCCTCCTGAGGATTCTGGGAACTCCTGTCTTCCTCCATGGAGGCAGGCGACACACTCTCTCTGCTTTGTCTTCCTGTTGACAAACCACATGGAGCTACACTGATGGAGCCAGAGCCCTGGAGCTGGAAGAACGATGTGGAGACCCACGCCAGTGCTGAGATGCTTCCACCACCACTGGATCCACCAGACTTTCCACCCACCGGCCTGTGATCTCCCTGCATTCGGCACTAGCATGCGTTGCATGAGTGTGAAGAGGAATTTATAGACTGGTATCAGACATGTGGGCTAATATAAGACTTACGGACACTTGATCTGGAATGGGCTGGGATGTTTTCTTAATATACAACTACCTAACTACCTTTTAGATATAAAGTGCTCTCTTATACACATTCGAGTGTCTGTGAGTTTGGTTCTCTAGTCAACCCAGACTAACACAGGTGAAGAGCAGAGTTCAAACCACTGCACCACTTGGGCTCGTTGGCCTTATTGTAAACCTGCCTAGTGTTTTCCTTAAGGAGCCCTGGTGGCGTAGTGATGATGAGTTGGTCAGTAGTTCAAAGCCACCAGCCGCTCTGCAGGAGAAGGACAGGACTTTCTACTCCCATAAAGGGAGACAGTCTGGGAAACTCATAGGGGGCAGTTCTACCCTGTCCTGTATGGTCACTACAAGTTTGAATCAACTCGATGGCGGTGAGTTTGTTTTTCGGGTTTCGAATGCTTTTCCTTATACACAAGGCTTCAGATGGTGCATGCCGCAGGGTGTTGTACACACTGAACAGTGGATCACTATTTCCAGTCCATATTGTGCTTATGGGGCATCTCTCATCCCTGCCCTGCATGTCCAAGGACACGACGTCCTTGCTGTGCTGGGAGACAGAGGGTTAAAGCACCCAGCAGTGGCAGGGACTCTGTCCTAGCGACTGGATGCTTCTTCCCTCTGTCCTCCTCCCCATCCCGCTGGCCTGTGGTGTGGGCCCTGAGTACGGAAACTTGTCTCATGTCTGTTCTGCTCATAAATGTGGAAACAGTCTTCAATCTTCATGGCCACAAGTCCAGTTGGCCTAGGGTGAAGGCAAGCATGCCATCAGCCCATAAAAACGCTGACCGCTCTCAAGCCTTCCACTGGCCTTGCCCGTAACTATTGCTGATGACAGTTATGAGGGGAACCCAGAAAGGTCACCCAGAGTGCTGTCTACGCCGTGTCTGTAGCACTGGGCCCCCCTGCTCCCTCTCCGCCCTGCTTCTCCCTTGCATGGCCACTGAAGCTAGTCTAGACATCCCCATGTTAAATGTTTGCCCAAACATTTCCTTTGCTTCACTTTTCTTTCCTTTTCCACCTGCATCCAGTTTGGATGAAAATGGCTGTATTGGCTGAACCGCCCTGATGCCAAGACCCTGGCTACAGGCCATAGGCCTGCTCCTCACCCAGATAGAGGGAGATGGGGCAAGGGCAGGGAGTGGTCCTGGCTAAGGTACCGTCAGCCTTGGCAATGGGTGCTGCTCTCAGTGAGGGTACCACTGTTCTAGTTGTCAAGTTTGCAGATCATTCGCTTGAGCCCCTCTGGATGCCAAAGAGGAGCCCCGGTGATGGCCGGGTTACCTCCTAGGCTGCTAACCGTGAGGTCAGTGGTTTAAAACCACCAGCTGCTCTGTGGGAGAAAGATGAGGCTTTCTTCTCTCGGCAAGAGTTAGTCTCGGAACCCACAGGGACAGTTCTACCCTGCTCTGTGGGGTCCCCAGGAGATAGAATTGACTCAATGGCCATGACTTTGGTTTGGGTTTTGAGGTATCAAGACACCGAAAGTCCCTTGCAGACCCCAGGGACATGGAGGTGTCTGTCATAGCCTCAGAACCCCTGAGGGCCAGGGTCAACTGTGGAAGAAGAATTTCTTTCCACTTGCTTCCCAACAGCCACGCATGAGGAGAAGGGGGAGGGGTCACTTTTCTTTGGAACTCAAGAAACAAACACTACGCCCCCTTACAGCGCATCACATGTCTTTGAAGACTTCTATCTTGTCTCGGGAGATCATGGCAAGGTGTCCCTGGACTCCACAGAAAGAGAACGCTTCTTCATATATGAAATTAGCAGATGTCTCTGGCTCTTGAGTCAACAGAACGCCATGTGGACACGGTCCCTTTAATCCCCAAGACAACTCAAACCTTAAGATGTACCAATTTATTGTCAAAGGCAGTTCCTCTTGAGTTTGGAAGAGTTACTAAATTGTGTATGAGAGTTAGGTTTGTGTCACCGTGGGTGGATCAGTGATGCTTCTATGATATAATCTAACATCGTGTCCCCAACTCCATGATGGGGCTCTTCTGTGAAGTAGCTAAGCACTTCATAACAGCCACCAGGGCTCCTCTGGTGAAGCCCTGTCGGTGCAGTGGGTTCAGCCTTGGGCTGCTAACCTCAAAGTCGACAGTTCCAAACCACCAACCTTTCTGTGAGAGAAAGAGGAGACCTTCTACTGCTGTAAAGATTTACAGTCTCAGAAAGCCATTGGGTCGCTATGAGTCAGAATCAACTTGGTGAGAGTTTGGTTTTGAGAAGGGATTAGCTGTCTGAAACAGGGTTTACAGAGGATGTACCAATCACATCCTTTAGCCATAACTGTGGGTCTCCCTTCTCCATACACCTTTCCCTGGAGTACCAGGGGATAGTGTTATCCACATAGGTCCTGCATTCTGTCAGGCTTTCCGCAAGCTTTTCGGTGAATGTAACAACAGTCTATGAAACGTGAATAGATGCATTGCCTACCCAAATACGTGTGAAGAGCTTTGGAGGGTCATCTCTAACCTCCTTTGGCTTCCCTGTTGTCACAAGACAGCGGTCAGACAAGCCTCCGCGGTCCATCCTTCTTTACCTATGCTGACACCAACCATTCCTCCCAGGAAGTCTGGAAAGAATGTGGTCACAGCCTTGATAAAAATCGAGGGAGGTTTCATTCAGGTTGTGGGTGGCCTGCTCTTCATATAAAATGACAGTGTGTGGAAGCTAATGGACTTCTCGGGCGTGGTTTGGATCCTGCAGCTGATTCTTTGACCTCTTATTGGAGTGCCTGCCAATTCCTGGAGCCATCAGCAAACTGCTGACTGTGAGTTCCTTCAGCCAATCTCTGATTCATTCCACTTGGCACCCACCAGGCTGTGGTCTTCCTAGTTTGCCTTCCTACTTCCTGTTTGTCAACCCCTGCAGCTGGAGTAGTCGGAAAAAGCCTTCCACTTATATCTGACCCATGGATTTGGACCAGACTGGGCTTACCCAGACTGCTCCTGTGTGAGCCATCCCTTAATATGAATCTCTTTCTATGCGCTTAAGCATACAAGTGTCATGGGTTTTGTTTCTCCAGAGAACCTCGCTGAACACACTGTGCTAAGCCAAAGCTTCCTCATCTGCAAAATAAAGAGTATTAATTCAGCTACTCATACACAGTAGCTGGGCTTTCTAGGCACCACAATGGTTCAATCTGCAATCAACCAGGAGGATGGCACGGGACCAGGCACCATTTGTTCCACTGTGTCTGGGGTCACCCTAAATTGGAAGTCCAATCAACTAGAGCTAATGACAGCAATATGATAGCTATTGGGATTAATTGGGATAAAATGGGAATAAAACCGGTATGATGGGGTGTCCAATGACTCGTAGTTCTGTGTGTAGTGTGTATGTGGGTGTTGTGTTCAAAGCTCATGCCGCTTGTCAAGGAGGAACTCTCCTCCCCCACATTTTGACTCAGTGGTAATCTAGGCCAGGCATAGATGTCTCCACGGGCAGAGAAGTCATCCTCCTTGACTTTCAAGCAGATGTCGCCTGTCATGTATAGGCAGTTCTGTGATACAGTTTATCCCTCTCTTGGAGAACTTCTTTTCCTTGGTCTTGTGATTGTTATGGCTAGGTGCCTTTGGGTCGGTTCGGACGCATAGCCACGCTATGTGCAACAGAACGAAACACCGCCCAGGCCTGCACCATCCTCACAATTGTGCCTCTATGCCCATTGTTATCGCCACTGTGTCCATACCTGTAGACAAGGGTCTTCCTCCTTTCCCCTGCCCCTCTGATTTACCAATCATGATATCCTTTTCCAAGGACTGGTCTCGCGTGATAATATTTCCCAGGTGCATTTCAGTTCTTGTCCTAGCTGTACTTTTCTGGTGGGATGGACAAATGTGGCAATTTTAAGCTGCCACCAGTGTGCCCCAAACCTTGTTCCTTAAAGCACATAGTGCAAATTATGAAAAACTAGCCGCTTGGAAAAGAAAATCTAAACATGATAATTCTAAACTTACATTTCTCCAAAGACTTAAATTATAGGACATTGGAGAAGGTGATCTTAAGCCACTGTAAGACCTACTGTAGCAACATCCAGTTGGGATTTCCAACTCTGGTGGGCAAATTAAGGAGCTCTGATGGCCTTGTGGGTTTCAAGTCAAGCTACGATTTGAACCAAGAAGCCATTCCATGGGGGAAAGATGTGGTTATCTGCTGTCATGAAGTTTTACGATCTCATGAACCCAAAGGAGACGTTCTACTCTGTCCCACGGGTCACTATGAGACAGAATTGACACGGTGGCCATGTATTTGGGAAGGCAGTACATAGGCGGGAAAGTGTCATAGATTGCTATGGCATTCACTGAAAAGCTTGCTGAGGATCTGAAATATCACATGGCACATGTAGATCCTTCTGTTCCCGGGTATTCTGCAAAGGGAATTAAGAGGAAGGGGGTTCAAAGAGGGGAGACCCATGGTTATGGCTACAGGAGGACAATAGCAAATCCCTTGCCAAGGAAGCTAAACAAAAATTGACACAATATCTAGTTTAGCACTCTGAAAATTGGCCAACGCATACAACAATCTGAGAAGAATTTATACTTAAATTTTGGATAGCTACATAATGTGAATCCAACACTCATCTGTCATGTTGGCTTGCATGTTGCTGTGATGGTCAGAAGGAAGCTATGTCACTGGTATTTCGGATGCCAGCAGGGTCACCCTGACTTCACAAGGGGCAGCAGGACTTCCAGACCAAGAACAGACGACAAAGAAGGAGTAGGCTGTCCACTTCTGGGGGATTGGCGACTGCAAGCCTTATGAACACCCAGGGAACAATGTGAGGTACAAATGGCTGAAGATGAGCAAGTTGATTGCATTCAGACTACAACAAGGGAAGAGCTGCCATCTTAAGGAAACATTAGCAATAATTACATGGATATGGAGTAAGGCTTTCAGGACCTTAATTTTCGGATGGGGCATGTCTCAAAATGAGAAGAAACTGCAGAAAATATCCATTAATGTTCACAATGTAGAGTGTACGAAGAATGAATTTAGGAAAATTGCATGTCATCAAAATGAAATGGGGTTTATAAACTGAAATGCACCAATATTAGCCATTTTGAGTCAGGCAATAATGTGGTTCATTATGGCTGGAATGGCAAATTCAAGGGAAATGGCATGGTATGCACTGCCAAAAAGAACATTTCAAGTTCTATCTTGAAGTACAATGTTGTCTGTGATAGGATTGTATCTACATGCCCACAAAGAAGTCCAGTTAAAGCAATTATTATTCAAATTACTACTCGTCACTAAAGCAACTGATGATGAAATTGAAGAATTCTACCTGATGCTCAGTCCCAAAAATGGTTAAACATGCAATCAAGATATATTGATAATTACTGGTGATTGGACTATGAAGTTAGAAGCAAAAAGAATGATTCATAGTTGGAAAATAGAGCCTCAGTGATAGAAATAAAGCTGAAGATCACATGATGGAATTTCACAAGACCAATGACTTCTTTATTACAAAAACCTGTTTTCAATAACATAAACAGCAACCATACACATGGACCTCATCAAATGGAATACACATAAATCAAACTCACTACATCTGTGGGAAGACACAATGGAGAAGTTCAATATCATCAGCCAAAACTAGGACAAGAACTGCCTGTGGAATAGACCTTCCAATTGCTCACATGTAAGTTCAGGTTGACGTTGAAGAAATTGAAAACAAGCCTGTAAGGCCCAACATATGACCTTGAGTATATCCCACCTGAATTCAGAGGATATCGCCAGAACATGTATGAAGCACTGAGCACTAATGACAAAAGACCTGACATGTTGTGTGATGACATCATAGACACCTTATGTGAAGAAAGCAACTGTTCGTTAAAAAAGGCACAGAGAGATGGCAAAAATAAGTTTGTTGAATATAGATGAATAAAAACGATTTACAGTGAAAAATCAAACAGTCAAAAATAGATTGAAGAAACCCGAGTCTGAGACACCTGTGGGACATTAAGTGTACTAGCATGCAGGTGCTGAGAGACATGAAAGAGGCGGAAAAAAATTTTTTTTTGATAGATACCCTAAACAAACCATAGTCACACTGTTGGGAAAATGCCAACAGTAAAATCTTGAAAGCAGCCAAGTACATGGTGATTCATCACCTGCAGGTGAATATCAAGATGGCCGATTTCTCATTTAAAATAATACAAGCGCTGACAGTGAAAATTCACAGGCAAAAAAAAAAACAACACATAAATAAATGTCAACCACGAATTCTACATCCAGAGATACCGCCCTTATAAATTAAGATGAAATGAAGAGATTGCCAGAAAAAGACAAAAAGAATTGATTGGTAGCAGATCAATTTCTTCAGGCTGAAAGAAAATGACACTAGACACAAGAGGGAACAAAGTACATAGCAAAGACAGGAGTCCATATGAAAATACATGTTAATATATTTTCCTCACTTCTCTGAATTTCATTAAGAGAGATGAGATTGTATAAGGAAATTGTACTGTTGGGTCTATGATATGCATTTTGTCGTTGGATACTGCTGGGTATCAAAACAACCCTGTGTGACAGAACAGAGTTGCCTACTAGTGTTTTCTTGGCTGTGAGCTTCACAGAAGCACATAACCAAGACTCTCTTGAGCAGAGCTGCCCGCCTGGTTCAAACTGCCAGCCTTTTGGTTACCAGTTGAGTCAAAAGGAGACATAATTTATTTGAAAGTAAGACACAAATGAAAAAGAGAGAGAACGGAGCTATGTTGGAGCAAACTTTTTCTGTTCCACCTTGGTGGTGTGAAATTTCTTAATATGGCTCTTCTGCCCAAGTCTCTGTTACTCCCACCAAATTACTGGGGGACTACACAATTAGGGTGTGTGCAGCCCTAATAGAGGGGGTTGGTCGTATTTCATTACCTGGCTCAAAGGATGAACCATCTTTGAAGCAGTAGCCTAGAGTGCAAGCCTGAGGACCTTGGACGGGCAGGTCTAAGGTCTCTACCTGAGGTGGTGGAGGCTGCTTAGACCAGGCATATCAGAGACTGTGGCACAGAGACTTAGAGAATCAGCACCAAGTTTTGGGTAACTTCTCCTAAGCTGCCCCAAGACTGTGGAACAATGGGCCAGATGGACACGGGGGTTGGCTTCCTGGCCCATGAAGGCCAATGCCAAGGCCAAGGGACCATGTGGCTGAGAGACTGGGGGTCAGAGAGAGCTTAAGTTGATGACTGAGGAGACCAATGACTATCCTTACTGTTTGCTGATCCTGATTTGTGGTAACCTATTGACTTCCCTAATAAACTTCCTTAACCATGGGTATTGTCTGTGAATTCTGTACGGCCATTACAAGGAATTCTCAAACTCAACTTACAGGTAAAGTGGCAAGGGAGGCAAGGTTGGTGTCAGAATAAGTAAAGAAGGATGGAGCATTGAGGCTTCTCTGACCCTTGTTCAGAGAACAATAGGCAATAGGGAAGCCAGAGGTCAGATATGGCTCTCCATTGCTATTTTGCACCATCAAATTTAAGTTAGTATGAATCTAAAAAGTTTGTGACACAGTAAGAAGCATAATGTAAGAGCAACTACCAAGAAAATAATTCAAAGTATAGCAGGGTGGATAATGAAAAGAGGAATTAAAATGGTAAGCTAGAAATGACTTATTTAACAACAATAACAACAAAACCAAAAGGAGAAAGAGGAACAGAAAGACAGGGTACAGAAACCAAACACTAAGACAATGTTAACTGTAAATCTAATCAGATCAAAATTCTCATAAAGGTAAAAATGATCAGCAAGGCTAATGGTTCTTACAATAATACTGTTTTATACATGCCCAAACTTACACTAAGCATGTTAGATATTTTTCCTTTAACCTTCATAATATCCCTACGCCATGGGAACTTGTGATTGTTCGGTTTTCTGTGCCAACCTAGCTCCCATAGGGACATGTGGGCAGAGTTTAATCCATCAAACAGGTCACTGCTTGATTGGAGGGCAAATAAGATAAATGACTCTCAGAGGGCAGCCTCTTGCCCTCCCTTCCTAGTGATCAGATTAGTGTGCTGCTGCTGGAGTTAGCTGTTCTGCCTCAACCATGTACTGCACTTCCTGTGGCCAAGCCAACCTGTTGATCATGGTGAATCGCGTCACCATACCATAGGGCACCATCATGATCTGCTTCACTAAGCTGACGCTGTGCTACTGGCCTCTGCTACTCCTCAACATCTCATCTTCCTGCTATTACCACGCCGTTTCTGCTATTACCTTGCCGTGCCTGCTGCCTGTGGGCCAACTCACAAGCCACTTCTCTGTCTGCTTCCTTGACCTTGGACCAGAAGCGCACGGGAGTTGGAAAGACCTTCAGTATATTAACTATCCCATGAAAGTGAACTGGACTGACCCTCAGTGCTGCTGTATGGATTAATTAGTTGTATTTTTTCTCACTATATGAACTTATATATATGTATATGTATATATATATATACAATCATAAATGTCCAAGTTTTGTTTCTCTAGAGAACCCTGCCTAACACAGAACTGTTCATTCTACTTTTCAAATGAGTTAACCAAGGAGAAGAGGGACTAAAGATGCTTCCCATAGACAAGAGAACACATTAGCTTCTTGGGATTCAAGTGACCTGTTGCAAAGAACCTAATTAAATGCATCCTAATAAAGACACCCATGAATTCACTCTTGTTGATTGTAGGCTCCAGGACAAACCTTCAAGGAAGGTGGCAAAGTTATTACCTATGCAGGTGAAGACATTGAAGCACAGGGGAATCAGCTAGTTCAAGGCCATTCAATAGATGGTACTGAGAGGTTGCCAACTGAGGTCTGTACCAGCAGTCTGTGTCGTAGCTGTCGCTTGCCAATAAGGCACACTGCTAGCCCTCCTTCTCCCCGACACCATGTCCTCAGTTAACCTCTCAGAGACAATGGGCTAAAGAGGACATGGAGATAGCAATTAAATGGAAGAAAGTGAGAGGTGTTCATGTTTTGCCTGCTTATCTTGGGGATGGGGGAGGTGTTTTTATGCGGACTATACAAGGTTCAGGTCATTCACTCACTCATTGATTCATACGTTTTTCTCTCCAAGGAACAGAAGCTGGAAAAGTAATTCCCATTTAATGAGCATCTCATGCCATCCCTACAATCACTTCATGGGTTAGATGTCATAATCATCATTTTAGTTCCTATGGAAGTAGAGGTTCTAGAAGCAGTCAATGATCACACATTGAGTACATGGTGGGGTCAAGAACCAAGGCCAGGTTTACCTACCTCCAATGGTCCCTGGGGTTAGGATGAGAGGTGGGATGGGTATGTGTGTGTGGTGGGGGGGGGGGGCAAAAGGGGCTGGCATTGAGGCTAGTCAACAGGAGGGTTCTAGAGATAGACTTCAACATCTTGATCCAAGGTGGTACTGGTAGCCATGATTGAGGTGTGGGACCCATAGAAACCAAACCTGGTATCTTCAGTTGAATTATTTATTTGAACATCAAATAGGTTGAGAAAATTGCTTACAGGTGCTTGAGCATCCCACTGGATTCTTTTTCTTTTATTTATTTTTTTAATAAGGTGCAAAAGAGGTTTACAAGTGTGTTTCATTTCAACAACGCAAAGCTGTAACAAAAACAGAATCACATCAGTAAGAGTATGCATCAGCAAAAGGACTTCCGAATCCATCAAACATGAGTTGGCATGTGAGCCTTTCCCCATAAAACAAGAGCCCCACACTGAAGAATGTGCAGCGCACAAACAAAGCATTGTTTATCATCTGTGAGAGAACATCAACTGGCATAATGTTATTTATGAATTCAAATCTTACAACCAATGACCTCTCTGGATGCAGAGGGGTCTGTGTGTCGGGCAC
The DNA here is from genome assembly GCF_050624435.1 of Tenrec ecaudatus. Classification (NCBI taxonomy): domain Eukaryota; kingdom Metazoa; phylum Chordata; class Mammalia; order Afrosoricida; family Tenrecidae; genus Tenrec; species Tenrec ecaudatus. The sequence continues at coordinate 15,870,030 of NC_134536.1, forward strand.
CTGCTCCTGGGGTTGTATGTTGTCTACAGGGTGTACAGCTCTGTACAAACACATTGAAGATGGGTGTGGAACACAGCGACATTTCAACATTTTTTAAAGTTCAGGCACATTTGGATGCAGAAAGAGAGAGAGAGAGAAAACAACAGAAAAAATGTCTTGGATCTCTCAAAGACAGTGCAAAATTGAAATGCTGCCATAGAGGCAGCAATGACTTAGAAAACCATCCTAAATGACTTCAAAAAAGGCCACATTTTAAAATGACTTCAAAAAAGGCCACATTTTAATTCAAGTGGAAAAGGACATGCCGACAGACACAGCACAGCCACTCCAATGAAAAGATGGATAGTTGGGACCACCGTTGGGTTCCTTGGCTCCTGTTGAGAGTTAAGTTTTCGGTACCTTCACCAAGGACCGGTGAAGTGAAGTCCAGATCAATGTCCCCAGCCTTTCTCCACAGAGAATGATGGGTGCCGTATGAGCATGACAAAGGAGCCTTCATCATGGCTAGCTCCTCTTCCCACCTCCCCCAGCAGATTGGCTGGAGAGTATTAGGCATACTGCTGGCCTCCTGGCCCCTCCCAGTATCCACAGTTCACTCCAGAGGTGAGGGGTGGCAGGGGGAGTGGCGGGAAGCAAGAGCAGGAAGGGATTTATAATTGATATCTTTTAGGGGTTCCTGAAACCCATGGCCTAAATCAATGACCAGGTAGGTCATTGTGTAAGATTTCAAGGTGAGCACACCTTAGCGTGATCAGAAGTAAAAGGTCAGCAGGTCCTTGATTTGCTCAGCCCTGAGAGAGGACAGGGTATGGCCTGGTGAAATGTACCTGCCAGGGGGTCAAGGGAATAGACTCAGAGATGGACCTTCACAGATTGGGGAGTTTACACTCTCAGAGTACTTAAGGTCTGTTCTTTGGATGACTTAGTCTCTCTCCGGGGTGCTTGAGAGCAACCCAAGAGCAATAGAGCAAGTGTGGGAGCTTGGTCTAGATAGCTCTTCTCTGGAAAACCCAAGCCCCCTCTTTAGAAATGGGTGTCAATGGGACCTAGTGATTTGTGGCTTCTAGCACAGAAGTCAGGACGTGGAACATGGAGTCTGCAAGCAAGCATGAGGGCCAGTGCAGATCTGTCTGGAAATCCGTTCAACGCTCTTACTGGGTTCACAGTCTCCAAGTCCCTGAATCTACTCCTCCAGCCTTCCCCAAGCCCTTAGGTCTTTCAAATCTGCAGTTGCCTCAGAGTGGGGGAGGAAAAACAAAACAAAAACTACACAAAACCCCCACAACAAACCACAGGCAACAATTCTCCAGTGTATGCCCCCCACCGAGCGACCTCAGCTGCGCTTGGCAGCTGCCCCCTAGTGGCTCTTTGCATGAGAATACGAGAGAGTGCTACAATGATCTCAGACCTTTGGGCTAGCCTTTTAAGCCATTTGATCATCTCTGCCCATTCAAACGCAGTAGTATCTTAACATGAATACAAACATGTTAGATGAATAATGTAAAAACCCTCCACAGTATTATCGTTTGGATTTAGCTGGTAGTACATCATCTATAGTCCTAGAGTTGCTTTTTTTTTTAATTTGTTTTTATTTTTTAAAAAGAAAATCTAAGTATAAACATTAAAAAGAACCCACTGACCCATTAGCTACTGTCCAAAAATATGACTACTGATATTTTGGTAAAAGCAAAATTAGCTGCCCTGAATAATTTCCCTTTTCAGGCATAATCTCAGCTATATAAGATTGTCTATCATTCAATATCCATCAGCAGGCATTTGGGTTAATGCTATTTTGTCTACTGTGGATAGAAAAGTTAATATGAAAAGTGATCTCCGTTTAAATGCACAATCACCAGGCCGTCCATATTAATGACAGCATACATGACAAGGTGCCTGGAAACGCAGATCAATGAACTGTCATGTTTTGTTGTTGTTGTTGGCTTTGTATCTTAACTCACTCAAATTAAATCCGGAACAGAAGTACTACATTCAGTTGTCTTATAAGCAAGCAACGAAACTTCAAAACAAAATTATTCATATATATATATATATATTATACTATATAAGTAAGGTGCTTCGTAAAACCAACCAAACCCAACCTGCTGCCATTGAGTTGATCCTGACTCATAGCGACCCTGTACAAAACAACAACAAAAGAATCGTGTTCTCAACAAATTCTTGATGCAGATACATATAATTGCCCCCTCCTCCCACAGATTGAGTTGCACAAATATGAAAACGCTTTGGGTGGTTTTTACTTTTGACCTTTTTTTGGTCCTCCCAGTTCCTCTGTTCTTTGGTGGTCGCTTGCTGGGCAATGGGGAGTGAATGGAATCTACTCTTGAACCAGCCATCCCAAGAGAGGCCCTCGTAGCTCATCTGTACTGCTGGGTTTGGGAGTGGAGACAACGAGGCCATTGGGGGAGACCGCACTTCGAGTTCAGTGGAGAAAAAGCGATGAGCCACAGTTGACTCCAGAGGAAGCAAAGGCCCGGAGAAAGGGGTCTGGGAATGGGGGTGAGCCTTTCTTAGAAATCTAGCTCAAAAGTCAACAGGTCTGAGGGGCTCCACCCTGTTCACATGGTGCTGGCCTATGGCACGAAGGACATGCTTCTAGGCGCTAACATTCAAGGAAGCTGGGGGTGGGGGGTTTGATCCTAACCCTGACTGTGCTCCCAGAGTGTGGTGTACCTGTAGGGCCAAGCCAGGAATGGAGATGCCAGGGCAGCCCTGTGCCTGGGCGAACTCCACTCACAGTTAAGTCCAGTTTCTACCCTGATCTCTCCCTCATTCCTTCATCCCTGTGACAAGCAGGAGTTACCAGACTGCTGACCCCAAAGGGTCGGTGGATTGAAGCCCCCATTGCTTTGTGGGAGAGAGATGGGTTCCCATCGAAGCACGGGAGCCCCAGGGAGGCAGTTCTACGCTGCCCTGTAGAGTTCAGAGGGATCAGACTCGACTAGGTGGCAGTGGGTTAGGTTTGGGTTTGGTTTAGTAGTTAGCCCCGTATCCCCACCCACTTTACTCCCGGGCTAACATGCCACCAGGGCGCCTGCTTATTTCAACTGTCCTCGGTCATAGGTCAGTCAAGATACGTGCACTTTCTCAGTGCCTTGCCTACGACGAAGAGCCAGGCAGAGCACCTCTGCTGGCCACTGTGACCCGGTCCCAGAACCTGCCTGGGAGCCAATTCTACAGTGTGTGTCCCAGGCTGGGGAAGAAGGCTTTCTTAAAGAAGCAACTAGAAATTCAGCCTGGTATATGTTAGAGAGACCAACCAGGACCAACTTGCTGTCTTCTATAGAGCCCTGGGGGGCAAGAAGTCACCGGAGCCCATAGCTCAGGCCCAGGACTCTCAGAAGCCAAGGGAGAGCTGCGCCGCCCCATTGACTAGGCTGGCTTAGCTGGCCAGCAAGCGTCTTCCATCGCCACGTGCATCTTGCCTTCCTGCAAGGGAAAGAACTGCCGCTATCGCCATGCAAGCGAGGACGAGCATCCCAGGCTCGCTCCACTTAACGAAAGGGAAGTGCGACTACAGGAATACAAGCGGGTGAACCCACTTTCTCTAAGTCAGCAACAAAAAAGAACGAAAGCAAGCTGCTTCCAATTCTTTCCTGTGCGTGTGGGAGGGTGTCGCGGCGGTGGAGGGGCCACCTCGCCAGGTCTCCACCGGTGGCTTAAAAGCAGAGTCTCGGGAGCCCTGGCTTGGGAACCAGTACCGCCGCGGGCACCAAAGGCATCCTTGGGCTTAGCGACCCAGCGAAGGGTGGCAGGAGAGCGGTTCCACAGACTTTTCACCCCTGAATCCCTCCGGTGGTCCCCAAGACGAGGCGCGCCACGAAGAACTGAAAAGCAAAGGAACAGCCACTCGTGGCAGAGGGCCACGGCGCTGGGTGTGTGAGGGGAGACGGACTTGGGCGCGCAGGGTGCGGCGGAGCGGGAGAAGGCTGCGGGGATTCTTGGAGGCGTCGTGGGCGCAGGTGGGGACCCTCACAGGGTGCTGGGCAAGCTCTCCGGCTCCCCGGTGATGTAATACGTTGGCAGGGAGTGCGCCGAGGCGGAGCTCATGGGGGTCAGCTGGTTCTGGTGGGTCTCCTCCGGGGCAGCGGGCCCGCGGTTGGCCGGCGCGTGCAGGCGGTGGGCGTCCAGCATCTCCAGCAGCAGGTCGTACAGGGGCACGACGTTTTTGCACTTCATACTGTACAAGTGCTCCATGCCTTTGTTACTGCGGGGCGGGAGACAGAGAGGGCGGCTTGGGACCCTCACACCAAGCCCGGAGGAAAAGAGGACCCCCACACACACACATCCACGCCCCCGCCCCAGCTCCCAGTGGCACCCTCAGGCATTGGCTCCCATGATCTCAAGAGCACCTTTAGGTGACTGCCCTGGAACCATGGCGTGCAGCGCGGGACTCATCTCAGAACGCACAAGGAATTGGCACTCGACTTGTGGTGCCCGCCTCCCACAGGGCCCACGTCTCATGCTCCCTGTCCACTCAAGACCCCCTCCCTGAAATCCTACTGGGCACCCTAGACCAGCCTTAGTTGGCTTCTGAGGCCCGTAGTCTTCCTCCGAGCTGATCGCTCTGGGCACAGCTGATGGGGCTCAAGCCTCCACCCCCTTTGCACACTTAACCCTCGAACCTCCTGGCTCTCCAGGGTCCTCCTTTCTCTCTGATGTCATCTGAACCGCACTTCTCACAGCAGGAAACTCCCCCCCCCCATCCTGCCAGAGAACTCTCTCCACCACAGGACCCACTAGGTGCCCTGGACTCAATTCTAGCTCACGGAGACAGGGCGGGGTAGAACTGCCCTCTGGGTTCCCCCAGAAGGTAACTAGTGACCAGAGTAGGAAAGCTGTCTTCCTAGAGAGGCATGCCTGGTGGTTTCGATCTGCAGACCTTGCAGATGGCAGCCCAACTGGTCACCCTATCACCACCATGGCTCCTAGTGACCTCTCTATCAATGTGTTAATAACACACACACACACACACACACACACACACACACACACGTTAAGCCCAGAGAGGCAAGGGGTTGATTGCCACCATCTCCTCTCCTGTGGGAGTTCCTGGGTGGGGCCAATGGTTAAATGAGCCAGGTTGATATTTGAAAGGGGGTTAGGGGGTTTAATCTACCCAGAGACACCATGGAAGAAAGGCTGTGACCTACAACAACAACAACAAAATGGCCCATTGGGAACCCTACAGATCATCAGTCATCGCTGACACCCATGGGGCCATCAATGACTCAGCCTGGCTTTGATGGCAACTGCTGGGCTCTCTCTGTGGGCCTAGAGCAGTGGCCCCAAACCCAAACATCAAACCTGCATTGGTGGAGTCAATTCTGACTCCTACGGGCTGTGTATAGGCTCAGACGTAAGAGATGTGTGGGCCCAGGTGTGGGCCCTCTATCTGCCTCCACCAAACCTCACACAGCCTCTCCCCAGTGCACCACCAGGAGAAGACACATCCGCCTCTAACTGGACCAAGGGCATGTCCTTGAGATCTCTGGTTTCCTGGGGGCAGGGTCAGCCCAAGCTGGAGATGTGCCAGGTGGTGAGCAAGCTACCCAGCACCGCCACTGGAATTACGCTTCTGGGTGGTGCTTTTGGCTTTTTAGATGTATTTATTTAAACGGCTGTTAATGTCCCACACCCTCTGGGCCTGCCACTGCTTCCTAGGACATCAGATGAATCACATTTTATACTCAGAGAAGATACAGTGTTAGATTAGCTGTGTTGTAACATATGGCTGGAGCTGGGCTTTGCCAGAGGGTGTGTGTGTGTGTGTGTGTGTGTGTGTGTGTGTGTGTGTGTGTGTGTGAGAGAGAGAGAGAGAGAGAGAGAGAGACAGAGAGAGAGAGACAGAGAGAGAGAGACAGAGAGAGAGAGACAGAGAGAGAGAACAAGCTCTCTACAGAATAGCAACTTCTCGGCAGCTTTCCACAATTCCAGCAGAAGCTGCAGAGTTCTTGTGTCTCGGGATGCAAGTGCCCTGGGCAGGATCAGCAAAGCCAGCGAGAGCTGTGCACGAAGTGCAAACACACTAGCCATGAACTCAGCGGTCTCAACCTGTGGGTCGCGACCCCTTTGAGGGTCAGATGACCCTTTCACAGGGGTCACCTGATTCACCCCAGTAGCAAAATTACAGTTACAAAGTAGCAACGGAAATAATGTTATGGTGGGGGTCACCACACATGAAGCACTGTATGAAAGGTTGAGACATTAGGAAGGTTGCGAACCGCTGCATTAACTAATTCGGCTTACTAATGTTGGCGAGTAGCTAATGGATTTGAAAATTCCTACCCACCTATAACAACACCCATCTGCAAGAGGTAGTTTCTACACCAGCAAGGACATTCCATAGCTCCCGGTAAGCACTCGTGAGATTTCTTCAAGAGAAGATTATCTGCTCAGCCAGGAACGTTGGCAGAGGATCTGTTAAGCTTGTCCGTTCCCTGCTACCCTGTCGGCGATAGCGGTCCAGAGAAAGGCTGGGAAAAGATTGGGGCCATCTTCTGAGTGCAGTCACCTGCCTTCCCGGCTCAAGGCCAAACCCTTGTCTATTTCCGGGATTCTTGGGAAATCCCTATTCCCAGCTTTGTAAAGGGGAAACCATCACCGGTGCATCCCAGGTTCACAGGGCAGAGAAGCCTCAAGAATCGTCTGCTCATTCAGCCACACAGTTTCTCCTGGATTTAGTAAGCCCCTTCTTGTAAGGGTCAGCTGTCCAAAAACACCAGGCACACCTTGGGAGAAAGATGGGGCCTTCCACTCCCATAGACAGTTACAGTCTCAGAAACCCACCAAAGAAATTCTACCATGTGCTATAGGGTGGCTATGTGTCCCCATCAGCTTGATGGCAGTGAGTGAGTGAGTGAGTGAGTGAGTGAGTGAGTGAGTGAAAAACAAAACCAGAAACAAGTAAAGAGGTGCATACTTTCTCCAGAGGCGACTGATCTGCAAAGTTATCTTCAAAAGGGTGTCACTTGCAGGGACAAACTTGTTGACAATGGGATAGTGGAATCTCCTGGCCTGAAGGTCTCTTCCAGTGATGGAGACCACCCTGCAGATAGCTGGGCTTCCCCTCAATACCACTAAGAAATGAGTCTATCTCTCTCCATTCCAAGAAACCTGGGATAAGCCCAAGGTCATACAGATGTTGTCCTCATAGCTACCTGGCCCTCTCCTGATGTAACGTCCCCTCATTCATCAGTTCTGGAGCCTGCATTTGACAGTCTCTTCCCTGCACCGCAGGGTCTTCTCCTGGGCATGGTGTCCATTAAGCCCTGCCAACTGTACTGTGTGGCTACTTAAAATAGATCGAATGCCACCTTCACCTTGGCATTGCAAATCGAAACACCAGCACTAGAGAAAGATGTGTTAATCATCTGTGATGTTTCCTCTGCAGGTGCCTTTCTTTGACCCAACAAGCAAAATTTATTGAGCACATACTATCTTCCAAGCACAGTACTAGATGGTTTTGAGTGCACAGAGTGCACCAGACAGGTTGAGATTCCAACCTCAGAGTTTACACACTCTTGGACTGAACCAGAAGCCAAACTTACTGCCATTGAGCCAATTGTGACTCATAGCAAGCCTGTAGGACAGAGTAGGAGTGGGTTTCCAAGGCTGTAGCTCTTTATGGGAGCAGACAGCCTCATCTTTCTCCCAAGGAGCAGCTGATGAGTTTAAACTGATAACCTTAAAGTTAGCAGCCTAATTAGTAATCCGCTATGCCACCAGGGCTCCCTGGTGCATAGACAGTCATAAAATGGCGAGAACCATAGGAAGGAGATGAGTGTAACTCCCAACTGGGTTTCAGAGGCTCAGGGCATCTTTCCTGCAAGCACCCAGGCAGATTAGATTCTTGTTCAGAAACATTCACCCACACGCCCCTCTGCCATGCACCCAGGATCTTTGACTTTGGACTTCACCCTCTGACTTTTGGGCTACTGGAAGCATAACAGGTTTGACTCAAGCAAAGGATTAAAACGCTTTGGGCCCAGATGGGAGGGCTGCCTGTTCCTCTGCCAGGGCTATGAGATTGGGCCAAAGCTCACCTGGCTGAGGACAAGGAAGGTAAGAAGCAGGTAGTGCACTGTTACCTGGCCAACCTGCAGACTTGTAGCTGGCGGTCAAGTCTCCCGGCTATGCCCAGATGTTTGAGCCCAGCCGAGAGGAACCAAGCATCCCAGCCCACCTGCAGTCTGAGAAGAGGCCCTCCCCGCTGAGTCAGAGAGCAATTCCTATGGCTGCCGGACCCTAGAGGAGCCCCTGGGCAGTTGGGAGGAACTGGATCCTGAGATTACTCCTTACAAGCAAAATAAAAGGATTGATGTTTTTATCTCACACGCCTGAGGAGTCAGTTAGAGGTTTGAAGCAAGGGAATAAATGGCCTGATCAGATCTGACTTTAGAATGAACGGCATAGGAAGGGTCAAGGTGGAAGGCATGAGGGTTTCAAGTGCTTTGAAAAGCTGGGAAGAAGTGACTGCAATCGCTGCCCCCAGGGGCTCCCCAAGCCTCCCGTGGAATGAGGAAGGCATCACACTGGGCGGGTGGGGTGGGTGGTACCACTCCGTGCCTGGTAGTTCTTTGAGGGCCCAGCACCCGGTGGGCAGCAAGAAACAGATTGGGCCTCAGTGCACGAGGCCTCCCATGGGCTTCCTGACCTTGAAGAAAACATACCAATGTTCACCTTGAGCTATGAGTTGCCGGTGCAGAAACCCAGCAGGAAACAGTGGTGCGTTGAACTGGGACAATGGCACAAAGGGGAACAAGGTGGGTAGAGAGGACTAGAACAGACAGGGAGGACAGCCCACGAAGCAGCCAGCTGGGAGTCTGGCAGGATGTCCACATGTGAGTAGGAGAGTATGAGATGGGGTGGGGGTGGGGGCAGGGAGGATGTGTCTTCTAAAGATGGGAGTGATGGGGTTGGGACCAAGCAAACTACCCAACAGCGCCCCATCCCCCCTGCCCCCTGGACTCCTCACCCTCTCCCACTCTGCCAAGACTTCCAGCAGGCTTTATTTCAGACTGAGTGTCAGCCACCTGCCGGGGACCCCATGGAACCCTGCCTCTCCCTCTGTCCTCCCAGAGTAGGTGTGCTTCCTCCGAGCCAGGCCCCAGGCCCCAGGTATGGTCAGAGTCAGGACATCCTGCTTCCCAGACCGTCTGCCCTGGCACGGCCGGCCGCTGTAGCAGGTGAAGCGCATGGGGCAGCTGCACTCTCAAACTGGGGAAAGGGGGCACCTCACCTCATGTGCCTGATGTGGGAGAGGATGAGGAGCAGCTGAGCCAGGCGCCGGTGCTGCTGCTGCAGGCTGAGGCCGGCTTTGGCCATCAGGTGGATCAAGGTGTCCGTGATCTTGTCCAGCACACGGTGAATGTGTTCCTTCTCATCCAGAGACTTCAAAGTGCTGGACAGGAAGGTGTACACTCCTGCAGGTGGAGAGAAAGGAGACACTGAGTGAGGTCTTCGGGGTTGGGCTTGGGGGGGACCAGCCCACCCCCCAGAGCAGCTTCTCAAGCTTCTGAAACCCCAGGGCTGTGTCACATTCCTGCCACACCCATGGTCGGGATGTAACCCTGTGTTGCTGGGGGACCAGAAGTATTTCACCTATCAGTGGAGTCACTTTTGGTGGGCAAACTACAATGTGGTGTCCAAGACAGAGACACGAGGAAGAAAGGCCTGGTGATCTACACATGGAAATAAACTCAAAGCAGCCAAGCCAACCAAACTTCCTGGTGTCAAGTCCATCTCAACTCACCGCCACCCTGTGGAGTTTCTGAGGCTGTCAATCTTTATGTGAACAGACATCTTTTTCCCCGTAGTGAGGCTGGTGGGTTAGAACTGCCGACCTTGCGATTGCTCATAGAGTGGATTCTGACTCAAGGAGGCCTTGCAGTTAGCAGCCCAATAAATCCTACAGCTTGGGACAGACATTCGCTGGAGACAGTGCTGAGGAAGATGATGCTCCCTGCTGGATGGTGCTCAGTGTAGAGAGACGTGTGTGAGGCAGGACTGGGTAGCCTTTCGCTTTGTCGTCCTTGGTCACAGAGCGACTAAGAATGCACCTGAGGGTCCAGAGAATGGGTGGCTTCCCCTCACTCACTGCCATGGAGCCGAGTCGGCCTCCTAGCGCTCTGAGAGCACAGTGTAGAACGGCCCCTGTGGCTGCTGAGACCAATGCTTCACAGAGGCAGCAAGCCTCGCCTTCCTCCCGGAGAGAGGCTGGCGGTTTCCTGCCGCTTAGCAGCCCATGGAATAACCACTCTTGCCGCCGGAGCTCTGGTGACGGCCTCTAGATGAACCCATTTCCCAGGACTTGTCATCAAGGTTCAGGCAGTGGTGACCCCCAACGTGCCCCATCCTGTTTTGACGACAACCCTGTGTGGTGGGCACTGGGATACTCTTTCTCCCAATGACAAGCGGAGGACAACCCCCAAGCCCACCAACAGCGAGTCCACGCTGTCGCCATGAGCCTGCGAGACGCAGGAGGGCTGCCCCATTGCATGTCAGAGGCTGTGCATCTTCAGGGAAGCCTTGTCTTTCCCGGGGGTGGGGGTGGGGGGGAGGAAGGCTGGCTCGAACTGCTGAGCCAGAGTCGCCAATCGCTTAACCCCTGCGCCCCCTTTAACCCCTCCTTTTCAGTCCATCAGCCGACTGAGTCAACTGGGGTGGCAGGTAAACAGAGCTTACTTAGGCCAGGTCATCTTCACACCTGCTCTTCAGGAGACCTGTCCCCACTGCTCTGGCACTGGAGAGGGTGCTGAGAGATTTCTGGGAATAGGGAGTCATTTTTCCAGGCAGGATTGGATTTGCTGGAGGACATTTCTCCTCTGCCCTCCAGGCTTCAGGCCAGGCTTAGGGCTCCAGCACGTCTCAGCTCAGCGTGAAGGTGTAAGAACAGGGTGGGAGACCCGTGGGTACTGATCTTTCTGCCTTGCTCTTTTTCTGGTACCACATCCTGCTCTCTGACTCAGAGCCACTCAGCCTCAGAGCCCAGGGATCACATTGGTCCGGAACCAGCCAATCAGAGCTGCTCTCTGGGGCCGATTAAGCAAGTGGTGAGAGTGAATTATTTTCCCCTAGGGTTGCTAAGGAGCCGCCTTGGTGGTGCAGTGATGAAGCACTGGGCTGCTACCCAAATGGTCTGTGGTTTAAACCCACCAGCCACTCCACTGGAGACCAAAAGGGCGTCTGCGTCTGTAAAGATGGCCGCTGCGGAAAGCCCCTGGGGCTGACCTCCCCTCCTCCTCTGTCTGACAGTGTCCCTCCACCTCCTAACGGGCTCCGGGACAGCGAGTTTGGCTTGTTCCTTCGTCGGGTTGGCGCACTCGGAAGATCAGATATTGGGTCTGGTCAGTCATCGTCTTCGCCTTGAACATGGGGCCCAACCAGTCCTCCATACACACACTGCTTCTCCCCCCTGCCCCCTTCCTTCAAGGGAAAGGCTCCCTGGTCAGCGGGTGCTGGAACTTCTCACCCAGCAGCCTGCAGGCTGGCGAGGGGGGACAAGCCGACAGCCAGGAAGGAGTTCACCAGGCACAGAGTTGCCATTGCTCCGGTGGAGACTTGGTTCAGGGTTAAAGCAAACAGACCCAAGGACAACAACAAAACCCACCCAGCCAAGAGTCTGCCCGCGTGTCATTGGAAAGAAGAACGGTCGCTTTCGGTACCCAGACGTGCGCCACTCCAAAGCAAACAGATCCCGGGAGGGGTAAGCATCAGGCCGGCAGTGGGGGAGGAAAGCAAGTGTTGGATGATTTCGCTGCCGCACTGAGGTTGCAGGGTGAGGACTGGGAATGGAAAAGATGAGCCCACCAACTAAAAAGACCTGCGGTCAGTGGCTTGGGGGTGGCCTGGAGGTAACCGAGTAAGGTAGGTGTGCACTGGTGGACTCAGCTGAGTGCCCGGGGGCTGTGTGTGTGTGTCCCTGACTCAACCCCCATCACACCATCAACCCCCCTTCTCTCCTCCCATCTTCCAGAATCCCTGCATCTGGCTGGAGAGGATGTGCGAGTCTTCCCCGGACGTGGAGCTGAGGGAGTCCCAACTTGGATGCTGCACTTTCTACATAGTTCCTCTTTTTTCTTTTCTTTTTTTGGTTACCACCCAGGATGTTGGCCTCATGCACCAAAGTTCCCTTCCTAGTTCACGCAAACCACAGAATCCGGGAACAAGCAGCTTGGATGGCTCTGCCTACGGAGGAGACGCACTCACAGCCCTTGGCCTTCTTGCTGGTTTGCAGCAACCCTGAGCTCAGGTTAGAGTTTCACAACACGCTTTTCAATGCAGGCTAGGGATCTGGCACGCAGACCCTGGGGTGTACCGCTTTCTCCTGGGGGACTTGTGCCCACTGCCCCCATGATAGGTGCACAGGTGCGCGCACATGGATTCAGTGCCTGAATTCATGGATTCAGCACACTTTTATTGAGAACCTACTATGTGCCTGGAGCTCCCAAGCTTTATTCTCCTCTAGGTATCCCTGTTTCAGGAGCAGAACTGCCTGTGGAGGGGAGGTTTTCTCAGCAGGATGGCCAGGAAGGAGGCAGGCCACTCTCTCCCCACAAGCCTGTTTTTCTAGTCCTCCCTTGGCTCCCATACAACTTATCATCTCAGCCTTGTCAGCAGGTACTCCCTAGCAGTGCAAATACACTTAAAAATAAAACGCAGGCCAAGAGCGGATGGCCGGAACAGCAGCCGCCATCCTTCTGGGTTCTGCCGGCAAAAGGCAGTCCGCGTTACAGCCTGCTCCCTCCCTCAGAGGGGCCACTGCAGAGAAGACGACTGATCCAAATTCCCAGAATGCGTCTGGTGCTCTGGCAACCACTGTCCGTGAGCAAGAGCTACCAGTCATTTCCGTACTGCGGGGGGGTTGGGGGGGAGGTCTCTGCCACCCTGGCCAGGGCAGACAGACAGGGTCTTTAAACACAGTTTCACATCCTGCCGGGCTTTGGCCACTATGAAGGGGTTCTGGATCCCCGAGATGGAAAAAGAAACAAGCTTCATGTCAGTACTCAAGGCTTGAAGTATTGCTGACAGGTCTGAATATATTCAGCCTATCGGAGCCAGCAAAGGGAGCATGAGGACTGGGCGGTAAGGCACCTCTGGAGGTGGGCAGGGACAACCCCTCTGGCCTTACCCACAAAGGAGGTCCCTCTCCCTCTCCATCTTTTGTTCTAATACTTGCCTTCTCCCTCATTCGATTTGTATGCACTTCTGCGTCCCTCTTTCTGGTTCCTTCTCTGCCCCACAGGCTCTTGTCCAGAGACTGCAGGAATGTGGGCACATCCAACTGCAGCCCACACATGCCTGTGGCCAAGCCATGGCATGCTCTGTCTCTGGCCTCCGCTAGGGGGCGGGGGCGCATCTTACTGCTCCTACAACGTGTAGCCTGCCCAAGGTCCAAGGCATAGCCGAAACCTGGAGACCAATTCTTCTATCAAGAATAGACTTTTTTTTCCTTAGCCTAAAGGAAGACTGTGGCAGCAGAGTCTGAGGGAGTCTGTCAGTCCAGGCCACGTTGGCAGAAAGAAGTGGAATGACTCCATGGAAACCAGATAGCTTGGAGAACGTGCTCTGTCCACAGGTACCTGTGGCTCAGGCCAGAAAGCTGCCACTCACAGGATGAGAAGGGACTTCCCAGGCTCCAAGAGGTCAAGTGTGGGCACTGATGGATCAGTACCGGGCCAGCGTCCCGGGTTCTCTGCTGGGAATTGCTTCCACCAACAAAGACCCTGTTTGCTCTGAACTGTCCTCCACGTTTGCCTTGGGCATCACAGTACCCATGAGTGCTGTTCTGATTGGGGGCGGAGCTGTCACCATAGAGTATTTGGGGAGTTCTAGGTTGATGATGGCACTTCTTAGCAGGGGCTTTGCTGAGTGTCCCACGGTGATGAGACAGGCCCTCATAATGGAGAGTTGTTTCGTTGTCTTTCTCTCCCAATCTCTATCTCCTGGACGTATCTCTGGGATCAACTGCGTGCATCCTAACAAAGTAGGGATAACACTGAGAAGAATGGGAATTCCAGAACATTTCATGGTGCTCATGTGGCTTCTGTTCAGGAACCAAGAGGCTGTCGTTTGAGCAGAACACGGAAAGAGTACATGGTTTACACTCAGGAAAAGTTATGCTAGGGCTCTGTCCTTTCACCATATTTATTCTGCTGTTGCGCTGAACAAATCATCTGAGCATCTGGGCTACGTGAAGAAGAATGAAGCACCCCGGCTAGAGAAAAACTCATGAGCTACTTGAGATGTGCAGACGACGCAACCTTGCTTCCTGGCTGTGAAGAGGACTTAACGCACTTACTGGAGATCAGAGAGTACAGCCTTCAGGATGGGTCAAAGCACAACATTAAACATGAAGTCTTCACTATTGGCCCAATAAGCAGAACATCCTCACAATTGGACCCATAAGCAGCATAGTGACAAATGGAGAAAACAATAAAGTTAAGGATTTCGTTTTACTGGGTTCCACAATTAATACCCATGGAAGCAAGCAGCCTGAAATCAAACTGCACATGGTGTGGGGGTAAATCTGCTGCAAAAGACCATCTGACGTGCTAAAAATCCAAAGATGCTCCTGTGAGGACTGAGGTGTGACCGAACCAAGCCGTGGCATTTTCAAGGGCCTCCTATGCGTCCACCAGCTAGGCGATGAATAAGGAGGACCGAGAAGAAGCGATGCATTTGGTTTCTGGTGCTGGCAGAGAATTTGAATAGACCACGGCGTGCCAGAAGAACAAACAAATCTGTGTTGGAAGAAGTACGACCGAAAGGTTCCAAGGAGCACGATGGGGAGTAAGATTTCATTTTGGGCACGGCATCAGGAAAACCCCAATCCTAAGAAGCACATCATGTGCAGTAAAGGGAAGAGTCGGTGAAAACGAGAAAGGCCTCCCAAGAGAAGTCTTGACACAGTGGCTGCGACAGGGGGCTCAAACTTAGCAAGCATGGTGAGGCCAGCAGAGGACAAGGCAGCATGCCATCCTTTGGAGTTCGGGTGCACTAGGAGAGGAAACAGACTGAATAACACCCGACAATAGCCACAGCAATGTTTTCTTGAAATTGGAGTCCCTGAGTGGTATAAATAGTTAATACCAGCTCAACCAATGGTTAGAGGTTCAAATCTACCCAGAGGCATCTCAGAAGAAAGGCACAGCTGCCTGCTTCCAAAAAATTGGCCACTGCCCATCAGATGGAGCATAGCTCTTTTCTGACCCAACTCCACAGCCACTGGTGATCGGTTATGTCTCTTGCAGGTCCCGCAGAATTAAATAACTATAACTAAAAACTGCTTGTGATCAGTTTTCAAAAGCTTTAGAAGGCTGCACAGAAAGTCTTGCATATATGCTGGTTACAGAGAAGGAAGCGTAAATGGAATGTATTTTCTGTAACATATTTTAAATAACATGTTTACTGTATGTAGTCTCTATATTCAATGTATGGATGTTCCAATTAGACATCTATTTGAAATGAGTTTAGTGCAGAATTACAGGGACTACTCAGGCAATAAGTAAGTAAATAGGGAAAAAATCATGTTGCAAATAGGTATAGAGGGGCTACAAAGCTCTTCTTACTAGAGTTACAATCAACTCTTCTAAAATTAACAACAAAAGTAAACAGACTCAATGTCATCGTGTCGATTCTGACTCATCGGGAAATGAAATAAGATCTATCCTTGCTCCCTACAGGTCAAACCAAAACATCTGTAGCACAATAAGAAGCTGATCTCATGAGCAGTTGTTATTGCTCTTGTTCATTGCCATCTGGTGAATTCTGGTTCAGGGTGACGGCATGTGGTAGAGACAGGAAATTCGCCACAGAATCTTCTTGAATGTAATTCTAACATCCAAGAAGTAGGTTGTCAGGCCTTTTTTTTCCATAGATGTACTTGAGGACAACTTAAATGTGCCACACAGTGGCTGCAACAATGGGCTCAAATGTCACCACCGCTGGGGGAATGGCGAGAGACCAGGCAGTGTTGCTTTCTGTCGTGCATGGGGTCACTATGCACAGGAACCGACTTTCCAACACCTAACAACAACAATAATCACAAGGTGGAAAGTACATATTCAAATTGCTTTGAGTCCCTGTTGTCTTTATGGCATATGTCTTTTACCTTTCTTACAGAACATCATCTCTTCTCCCTGGCTTATCTAAATATATGATGTCCAACAGCCAGAACGCTCCTAAGAAGTGAGGCTGATGAGGCTCCCAGACCACTCCTGGGAAAGGGCATCGTGATTGGTGAAGTGGAGGATCAGCAAAAAGAGAAAACCTCTTGACAAGATGGTTTGACACTGTAGCTGCAATACGGGGCTCAGGCATAGCAAAAATTGTGAGGATGAGTGAAGAAAGCTATCAAAAGGTATAGCATCTGGCGTCTTGAAGCCTTAAAGGTAAACAAGCAGCCATCTAGCTCAGAAACAACAAAGCCCACATGGAAGAAGCACCCCAGCCTGAGGGATCACAAGGTGTCGAAGGGATCAGGTATCAGACATCAAAGAACAAAAAATCAAATCATTGTGAATGAGGGGGAGTGCGGATTGGGGACCCAAAACCCATCTATAGGCAACTGGACATCCCTTATAGAAGGGTTGCAGGAAGGAGACGAGCCAGTCAGGGTGCAGTGTAGCAACGATGAAACATACAACTTTCCTCTAGTTCCTAAATGCTTCCTCCCTCTTCCCCACCCACTATGATGATCTCAATTCTACCTTACAAATCTGGCTAGACCAGAGGATGTACACTGGTACAGATAGGAACTGGAAACACAGGGAATCCAGGACCGATGATCCCTTCAGGACCAGTGGTGAGAGTGGCGATTACTGGAGGGTAGAGGGAGGGTGGGGTAGAAAAGGGGAACCGATTATAAGGATCTACATAAAACCTCCTCCCTGGGGGATGGACAACAAAAAAGTGGGTGAAGAGAGACATCGGACAGTATAAGATATGACAAAATAATAATTTATAAATTACCAAGAGTTCATGAGGGAAGGGGGAGTGGGGAGGGAGGGGAAAATGAGGAGCTGATACCAAAGGCTCAAGCAGAAAGCAAGTGTTTTGAGAATGATGATAGCAACAAATGCACCAATGTGCTGAACACAATGGATGTCTGCGTGCATTGTGATGAGAGTTGTACGAGCCCCCAATAAAATGATTTTTTTTTAATTGTGAGGATGATACAAGACCAGGTGGTTTTTGTTTTGTTGAGCTTAGAGTCACTATCACTTGGAACCAACTCAAGAGTACCTAACGACAACAACAACTTTTTAAGTCCTGCAGACTGATCATTTGCCTTGAATTGAGTGGGAGGTTAAGGCAGCTTCTCTGTTTCCATGCTTGCCAGCTCGTCTTTCCAGCTCGCTCTTCGCCTGTGTAAAACTGAAGGGTATTACATTGACAAGTACACTGGAAAGCCCAGCTCTTTTGCACACTGATCTTTTTTTTATAATCACTTCAACACTTACTACTAAGTAAATTTAGTTTATTTCTGTCTTCTTATCATTTATAAAAAAGTTTGTTAGTTTTCTCATTCTGGGCTTTGTCCTAACTTGGCTTTTTCATAAGTCTGTACTCCTTGTACAGTATGGTTTTTATCATCTTTTTATACCCAAATGTTTGTTAAAAATATGTGTCAACACTTCTCTACTTAAAAACAACATTTTCTACAATCATCAAACCTGGGCATGCACGCCGGACTACAGGTCATTTCGTTTTGAGTTAACCTACGGCTGCCTAGTTACACATGCCCTAAGGATGAAGAACCTGTTCCTAAAGCAGTCCTTATGCAAATGTTTACGGTTACGCAAGTGTTAGCAAGAGCATATGCCCATCTAAGGAAGTGTCTCTTCTGGGTGGTCTCAACGCTAGCCTGGTGACAGTGACGGTGAGTATTCTTGTCAGAACCCAGCAGGAGATGGTGGCTTCCTCTACCCACACTTCTCCAATAGGAGGGTTGACCTTCCTCCCATCCAGATGTGGGATCTTTTCCCTTTCCCCGGAAACTTGGTGGAAGCAATCAGGGCCAGAGGTAGCGCCATGTGGCTTCTGAGTGCATGGAGAAAGGACCGTGCAGCTTCTGGCTTGTCAACTGAGACCCTTGCTCTTGAAGCCTTCAGTAGTCGCCCTTTGGCAAGTCCAGCACCCCCTGCTGCGAGGCAGCCAGGCAAGTTGGAGAGTCACAAAGCCCTCGTTCTAGTTGACAGATCCAAGGAGATGGCGGATTCAACTCTCCATCTGGGGCACTATTTCAAGTCATAGCATTTAAATGCCCCTTGCCCCACATTATGAGTTCCTCTGCCTTCCATTGCCTTGACCCAGCCCTTGACCATGGTCAGTATGCTCAGGGCCTCGAGTCATCCTCTCAGACACAGAGTATAGTGAACAGTTCCACCCACCCTCCGACAAAAGCTTAAGGGTCTCCTTTAATTAGTGTTATGAATTGAATTGTGTCCCTCATTAAAGATCTCAAGCCCCCCTGGTGGCATAATGGGCTACACATTGGGCTACTGGACACCAGGTGAGGACTTCAAACCCACCAGTCACTCCCGGGGAGAAAGATGAGACTTTCTGTTCCCAACCCTCAGAAATCCAAAGGAGGCAGTTCTCCCCTGTCCAACTATAGAGTTGGAACAAATGCAATCGCAGTGGGAACCCCTGCTTTTATAAACATGGCCTGGTTTGGGGGAAATGGGGTTTATTTTAATAGTGAATGTTATCAGTGAATAACATACCAAGGCAGGGTGGGTTCCAACCCGATTTTATTAAAATCCCAAGCCCACTGCCAGAGCATGGACTCCTACTTGTCCTGACTCCACACAGGGTTCCCAAGGCTGTAAGTGTTTTGTTTGTTAGTTTAATGAACTCTTTTTGTTATTAAGACTCCAAATCCATGTCAGTTTTACTTTTCCTCATTTTCTAAAGCCACTCAGACCAACATTTGGGTTCTAGGAATAAGAAATCTAGTGATTTTTATAAAAAGAAATGCACTGCATATATATTTTAAAAATTCATTTTATTAAAAAAAATTTTTTGCACTGCATATCTTTACACAGCCCACCTCAAGAAATGAAATCAACAATATCCTGTTAAGCCCTCCAAACATGTGGTTCTCCTACTCTTGCTCACCCCCCTTGCTCAATGGCCTCTTGCTCCCTCTCCCTGTTCCCACCCCAGTCCCTGGCTTCCTCTTGGTCATTAAAGTCATGGCTTTTGGTGTATAAACCACGTTCCTTTTTCTTTGTTTTCCCTTGTAGTATCGGTGTTATGAAGCCAGGGTGAGGTGGTAACTCTTTACAGGAACAGAGAGTCTCATTTTCTTGTGGGGTGGCTGGTGGGCTTGTGTGATAAAAAGAGGAGACAGCCACCGACACAGCGCTACACAAAGGGGATGGGAGGGGCAGGCCCCACATCCTGGAGAGCTTGTCCACAAGCGAGGGAGTGCCCAGGCCTGGTGGCAGCCACAGCAAACAGAGAAGAGGCATGGAAGGGGTCCTTTCCCAAAGACCCCACCCTGGAGCTGGTGCCCTTTGTCCTCTACAGGGTAGAACTGCCCCTAGGCGTTTCCAAGACTGTAACCCTTTATGGGAGTAGAAAGCTCCATCTTTCTCCCACGGAGCGGCTGGTGGTTTTGAACTGCTGATCTCCTGGGTTGCAAACCAACTTGTCACTACTATGCCACCAGGGCTCCTATAGGTCACAGAAGAGATCCACATGCCCGACACCCCAGTTTTGACTTCTCACCTCAAAAACAGCTAGACAATATCTGTCTGTTCTTTAAAACCATTGATTTCATTTGGTGGCATTTTGGTTTTTTAGAGCAGCCCTGGACAGGGAAGACGGCTTCCCAAACCTCTGCGCTCGGGGACCAGAAAGCCCTGTCCTCCCATTGTTGTTTGTTTGTTTGTTTGTTTGTTTTCTTTTGGAGGCTGCTCCCCAGACAACGAAATGCTCAGAAACACAGTCGAATCGCCTTTCAGAGATTTGCCTGAAGGCAACTTTTTATGTTGAACAACGGTCCATGTTATTTCACTTTATTTTGTTTTGATTAAAACCCGCTGGCTCTAATAACAGAATGTGTTTTCCTCTTTGCTTTGGCTAAGCCGACGACAGGCGGAGCCAAGTGTGCGGCCCGCTCCTCGGAGCTGTACACCCGGTGAACTATTCTGATCCCTGGTGTGCTGCTTGGTTCGTGTTCCTTTCCCTCTACGCCAACTGTAACTGTCTGCTTAGCCCCTTTGCACAGTGCGGCATGGAGCGCGCCTCTTCAAATCCTCGCTGGAACGGGCATGATGGGAAAAAATAACAATAATAAGGCAGACAAGCAGTGTCAGGATGGATACAAATGCTGATCAAAGATCACTCAACTCGAAGAGACCATCTAAAATTTAAAAATTGGCCAAAAAACACAGGCCCTCGTTGTCAGTGGCCCTTGAGATGATTTTGACTTGAAAACTCATGAACTTCAGAGTGTAACTGTCCCCTACAGGGTTTTGTTTGTTTTCATGACGTTTTGTTGGGCTTGGGTGGAAGGTTACACAGGTAGTCAGTTGTCCAAGCGGCAGTTTGCACATGCCTTGTTCAGGAGCACTAGTTACATCAGCACCACGTGTCCATCTTCTCCTTCATTGTTTCTGTTTATTTCATGGCCAGCCATCAGGTTTCCCTGGCCCCTTGTCTTCTCACCTCTGTTTTAGAGTAACCGCTGACTTCTGGTCTCATACATGCCCTTTGTTATTGGTTATACTCGGCCGTTTGGCCAAAAGGGATTCTCAGGGGGTAAGCTCCCAGTTGAAGGCTTCAGGGTGCCTGAGGGCGACAGCCTCGGGGGTGATTTCTATTGATCTGATGACTTATTAGGTAGCTTTTTTTTAAGCATCTGTGTTATTCTCTACACCTTTATAACCTTCTACCTTAGGACGCTGAATAAGAATGATCGAAGAAGAATTGATGCTTTAGGGCTGTGGCGTTGGCAAAGAATATTGTAGGTACCGTGCAGAAGTGCAGCCAGCATGCTCCTTAGAGACAAGGATGGGAGTTTTCCAGCTCATATATGTCGGACATGGCATCAGGAGACATCAGTCCCTGAAGGACTCATCTGTGGCAAAGCAGAGGGGCAGCAGAACAGAAGAAGGCTCTTGACAAGAAGGACAGACACAGTGGCATCAACCATGAGCCACCATGAAGATGGCACAGGGCCGGGTAGTGTTGCATTCTGTTGTACAGCTTGGAACTGGAACCAACTTCATGACACTTAACAACAATAACATCATCCAGGACCACAGAGTGTGACCCTAGTCAGAATGGCCAGCGGCGAGAGCCTGGCACTATCCAGTTCTGCCAGTCTCAAAGTAGACGGGGTCATGGTTTTGTTCTCTTGACTTCTTTTTCAGCGTGTACTATACAAAGGAGTACTCTGAAAGGTGGCATGCAACCGATTTTTAAGAGATGCTGTATCCTAAAATATTGCTAAATTCTTCCATTACTTTTAGAAGTTTGTGTAAGGTTTAAAGTCTTTTATAGACAGAATTGAGCCCTGATGGTGTAGTGGTGATGTGTTGGGCTACAAGCCACAAGGCCAACAGTTTGAATTCACCAGCCACTCCTTGGGGAGAAAGTCAGGGATTTCTACTCCTGTAAACAGTTACAGTCTGGAAACCCCACGGGGGCAGTTCTAACTCGTTCTCTGGGGACACTATGAGTCAGCATTGACTTGATGGCAGGGAGATAGAATCATGTTATCTGCAAATATATAGAAGCAGTTTTACTTCTTCCTTTCTGATTTGGATACCAGTTATTTATCTTTTTTTCTTTTCTTGTCTTATTGCTCTGGGTAAGACTTCCAGGACAATGTTGAGTAACCAAAATCAAAACAAGTAAACAAACCCAAACTCACGACCGTCGAGCAGTAGTGCTAATGTGTATTTTTGTTTAGCTCCCATTCTGAAAGGGGAGGCTCTCAGCCTTATCTGTTGACTGTAATGTTGGCTGTTGGTTTTGCATATAGGCACTTTCCCTTCTGATGCCACATTCTTCTTCCCAGAAGCCAGCTTCTCTGACGATTTGCTCAGCATACAGAATGACCAGGTATGGTGAGAGGATACAACCCCGTTGTACGCCGTGCCTGATTTCAAGCCATGCAGTCTTCCCTTGCGCAGTTTGCACAACTGCCTCTTGCTGCACGTACATGTTGCTCATGAGCACAAATAAGTGTTCTGGAGTTCCTATTCTTCTCACGGTTTTACATGGTCTGTTATGATGCACGCCGTCGAATGCCTTGGCACGGTCAATAGAATGCACGCAAACATGGTTCTGGTACTCTCTGCTTTGAGTCAAGATCCATCTAATATCAACAATGATAGTCCTTGTTCTACGTCCTCTTCTGAACCCGCCTGAACCTCTGGCAGCTCCCTGCCAAGGCACTGCTGCAACTGTCGCTGGGTGATCTTCAACAAAGTTTTACTTACATGTGATATCGATATGATTGAACTATAGTTTGAGCATTCTGTTGAAAAGGGTACAAAAATGGACCAAAGTATGGATCTTTTCCAGTGAGTTAGCCAAGTACTGTCTACCATATTTCCTGGCAAAGACAACTGAGTGCTTCCAGGGGTTCTTTAGCTTTCTGAAATATTTCAACTGGTATTCTATCAAATTCCAGAGTCTTGCTATTAAATAATGATTTCTTGAGGGGTGGGGGTGGGGGTGCCAAGCTATCGAGGACCCTGACCCAGCTAAGTTGACTCAAATTTAACTATCACAACAATATTCTTTCCTCTTCTGCTTCTGAAGAGATTGAATGGGAGAAGTTCGACTCTTCTTTGCGTGTTTGGTAAATTCTCCAGTGTAGCCATCTCACCCTAGCCTTTTGCGGTTGTTATTGTTGACAGTTTGTATTTTGTTTTGGTTTTCTTGGCTGTTGTTTTGAGGATACCTTTGACTTCTTTGTAATGGTTCTGCATAAATGCTCAATCTCAGTCTATTTTGTCTTATATCAGTGTAGCCACCCTTTTTTTTTTAGTTTACTAGTTACAAAAAATACTTTTCTCCATCCTTCTATTTTCAGTTTGTTTATGCCCTTCCGTTTAAGAGGTGTCCCTGAGAGAAAGCAAAAGGATGGATCATTTTTCCTCTATCCATTCAGTCCATCTCTGCCTTTTGTGTAGAACAGTTAGACCATTTGCATTCAAGGTTATTATTGAAAGTTAGCTGCTTCCCTCACTAATCGTTCTATTTGGTTTTTGAGTGTTCCCGAGCTTTTAAAACTTATTCTGATTTTTTTCTGTTTTTGTTTATATTTTACTTCTTTGTGGTTAATCTTTTTTGCTTCCTTCCTTGTTTTCTTCAGAATGTTTTCTTGGTGATGGCCACATATATTGCATCACACGATTTACAATTACATAAAACATTTAGCACATGATAAACAGTTGACATATAACCATAACATAACATATCTATTCATAATCTGTTCCTCCTTCCTCCATGTCTGTTGGTTGTCTCCATCAACCTCAGTATGCCTACATTTGATAAGATTCCTTTGTACACATTTTTCACAAACTTGATGTTGGATTTTGCAGAAATTAATGGTTGAGTTTATTCTCTAAAATAGTCTCTCATAGACTTAGCTCTTTTGATTGCCTATGCTGATGCATTTATTGGAGATATTTTTGTCATGTCTAAATAAGAGTGAAGGAGCCCTGGCAGCATATTGGCTAAGGATTGGGCTGCTAACAGCAAGGTTAGCGGTTCAAAACCACTAGATTCTCTGAGGAAAAAGCTTGGGCTTTCTACTCCGGTAAAAATGTACAATCTTACGCTCACAAGCATGATGTTGGAGCAGGAGGCAGGTGAAAGGAGACAGAAGAAAGATCTAGGAAGCAAAGCCATGGATAGAGGTATAAGCAGTATATACATATGTAAATACATTGATTCATAAAAATAGAGGTATTGGCCTATGTACATATATTTATAAGCAATACACTGAGGTGGCGGACAGACTTTGGGCTTCTGCCCATGCCTTCCTCAATGCAAGAACAATTTGTTCTAAAAACCTGGCATTCTATGATGCTCATCTTCTCTTTACAATCGCTGAAGACAAAACATGTGCGTAAGCAAGTGTGGTGAAGAAAGCTGATGGTGCCCGGCTATCAAAAGATATAGTGCCTGAGGTCTTAAAGGCTTCCAGTTAAACAAGCAGCCATCTAGCAGAGAAGCAACAGGCCCACATGGAAGAAGCACACCAGCCTGTGCAACCATGAGTTGTTGACAGGATCAGGTAACAGGCATCAGAAGACCCCCAAACAAGCAAACAAAAAATCCATATTGTTGAGAAAAGGGGGACCGGAGCACAGACCCCAAACCCATCTATCTATAAACAATGAGACAGCCCCTCACAGAAGGGTCACAAGGAAGGGATGAGTCAACCAGGGCACAGTTTAGCACGGATGAAACACACAATGCTCCTCTGGTTTCTGGAGGCTTCCTCACCCCCCACTATCATGACCCCAGACCCGCCTTTCACTGTGGGCTAGACTGGAGCATATGCACAGGTACAGATATGAGATAAGAGCTCAAGGCAGGAACAGGAATGGGAGAAGCCAAGCAAGCAGGGTGGGGGAGGTGGAGAAAGGAGGGGAGGAAGAGGGAACAGATCACAATGATTTAAACATAACCCCCCCCAACAACCCTACCACGGGGGGAACAACAGAAACAATGGGGGAAGGGAGACAGTGATTGGTGTAAAATATGAAAATAATAATAATTTATCAAGGGGTCGGGGGGGAAGAGGAGCTGATACTAAGGGCTCAATAGAAAGTAAATGTTTAGAAAACAGTGATGGCAACATATGATGGCAAATATGCTCAATGCAATTGATGTGTGGATTGTTGTTGTAAGAGCCTCAATATGTAATTTTTTAAATAATTGTTTTAAATTTGCAATATTAGAAATCCATAGGGGCAATACTATCCTGCCCTATCGGGTCTTTATGAGTTGGCATCGACTCAATGGCAGTGAGTTTGGTTTGGTTTATAAATGAGAGTTTTTCTTTCAAGATGTTGTCTTTGCATCTGGAGTACTCCCTTGAGTGATGCTGCAAAGCTGCTCGGGTAATGGCAAATCCCAGAGCTGCTGCTGGTTTAGGAATGCCCTGATTTTCCCTTGTTTTTGACAAAGACGCCAGGTATAGAATCTGCCACTGGAAATTGTCTTCATTTGGTATTTTATATATGTTGTGCCGTTATCTTCTGGCCTCTAGAGTTTCTGGGTAGAAGCCTGCTTTGATTCTTCTGGCTCGTATACTATATTGCAGTTTTCTCTTATGGCTTCCAGAATTCTCTATCTTTGGTTCTCAAGGTTTTTATGGCATGGAATTAAGTTTTTGTGTCTCTTCTAATGGGGGTTGTCTAACGTCTTGTCTAATTTTCTCTTGAGAAGAGAAAGACTATTCACTCACTGCCCTTGAGATGATTCTGAGACATAGTGACCCTACAGGACAGGGTAGATCATCCCCTGTGGTTTCTGAGACTGTCACTCTTCACAGGAGTAGAAAGTCTCATCTTTCTCCTAAGGAGCCGCTGGTGGGTTTGAACTGCTGACTTGTGGTTAATGGCCGAATGCATAACCACAACACCGCAACAGCTCCTACCAAGACTATATTAAGTTGTCTTGGAAAGAGAGAGAGAAAATGTCAGAATAATGGGCTTGGAAAGGGTCTTATGATGACCTGTCATTGTCAGCTGCTCTTCTGTCAGCCTGACTCATGATAACCCTGTGCATCGCTGAATGAAACACTGACCGGGCCTGTACCATCCCCAAGGTTGGACTGACCCCATCCAAACGGTATGCTTTGGTTCATTTTCACTGGTAGCTTTCCAGGACTTTCTTTTTAGGCACACGTAGGCCCCCACTACAGACAGGAGTGCTGCTCACAAGGAGCACTGCAGAGACTTGAACCTGGGTCTCCCACATATAAGGCCAGAATTTTGCCATTTTGAGCTTTAAAGCCTCCTTCGGGCGGGGGCTGGAGGGAGGGTGGAGGTGGAGCGAAGTCTCACGGACCCTTCACTTAAACAGGGGAAAGTTCATTTCGTATGACTAAAGTAGGATCAGTGGGGGCCTGGAGCCCACTCCCCTAGTCCCTCTCTGTGCCCTCTTCTCCTGGGGACCTTGGGGTTCCTCCTGGGACACTGGAGGGCAGCAGAGGTGGCCTCCCACTGCTGATCTAGTCCCTTGCTTTGAATCCTGGTGAGCAGGCAGGCCCAGCAGCAGCTCACAGACACAGGGTGGGGAGGGACTTGGGGAGGAGACTGAAGCTGGAGTTGCCGGAGGTCACACAGCTGGTAAACAAGTGGCAGCTCTGAACTCAGAGCGCAAACATTCCCCACTCCTGGCCCAGCGCTCAAGAGCAACACCAAGAATTTCCTAAGTTCAAGGCTTGTGAGAAAATGGAGCCTACTGCCAGGGGACGCTCCTCGGCGACATTTGAGAAAACTAGTAAGTTTCCTGGAATGAGTTCGGAGCAATTCAACCTTTCAAAACAAGGCGCACGCATGGCGGTGTGGAGGAACGAGAGCAGGGGAGGTGAACAGGCCTCTGCTCAGTCTCTTTAATTAAGCGCTTTGCGCCGAAACAGGAAAAATGCTGCCTGTTGTGTGCCGAAAATATGATTATGGAAGCGATTATTTTTCTTGGTGGCTTTTTATTATTTTCCAAGTTCTCTGCCCTGGACGGGTATCACATACATGATTTCATAACAGGAACACGCTGTGAAAGCCACAGAAACAAAGCCCCCTTTATTCTAATTGTGTCCGAGCCTTGTCAATGTCCGGCTAGTGAAAGGGCCCGTGATTGGTGAATGGACTCTCCGAAGATTCGGGTGTGGAGCTGGGGGGAGGGAGGGGGAATTGCATTCGTTTTGTCATTATCATAATATTTCAGTCCACTAAGGCTCTTCTCGGTACTGAAGCACAACCTGGCTTGTCATGTTGGCGGGTAGTTACAAATGTTTCTGAGAAGCCAGGCAATGCTCAGGGGCAAGACAATGCTCCCTACTCATGTCAAGAGTGACGTCTCTGAAGCCACAGGGGCCATTCTCCCCTGTCCTATGAGGTTGCTATGAGTCGGCTTGGACTTGAGGGTGATGGTTTGGTTTGGAATCTCCGCAGGAGCCGCTCACCGGGGTTTTCCTCCACAGAGTCACCAGGCCTGAATGCCAACCACGCCACGCGTCAGCTGCCAGGCACTCGATGATTGCACCTTTGGGAGTCCATAGCTGAGGGAGCTTCAAAAGTTCGTGGAAAAATGGAACTAAATAATGATTGGATTTCTCCACAAACTTTTGGAAGGTCTCTTTTCCAGAAGTCTCCAAGAGAAGATTAGTCTTCCAACGGGGCAAAAGTGGGGTGTCCCCAATGTGACCTGTGAGGAAAAGCCTAAGGATGGATATTTCCTGGACTGCTGGGGAGGGGAGCCTCGGGCACTGTGTCTCTCTGGCATGTTGAGCTTATCCCTGTTCCCCACAGTAGAATGAGAAGTGGCCAAACATGTGAGCATCGTCAGCCACATACTATCAAAAAGGGAAATCAATGTTTATTTATACTATCAAAAATGGAAATCAATGAACTACTTAACCATATCAGATTCACTGGAGGAAAAAAAGCTATATCCTAAGGAAAGATCATGCCACCATTTAAGTCTCATTTTTAAAGAAAGTAGCCATTGATTTTTGCACCAACTTGGATGCACACATATCAGTGATCATGTAGTTGAAGCATGGTTGGGCAACCTTGGGTTCCATTAGTCCCAAGGTCACCATAAGAGTAAGCTCAATGCTGATTAATCACAACAAACACATATGCATGCCCCTAATTAAAATATACAGATATAAATATGAACACACATAAGCAATGTGATAAATGTGAAAACAGTTTAGATATGAAAGAAAATGGTACGGCGTACAAATTAAGAATGCTGTTTCAAGTAGACATTGTTCTAGTAAAAAACACAAAACTTAAACTCACTGGCACCCAGTCAATTCCGACATAGTAATGCTACAGGGCACAGTAGCGTTGCCCCAGAGGGTTTCTGAGACTGGAACTCTAGGTGGAAGTAGAAAGCCTCATCTTTCTTCCTCGGATCAGCTCGTGGTTAGCATCCCAATGCATAACCCACCAGGGCTCTTGGTTGTTCTCAAGGGTAACCTAGATTACAACAGTCCTCTGAGTAGGTTGTCTAAACTAACCTAGATTATAATAATCCCCTGGGCAGGTAGTATTGTAAGCTTCATTTGATGGATGAGGAATGGGCATACAGAAAGTTTAGGGAATATTTCAGAAGAAGCTGTTGGAACGAAGGAGTAACAGGGAGGGAATTGGAACTTGGCCCCAGAATCGAGGTTCTGACCCCATATATTATGTGGCAAAGAGGATATATCAGAACACCAACTGTGGTTAATTTGGGGAGGTCTATTTTGGGGAGGCATCCATTCCTTGATTATATGTTTTATAAGTCAAATGCTCTAAATTAATTGTATTTAGAGTTTTGGTTTTAATTTTTACTTTATCATCAGCCCATGATGCCTGGAGGTGGGAATGCCCACTGATCACTACTATAAATTATTATAACTATCGGGTCACCTTGGCAGATATATTCAAGCCCATTCTGGAGCAATGAAGTCAAGATCTATGAGTGTGGGTCCTCTTGTGAGCATTTCCCCCCCCAAAGACTCCCCAGATGATTTCACTGTGTAGTCCATATCAAGACTGGTCTCGACTGTCCATCTCACTCACTTCTGCTATCTCAGCAACACATCTTTTCATTGGTGCTGATGATTAACTTTATGAATGTAGCAGTTATATATTTTAGGCATCTCAGATAAAGAACAGAAGCAAACTAAATACATAAATGATGTGTTCCTGCCAAAGCCAAACGAGGTCACGGCTGCTCCACAAGCAGAGGCTGTGTGATGGTTCTGAACCAAGAGAAGCAAGCTAAGGGTGTGTGGAGTCGTGGCATGAGTGCTTGGCGTCAGACACAAGACCACAGGTCCGGGCCCTGTGCAAATAGCGAAGCAATTTCTGTAACACATGATTACTCCCGGTGTGCCTTTTGGTTTGAGTCTAATTTGTGAATTTGTTTTGGTTTTGTACTGATGAAAGACTTATAAACAAACAGAGGGTTATTATTGGTTGTCCACTGAAGTGCTAAGCCTGGCTTATATTAAAGCAGTATTGTAGTAATAAGAACATTTTAAAACAGCAATGGAGCAAGTCCACAGATTCCACAAATAATGGAGTAGCAGGAACATGATTCAAGGAGCCTGTGAGGCGAACGCATCCTGTAGGGTGTCTAGGTGAGCTGGAATCAACCTGACGGTGCACAGCAACTCACGGAAGATCCGTGGCTTAAATCTACCCAGCAACGACCTGGACGAAGGCCTGGCCAAATGTTTCCATAAAGGAAGACGCAACAAAGATAACCCTACTGTAATACATGGGCAGACACTACAGCAGCCAGTAACAACAACATGAAATGTTGTTCAAATGCATCAGACGTGGGAGGGGAGTTCACAGTATCCAAAACCACGGGCCTATGAACTAGCTCGACTTGGCCGATGTCACCTCTGAACCCTAGGAAAGGCGGGACAAAATGATCTTTGCGTCTCGGTCGGGTCAAAGACCTTAGGGAGAAACTTCAGAAGCCCCTTGGCACAGTGGTGAAGTACTTAGCTTGTAACCAAAAGGTTAGGAGTTGAAACTCAGCAGCAGTTCTGTGGGAAAAAGGGCTAGCCTCGCACACCCCTGGTCCTGAAGGTATCATCCACCCTGGATTCCCTGTGTCTCCAGCTCCTATCTGCACCAGTGTACAACCTCTGCTCTATCCAGACTTGCAAGGTTGAATTCGGATCATGGTAGTGGAGGGGTGGGAGGAGCATTTAGGAACTGGAGGAAAGCTGTATTCTTCATCGGTGCTACATCGCACCCTGACTGACTCATCTCCTCCCCTAGACCCCTCTGTGAAAGGGGGAACCGATTACAAGGATCTACATGTGACCTCCTCCCTGGGGGGACAGACAACAGAAAAGGGGGCGAAGGGAGACGCCAGATAGGGCAAGATATGACAAAATAATAATTTATAAATTATCAAGGGCTCATGAGGGAGGGGGAACAGGGAGGGAAGGGAAAAAAGAGGACTTGATGCAAAGGGCTTAAGTGGAGAGCAAATGCTTTGAAAATGATGAGGGCAAAGAATGTACAGATGTGCTTTATACAATTGATGTATGTACATGTATGGATTGTGATAAGAGTTGTATGAGCCCCTAATAAAATGTTAAAAAAAAAGAAAGAAAGAAAAAGGGCTGGCAGTCTGCTCCCACAAGGATAGCGATGCAGGAAGCCTCATGGAGACGGAGACCCTGTCCTACAGGATTGCTGCAAGTCAGGAAAGGCTCAACAGGATCGTTTGTTATTCCTTTTGTTTAAGTTAAGAAGAACATCGTAACTTATTCCACAGACAGAGAAACCAGGGTTTTACAAATAGGGAAGAGGGCATAACATTCATGTGCCACTCTCATGTGCATCACTAAACATGGCCCATTTATTGAAATGACTATCAGTCACAATGACTCTGTGAGCCAGGTATCTGTTACCTGTAGACACGAGGCTCCAGAAGACAGCTTAACAAACTTCGCTCCTCACACCACAGATAAGTGGCAGCATGGCTTCGCCTAGATCAGTGGTTCTCAACCTGTGGGTTGAGACCCCTATGGGGGTCGAATGACCCTTTCACAGGGGTTGCCTAAGACCATTGGAAAGCACATATTTCAGATGGTCTTAGGAGCTGAGACGCCGCTTCTCTGTCCATCTCAAGGCAGACTGCCCACATGCAGACACACCCACATACAAGTACGCAGCATCAAGACGGTTACCCATGCTACACCATGCTTGAAGACAAAATTACATTCATTTGTAAGTAAAAATAAATATTTCACAATATATAATTACATATGGTTTTGGGGATTAATCACTATGCTTTAATTTTGTTCAATTTCTAACAAGGAAAATCCTGCATATCAGATATTTACCTTACGATTCATAACAGTAGCAAAATGACAGTCATGAGTAGCAAGGAAAATCATGTTATGGCTGGGGGTCACAACAACATGAGGAGGTGTATTAAAAGGTCACGGCATGAAGAAGGTTGAGAGCCACTGACCTAGATGTTAGGCCTCTGGTGATGACAGTTCCACATTACGTTCTCAGGATATTAACTGAGGGTAACAGGTCTACGTAGGGCAACCCCGGAACTTAAGAGTGGGGAAAGACTCCAGTCTTCAGTCTGCTGCCTTCAGACTCAGTCAGTCTTCGAGAGAAGGAGAGGATGAACCATTTAATAACTACATTTCAAAATAATGACAGTAGGCAAGCTCCCTGGAGAGGATGCTTGGTGTTATGAAGAACCCAAGAGGCAATACAATGCCATCTTCTCCGCCAATGAGCATGCCTGTCGACCTGCCCTGTTGCTATTTCCAAGAATGGGCCCTTCAGAAACCTTCGCTGTTGATTGTACACTTAGTGTGTGCAGTCACTATGTCTAAAAAAATGTTTTCTCATCTAAATATAGGGATTCTCAGAGTTGTCTTATTTTTTGAACTTGAGAAATACAAACGCTCTAAGAAATCATCTAACAATACAGAAAAGGAGAAAACACTCCAGCTCAGGAGAGATGAATTATTCTTTGTGATGAAAAGTTGTTATAATTAATCATGAAATAAATGCATCAGACAGGAGTGGCCTTGAGGGAACACACTTAAGAAGCAAATGAGATTTCATTAGCTTCAACATTGCAAGTGTCATCTGGACAGCCAGATGACGAGACACACCATATTAACAAAGAATCCGATGACAGACAACCGGCCCACTGTGTTTACATTTACTACCCTCACTTGCCTTACGGTGAACTAGGTAATAGGGCTCTTCTAGCCCTAGGCTTTGTGACTCCCACCCAGCAACTGGGTGTCTTTTTGCATTTCCTGATGGTTCTGGGTAAGAGAAGGTGGGGAAGGATGCTGCCAAGATTCAGTTGTGTGTGATGGGGAACGGGGTCAATTGTGATTATCAATGCTTGGAACTCTAATGGTTGATTTTACCATTCTGCTGGGTAGAAAATGAGTCATCTCAGATGCAGAAAGAAGTGTGGATTCCACTATCAGCAAGGGAGAAGGTCCAATAATGAGGCATGTCCCTTGGACATCAAGACCCATGCATAATGAACCCCTTTGTCTCAAGAGACAGCTATGGTTCCAGAGGAGTGATGGAGGAGTGGCAGAGGCATGGTTACAGCAGAACCACGAGACAGAGTAAGCGATGGAATGGTGGATCCCCCAACCCAAAGACCAAATACAGTGGTGTACATTTAGTTAGGAGGCTGGTCTATGGAGTACGGTGCCTCCAGGCACTTAATTAGGGGAGCTAGGTTTGTTGGCTCACGGGCTAGAGCTGAGTGCCTTTGGGCTAAGACATGGCAGAGTAGCAAGCCCTTTAGGCATTTATTGGTAGCCCTATCAGAACATTGTAACTACTGAGCAGGGTAGACCACAGAGATCAAAGACGAGAGAGGCCTGCACGTGGTCATACCTAAAAAGGGGTGGTCTTTCCGAATAATTGTATCCCGAGCTATGGGAAACTGAGGACTGGGGCAAGAGTGTATGCAGACAAATTCTCTCTGCTCCTATATAAGGAGTCTGGGAGGCCA
This sequence comes from Tenrec ecaudatus, assembly GCF_050624435.1. Lineage (NCBI taxonomy): Eukaryota > Metazoa > Chordata > Mammalia > Afrosoricida > Tenrecidae > Tenrec > Tenrec ecaudatus. Next base: position 15,902,796 of record NC_134536.1, read on the forward strand.
AGAGTCTGGTGGAGGGATGCCTTCACGCTTGTGAGCTGGAAATGAACCCCAGTCACATTCTCCTAAGTAAAAGTTATTCCCCACAATGTGGTTCCATGACAATGCCAGTTTTTAAGATGCTTCTTGCAAGTGCATGGTTCTTACTATAAACTTAAAGGTTATCTGCCATTGAGATCAATCAGACCCTGTTGTCTGCCCAACCCTAAGTGCGGCCCACTCCCATCTGAAACTGATCACAGATTGTTCCTCTGGAGAAGGGCTCAGGAATATCTAAGGTCAAGCTAGCTCAGGGAGAACCGAGGTTGAGCTGCCAACTTAATCCTAGGACCTGCCCATCCTGTCACATATGTGCCTTCCTGTCACTTGTATGCCCCTAGTACATCCCCTTCCTATCACATGTATGCCTGTAGTACATACCCTTCCTATTACGTACATGTGTGACGTGGCTTAAATGCTTGGTAATTATATAAGCCTGTCGGAGAATACATTAGCTCTCTCTATGGTGCCAGACCCCATGTAAAGCATGAGCCCTTGCATGCCTTCTCGGTTGTCCGTTAGTTCTTTCCTTTGGATTACACGCCTGCTCCTTAGGACCCTATCGGTTGACGAGGCTGGTCCCCCATACTGGGCACCAGCAAACTATCAAATTCCCGAATACACCCCATAATTGCGAGTATGTTTTATGAGTTCTCTTCAGACACTGCAATGAATTATTGAACCCAGCTGAGTAAGGAGTGATGTAGGACAGGGGATTTGTGTAAGCATTGGCAAGGATGGAAGCAGGTTTGACCTCAGCCTCGTCAAAATCAGTCTTGGGCAGCTGGTGTTGATAATGGTGATTCTCCTCCCCTCCCCCCCCCTTGTGTAGCTTGATCAGGTTGAATGACACTCCTATCATTCTTGTTTCAATGCTTCTGTGTGATATTCCATACATCCCCCATTTTTTTTGCTGATGGAATAACAGGGATCATATTTTAAAGATGCTGCCATATTTCTTTCGAGAGTCCCATGTACCTTAACTCTTCCATTTGGATTTTTAAGATCCTAGAGTTTCTTGGTTCCTCGATTTTCTGTGTTACCACATAAAATGAAAGAGAACGGATGCCTGGCAATCCGTGCTGCATGAGCATGTAATAAAATTTACAATATTGCTCCGGCAAAAGACACTTCAGGAGCAACAGATGGTGGCACAGGTATTCACAGGCACGGGGAAGCTTTCTGGGGCGCTGCAGGATTGCCGGGGGTCCGAGCAAACCAAAGGGGCACTAATAACAGGAAGGAAAAGGGGAGCTGAATGAAGGTCTGTTGAGTCCACACGGAGCTGGTTGGACTGTGTCTGTGGAATGAAGTGTGTCCGACTCTTTGGAATTACTAGGTAACATAAAGTACTGCGTCCATAAAGGAGTTTAGAGAAGAAGTAGCAATAACTATTCGATTGAACTTGAAGACCAACTCTGGTGCTTTCTAGCCTTGGGTCTATAATTCTGCTCAAATGCTTGGCTTGGCCTCCATCTTACAAGACCAAAATCAAAAACAGACTCACTGCCATCGAGTCGATTCTGACTCCTAGCCACCCTACAGGACAGGGTAGAAGTGCAACTCTTTATAGGAATAGAAAGTCCCATCTTTCTGCTGCGGGGCAGTTGGTGCTTTTGAACTCCTGACCTTGCAGTTAGCTGCCCAACTTGCAACCACTACATCACCGGGGCTCTCTTTCAATCTTACAAAGGGATCACTTATTCCACTGTGCAAACAGGCCATGTTAAATACACACAATAGGATTAATCCCACCTTGTGGAGAACGGGTCCATTTCTAAGCAAACAGGTGAAGGTGGTCTCCCGTGGGATTCAAAGTCTGGCAATGAGGTCATTCCTTGAAGCAGGATATAAGGGCCGATCGCACAGAGGTGGAGGGGGCTCTCGCTACATCAAGAAGAGCCTAGAGTAGAGCCCATCCTTTGGACTGAGTCCCTGTGCTGAGAACCTCCTGGACACAGAGTGGGAGAACTGTAACACCGAAGATGACACAGGATGGTGAGAACCAGCAACCACCTCAGTGGAGCACAGTGGCAGGAAGAGAGCAGCCATGGGCGCAGTGGGAATCAGCAGACTGCAGTGAGGTGCCTCGTGGGCTTGCTGGCTTACAGAGCAGAAGAAAGTTGAGCACTTTGTGGTAGGAGGCTTCCTCGTGGACTAGGGGGCCTCTGGACACCTGTTAGCAGAGCTAACAATAGCTGAGTCTCTTGCCTCATAGCTGCCCTGAGGTCTGGCACTGCTGGGAGAAGGGACACCTGCCTGTAGGCATGGTTAGAGACAGGCTGCCTGCAGGCATGGCTGAAAAGAAGCTGAGAGCTGTTTGGGTTGGAAGAAGTTCTCCTTAAAGGATTGCATCCTGTCTCCTGGGTTGTATCCTATTACAGGATCAGGTTGATCCTGAGCCTGAGGGGAAACCTGTTATTGCCTACTCAACCACATAATCATTAGTAGGATGTGTGAGGTGTGGACAGACATATCACTGACCTCCAACTCACAGCCACAGACTCGGTGCTGATCCTGATTCCCAACCCCCTCCAAGATGTAGACCAGCTCAGATGGTAGATCAGAGTCCAGCTTAACATTGTTGGGCTGCAAGCAGCAAGGCCAGCGGTTCAAAATCACCAGCTGCTCCATGAGAGAAAGATGGGCTCTCTACCCCAGTGGACAGCTACAGTTTCGGAAACTCACAAGGGCAGTTTTCCCCATTCTGTGAGGTCACTGTGAGTTGGCATCGAGTTTTTAATAGAGGTATACCCATTGAATGTTGAGGGGTGCGTTTTTCTGAGCCTTTAAAAACATGTCTTCAAAGGGCTATGCTCCCACAAATACTCTGGGTGATACAAATAGTGTGCTGGCTGGTAATGAAAAGACTGGAAGTTCAACTCAACCCAAAGGCCTTCTGGCCATCTAGGTGGATGTGGACGGGGGGGGGGGGGGGGGCAGGGGGAGGGATTAGCCATTGCAAAGCTTGTAATGCACAGCTCAAGTCTGACCCCTCAGAGTTATCATGGGTCAGCATCAACCAGATGGGAATCTCAAAGGCATTCTAGGTTTTGGCAGGGAGTGTGTGTGTGTGTTGGCGGGGGGGGGGGGGGGGGGAGGGCCCCGGGGGGGAGGGTCCCGGATGTTTGCAGATGTCAAGGATCAGGAGAAACCATTAATGAGTGAAGCCCCCAGGGGTATCACCAGTTTTTATTCAAAAAAAATCTCCCCAACCCAACCATTGCCATCTAGTCAATTCCAACTGACGGTGGTCTAGTGGGTACACATTGGGCTGATAACCCTGAGGTCAGCAGTTTGAAACCACCAGCTGCTCCATGGGAGAAAGAAGAGGCTTTCAGCTCCTGTCAAGGGTTACAGTCTGGGAAATCTTCAGGGGGCAGTTCTACCCTGTTTTATAGGGTCATCGTGAGTTTTCATTCAAGCCTTCTAATTCTAAGGTGCAAATTACAATCAATGATTTTCAATGAGATAAATCTTGCTTTCAAAGATTTCTAAGCGTAATTAAACCACACAATTGATAAGAGCAGCAGAGGGTAACAAGTTACCATCTCTATTTATTTTATATATTCTGAGGACTTGAGTTTCTTTTTTTCTTTCCAGCCTGGATGGGAACCTTTGAACTGAAATAATAAATATACCAAGAAAAGGCGTAGACCGTTCGAGTGAGAGGGTTTCCTCCAGGGTAATGGTAGCTCTCATGGCTTGAGACAGTGCTGGGTTCCATGAGCTGCCCTGGACATCTTACATCCCCTTCCCCTGCCTCCACCAGGAACCCAGACCGAGAATAGATTTATTTTTCTCTCTAATTAACAGCTTAAAGTGATCTAAATCTGGAGTGCACCTGAAAGCCTGACACAGTCCTGAGTGGGCATGCATCATGAGACAAGGCTATCACATCCAGTCAAGCGAAACACGGGGAACTCCTGTCATGAGCTGGATGTACACCGTGGTTACAACAGCAGACTGAAGCACACCAGGGATCATTTCAATGGCGCAGAGCCAGGCGACGCTTTGTTTGTAATACGTAAGGCCACAGGAGTTGGAGCCCCCCACCCCCCCACCCCCGTCCCACTAGAGATTGTGAATTCCAAGAAACAGGCTAGATCGTGTAGAGGGGAATGAGGACATCCATGCATGAAGAACTAAGGGACAATTCAGGTTACCGTGGGAAGCTGTGCCATCTATTTCTGTGCCTTTGGGGCCAAGCTCACAGCAGAAACTCAGTAAATGTTTACTGAATAAGTGAATGAATGAGGGAAATCAGTCAACCATGGGCTAAAGTGTGCAGGAGGCACTCTGAAGAAGGAGCGCGGTCCAGTGCAGGAAAGCTCTTTGTGGTCAAGACTTCCTCAATTGGTAGGGCTTTCCTGAAGAAGGTGGGGAAGCATGAAAGCTGTTTGAATTCCCATAAAAAGGAACTGAAGTCACCCTGGGAAAAGGTGCTGCAGTTCTGAGCTATGAGGTGAATGGCTGTGCAGAAAACCCCTACCTCCATTTGTAGGAGAAAAATGTTGCTCATCGGGACCCACCTATGATGATGCATGGCTCCTTTTTGATGAAAGAGACTCCCCAGGACTTTGTGTTTCAGGACCTCGCTCCTTTGGCCTCTGCTGTCCCAGAACAACACGGACCACAAGGAGACGTGCTCCCCAGCGGATCCGTTTTTCCCAAACGCAGCTTGCTTTGGTGGTCAGATTGGGTTTGCTGTTTTCAGGGTTCAGAGGGAGCTTCTGTTCTGTTACTGAGCTCATTTGACCTGCATTACTGTCCGGGATCAAAAAGACAAGCCCTTAGGCACCCGTACTGAGAGCAAAGGAAAACATTGCAAGGAAAAAGACAAAAGACCCACAATCACTGTAAGCCAAGTCAGTTTTCAAAGCTTTGCATTTCCAAAATAATGGCCCAGCCTCTCAGGAGCAAGGAGGCTCCCAAGAAGAGGCTGAGCCAGGGTGTAGTACAGCACCGAGAGCACACGTACTGCTCCTCTAGTTCTTTCCTGCGTCCTCCCTGCCACTGTCATGACCCCAGTTCTACCTCACAAATCCGGCTACGCTGGCACAGGTAAGAGCTCTTGACACGCACAATCCCTGAACAGCAGTGGGAGTAGCAATACCATGAGGAGGGAGAAAGGGAGAACCAAATGCAATAAAGGACTCCTAAACAAACCCCACCCAGGGGTCCGAATAACAGAAACATGAATGAAGGGAGACATCAAACGGTGTAAGCTATTAACATAATAATTCATCAAGGGTTCACCCGGGTAGGAAGGAAAAAAAGAGGAGTTGCTACCTACCCAGGGCTCAAGTAGAAAGAAAATGTTTTGAAAATGACAATGGTAACATATATACAAAGGTGCTTGATATGATTGATGTATGGATTGTTATAAGAGCTGTAAGAGCAAACCGCACCCCCCCGCCCCCGCCCCCCGTGTCCCGCAAATGATTTCTTCTAAGAAGGAAAGAAGAGGCTGAGCAGGAAATGAAGGAACCCGGCCGAGCAGAGTACGAGGAGCGTGAGAACAGCCCCGTGGAATTCCACGGCAGTAGGAAGCTGCAGGGCTCAGGTATTGGTGACAGTCTTAGCTAAAAGATTTCTTAATGAGGGCTGAACATTCCCCCCTTCCCCCTGGGGGTCAGGAACCCTGCAGCTAAGGAAATCCATCCACCAACTAACCACATGCTAAATAGTGTGGCAAAGGATACCACACTCGAACCAACCTGGCTGCCAGGGAGTCCCCTCTGACTCACGCTGACCTCCAGTGTCCCAAAGCAGAGCTGCTCTGATGGTGTTCTGCGCTGTCGTCATGACGGAAAGCAAACCACTCGGCGTTTCTTCCATGGAAACACAGTGTGGGTTGGAACCAATGGCTTTGCGTTTTTAACAGCTGCACACAAACCTCTGTGTACTACCCAGAGATCTTGCACCAACAAGAACTAAGATGGTCAAGAGAGAAAAACTTCTTATGAAAAGTTTGGGGACAAAAGCGTTGCCTTTTCCCATACATTATTAAAACAAAAACATTCATCTCCCTAGGAGAAGGTTGAACCCAGGAATGGGCTTGTGAAACGAAAGGAAATCAGTTTTTATGATCAGATTCAGAAGCGCCGTCTCTGTTGATGACACAGAGAGAGCCCCGGTGGTGCAGTGGTTAGAAGTTGGGCTGCGATCGCAAGGTCAGCAGTTTGAAACCATCGGCTGCTCCATGATATAAAGGCGGGACTTTCTACTCCCCTAAGAGTTCGCAGTCTCCGAAACCCACAGGGCCAGTTCTACCCTGTCCTATAGGGTCACTTTGAGTCGGCATCCACCTGTTAGCAGGGAGTTTGTTTGGGGTTTGGTTGATTATACAACCTTGGCTAATTTCACTTCCTGTTTGGGGTGTGTTTTCTTTGTTAAAATGGGAACAACGTCTTAATACTTGTTAGGCCTGCTGTCCCTGATGTTGACACACTTCCCTCAGTGAGCCCGTGAGCTTGTGCCAGCCTTTGCCAAAGAAGAAGCAGGTTCAGGACGGGGCAGCGTTCAGCCGGTGGCACTGCTCCCAGGACCCTCATCCCACAACGAGCCATGGTGGGACCGGGACCCTCCAATGTCCATGACAAGTGGCTCACATGAAAATCACAAGGCGTGTGAGTGGGACCAGAAACTTCAATGGTACAATAGTCACCCTCTTCGTGACCGAGGGGGTGATTTTCCACGTAACTTCATTCTGCAATTCAGTCCCTGCCTCGTGTACAGATGCCCACTGATCAGTTGATTAGTGAGTGGTTGCTGAGATTGCCATGGTGCGATACAGGTGACCGGCACGGGGTAGTAGCGGGAGAAGTGGGGACTTGTTTGTCTTCGCTCTGGAGCTGTCACTCCTGGGCCCACGGGAAGGGATCAGCACTCGTCATAAGAGAGTGACACCCTAGAGGCAAGGAGCAGGGGCTGGTCCTCTGGTAAGACTGTGCACGCCATCACCACAAATTCAGCCCCACGGCTGAGAAGAGGGAGCCTGGTGGAGTGGATTTAGTCAGACACGGAAGTAGACCTGTCCCTTCCCACTAGTGGTGACTTCCATATGAGTGGGGCTGGGGCCGACGTGGGGGCAGGCTAGGGACATGGGGTCTAGGCGAAAGACATCTGCCGTGCAGTTGACAAGCAATGGGTGAGCTTCAAGTTTCCCGGGCCGAGGAGCCAGTGTTGAGTTTCAAGGCCTTAAGTGGCTGGGAGGAGTGGGGGTACTAATTCGGGCCACACCATAGTTTCCATCTGGGTGACCTGGAGTGACTCTGCATGCAGCAGCCAACCCCACAACAAATGTAGCAGATGCCGCTCTGAGCTCAGCTTTCTGAAATGAAAGCAGGAGGGGCGAGTTGAGGAGGACTCCATAGACCAGAGGGAAACTGCTTCCTCTGTGGGACCAGCGTAGGGCGTTCTGCAATCTTCAGGTTGAAGAACAAATGCTCTTTTGCTCTGCCGTTTTATTTCTAGTTTGATCTCTGAGTGAACAGTATGTTTCAGCTCGTCCATTTTGACAAGAGTCCTGGTCAATCTGTCTCAAATATGATCCCTTCTTTATGATCGGAAGCTCGGTAGGGGCCATTTCTTTACGTGGTTGCTTAATCTACTTACTCTCTAATGTATCAACAGATACGTCATACCCTATTTCAGTTTTTCAAAATCTCCAAGATCTACGAAAGAAGGCAAATATGCCAAGAGGTGCAGGGCATTGCAAGGTGGGGGTGGGGAACCATTTGATTCAATGTCCACTTTAAAACTCATAGGATTTGACTAACACAGTCATGTTGGTTTTTCCTTCATCATTTATCTATAAGAATACAAGTTCCCACCATCAATTCAACTGTGACTCCTAGTGACCCTGTAGCACAGAGTAGAACTGCCCTTTTGGGTTTCTGAGACTTTAAACCACAGATCTCCAAATTTATTTGGCCTATCTGCCCCCTTTTCATGCAAAAACCAAAAAATTACTCGGCAGCCCCCTGACAATGAAATGCTTTGGTACTATAGCTCCTAATCCAGAATTAAATAAATTACTCAGCAGCTTCCTGACAATGAAACACTTTGGTACTATAGAACCTAATCCAGGACAAAAAAAACCCAAAAAAACAACAAACTACTCAGCATCCCCCTGACAATGAAAAAAAATTGGAACTATAGCCCCTAATCCCTAATCCAACACGTAACGATTTACGTGTTGGGCTGCACTCTGAAAGATCAGCAGTTTGAACCCCCAGCCACTCCATGGGAGAGAGATAGGACTTCCTACTCTGGCTGCCAGTTACAGTGTCGGGCACTCGGAGTGGCACCTCTACCCTGCCCTATACGGCTCCCATGAGTGGGCATCAACTCAATGGCAGTGTTTGTTGTCTTGGTTTTAGACAGTTCCAGTGTCCCTCCCTAATGGGCAGATGGACCCGCTTTGGGAAGAGGACAAAGTAGAATTGCCACTGTGGGTTTTCAAGACTGTACATTCTTTTTGTTTTTCTGCAGCATCTTCTTTTTTTAAAATTGTTTCATTAGGGGCTCATACAACTCTTATCACAATCCATACATACATCAATCGTGTAAAGCACATTTGTACATTCATTGCCCTCATCATTCTCAAAATATTTGCTCTCCATTTAAGCCCCTGGCATCAGCTCCTCATTTTCCCCCTTCCTCCAAATTCCCCCTCCCTCATGAACCTTTGATAATTTATAAATTATTATTTTGTCATATCTTGCCCTGTCCGACGTCTCCTTTCACCCACTTTTCTGTTGTCTGTTCCCCTAGGGAGGAGGTCACATGTAGATCCTTGTAATCAGTTGCCCCTTTCCAACCCACCATCCCTCTACCCTCCCAGTATTGTCACTCACACCATTGGTCCTGAAAGGATCATCTGCCCTGGATTCCCTGTGGTTCTGGTTCCTATCTGTACCAGTGTACATCCCCTGGTCTAGCCAGACTTGCAAGTTAGAATTAGAATCATGATAGTGGAAGGGGTGGGGTGGGGATAAGAAGCATTTAGGAACTAGAGGAAAGTTGTATTTTTCATCATTGCTACATCGCACCCTGTCTGGCTCGTCTCCTCCCTGAGACCCCTCTGTAAGGGGATGTCCAGTGGCCTAAAAATGGGCTTTGGGTCTCCACTCTGCACTCCCCCCTCATTCACTATGGTAAGATTTTTTGTTCTGATGATGCCTTATACCTGATCCCTTCAACACCTTGTTATCACACTGGCTGGTGTGCTTTTTCCATGTGGGCTTTGTTGCTTCTGAGCTAGATGGCCACTTGTTTATCTTCAAGCTTTTAAGATCCCAGATGCTATACCTTTTGATAGCCGGGCACCATCAGCTTTCTTCGCCACATTTGCTTATGCACCCATTTGTCTTCAGCGATCGCATCATGACTGTATATTCTTACTAGAGAAGAAAATCTCATCTTTTTCCCACAGAGCAGCTGGTGGGTTGAACCAGCTCTGTGGTTAGCAGCTTGATGTGTAGCCTGTGACACCACCTGGGCTCCCTATCTGTACGGACACACTATTTTAAATGTGGGGCAGTGATTTGTCTTCATTTATGACATGTTTGCTCTTATGGTAAGTAGAGCGTACATGGCAAAGAAACATAACAAATATCCAGCAGTCCAAAGCAAAGCTCTCCTGTGTCATCAACTCACCAGAATTCAGCAAAATGATTGACTTGAGGCACACAAACTCCTCCCCCTGGAGGTTCATCATACGGAACCGAGATGACGTCGCCAACAGCATGTCGAAGATCTCCACCATTCCCTCCACACACTTCCCTTGGTTTCTGTGAACCCAAACAGGAAGAGAAACACGGTTACAAAGGGGGCTTTGTTCAGACACCATCTGACAAGCAACCACGAAACGTATTGCCTGGGACAAAGGGAGATGCAACATCATTTGATGGAATCCTTTCCCATCGATTTCCTACTCCATCAAACTGCTGAGGAAATGAAATGAAGACTATATTGGAAGATAAGCAGCTAATCAAACTTGACATGTAGTCTGTTTGTTTTTTCCTCTATCTTTTTTATCATCAGAGGCTATTCATGCATTTACACCCAACTTGCCCACTGTGTGTGCACAGTTCAGAAGGGAGAAGCTCAGAATGCATGCATGCCTCTCTGCAGAAGCCTGTGGGATCTCCCTGCTCTGCTTGCAGGGACCAAGCACTGTGCTCTCCGTTGTGTCATGATTTAAATCTTTCTCTGGGTGAAAGAAGGAGTCCTGAAGGCGCAGTGGCAAAGCACTCAGCTGATATAAAAAAAAAGGTTGGAAACCATCAGCAATTCCTTGGGAGAAAGGTGGCAGTCAGTCTCTAAAGATTAAACTCACTATCCTGGAATTGATTCCAACACAGTGCCCTGAGCTCTGGGGGTGTCTCCAGGTCAGCAGGTCAAAACCACGAGGCATTCCATGGGAGAAAGTTGAGCCTTTCTACTCCTGTGAAGAGTTAAAGTCTCAGAAACCCACAGGGAAGTTCTACTCAGTCTTTGAGGGTTGTTATGTGTCAAAATTGACAGAAGTTTGATGCTATCAATTTTTATTGGTGTAGATGGTCTCATCTTTCTCCCAAGGAGCATCTTATGGGTTTGAACTGCTGACCTTGAGGTTAGCGGTCCAAGGATTAGCTGATGAGGTCACCAGGGTTCCTTTTATAAAGGCTACAACCTTAGCCACGCCATGAGTCCCCTCAGTCTGATCCTTCTCACTGCCATCGAGTCAATTCTGACGCAGAGCAATCCGATAGGACAGGGTGGACGTCCTCCTGTGGGCTCCTGAGCCCTAGAGGGTTGCTGTACGTTGTAATCAACGTGATGGCCGTGGCTTTTTCAGAAAAGGAAGGACCTCTGATAAAGCCACAGGTGCTTTGCTGTTAATGTGAAGGTTGGTAGTTAGAACCGACCCAGTGGTTCTGTGGTTTAAGAGCCCCAGCTCTCTGCTTTGATCAAGACTGCAGCCTTGCAAATACAATGGGGCAGCCTCTGCTGGATCACAGGGGATCGCTGTGAGTTGAAAAGGACGTGGCAACAGCTCACGACAACCGCCAAAACCCCAAAGCCCCATTGCCATCAAGCTGACTCAGAGTAATAGTCACCCTATAGACCAGCGGTTCTCAGCCTGTGGGCCGAGACCCCTTTGGGGGTTGAACGCCCGTTTCACAGGGGTCGCTCAATTCATCACAGTAGCAAAATGACAGTGATGAAGTAGCAATGAAAATAATTTTATGGTTGGGGGGATCACCACCACATGAGGAACTGTATGAAAGGGCCTTAGCATTAGGAACATTGAGAGCCACTGCTAGAGACCCACTGTCATTGACCCTATAAAACAAAAAACTGGGTGCCCACATCCAGTGAATTCCAACTCATAGCAACCCTATACAGGGTTTCTGCAGCTATAAATCTTCAGAGGAGCCTCTTCTTTGTCCCAAGGCACCTGGTGGGTTTGAACTGAGGATTTGGGGCTAACAACTCCACACATAACCACTGTGCCACCAAGAATCCAGCGACCCTAGGTGACAGAGTAAAGCTATTCCATAGGGTTTCTTCTTTCTCCCCTGGCGTGGCTGGTGGGTTTGACAACAAGTACAATTCACAGGAAAGGGAGCCAGCCTCCATGGGCCCAGAATCATAGCTCGAGAATTTTCTCGTTTGGCATTTAATTAAAATTTTGATGTTTGGATGCTGATGCAACATTCTAAAGCAAGGTGCTCAGTACCTTCCAGGCCCAAAGGATAGAGAAAAGAGATCTCTTTATTCCCGGTGATCTAATGCACAGATGGACAACGCGACGCACAGTAAGAGACCGCCCCACTGCCAGCAAGTCAATGCCCACTCATACCAATGCTATAACAGGCACCGGTCATCCATGGCCTAGACTTTCAGCACATGTCCAGGTCCCTCATGGCTCGGCTCCTAGTTCCCGTCATCTTAATGCTGCGACTTTGTGATAGTTAGGGGTCAATTTGGCTGGGCAGGATTCTTAGTAGTTTCTCAGTGAAGGCTTAGGAATCCCCATGATCTGCTGTGAGCAGCTCATCAGTGTAAAAAGGTTAGCATGAAGTGCAACTCCCTTACTCCGCCACAGCCCTGATGCAATTGAACGGAAGTTTCCTGGGGATACAACCTAATTCTTATGTACGGTGAGAATGCTGTGTGGATGTTTTCTTGAATTTTTTTGGCATCAACCTCCAGTTCTTTGGATTTGAGTCAATGGCCTGCCATATTGCCTGCCCATCCCAGGAACCACCAGTGGCCTGACATCTGACCTGCAAACATTTTATTAGTTCCCCTCTCTAGTCGCAACCCTGACCCGCTGACCTTGTATTCCTCTGTCTCTGAAGCCCACTCTTCCTGCCACCCTGGAATAATCAGCCCTGGAAGCTATGCTAGGCAGGGTAATGCTCCACTTTTACATCTGACCCACAGACTGGATTTACCCACGTCTACAACTCTGTGAGTCATTTTCTTGATACCCGTAAGTGTGTGTGTGTGTGTGTGTGTGTGTGCGCGCACACATGCACTTTTGCTTCTCTGGAGAACCCAGTCTAACACAAACATCGATGATGTGTCATGTCTAGAATCAGTTGAAAGGGCTGTTTCCAAATATTTCTCTCAGCCCACCTATTTCTCACCCTCTCCTGGTTCTGGGCTTAGCTGAACTGAAACCTTTAACATTCCCCACGCTTGCTCACCACGCAGGACCCCCTCTCTTGTCAACCAGGCTCTGTGGGCTGTTTGGAGAAGGACCTTGGGAAGGGTGTGTCCCTCGGAGGAGGCCGTGAGTCACCAGATGCCTCCCAGGAAATCCTCTTGGTGTCCCGCCTGTGATGTCTGGGGGGCATTTGTATGAGCTGCCACTGTTCACTAATCTATTAACCAAATATTCCTTGCTCACGGTTTCTTGTGATGCCTGTGATGAGACGCGTGGATGCACAGGGGACCCGGGAACAGTTGCTGCTCTTGTTGGGGGATGGTTGCTTACTACTTCAGTCACATCACAATCAATGCATCGTTGAATGAGTTTTAAGCATAGCTCTGCACATCACAGATGGTCTACCCCTCTGAGCCTTTCTTCCTTAAGAAAGTGGCCTAAGGCTTCCTCTCCAGCAGTCTGTGGGAATTGCTTCCATAAAGAATGTTTCTTGCCCCATTTGCTTTACAAGGAAGTTATTGATGTGGGTGTGGTTATGCCTATGGTGATTACGATGCAAGAAGACCCAAAATTGCTTGGATACAGGAAGTCTCCTGGGAGTGTAGCTTATACTCAGGGACTAACTACCCAACAAAAATGTGATGCTGAGTCCCAGCACCCCCCTCCAAGGCAGTCTTCTACATCTGTTCCCCATTCTGGACCCACCTGCCCTCTGTTAGGCTGGGTTGTCCTGAGAGACAGACCCAGTGACACTAATATATGTATTTTTCAAAAGGTCTTTATATCAAGAAGTAATTTTGTATCAAGAAGGAACCCCAGCCCACTCCAACTCAAGTTCATGGGCTCAACACTAGTGGGAGCCCTCTTCAGACAAGCCTAGCTGCAGGCTGATAATGCAGGAAGTTTAAGCGAGAAGCTGGGAGATCACAGGTCAGTGGGTGCAGAGTGACGTGCATCCAAAGTTGGTGGGTCCATGGCAGCTCTCCAGGTCACTGGCCCAAACAGGCTCTCCTCCTGGAGGCAGATACAAATCCCAGGAGGTGGAAGGCACAGGGTCAGAGAGCGAGTTTTTATAGAGAGGCCACACACCCAATGAGGCATCATCAGGCTGTGACCTCATTGGTCAGCTAGACTCCGCCTCTGCACACAGGTTCGTGTTGGCACGCAATCTAACCACCACTCCCCTTCCACAGCACCCTGCACAGCCACATATTCCACTAGTACAGATCAAGGGTGTGGCAGATGGTCAAATGAAAGTCACTTTACAGATGCTGATGGGATGTTGCAAATGAAGGCTGGGTTTGAAGGCAGTCTCCATGCCTGCTGCCTGGCTGCACACTTGCTCTCGAGGACCTGAACTCCTCCAGGTCTCCCCTGGGGAGGGTTTTGGTGTGTACGTCATGGCACTGGATGCTTCTTTTAGAATGTTCTGGTGGACCTCCACATGCACTCTGTATTGCTGAAAGAATCTCCAGGGGGCAGCAGAGTCAGGGGGCAGGGGACATCAAGCTGCTGACAATCCAGGGGCAGACACCTTTACAAACTCTGTTCTTTCTCTGTCACTTGACTTTGTGCTTATCTCTAGAGGCTATTCTACAGTGAATGTCGCAACTCTCTGACGCCAAAAAGTAAAGCAGTGGCCTTCTGAGAACTTAGGGAAACTCCCAGAATCTGCATATATTACGACTACGAAGCTGTTATCCATCTCTCCACATGCTCTGCAGTTCACATGGTGGACTTCTTTTTTTCTTAGAGAGAATGTGGCTTTATTGGTCAAACTCATATAGAGAAATGCAACCCAGGGAGCAAAGTAAATCTAGGGGTCTTTTCTATGGCCTTTCTAAGAAGAACAGATGGAGTTCCCACACAGGAGTGGTTATGCAACTAGGGTGGCCATGTTAGGCTACTTCTGGGATACCAGCATTCATGGTGAAGGGAGATACTGAGAAGGTAACATCCAATTGTGTGATCTCCACTCAGTGCTGCATGACTCCTCATTTGGTTCCTTATTCCTGGATCATGCACCAAGGGACACAGGCATACAAGTGCATACACATAAAATATAATCTTGAGTCAACACAGCCCACATGGAAGCCTGTGTGATCCAAGGATTGTAAATAATAAAATCCAGATCTGAAAGAGGGAATGGTACCAGGGCTTGAATTGTGAACACAGGGCTTGCAGAAGGCTATGGATGACAGAAGCTCAAGATCTACTTGCCAGGGCCCCATGTGGATTAAGCCTCTGATGAATGTTCTCTGATCATAGTTGAGGGATATGAATAATCTTGCTATTGGACAGAGAGTACTGGAAAGTTGATGACTGCAGAGGTAGTTAGGTTAAAATACAGGATCTTATCATTTGACCTCCCATTTGACCCACTTTAAAATGGCTCCATTCTGAATGTTTTCTGCTTTCATTTTCATTGAGGTTTCTCTATGTTTTGTCTAGTCTTTGTTTTTTGTTGAGTTTTCTTTGTCTGTTTCTTGTATGATTTTCTGCATAGGAAATGCCAGATAAGTAGATTTAGAGTAACTGGATTGATAATTGTCTGGGGCCATGGCAGGGAGGAGGGAGGAAAATGGGAAGCTACCAACAATGAGTATGAGAAGAAAATTTTACAAAATTAATAAAATTGAATGATTAAATTCTGTGAGATGTGAAGTTTATGCTAATAAAACATTTTTTAAAAAACCATACTCTCTACAGCTCCTGATCCTTTTTCCTCTCACCTGGCCCTCCCCTTTCTTGAACACTGATAATTAAGTGTCCTTAATTCGTAAAAGTAATTAGCCCTTTGCCACATGCCATTGCCACCTGCTACATGCCACATGGCTTGAACAGTGTCCTTCAACAAGATTTGCTGATGTCCTAATTCCTGGGCCTATGAAGGTGACCTTGTTTGGAAACAGTGTCTTGAGTGTTATCAATTGGGGTAGCATGATGGGGGTAGTTATATACTCTATTGTCAATTTAAGAGGATTATGAGTGGAGGGGTGGAGTTTGATTGACAGGCCACAGCTTGATGACAGCATTTGGAGGCACTAAGGAGCTAAATAGCTCACTGGAGGCAAGATGCAGATTGACTCCCAGGGAGACATTGCAGCTGACAAGACACATGGAACTACACTAGTGCCCTGAGCTGGAGGAGCCACATGAAGACCCCTGACAGCACGGAGATGCTTACGATGCCACTGGATCCACAAGACTTCCCACCCAGTGGCTTGTTATTTTCCTGTCTTCTGCATCATTGCATGTGTTTCGTGAGTCTGAAGAGGACTTTATAGATTGGGATCAGCCATGTGGTCTACTATCAGACTTATGGACTTGATCTGGACTAGGCTGGGATGTTTTCTCAATATTCAATTGCTCTTGTAGATAAAGCTCTGTCTTATGAGTCTCCCTGGATTTATTTCTCTAGTCGATCCGGACTAACACATATGAGAACCTATAAGAGTAGGGTCGATGCTAATCCCATCCTAGTGATGGTTTATAAAAGATATGGGGACGTAAAAACACACAAGGGGAAGACTTTATGTGAAAATGTATCTACAAGCCAAGGAATACCATGGGTTGCAGGCAGCCACCGGGATCTAATGGAGAAGCTCTTCTCTCAGAGCCCTTTGGGAGTCTGCATGGTTGTTGCCCTGATTTGGACTTCTAGCCTACAGAATGGTGAGAAGATAGATTTTTGCTAAAAAACCACTGGGTGGTGTTTTTTTTTAAGGCAGCCCTAGACGATATGTGTTTTTAATGGACTCCTTTGTACTTTGCTTCTGATAGTTTCTCCTAGAAAATCATTTAGTTTATGTCATCAAATTTATCAAACTTTTAATTTCTGGCTTTTCTGGGTCTTACTTGGAAAATCACCAACCAAACCCACTGGTTTCAAGTAGATTTCAAATCATTGTGATCCCATGCGGGGTTCCCAAGGCTAAAAATCTTTATGAGAACAGACAGCCTCATTTTTATTGTATGGAGTGGCTGATGGGTTTGAACCACTGACCTCATGCCTAGTGTCCAATGGCTGACCTATGGTGCCACTAGGTACTCCTGTCACTGTTTAGTAGCATGCAAAAACTACCTTACATGTCCTGCTAGTACTCTTCCATGTTTTCATACTTAAAACTCTCAGACCCAGGGCCTTATTTATATGTAACTACTTTATTGAGATGTAATTCACACATCACACAATTCATCCAATTAAAGTATACAATTCAATGAGTTTTAATATATTCACAGAGCTGTGTGATCCTGTGGGATTTACTCTGGGGGGCGGGGGGAGAGAGAGAGAGATTTGGAAAATATTTTTTACAGGTGCCTGGTTAGTCTTCTTAACAACATGTCTGGAACAAACCGTCTTGTCACACTGCCTTGAACTGTGCTAGATACATTTGTGATATCCATTGACTTCTCACAGCTGTCCTCTAAGTTCATATGCTTAATTCCTGCCTTCTTTCCAAGGACCCAAGTAACCAAACTCACTGTGACAGAGGCAATACTGCCGCATGGCAACCCCCTGTGGGTTCCAAGACTGTAAATGTACACAAGTAGAAAGTCAGTCTTTCCTTCGTGGAGCTGCTGGTGGTTTTGAACTGATGACCAGGCAGATCGCAGCCCAACTCCTAATCACTACACCATCAGGGGAATTAAAATTAAACCAAACCTACTGCCATCCAATTGGTCCAGTTGGTCCCCCACAGTGACCCTTATAGGACTGGTAGAACTGTCCTTGTAGATTTGTGAGGCTATATAGCGTTCAAGAGAGCAGAAAGCCTGATTTTTCTCCTATAAAGCTTCACGCAGGTTCAAAAACCTGACTGTGCAGTTAGTGGCCCAACATGTGACTTCTATGCCAGCAGGGCACCTCAAGACTGGAACTAGTATCCACTAACTGGCAATAGCTACCGCCAACCAGAAGAAAGAATCTCACCAGCAAGAGGTTCTATCCGCTGTCTCTGTTCCTTGCTTACTTTAATTCGTTCTGTAAGATTTGTTGCTGTCGGATGCTGTTGACCTTGTTCTGACTCACAGCGACTCTGTGTACAGCAGACCCAAACACGGCCCGGCCCCGCACCATCCTCACAGTGGTTGTGGCTTGAGTCCCCTGACACAGCCACTGTGTCGATTCATCTTGTTGAAGGTTGTCTGCCATGCTGCCATGCGACTTTCTACCAAGCAGGATGTCCTTCTCCAGGGACTGGATTACAAGATTTCGTCACTGACTTTTACTTTCCAGGTCTCAAGTAGACATTCAGACACAGGGAAGAAAGTCTGAGGTGTTAATAAAGACTTCCAGAATGGAGCCACAGCAGACAAGGAGGAAGACAGATGTGATACACTGGGTGAGATAGTTAAGGTTTATTGTGCCCACCTGGCTGATAAACACATGGGGCTAATTGAAGGGCAGAGAGATAAGTGGCTCCGTGAGCCTTGCCTTTCGAGTTCTCAGGTCTCTTGCTCTCTGATGGTTGGACCAGGGTGCAGCTGCCTTAGACAGTTCCTTGCTTCAGCTGGCAAGGCTCACTTCCTGTGAAACATTTCTGAGGAGAAGCCACACGAACCTACCCCGAGGCAGCCCTAGGTGCTGGAACAGCCATGTGAAGACCCCTGCCAGCACTGAGATGCTTACACACTCACTGATTCAGCTTTCCTCCTGCAGTCGGCATCATTGCGTGTGTTTTGTGAGATGGAGGAGGACTTTGTAAATCGGGGTTGGACATATGGGCAATGTTAGGCCTATGGTTGGGATGCTTTCTTACCCTTAATATAAAACTCTCTCTTACATACATATGAGCTTCTGTGGATTTGTTTCTGTAGTTTACCCAGACGAACAAGCTGGGCACATCCTCAGTAAAGGTCTGGAAAGAAAGCATTTTACATTTAATGCTAGTCTGTCTCTAGCTAATCGAAATCAATCTTCAAGCAATAGTCATGCCATCCTTCAAGCTCAAGGAGGTATTATGCAAAGCATCCGGCACACAGTAAAGCCTGTATTTCAGGATCAGTTATAGCTTCCATGATAAATAGGAGCTTCAAAAAGTTCATGGGAAAATGGAATTAAAAGTGCACCTTTTAGCGGTAATTTCAATGGCCACCTATGCCTATGAGGGCTGGACAATGGATAAGGGAGACCACAGAAGAATTGTTGCATCTGAATTATAGGGTTTGTGAAGAATATTGAAAGAGCCGTGGCTTGCCAAAAGAATAAATACATCTTTCTTGGAGGAAATACAGCTTAGAAAGAAAGATGGAGAGACTTTGCCTCATGTACTTTGGACATACTCTCAGAAGAGTCTGCGAGGGAAGAGGACAGCATGCGTGCTGGGATGTGGAAGGGCAGTGGTAAATGGGAAGACCTTCCCAAGGTGGACTAGCACAGTGGCTGCAACACTGAGCTCAAACACGAACAACGGTGAGGTGAGGACGGCGCGGGACTGGGCAGTCTCCACTTGCTGTGCATGTGAGTCATACACAAACTTAATGGCACTTAACAACAGTAGATAAACAACTGCATGTATATAGATGTATGTATGTGTGCATATGTCAAGAAGGGGTCGACGTACCCGTAAAACAATTGCCACTGTTTGACTGTGGAAACCCAGATTCATGGGGTTTTTCTATCTGCAGCAGGGAAACTTTGAAAGCTGTATTGATCAAAGGGGATGAGTTGGTGAACACATCATTAAGTTGATCTAGGAGTGGATCTTTCTTGTCGTGGATTTGATTTGATTTTTTAAAGGCAGCACATTTTCTCTCTAGCGCAAAACAAAGGAGGACAGAGGGAAGGGTTTGGAGGACGAAGCGTTAAAAATAACTGCTCAGAGCCAAAATAGAGAAATGTCCCTTCTTGGGAGAAAGTCTCTGTTTACTTCACAGCCTGCACACCGGCAGGGGAGGAAGTCTTCGTGTGGGAGGGAGCCTGCTCACCTGCTGTGAGGAAAAGTTTGGCTGAGAAACTGAGAAGGTGGAAACAGCAATTCTCCCTTCTCCTTGTCCCCTTTGAATAGTCTCCCACACTTCCCCGTGAGGGGCTCTTCTTGCACGAGAGCATTTTGGCTCGGCCTCTTCTTGCTGAGTACGCTGCCCTTCCAACCAGTACTTATTACCGGTCCACAGAACCAGGCTTGTTGCTCAGCACCCAGCAGCAGTCGTTGACCCTCTGTGAGGGCACATTCCAGAAACTCCCAGGTCCCCTTTCCTCACGCATGTGCATTTCTCTACGGAGTGTGGAGCCTGAACTCGGAGGCTTCCTTGGGGAGCCTTCAGTGCTGTGAACCCAAAATAATCTCCTTCATGTTGTGGCTCGTGTGGAAAACATTTAGGATGTCCAATGTCTGCAGAAAAATGAACTTTCTAACCCCTTGGACGAGGGAAAACTCAACGGGGCTAAACTGTCCACCTAATCCATAGATGAACCATGAGTTCTCCATGAGCAAGTACAGTTTATGAATTGTGAGGGGTCCTCCGATGTGTAGTCAGTTCTGATGCACAGCGACCTGGGAGGATGGGGTACAACTGCCCTGGTGGTTTTCTGAGACTGTAATTCTTTACGGGAGTAGAAAAGCCCCCTCTTTCTCCCAAAGAGTGGCTTGTGGATTAGAACTGCTGACCTTGTAGTTGGTCCAGTGCATACCCATTATATCACCATGGCTCTCCCTGGTGCTTTAACTGATGCTAGAGAAGAATATTGACTGTAACATGGACTGCGAAGAGGACCAACAAATATGTCTTGGAAGAAGGGTCATCCTTTGAAGCAAGAATGGCAAGACTTTGTCTGAAATACTTTGGACATGTTGTCAGGAGAGAACAGTCCCTGGAGAAGAACATCATGCTTGGTAGAGAGGATGGGCAGCATGGTCGCAGCAATGGACTCAGGGATAGGAGCAATGATGAGGGTGGTACAGGACCGGGCAATGGTTCAGTCTATTGTACAAAGAGTTGCTATGGGTCTGAACCAATCCAATGACACCTAACAACAACATGATATTTTCAGTAAATCGTTAGAATGATGTCTTAATCCAATGATGTCTTAATCCTGTGACACTTAGCTGTCTGTCACTAACATTATCACAAGGTGAGGTGGTGAGCAGGTCATTTGTGAACCAACTGCCCAGTATAGCTCAATGTTAGTGTTGAAGGCAGACAGAAACTCACCATCTCTCTGACACCAGGGAACTGTTTACCTGTCTACTGAGGCCAGGGTATTGTGATTTAGGGGGTTAATTTTCACAGTCCTACCTTAACTTCCGGAGCCCCTGGGTGGCGTGAAGGTGAAGCGCTCAATTACTAACCGGGAGGTTGGCCGTTGGAGCCATCCTGCGATAGCTGGAAAGACAGGCCTGGCGACCTGCTTCTGAAGGGTCAGAGCCTGGCAAAGCCTATGGAGCAGTGGAACTCTGCACACACGGGTCACCATGCGACAGAATCGATTCAGTGACAACTGACAACCACAACAGCCTACACAGTCAGCAAGCCGTCAACGCCATTTCTCAGGGAACGGATGAATCCACAGCATGAGAAACGGATGATTACTAAGAATCTGGAGGTAACATGATTATAAGAAGACATGATCCGTCTAAATCCCGGAGGTGCTCCTGAGGCTGAGAAACACGTGGGGGAGGGAAAAACAAGATTCATTTTTTAAAAAGCACAGCTTCTGTCCAAGATCAGAAAATGTAGTTTACCAAGCCAACCAGCCTCAGACTCCCACTGTGAGCCATGACAGCCTGCTACACTAAGCTCGCGCATGGACTTTACCAGTCTGGTTTTTCTGAGTATCTCAAACCCCCCTTGTCCCCTTGTGGGGAGGCTTTGTTCTGCGATTTCCCCTCACATTTCAGTGACCGCGGAGGCACCCGGCTGAACGACTCTTTACTCAAGACACCTCCCGGATGTCCCTACTCGACAGAAACTTCAGCCTGTTTGTCAGGAGCCCCGAGGTCCCTGAATCTCTGCCTGGGATATCAAGTGCCCTCACAAACGTGCACTTGCACTTGTACAGCTTCAAAAACATGCCTCAGGAGAGAGGAAGCTGCCCTGAGGGAGGCCTCTTTTTCTGTGAAAAAAAATTGGTGACTGACAAGGAGCCAACCCCAGAGACCAACATAAGACATTTAACTTAGCGGTCCTGAAAAAATACAAGTGGGTCAGGGAAAGGCAAAAGGTACAAATTAAGATGTCTAAAATTCAGTGTGGAGCACTGCGTTTTATTTATTGGGTGGGGGGCGGTGTCTGCATATTGAGGTTATGAAACAGTTCAGCAGCTCATGTTCTGCATCGCAGGGGCTCCGTAAGTACTTGTCTGATCCAGAGGCTCACACACACCATCTTTCTAAGTGTGGAAAAAAACACAGAAGAGGTCCAACCAGAAGCAACATATCTGGAAACATGCACCATTTGAATGGCTGTATCTCCTAGATTATTTGAGAGGAAAGTGAGTGAAATTTCCTGAGTTCAGCAGTCCACACCATTATTGATCCATCAGCTGATTTCAAACAAATCACATAACATCTCTGTGCTTGAAGGACAGTGGCAGAACCACTCACGTTGAACCTCAGATGGAATAACAAATACGTTAGCCATTCGATTTCTCTCCGCTTGTTTTTGTTGATGTGGTGACAGCAAAGAAATTGTGTTCAAGCAGAAATGGAATGGAATGGAGAAAAAACAAAGTTAAATAGTCTTACAAGTATGGAAAAGTAAATTTCTCTGGTTCTGCTTCACAAAGTAACTCAGACTGGTGGCATAGACCAGACCAAAGGAATATGGCCGCCCCTTCCGAATCTGTTGCTTAAAATCACCTCCAGGTAGAATTGATGTAGTTCTATTGTGGTGTTGATGAAAAGTATTGACTATCCCATAGATCACCGTGGACTTGACGTCGTTCTGGTGGTACAGTGGGCTCCCCACTGGGCTGCTCCCCACAGGTCCATAGTTCACAATTACTGGGGAGACGCTCCTCAGGAGAACCAGGAGGCTTTCTGCTCCCATAAAGATTGACAGCCTCGGAAACTCACCGGGACAGTTTGACCCACACTATAATTCTACCCTGTCAAAATCAAAGAAATGTCAGTGTGTTTGGTATTTGGTTGGAATGAGGAATCTAGTCTTAGGAAAAAGAATGCATGAGTGGTCCTAGGGAGTGAAGATGGTGCGACGTCCGGTCGCCTACTTTCCACCTCATCATCAGCAAAGGAGAACTGCGGGGAAAGGGTCTGAGATTTGCATAGATGGAGGGTCAGTGGAAGGAAAGCCTCACTGAGATGAACTGACAGAGGAGTGGGCACAAACAGGCCAGTGGTGATAAAGATGGTGCAGGGCTGGGTTGAGCTGCTCTCTGGACTCAGAGCAATTCAAACAGCAAGGAGCGCTAACAACAGTCACCAGCCTTGTGAAAGGGCGATCTAAGTATCAGGAACTAAACACGAGCAACAGGCATGAGAATTATGCCTAGGAACAGACTCTGGGTGTGGTTTGATGCAGGTGAGATCAATAAGGAGCAGGTAGAACAGAATCAAATTACGTTCTGAGACAACTGCACAGCCAATGCAATCAGGAGCCCAGAATGAAAAACATAGATTGTTCAGTTCCCTAACCCCGAGGCTCCCAATATGTCCTGTCAAGAAGTGTGATGATAGCTGTCGAGCCCACCCAAAGGACAAACTTCTCAGGATCCACTTTGGTGTGGCTACGGGGAATACAAAATGAGACAGATTGATCTCAAGGTAAAGCCAGTGGGGCCTGGAGAACAAAGAAACGTGAATTTGCCACCCCACCAGAGCAGAATTCGAGACAAAGCAAAGAACTTTCCAGCCCCTCCGAGAAGAAGCCTCTTCATATCTGTCCTGTCGGATCCTACTGCTAGGGAAGAGTGACGGGTTGAGCCCACCCTTTTCCCCTTACTCCAAGTGGAGATTTAAGTTATAATTCTTCAGTCCCTGCTCCACCATTGGTTATTGGGTGTTTATGCGGGGTGAGGTCTCCCCAGGAGGTGGAGTCACATTCATATCTGACGGAGAAGAGACACAACACGGATAAACCATAGGGCATGGTGGACTTACAACTGGATGGGACTTGGAGATGTCTCCTTTGGGAGGAGCAGAGTGAGTCCATGCATGGGAAGAGTGGCTATCTGGTCACCAGAAGGGGAGATTGTGCCAAAGACTACTCATCAAAGCCCCAAGTTTTCTCCTTGGGTTTCCTCCTATATACATCTCCCTGCTGACCATGTCATCAAACAGTGAGCATTGGTGGGTTCTGGCCCATGGAAAGTGGACAGAGAGGTTGGTATGACTCAGTGGTGACGTACTTTAAGAAACGTGTACTTCGTCCCATCTTTCCCCCATCTACTACCTGAAGAAAGAATACTTTGGGGACCAGGAGGAGGGAAGAGCCCCAGGTTAAAAGGAACTGGGGTGAAAGAGAAAGTCACCTAACCAGGAGGACAGGCTGCGTGGAGGGAGATGGGAGTAAGACACGAACATTTATTTATTGCATAGCTAAAATATTCAGATGTGTTACAACTGCCAGTCTCCTGCTAGCCTGGACCCCCTAATTCTGAGTGTACCCCAAATACACGTATCAGATGCCTCCCTGTCCCAACTCACCCACCACACAAGAGCACACAGGCAAACATAAATCAAAGCCCACTCCCATGGAATCAACTTAAACTCAACGATGCTCAAACAGTTCACTGCCATCGAGTCAAGTCTGACTCACAGCGAGCCTACTGGACAAGGTAAAACTACCCCAGTGGGTTTCTGAGAGTGTAACTGATTACATGAATAAGGAGCCTCCTCATTCTCCTGTGGGGTGGCTCGTGGTTTTGAACTGCAGACCTTGTGGTTAGGAGCCCAACTCCATAACTTACTATGCCACCAGGGCTCCTATTCTGACACCTAGCCACCCTCTAACGGGTTTCCAAAGCTCCAACGATTTCCGGGAGCAGATAGCATCCTCTTTCTTGTATGCAGTGTTAATGGCTGTGACCTGTCAATCTTGCAGTACCAGTCTGACACTCACCCAATAGCGCCATACAAAAAACATAGGACACAGAAATATACTTAACTTCTGTACACCTGGGCAAAAGGATGGAATAAATGGATCCCGTTGGCACCTCACTATCCAGATTCTAATCACTTCCAATAGGCACTCAGTGAGGATGTGATATCTGATGAGCACTTTGAAGGGTGGTCTGAGGGAAGAGGAGGGAAATCCCAGGCAGATCCAATGGGATCAGAAAAGGGTTTGAGGTGGGAGATGACAAAGCATATTAAAGGAAGGTTGAATGATCCAGCTAATAGGGTTTGGTACATGGAGGAAGATAAATTTGGACCAATGACAGTCAGGGTGGGGAGAGTAATTAATAAATGGCTTCAGAGGTCATATGTGAGCTGACTGGTGAGGGAAGACCAATCCAGGCTTATCAGTGGGCCAAGCGATCATGTGAATGTTTCTGGTCTGGATCCTCTGGCATCAATGTTCAGATGACAATGAGGGGGAGAGGAGAGCCTGGGAGGAGACTTGAGGCATGAACACTGGATATCGTCACAGTGTTACAAGGAGAAATAAGGGAGATGTTTTCAAATTCCTTTGTAAAGAAACATCCAACTAACTTCAGTGAGTCACCCACAGTCCTGGATGCAGAAACGATGGCTTTACAGACTCCTCTGAAGCTGAACACCAGGAAACAGAGAAATCCACAACGTCTTCATTTGGCAGCAAAGGAAGTGACTTCCTTTAAAATATACTGAGTTTCACATTTCACAGGATCGGCTAGGACCAATTATATCCATTTGGATTCCTTTTTCATATTCCTTCCACTTAATACAGCGGACATCTTTTGTAACCAGCATATGCCTCATGTCTTAAATGCATGTCCAATATTCTGTGTGTGTTCCTATGTGTTGAAGTGATGCCCTATGGGTAACAATGGGTCGTGTTTGTAGTTTAAACAAGCTGGAATAAACAACGTGCAATGAAGAGGCTTATGCAGAATTCCTATACTTGCGAAAATGTGGGCAGAAAAAAATTCTTAGCCTTAAAATGGCCGTGTCAAAGAGTCTATGGATTTCAAGTTATAACGGATTTTGCCAAAAGACTCTCCAAAAAAGGTCATGTCATTCCTCCTCAGTACATACCATGAAAGAGGATGTGGAAAATGCTAGAAACAGAGATGCTGGAGATGTGTAGATGGAGAGCGTAGCGGAAACCAGGAAAGAACAGGAGTTCATTCAGGAAAAGCCCAGGAGAAAGAGAGAGAGGAGAGAAAGTTGTGAGAGGAAACTGGGGCAAACCAACATTTGGGCATGGGAGGGAGAAAGCAGAGTGCCAGGAAGAGGGGGCATAATCCATGAAGTGGCAAAACAAGATGGGACAAATGCTGAAGGTCAGAAGGGAAAGAAGGTGGAATGTTGGACTGCAGGGAGATCTTGGGAGAGGGAAGGGACCATGGAAAACAGATGAGGACAGACCGACTCAGGACCATTGTAGGAAAAGGAATCCCTTTTGCTGTTGTTGAAGAGGAAAGTATGCAAACAACGGCTTTCTAAAAGACTACGGATTAGAAATAATAACACCTCACACTTTCCAGTAAAGAAGTGACTTAATTTTCAAAGAATATAGGAAAATAGAACATGTTGGGGATGTCTTGGTATGGAACCATCTGTCTAAACCAGCATGGGAGTGGGGTGGGGGTGTCCCATGGCTGGATAAGGCCCAACCTCCTTAACAAGACTCTCAGAGATCTGGCCCTAGCACCTCTGTTTACGTTCATTTCTCTCTGCTTGTCTTGCAATTTATGCTCCAGAACAACTCTGAACAAATGCATATTTTCCAAAATTCTTGCTAGTCCTGTCTCCTTGGATCATCACCCTCTCCCACGCTGCTCTGAGAAATCTCTTTTAAGTCTCCCCCAGGCACCGCCTCTCCCAGGAAGACTTTCCCGACAGGCCTGTGAAAAGGGGGAAGTTTCCCACTGTGTGCTCTCCTGCATATCCCTGGCGGTGGTGACGAATATTGACTATCTCATGGAGTACCAGAAAGATGAACCATCTTAGAAAAAACACCATCCAAATGCTCCTTTGAAGCAAGACTTCAGCTTGCTTACTGTGGACACCTCACCCAGAAAGAATAATCACTAGAAACTGACAGCATGTCAGGTGAAGTAGAGGGTCAGGGAAAGTAAGGGAAAATGATCAATGAGATGGATCGGCACAATCACTGCAGCGATGCACTCAGGCACACCAATAATCCTGAAGAGGGAACAGGACTGGACCAGGTTTTGCTCTATTACCTATGAAGTTGCTATGAGTTAGGACCAGTTGGATGGAAACTAACAATAGCAAGGAGCTCTGTGGCGTGTGAGCTGCCAACTGAAAGGTCAGCAGTTCAAAACCACCAAGTACCCCAAGAGAGAAAGATGAAGTTTCTGTCCCTTAAAGAACTGCAGTGTCAGACACCCCCAGAAGCAGTCCAACTGTGTCCAGAATGGACTTGCCGGCTGTCAGAGGTATAGGCTTTTCCTCTGTGTGTTAATACTGACCCATATATCAGTAACCAGTGGCCATTTTGTGTGAAAGACCAGACACCAAGTGTTTAAAGTATCACTGGCCATCTAATCTTTGTCACAATGGCTCACTTCTGACTCTGTTGAACGTAAACAGCACAGATATCAGGCAATGGGTGGGGGCCGAGTTTGAATAAAACTTTATTTATGAAAATAGCAGCATCTGGAGTCAGTCTGCCAGCTACAGTCTGCTAATTTTTGCTGTACACCACTGACCTCCATCCAGCTTCTGCATGACAAGGACCTTCAAAAATGGTGTGGGGGAAATTCTGTCCTCTTTCCATTTATTTTGTCCACAAACGTTTTGAATTCCCCCACCCTACTTATAATAGCGAGTGGAGCAGGCATGTATGTGTCTGCCTCCAAAGGGTTTGCCATCTCTTTCTGAGGAAGAGAGTTTTACAAATAAATAAACAAAAGGCTAGCAAAATCGTTGAAGTGGAAATCAGGTAGACAGAGGGAATTAGTGAGACTCTGTGGTATTGGAAATAAACCTGGTGCCGTATTGTTGAGTCTGACTCACGGCAGACCCCAGCATATCAGCGTAGAAGTGACTGTGTTTCTCTGGGTTTTCAATGGCTGATGCTTCGCAAGTAAATCACCAAGTCTTTCTTCTGAGATGTTTCTGAGTGGGCTCCACCCTCCAAACTTTCTGTCAGCAAACAATCACTTGCACCACAAAGGGGCTCAAGTGAAAAAATGAAGGGAGACCAGAGTCAGAAGACAAATTTGAGATGGCTGCTGGATAGACACATAGAACTGGTCAGGCATCCTGTTGATGTGCTGGACAGGTAACCACAAGGTCAGCAGTTTGAAACCACCATCTGCTCCAAGGGAGAAAGACAGAGCTTTCTACTCCCATAAACAGTTACAGTCTCAAGAACGCACAGGGGAAGTTCTACCCTGTCCTATAGGGTCACTATGAGTCGACATGGACCAGTGGCAGTGAGTTTGGGATTTTGGTGTGGAGTGATTCATGCAGTCCCCAGGGATGATGTGGTCAACAGTGTGGGCTTCATTAAAGTAGAGAATAAAGAAAATAACTGAGATATAGACCTGAAGGAACACCCAGATCATGGTTCCTGTCATTGCCACAACGCACAATGGCTAGTCAAGAACAGGCAACAGCTGTGTAATCCAAGGATAGTAAAAAATAAAATCCAAGACCAAAGGAAGGGGCGAGCGTAAACTCTGAGCACCTGGTTTTCAGAAGGCAATGGAAGAGAGTGAAAGCCCCAAATCCATTGGCAGCATCCCCATGTGTACTCAGCCTCTGGAGAATCCCCTCTGACCACTGACCAGCCATGTGCGACTTGTCGTCAGACAGAGTGCATGGGAATATGGATTACAGATGATGTAATTAGGTTAAAATTTAGCCTCTTATCATTTGTTCTCCCCTTTGATCCATTAAAATTTGCTCTTAACTTTAAATTGTTCTCACTTTCATAATTGTCTGCTTTCTTGTAGATTATGGTCGTTCTGTGATTTATTTTGTAATTGCTGTTGGGAGGGGCAGTTGTATATTTTCTTTTTATGAAGTCCAATGTAGGTCAATCTATAAAGACCGTAAGTGGATCAATCGTTTCTTAGAGTTATGGCCCTATTGCCCCTATGGCAGGAGCCCTGGTGGTGCAGTGGTTATGTGCTGCACTGCGACCTGTATGGTCGGCAATTCAAAACCACCAGGGGGTCATTATGAGTCAACATTGACTCTTGGCAGTGAGATTTTTTCAGGTTATGGAAGAAGAGGTGGAGGGGGGATGGGAATAGAGGACAGATAATAACAAGCACAATAAGGAAGGTAAAGTTCTAAAACTGCTGATGGGGACACAACCCCTGTAATATGTTCAAATCCTTGAAACACCTCGGGTACAAATATGTCCATAAAACTTATTTACAAAGAATAGACCCATGCCACCTCTATTTCTGAGTCTTAAATCCCCCATTTGAGGCCTTCTCTGAAGATGATTCCTTGCAAATGTAATGGTCTGAAGGCTGAAAGGATGGGCTTGAAGGTCTTGCTCGAAGGAGAGTGTGTCTCTCTTGGGCCATGCCTGTGCTCCACCCATCTGTCACCACAGAAGTCAGCAAAGTTTGTTATGTTTTTGTTCACAAGTTAGATGTCAAGGCAAATGAATGCAAAGATAAGATGCGTTGTGCGGTAGTTACATAATCTGTTGTCAACTTGAGACTATTAAGAGTGAAGGGGTGGAGGTTAGCCTGTCAATCAGGTTGCAGCTTGATGAGCTCATCTGGAGGCGCTAAGGAGATAAATAGCTCACTGGAAGCGGGGCACACACTTGCTCCCTGTGAGACATTCCTGTTCACAGATAACATGCTATGCTGATGGCAGCCAGAACCGTGGAGCTGGAGGAGTCACGTGGAGATCTCTGCCAGCGCTAAGATGCTTCCACCACCACTGGATCCACAAGACTCTCCACCCACTGGCCTGTGATCTTCCTGTACTCCATGTCATTGCACGTGTTGTGTGAGTCTGAAGAGGAATTTATAGACTGGTACCAGACAGATGGGCTAATATCAGACTTATGGACTTGATCTGGACTGGGCTGGGATATTTTCCTAATGTCCAATTACTCTTTGTATAAAGCTCTTTCCAATACACATATGAGTGTCTATGAATTGGTTTTTCTAGTCTACCCAGACTAACGCAGGTTGCAAAACACACCATCCCGTTTAGAGAAGGCAGCATTCCGTTAGAGAATGGGAAAACCATGAAAACCAAGCAAATCAGAGAAACGTTACCCATGTGACCAGAGAATCATTTTGGTAGAATTATTCCGAGAAATGGGAAAGAACAATTGCATTGCCCGAATCATTTAGAGGGATTCCATTTCCGGTGGAGATGACTTTGGGGCCACTACTCTGAGAAGAGTTGCCAGAGACTGAAAGCTATCACTCAGAGTTTGAGAGATAAAGCTGGGAGCAATTTAGCCCCAGTTTAGAAAACAAAGTTCTCAGAAGGCGAATTCCAAGCCAAACAGACCTTGCCGACCTTGGGAAGGGGAGAAGGCAGCGGGGTGGTGGGGGAATCCATGGAAGAAAGCTTTCCGTCTCCGCTTTTCTTTCCTGAGCTGAAATTCAGATTCAGCTTTGTCATTGCTGCCTCATTCTGGTGGATTCCTGGTTTCCCAGTGGTTAGAGCTCCTGACTGCTAACGGAATCACTGGCGGAACTAGGTGCTCTTCGGGGAATAGATAGGGACGTCTGCTGTATAAATCTTTATAGAATTACCCTACCCCGCCCCCTCCGCCCCCCCCCGCTAAAAGAAACAAAAATAAAACCCAGTGCCATCAAGTCAATACCGACTCATGGCAACCCCATATACAGTTTCCAAGGCAGGAAATCTTTATCCAAGCAGGTAGCCTTGCCTTTCTCAGGAGGAGCAGTTGGTTTGAACCACCAACTTCGAGGTTACCAGCCCAACGCTTACCCAACAGGATTACCAGGGTCCCTCCTAGAATTCTTCAGCCCCGGAAGTCTCATGGGGCCGTTACACTCTGTCCGATAGAGTCACTAAGGGTTGCAATAAATGGCGGTGGGGTTAGGATAGTGGGATTACTTTGTGAAATTTTATTTGAAACATACGGGAGTCTGTTACGAGAAGCCCTTAAGTATAAGTCCTGCTAAGTGGGTTTTGAATTTTTTAAAAAATTCTTAAAATATACTGTTTGTCTAAGGAAGTGCATATTCAGTGAACATAATACAATGAGTCGATCCTGGGGTCAAGGATGGACGCAGATGAGCACCGAGTCTTCAGAAGGCTGCGCTCCGGAGGCACTGGCCTCAGTAACTGAGCGTGGGAGGGGGGAAGCTGCCACCAGAGGCACAAGGCCTTCCACAGCCATCAAATTCCCTATCAACCTTGGCCAGAAAGAAGGCCCTGCAAACGCGGCCCTGTCACAAGGCGGGGAAGACATTCATTTTCTCTTCCTCCCTCTTGCTGTACTTAGGAGTCCCCAGGTGGTGCTAACAGTTCAATCTTCACCTGCTGGCTGAAGGGCTGAATCACATCCACTCAGAGGCCTGTCAGAAGGCAGGTCTGGTGATGTGCACCCCAAAACCCCGCCATTGAAGCCTTATGGAGCACAGTTCTTTGCGGATACACAAGGGGCTGCTAGCCCTTAGTTGGAATCGACACCACTGAAATGAACTACTATCTTTCTCCTGAATGCAGTCCTCAAGGGTGGCCCTCTGCTCAGCCAAAGTTCTGATGAGCCTCCTTCTAAGCCCAAGACACCGAGCACAGAGCGCAGCTAATTGATGCATCTAGTCCTCCCCCAGAGCCGATTCATTCATGACGACACCAACGGCTGTTGTGAAAATTACACAGGAAACGTTGGATTGACCTGTCTGCTAGATGTGTCTGCAAATTAGCTCCAAACACTTAGTCATACAATGTCCAATTAGCTGTACACAGCAAGCTGGTCCTCAGGGAACAAACTCCAGGCAGATCTTCTTCGCTCTTCACTTTTCTCACATCTGGGATGGTCTAAAGGGTGTTTGGGGATTTGTTTGTTTTTTGTTTGTTTGTGTTTTGGGGGTGGTATTGTTGATTTTTTAAGCCAACAGATAATTTCCAGTATGTAGAGCAAGCCTTCATGTGACCTCCTTTCATCTACTTTCGGTGTCAAAGTGGCAAGGAAGGAGGTTAGAGCGGATTGCTGTCGATGTGAGGCTTCTGCTAGGTTGTGTCAGACACACTTGCGGGTCTGAAAGGGAGAGCGAGTTCTGCACGTGTGTAGATAATGACCCACTTGCGCTTGCTTGTTCAGCTGCTCTACTCCACCTACTTGGCAGAAACTCCTCCATGGTTGTGTCTCTCTAGATATGCAGATGGGGAGAGATTTGATCGGGCTTTCAGGATAACTCGGGTCAAGTACACAACCTGAAAGCTAAGGAAGAAAGCCTCCCAGATTCGCCTTTGGTTGTGACATCTTGGCTGGACAGGTCAGCTCCCTTCCCCGCACTGTCATTAGATGAATTGACTCTAAGGGAGGGAAGGCGCAGGGCCACATGAACGAGTGAAGAGAAGAAATCCTAGCCTGTGAGAGTGGAAGTGGGATTTGAACTTGTCACCAAGGGATCTCGTAGTTCTTCTCCTTCAAAAAAAACAGGATGAGTTCTTTGTGTGTTCGGTAATTCAATTTCAGTTGTCAATCGCTTTGACTTAGTCCATTACATATGCCAGAGACTCTGTGCTAAGGACACGGACTGAGGTCGTTTTGTTCACTCATGCCATTGGCTGCTCTTCTGCGTGTCCATTCTATGACCTTCCAGGCACTGAGTTAAGAGCTGAGGTGGAACAGTGAGGTCAACAGAGAGAGCTTTGGCCCCTAAAATGTACAGATTGTGGGGGGAATTAAATACACACATGCACACACAAATCAAAACCCCAAACGACTAATGGTGGGAAATGCTCCGAAGGTAAGCAGAGGGTCTGTGGAAGGTTGAGGGGGGGCTCACCTCGCTAAGTGGGAGGGCGGCGCCAGAGAAAGCCGCAGAGGAAGCGGCGTGCAAGCTGAAACCTAGGGAGCGAGGAGCTAGCAGAAAGGAGACATGCGTGGAGGTTCTGTAAGCCACCGCGGACTTTAGGCACTTGTGAATCTGCAAAAAGGTCAACACCTCGGTACTTGGGGGCCTCCCAGGTAGGGAGGAGGGCCCCAGGGAAAGCTGACAGAGAAAGCAGTCTATAGCCTCAGGGCCAAGAAACCACGGCAGCCTGCAGAGAAGAGAAGAAGCAGCCCTGCCCTCAGGGGGCTCCCGGGAGACATCGCTCCTGGACTTCTACAGCAGAACGTAAGTATGTGCTGCACCGCCGAAGCTGGCAATGCCAATGGTGAAATGCCTTGTGCGCCCAAACCACAGAGCAACAAGTACCTACAATTAGAGCAGCATCCACGGCCTTCCCCCATGAATCGTTTAAAGCAGGAGCCCAGGTGGCGTTTTCAGGTAAATAAATGCTAGACTGCTGATCACAAGGGCAGTGGTTCAAACACACCAGCCCCTCCTCCAGAGAACGACAAGACTGCTCCCATAAAGATGTCCAGCCTCAGAGACCCTACACGGGGTGGCAGTCGGTTTGGTTTGGTTTCTGAGGAGCTTTGGCAGTGTTTTTCTCCTCCACCTTGCTGGCATGGTGGTTCTATAATGGGCTGCTATAACTGCAAGGTCGTTGAATAAGGGCACTGAACAAGGAAGACTGCAGGAGAATCGATGCATTTGAATGGTGGTGCTGGGGGAGAATATTGAAATACCATGGCCTGCTAAAAGGACACATTGATCTGCGCTGAAGATGTAAGGTCACAGTGTTCCTTAGAGGAAAGGAAAGTAAGGCGTTGTCTTACAAACTTCAGGCATGTTGCCAGGAGAGACCAGTGCCTAGAGAAGGCCCTCTCTGTTTGGAAACGTGGAGAGGCAACAAAGGAGGGGAAGGCCCCTCGGTGAACGGAGCGACCAATGGCTGCATCAATGGGCCCGGGCTACGCAATCATTGTGAGATGGCATAGGACCGGGTTATGTTTCGTTCTGTTGCGGGCTCGCTAGGGGCTGGAGCCGACTTGATGGCACTGAACAACAACAACAACAACAAAGGCAAGGTCAGGAGAAAGGCAAGACCTTGCACTCCATAGAGAGCTACAGTCTTGGAAACTCACAAGGCAATCCTGCCCTGTCCTAGAGGGTCCTGAGGGTTGGAATCAACTTGATCGCAGTGAGTCGTGCTGGGGGGGTGGTGAGTTACACACTGGCCAGGTTAGCAATTCAAACCTCCCAGCCACACAAGGCTGCATCTTTCTGTAAAGTTTTACAGCCTTGGAAACTCTAGGGAGGGGGCAGTTCTCCTTGGTCTTATAGGGCCTGTTTGAGTTGGCATCAACCCATGGCAGCTTTATTGTGTTTTGTTTTTTTAAAAAAATATGACCATGGAAATTCCCAAAGAAGAAAGACACTTTTCCTTCTTCACCCTTTTCTATAAAACCTTAATCTACTTCCCTGTCTTATGTATGAGAGATAGCCAGTCTGAGTGTTAGAGTGCCAGTAACTAGACCGATGGCCTAGGAATGTTCATTTTGAGTTCTCTAAGCAGTTCTGGAAAGCTCTCGCTCAATTCTCTAATCCAACATACACACCCTCCCCTCACTGACACCACGCTGATTCTGGAGAATTCCCAAAGCTGCAGGTCCTTCTTGGGAGCAGATAGCCTCACCTTTCTCCCGTGGAGCAACTGGTGGGTTTGAACAGCTAACTTTTCAGTTAGCAGTCTAAGGCTTCTTGGAAGAACTACCAGTCACTACGTTGTTACATGTTGACCCCATATCTATCAGAGGAGACCTGCGTGCCATAGGAATTTTAATGGCTGCTTTGTTGTTGTTTGTTTGTTTGGAATTATAGGACAAGGTAGAATCGCCCCTGTTGGTTTCCAAGACTGTAATTCTTTGCGGGAATAGAAAGCCTCGTCTTTCTTCCTCAGAACGTCCAGTGGTTTTGAACATCTGACTTTTCAGTTACTAGCTCATCACCTATTGTTGCTGATGTTAATGGCAGCTGCTGTAGGATTAGCCCAAACACGTGGCCACCCCGTGCAACATGATCTGTGATTCCTAGAGGTTTCAATGGCTGATTTTTTTTTTCAGCAGCAGATTGGAAGTTCTTTCTTCCTATTCTTAGTCTGGACATTCTGCCACACCCTGTTCATCAGCCGAGCAGGACATCACCCTCCACTGACAAATGGGTGGCGCTGTGCATGAGACGCCATGACCAGGACTTGAACCTGGGTCTCCCACATGAAAGGCAAGACAATTCGACCACTGAATCACCAATTTCCCTTTAGTGGACACTATTATCCAATACAATTTATCTACAGCAGAGTAGAGCAGCATTAAAATTGGAGCATCAAGATTGTAGTTCCTACCGTTAACTCAGTGTGTGACGGGAAACAGATTTTCGCAACCATTGCTGTTGTGAGGACCCTCCGCTTGGTTCCCAGCCATCTCAACCCTACGTATGTAGGACCAAATGAAACACCACCTGGTGCCACACCACCCGCCCAGTGCTTGTTATGCTTGAGCCCATTGATGCTGCCACTGGGCCAATTTATCTCCACAAAGGCCTTCCTCTCATTTTCCCAGCTGAAAGAGGGCCACTGCAGTGTCGATCTTGTCTTCCTGTGGGAGAAGGGAGGTTCTTAGGTTGAAGGAAGGGTGATAGAGTGTGGCAGTTACAATGTGCCAGAATGCCACGCATTCGAGAATTGTCAGGTTCACTTAAAACTTATCGTCATTACCTAGGAGAAGGAATACTTAGTAATAGTAAAACTGAAATAAAAATGAAGGGAAATGCATTGACTTTCCTTCACAGAAAAGCCCTATCGTGTCTGCAAAGGCCAGGGGAGCCCATTCTGATTAGAGGAGAGAATGTTCTTTCTACAGCCCTGCGCCCTGGCATTTCCAGGAAGCAAATGAAGAATTACACAGATGCTATTTGTGGATAAATGTGTCTTTCTCTCCATCTTTACTTTAAAAGGCAATGTCTTGGTTCAGATTCTCTCTGTCTATCTCTAGCTATCATTCTTTCGCTCTATCATTCTATCTATCTATTTATCTCTCTCTCATTAGTAAATGTACCCCAAAACTTCAGACCCATGGCACAGGTAAAATTCTATCATCTCTAGTCCAACAGGACAAACAGGAGACTCTGATACTAAGTGGGTCAAAGTCATTGCTCTAATTTACCAGTAGCTTCTTTAAGAGCGAGCTGAAAGCAAAGTAGAGACGGAAGTATAATCATTCCATTTCATCAGTGATTGGCACTGCAACATATTGCCTTGGAAACAACTGGCCCACGGACCTGGAGACCATTTCTAGGCTTCTAGAAAACATTTTTTTTTTTATCATTTCCTCCCCCCACCAGGTTTCTTCCCAAGAACTTCAGGCCATGCTCTGAGGCACCATCCACACAGTTCTGCGCCAAGGTAGCTAGGCTTCTTCCCCACTGGCTGTGGCTCTGGTTTGCAGAAAGCTACTGACACTCTGAAAGCCGCTTGCTTCTTTTCTACGCACCCTTCATTGAACTGCTTTTGAGTTACAATTACTGGGAACATCCATTTTGAGGGTCGGGGCCAAGGCTCTCAGGAAAACATTTCACCTCCATTTTCCTGAACACGAATGTCTAAACGCATCCCTGAGGGTCCTCCACAGAGTCTTCCGTCTCACGAGGCAGGAAACCCAGAGTGAGGCAGGTTTCTGACTCGGCTGATGATGGATGTAAAGGGGACGCTATTATGAGCTCTTCACGATGTTTTCTCTTTCCTAAGTATATTTTTAGTATAGGAGTTGACTCACACAAAGGAAGAGTCAGCATATATGTGGATTGTAGGAAGCAGAAAGAAATCAATAAATACCCCATTCTTCCAGCAACCTACTTAAGGCTTGGAACATCTGCAATACCATTCAAGCCACTATAGATGCGTCCTTCCCTGACACGTCAGCTTCCCCATCCCAAAGGGATCTACACTCCTACATCATGTGTGTTCTCTTTTCAAGAGCGGACATGCATTCCTAAATAATAGAAAGCCTAGGTTTACATTCTTTGGAGCAAGAAATAAAGCATCCTCATAGACTTGCTTTAGTCCCTGGGATTTGCGGCTCTGTGAAGGTGCTGCTGTCGCATGCCACCTTCACTGGTGTGTAACTAGATAGTAAGTGACCAGACCACCTCTTGGAGAGAAGCATTTGGATTGTTTACACATTTTAGTATCTCACACAGTACTAAGTAGGAACATTCGTATCCAGGAGGCACACATCCCAGTGAATCACAGAGCTGTAAGGAACGAGAATTGTTAGGATATGTTACAGGATTCTACATTATTTTCCAGAGTGGGAATGTCAGTCTCCAATGCCATGAGCAGTATGAATGCCATCCCCAAGATTCCGCAACCATTTCACATTTAATATTTAGAGACTCTCAAACCTTTGCTAATCTAAACCAAAAACCAAGCTTTCTACCATGGAGTCGATTCTGACTCGTAGGGATCCTATAGGACAGGGGTGTCAAACTGGTGGCCCGCAGGCTGCCTGCGGCCCCCAAGGTAATTTTTCGTGGCCTGCAATACTCTGAAATAAAATGAAAATAGATAAAATTGTTATGAACAAAATAGCGCTTGGGAAAGTTCGAGGCAAAACCATACACACAATTCCCTTGTTAACCCGTTAACTACTGAAGACGAGTATACATGTGGCCCAGTGCCTTTCCTGGGGGCCTGTGGACGTGTCTAAATGCACTGACTCAGTTATCCAGCGACGTTGGAAGTGATCTGTCTGCCACTCTCCACGTCACATAATGTAAACAGATCCCAATAGAGAAAAGGTTAAAAAGAGCACTCTGGGCGGTGCTGTTATGAATCATACCTGGCGGCAGTGCTAGTTGACATTTTTAGAGGGAGGCCATTATGATTGTGCATGACGTTGTCAGCTGTGCAACAGTTTGTGTTTTTTATTAGTTACTTTGTTATATTTTCCGGTCACAACCTAAGAGGTAAGTGAAAACTAGTAGGAGGAAAGCGCTGGCAAATTTCATGTAAAAAAGAATAATTTTAATTTTATAAATACATTAAATAAAATAAATGTTTAAATAAAAGCAATTGTCTAGTGTTTTAGCCATCCTACCCAGATTCCCGAATCCTCACTTCAAAATGTAAATTTAACAAAATTTGTAAATGTAATGTGCCCCACGTGAATCTGGCCTGTTGCACCAAATGGCCCGGGTTTTAGCTGAGTTTGACAGCCCTGCTCTAGGACAAGAGGCTGCTGCCCTGTGGGTTTCTGAGACTGCCACTCTTTCCAGAGTAGGCAGTTGCATCTTGCTAACCCACCTTATCCAGTAGCTCGTCTCAGCTAGCTGGCTGAGAAGACTGAGCAACGTATCCCGTTTCTTTGCCCTCTGCTTTCTGCAAAGCTTGCCATTATCTGTTCAGCTCTGTCTTTTATCCATTTATCGGTTCGGTTGTTTAAATTCCAGATTGAGATGTAGGGGCTGAGATACTCATTGAAATCATTCCTTTGTTGCTTATTTGTGCTGAAGACATTTCTTCCAGATGATGACTTTAAAAACTTAGGTATAGAAGTCAGTGTTAGTCTTGTCTCCCATTCGATCCTTCATTCACGAAGAAGGAGCTTTTCCAGGTGCAGGGAAGCAGGACCGCAGCTCACTGGTTCCTGATGTAGACAAGTGACTATCCCAGTCTCTGAACAGAGTTCCTCTTTCCTCAGGAAGCGCAGTGCTCCTTCTGCCCCGGGTCAGTTTTCCATTAATGTAGGGGGCCATTTGTCCTATTTCATTAATCAGCACATATGGTTCTTGCCAAGCGTACGTTGTCTGAGTGATTGTAGCTTATGAGCTTATTACTACAGTTTTTCAATGACTCTCTCCACCTTACATTTTGTCTTCAGGGACATTATGGCTATACTTGACCTTTGGCCTTTCTGATAAATTTTATGATGAGCTTGGAATTTTGATGGAAGTGCACTGTGTTATAGATCCATTTATAGAGAACTGATAAATGTGCACTATAAAGTTTTCTTAGAGACTAAGTAGTTTTCATTGACTCAAAAGAGCTTTGTCCTTAACATCTTTCAACAGAGGTTTACCATCGTCTTCATAGAGCTCCTGCGATTTCTTAATTAAAGCTATACTGAAATAATTATAGTTTTGGTTTGTACTGAAAATACATATACACCTACGTGCTATTTTTATTATGTTATGTGTTTGCGGCTGTATTAAGTAAATGACACCTTTTTTTGCCTCTTGAGTAATCAGACTTTTTTTTGGTAAACATTCTAATAGAGTTTACTTTCAAGAATTTAAAGAAAGACGTTCTTCCCCAAGACTGTTTTACATAGGATATGACAAGTCTGTCAAAGTTCATGATGGTAAGAGGCAAAATTAAATTTTAAAAGATTGCACCTGATGGTGAATGGAAGATAATCTCCTGAATTCTCTGCCTGAATGACAAACAAATGATGTATGTCAAGAAACATGAAATCTAAATGACCCCTTCCCAGAGAACAGAGTCTGCACACATGTGTCGCTCCGGACATCCAAACACACAGCAGTGAAAGGAAACGGGTCTTGGTCCTGCGTCCCTCTGGGATGGAGGATGCTGTTCGTGGGCACCACGTTTAGCCTAGTGACCCCCGGTGCTGGTGAGTCCCGCGGTTCTTAGGGCTGTGCTTTGACAGTTCAGCTCTTTGTGGGACTGCAGTACACAGAGCATGTGGAACCTGTAGCCTGGTGCTTCAGAGTGGAATGAGAGTCCTTAAGAAAACGCTCAAAGCTTTGAAAGAGTTGCACAACTTGGAAACAGAAAAAGACAGAAAGAGTATGATCAGAAAACAGGGGGAGAGGAGAGGAAAGAAGAATTGAAACACTTGGTGAATAAATGAGAAAGGGAAGAAAAACCGCTTAGAAACACAGGCCAAAAATGTTAAAGGATCTAATAGCAAATAGACCTCATGGGCAATAAGGTGAGAGGAAAATACAGGGTGGAGAGTCAGGAAGGAGGAGAGAGAGGAAAGGAGAGGAGGGGGAGGAGGAAGGGGAGTGGGGTACCAGGAGGATGAGGGGCCGAGGGTAGGAGGAGGTAGGTGGGAGAAGCCAGGAAGAAGGAGCAGGAGGGGTGAAGGGGTGGAGGAGGAAGAACAGATTTAAGAGAAAGTCACAAACACAAATGCAAACATGAAGACGACATCCACAATGTGCACAAACAGGCTTCTTGAAGAAGACAGTTAAAGCAATGGGGCAAACCACATTACAAAGCAAGAGTCAAAACATAAAAACTGCCTTTCATCCACACATACCTTCACAAGGAACACCAGCCACCTGGGGATGGAGGCGGAGCTGGACAGCCCAGCATGATCAACACAGAGACATTTCCTTGTGAAATTCTGAAAATTTAAGTCTACAACAAAATCGATGGTCCGAAGTGCAAACCTCCCCATGCCCCCACCACACACACACACCTAATCCACGCAAAAAAAAATTAATGAATAAAATTTAAATCATCAAGAAAGTTCTTTGAGCATTCAGATGTAAAGTTCAAGTAACTAATATGGAAGGAAAGGCAGACTGCTGTCCAATATTTTGACAACAAGATTTTCCACTGAAAACCAGTGG
The DNA here is from genome assembly GCF_050624435.1 of Tenrec ecaudatus. Classification (NCBI taxonomy): domain Eukaryota; kingdom Metazoa; phylum Chordata; class Mammalia; order Afrosoricida; family Tenrecidae; genus Tenrec; species Tenrec ecaudatus. The sequence goes on from NC_134536.1 coordinate 15,943,259, forward strand.
GCTCATAATTTAAAAGTATAGTGGAGTAATCATTTAAAAACACTTTCAGAAAAATGTAAGCCCAAGATTTTGGTGTTGCCAAATTCTTTAGTATAAAGGTCACCAAAAAGTAATCTGAAACATTTAAAAAAATAAAATTAAAAACTGTTCCTATGACCGCTCCTAAAATAATTACGAAAAAACAAACTCAGGGAAACCAAGAACGAATGAACCAATCAACCATAAAAGAACCATCAACCTATGGCCTGAAGATGGGCACAACATATATTTAACAAGAGAGTTAGTATCATAATTGAGTGTGGCAGATTAAAAAAGAACATGTAAACTTCCTAAGCTCTACTCATGCAGAAAAAAATAAAAGCAACAAAAGTTCATTGAAAAAGAAAGTCACACTCTGATTATCTTACTGAGCACTTCACGGATATGATCTGTTATTATCCAGTTAACTCTGACTCAGGGAATAACTTGATATCATTTGGTTCTACCAATTAAGTAGTAATAGTTGAAGTAGCATTTTGAGCTGCACAATTTATTACTACGATAATACTAACAAACTGTAGAGCCATTAGGAATCTGAACTTACTAGTTAATTTCACAGCTGCTCATTGTTGGCTAACAATGGGCAGATTTTAAGGAAAGAGTTAAGTAATTATAGATAAATCTAACCATCAGGATCAAAAATATCTAAAAATATAATAAACTTTAAAAACAAGGAGATGCATATAAATGCAAAAATAAAATAAAGACAGGGAGGAAAATTAAAGTGGGAAATTTAAAATAATGACAGAACTGGAATCAAACAATATTGTCTCAATAAATAAAAATGACTTTAGTTCATCTATTATAAAAGAAAAATATTCTGATTGACTAATAAAGTGATGTCCATTCTTGACTACACAGAGATGTGAAAAAAGTATTCATATAAAGAAGTAGAAAAATATATTAGTCAAATGCGAATATGAAGCAGTCCTGGGTTACAATTTTGATAGTAGACAGGATAGTACTCAATTAAAAAATAAAATGAGTCCAAAACTTTATAATACTAAAAATAATATGATAAAGATAGCACAAATAGAAGTGTTTTTGAAAGTTCAAACTTCAAGATATAAGAGGAAAAATAAACACAGAAAATATTTTATCCTCTATGTCAATAAGAGAGAATACACTTCTTTTCAAGTGGATATGGAAAAGGTAGATGAGGCAGTTAGTTTATTGTGCCAACCTGGCCGATAAACACATGTGGGGTTAATTGAAGGGCAGAGGGATAAATGGCTCGGTGAGCCTTGCCTTTCTAGTTATCCAGTCTCTTGCTTTCTGACAATCAGACCAGGGTGCAAGTATTTATATTTGTACATACAAGGAGGTACCCCCCCAAAAAACTGATGTGAGGTGAGGGGTATAGTCCATTTGGAGCTTGTTATACCAGGTCAGACTGTTAATCAAGCTTTCTGTTTAGAGGTCCTGAAAATATTACATAGTGTATATGTATGGCACATTTAATATATGCGCAAAACATATACAAGGACATTTGCAAACACTTCTGGAAAACATTAAAAGAGATATGAACAAATGAAAAGGCACATCTTGTTCTTGGATTGGAAAGAAGTAGTATCATAAAGACATTAATATTCCATAAACCAGCTTATATTTAACATGATTACAATAACTATATCAAGAAATTTTCTTTGAGAGTTAGACTTAACTAATTCTAAAGTTCACATTAAGAAATAACAAGGAGAATATATTTTAAAATAAAAACAAAAGTTAATGTTTGGGGTTGGAGAGATGTGTGAGCAGAATTAAAATGTAATTTGAAATGTCCATAAATAAAACCACATGATATTTATTCATAAATATATAAGCATATCCAATTTTAAAATATATAATTATATCTTAGATGAAAATTAAAATTACAAGAAAATATCTAAGTTTTTAGGGGAATTTATATGTAATTAAGAGCATATCTCAAATAATTTGAGAAAATATTGACTTTTTCTAGAGTTGAATAGTACAAAATATATAATTCTTTATTTTCCATAGTATATCAGGATAAAATCCAAGTGGGTCCAAGATAAGATATATTAAAATATCAGAAGAAAAATAAGTGAATACAATTACAACTTAGGGGCAGGGAAACAACTATGAACATAAATAAAAATTTACTAAATAATTTATTAAAATAATAATTTACTAAAATAAAAATTATTTATTTACTGAAAAACTTGACTAAAAAACTTTACATGACAAAACCTTCCATAAACAGGCAAAAGACATATCTAATACAGAAGCTCCTCAAAGTCAAGAAGAAAGAAAGAGACAAGTTATGGCAGTTACATTATCTCCTGTCAACTTGAGTAAAGGGGTAGAGTCTAGCCTGTCGATCAGGTCATAGCCAAGAATGCCTCTCTATGGGCATGGCCTTCGCCTGAGGATTCTGGAAACTCTTGTCCTCGCCCTGGAGGCAGGACACACACTCACTACTTCACTTCCCTCTTGACAAGTCACCTGGAGAAACGCTGATGGCCGTCAGAGCCCTGGAGATGTGTCCACCAACATTGGATCCACAGGGCTTTACACCCACTGACCTGTGATATTCTTACATTCAGCATCATTGCATGTGCTGCGTGAGTGTAAAGAGGAATGTATGGACTAGTACTGGACATAAGGGCTAATATTGGACTTGAGGACTTGATCAGGATGGGCTGGGATGTTTTCTCAATATACAATTGCTCTTTGATATAAAGCTCTCTCTTACACATATGAGTGTCTCTGGATTTGTTTCTCTAGTCAAACCAGTGTAACACACATGTTTATACAAATTGGACAAAAGATAAAAATATACAGTTCATAGAACAATGAAATGGTCCTAAAACATAAGCAAAAAGCTCCATGAAAACTTACAATGCAATCCTAGGGCATCCTTTTATGAGACAGGAGGGATTGGGTATTGACGGCTTCTCTCAAAATGACAAAAGTCAACAAGAATGAACTCCCACTAACCAAAGATTCGACAATATGAGTATCCAGAAAGAGATAATAAACCAATAGGCTGATTCACAATAAACAAAACCCGCCATGCTCATAATGACAGTTAAATATACTCTCACTGGGCATCACTGGATATAACTAAGGCACTAGTCCCTTCATGAATTGTTAATCAAGAGAAAATTATGAAACAACTATCTTTCTGTTCCTGTATGAATTATGAGTATGCTTCTGAGACACAAAGTCCCCTACTTGATTAGGGAAAATCTTCCCTAAAGACAGAGAGAGAGTGAGAGAGAGAGAGAGAGAGAGAGAGAGAGAGAGAGAGAGAGAGAGAGAGAGAACGCTAATACGTGTAGAAAGGATAGAACTTTGCAACCTTTAGGAACCAATCATTCAGGCAAAAGGGAATAATGAAAGGACATTTAGATAAACCAGGTGATGGGGGCTATCGCCTTCTCCCAATATTAGCATTGCTACATGCGAGGTCAGCCAGATATTGTGATACATTATGAGGTAGACTATTCTATTGACAAGGGATCTGAGGGAAAGGTGATCACGAACCTCATCAACTTCCTTCGGTGAAGGGTCAGGTAATATTTTTGGACCTGTGCCCCTAGTGTTGGAACACCTCTCTGGCACTGTGATGAGAAAGCAATCACAGACACTGTGCAAATGAATGAATGCATTTCAATAAAACTTTATTTATAAAATCAAGCAATGGGGATAGATTGGGCGAGTAGGCTAGAGTTCACGGACTCCTGCTGTAGAGGGCCTTCCAGGGGCTAAATGAACAAGTTAAATGAATCACCAGGGAGCAAGCAGATAAATCTAGAAAGCTACAAGACAATGGAAGCAACTTCCACAATGAATGGGGAAAATAAAACAAGGAGAAAAGGCTCTCAGTTCAAATAGACAGGGAGATATTAACAACCAACTATAATCCATGAATTCTGTTTGGAATCAGCTTTGGATAAGCCAGCTATAAAAATACATTGTGTTAGCATAGTCAAGAAAATTGGATTGCAAACTGGTTACTCGCGTGTTGACTCTGACTCACATCAAGCCCATGTGTTTCAAAGAAGACTCATAAAGTTGTCAATAGCTGCTGGGTGAGAACTGGATCACCAGGCATTTCTTCTGAGGTACCTCTGGGTGAACCCCAGCTTGCAACCTTTCAGTTAACAACTGAGCTCATTGACAGTTTGTACCATCCAAGGACTCTTGAGATGATACTAAATACATGACCATCATTTTATTTGGTATGAGGACAGTACTGTGGTTATGAATACTTATTTAATTTTAAAAGTGGTTAACAGTGTGTCTTCAAAACATTTTTAAACAAACACAAAGGGACCAGATGAAATGAAATGAATTGATAATATAATGGAGCATATACTTAACAGCTCTCAAATCTGGATCATGGGCAGATGAGAGTTCGCTGTTCCATTCTCTTATTTTTTTGTGAGTTTAAAAGTCCTTATTCAATGCAAGAACACTTTGTTCTATTAAACTGGGCTTCCCCATAAGATCGCTGAAGACAAATGTGTGCATAAGCATGTAGAGAAGAAAGCTGATGGTGCCCGGCTATCAAAAGATATAACATCTGGGGTCTTAAAGGCTTGAAGGTAAACAAGCAGCCATCTAGCTCAGAAGCAACAAAGCCCACATGGAAGAAGCACACCAGCCAGTGTGATCACAAGGCGCTGAAGGGATCAGTTATCAGGTATCAAAGAACAAAAAATCATATCATTGTGAAGGAGGGTGAGTGTGGAGTAGGGACCCAAAACCCATCTGTGGGCACCTTGACATCCCCTTACAGAAGGGTTGCAGGGAGGAGATGAGCCAGTCAGGGTGCAGTGTAACAACGATGAAACATACAACATTCATCTAGTTCCTTAATGCTACACACACACATAGACACACACTCACACACACCACTATCATGATCCCAATTCTACTTTACAAATCTAGCTAGACCAGAGGATGTACACTGGTATAGATAGGAACTGGAAACACAGGGATCCAGGACAGATGATCCCTTTAGGATCAGTGGTGAGAGTGGAGGGAAGGTGGGATAGAAAGGGGGAACTGATTACAAGGACCTACATATAACCTTCTCCTTGGGGGACAGACAACAGTAAAGGGGGTAGAGGGAAATGGACAGTGTAAGATATGACAAAATAATAATAATTTATAAATTATCAAGGGTTCATGTGGAAGGGGGGGAGCGGGGAGTGAGTGGGAGAAAGAGGAGCTCAAGTAGAAAGCAGATGTTTTGAGAATGATGATGGCAACAAATGCACAAATGTGCTTGGCACAATAGATGTATGAATGCATTGTGATAAGATTTGTATGAGTCCCCAATAAAATGATTTTAAAATATATTTATATTAATTATTTTTAAAAACGCCCCTTGACGATGCTTTCATTAAGATCTTGACTCTCTCCTTCGCACTCCTTGTCCCTCAAATCTAAATATTGGCCTGAGTGGCTGAAAAAGAAGGAAACGTAAAACTGAAGTGGACTTGGGGAAAAACAATCTTAACTCCCCACTGTCATCTCCTCCTCTCACTGACGCCTGTCCCAAAAGGCTGGTTTGAATTTCTCTACTGTTCCTGCCTGTCTCTCACACATCATATTGTATGCAGTGCAATACACAGCATTCTCTCTGTTTGCTCCCACATCACCACTAAAAACACTCTAAGGCCCAACAATACCCCTTAATTACTAACTCTTTCATCGCTCCTCTACCTCCCTGTGGTATTTGGCAATGGTCACCGTATTTTTCTTGCCTTCTCTCAGCATCAGAGCCTGTGTACTTCTATTTCCAAAACATTTAAACTCCATCCCAGATGGATTTCTATCTACCACTCCAGAAAGCCAGACTTTGAAGAACTTTCCTTCACCGTTCTCATACCTCTGTCTCACTCTCTCCCAACACTTTTACTCATGGAAATGGCTTCTTTTATCACTGACCCTGAGCTTACACCTGAGTGCCAGCTTTCCTCGAGACATACCTATCAGGAAATTTTTCTCTGCACTCTACCCCTTTCATGACCTGTGGGACATATAGCATCCACCGACATTTTAAGGCTCTCAGCTTTCTTGGAAGCTCCTATCCCAGGTGTAATATATACCACCACCTGGCAGGGACCTGCATATCTATGTGAGTCTGAAGAAATGGTCCTCACAACACCCATCCTGTCACCAGCATGCACTTGGGCCATACAGGACCCACACAATTGTATCAAAATCTGTATTACCTGAAAAAAAATAGTTTTCCATGATGAACACAGATGGCATCAACACAAAATTTAAGGTAAAAAATAATTTGGTTGTGAACAGGTTATAGCCCACATGTATAAGGGAAAACTCTTCTTATTTCTCCATCACCTACCCTGTCTCCTACCTCCAAGTCCCCATCAATAGCATTGTCATCCTTTCACTTGTCAAGACTGTGCATCTTGAGATCTTTTCCCCAGCTCTCCAGGGCACCTCCACATTGAATAAAACATCTGCTCAGGCTCTGGTCTCCCCAGAGCCCACGGCAGATCTAGCTGCAGGCTTTGCCGTGAAGCGTACTTAAACTTGCACTGACCATACTTGGAGCTGCATGAGAAAACATTTTCTTACCAAAGGGCCCAATCTAGAAAACCTAGAATCCAGAGTGCCTGGGTAGCCTGTGGACAGAAAACTGGCCTTCCCTTAGAATGTCCATGTGTCTGTAAAGCATCCTTTCCCCAATGAGACAACCGTGATGGATACTGGAATCGGTGCCAGGGGAGTATTGGAATTTACATGAACTGGTTAAGAAATGGGTGCTCTGCTGTCATGTGAAAGTAAATAAAATACGAAGGAGTTGCTCTCTGCGTCACCATTTTTTCTACTCGATAAAATGAAAGTCCCGGGGAAGCATGCACAAACAGAGGTGCCTGTTGACTTCAGACATGCCTCTGAAAGCATGACTGAATGCGTGCTTCAAACGGCAATAGAAGCCACAGTCCTTGGGTTAAGAGCCCACAGGGTGAAGTCAGTAATATTAAGATAGAGGTTGGAACGTAATTATAGATCATAAGAGCATGTAACCCTGACATTAATAACAAAGATAATTTCAACTTGGAACAAGAAATGAAAATAGACATCCTAGCTTAATTTGCCAGGAAGCCAAATTTCTTTCCAATTGTTAAATTAAGAGCTGTCATCTAGGAAAATATCCAGGCAGCATTAAAAAAGTAAGTAAGAAGTAACTACTTAACCTAATTCCAAGATAAGCCAAGTGTTCATTGGTGGCGGTAAACCTCTGCCAACATCACCTGCTGCCCTCCTCCCAGACCTGAGAGGAACAGCAGGTGATGCAGCCAGGTCTCATGTTTAGAGAAGAGCAGGATACGATGCTTCTAGGCACGATATATGCATAACTAGTATGTTGGTTGGATCCTTGAGTTGATTTCAACTCTTTTCAGAGGACTGTTCTTGAGAGGTTCTAAGGCTGCTATCTTTTGAAAAACAAGGTGTCACACTTGTTTTTTCTACTGTGAAGAGGACTGGTGTCTTCACACCACTGACCTTTAAATGAACAGCCAAGTGCTTAACCACTGCGCCCCTAGCACTTCTTGTAATGAGTATAGTTCTGTTCTGTTACCCGTACTCTCAAACGGTGAGTGCAGAGCGGCAGAGATGATAACAGAGCCCATGTCAATCTCAAGAGGATATGGGTACACGACTGCCAAGCGAACACCAGGTATTGGTTTTCACTCAAAGTCCCTCAGAATTCATCACCATTGGGTCCATTCTGACTCACGGAACACTACAGGATAGAGCTGAACGGCCTCCTGTGGGATTGCACGGCTGTGAATCCATATGAGATCAGAGGCTTCATCTTTCTCCCAGAGTGGCTAGTGATTTTGAACTGCTGACTTAGCCCAGGTCATAAGCCACAGTGATACCAGGGTGCCTACACACCAGCATGTACTGAGGAAGCCAAACTAGGCACGAACAATGTGAGGTATGGCAGAGCTGGGCTAATAACATGTTCTTCCGCTTACATTCACTGCTATTGTTGCTGTTAGGTGCCACCGAGTCCACGCCAGTCTTGACGATCGTTCCTAGGCTTGAACCTATTGCTGCCACAGTGTCAATCCATCTCCGTGAGGACCTTGTTTTTGTGCTGCCCCTCCACTTCATCAAGTGTAGAGGTTACACAATCTGGTGTCAATGTGGGACTTGAGAGGATTAAGACTGAAGAGGTGGAGTCTAGTCTGTCAATTGGGTCATAGCTCATGAAGCCTCTGTGTGGGCATGGCCTTCTCCTGAGAATTCTGGGAAATCCTGATTTTCCTCCTTAGAGGCGGGAGACACTTTCTGTCTCTGCTGACTCCCTGTGAGTCATCCCTGACTCCCTCCGAGACATCCCTGAGGAGAAGCCACATGGATCTACCCTGATGCAGCCAGACCCCTGGACCCGGAGAAGCCACATAGAGACCCCTGCCAGTGCTGAGATGCTTACAATGTCACTGGATCCACAAGACTTCCCACCAACTGGCCTGAGATCTTCCTGAATTCAGCATCATTGCATGTGTTTCATGAGTCTGAAGAGGACTTTATAGACTGTTGTCAGACAAATGGGTTAATATCGGACTTATGGACTTGATCTGGACTGGGTTGGGATGTTTTCTTAATGTACAATTATCCTTTGTATAAAACTCTCTCATACACATATGAGTTTATATGGATTTGTTTCTCTAGTTTACCCAGACTAACACACCAAGCATGATGTCCTTCTCCAGGGACCTGGTCGATCTTGACAACATGACCAAAGTATGTAAGATGAAGTCTCGCCATCCTTGCCTCTGAGGAGCAGTCTGGCTGTCCTTCTTCCATGTGTGGTTTGTTTGTCCTTTGACAGTCCATGGGACTTTCGATATCTTCTTCAGCATCACAATTCAAGTGTAATGAGTCCTCTCTGGTCTTCCTTATTCAATGTTCAACTTTACATGCATATGAGGCCATGGAAAATACCATGGCTCGGGTCAGGTGCACCTTAGTCCTCAAAGTAACACCCTTTCTTTTCAGTATTCTAAAGCAGCCTTGAACCACAGATTTACCCCATGCAACTTGTCTTTTGATTCCTTAACATAATAATCTAAGCCCACCAGTTGATATAAATTCCCTGCCTATCACACACCTTTCCTTGAATCCTCTCAAACCAAACCCACTGCAATTAAACCAATTCCAACTGATGGGGTCCTATGCAGAGGTTCTGAGACTATAAATCTTTACGCAAGCAGATAGACTCATGGTTCTCCCATGGAACGGCTGGTGGGTTTGAACCACAAACCTTGTGGTTAGCAATCCAGTGCTTACCCCAAAGAACCACCAGGATCCAGTTGCTGAATAAATACCACTGTGTTGAATTAAACTGAATCCTAACCCAACAAACACAGGCTTAAAGTTGGCTGCAGCTCCTCTATGGTTAGATTTTAATAGTCTTCATAGTAAAACAAATGAGGAGCTTTCTCAAGTCCACTATGAAGAGTTAGCTGCAAAGAAAGCAGAGACGTGGGGTGAAGCACCGATTATCCCTATTGAGTACGCATGACATAAACAAGTTTAAGAGATACTTTTAAAAGGAGCTTTATCAAAGACATTACTTAAATTATATTTCCATGCAGATTAGCTGGTGTGTAATTGTTGATAATAAATGGCAAATGCAAAAAATAATGTGGTGGCTGGCAACGAGAGAAAGGCAAAATGAATCCACACAGGATTCATTTCTGGTTGGAATGAAGCCTTATCCTCAGGAGTAATTTCCCATTGTGGGGATTGAGACTGTTTAGAGGCTTAAGTCTCCTGAGAGTTTAAAGACGCAGAGCTTAGCAGGCTGTGTAATGAAAAGCTGCTTAATCACTTGTTTCTAAGACGAAAATTTGCCTGAAAACACACACACACACACACACACACACACACACACACACACCTTTTTTTTTCCCACAGAACCTTCAGAAGCATTTTCATAGGTGATGGTCTTGTATGTCCAATGGACTTTTGCTGATCTTCGGGTGCTTGCGTGTGTGTTTAACATCCTCCTTGGGAAATTATCCACACACCTTACAAGCTGTTCATTGAACGTGTGTGCTTCAATGGTGATACCGGCTCCCCTTCAATCAGGAGCGGCAGGAATATTAAGAAGCCTGGCTGCTAGCTCCATACTTTTGGCCTCAATTCATTTCCCTCCGTTACAGCTGAGAGTTTCATGTTCATACCATTTGGCCAGGCAGTCAACCAAAGCCTTTTAAGAACCGACCAGTTGGCACGTGCTGGCTCAGAATTGCGAAGAACCAACTGGCGGGGAGGCAGACTGTAGAGCAGCGAATGTCCCCTGGTGCCTGCGTTCTCAAGCAACGGGTGGGACACTGTAGAGCAGAGAGCCTGACCCAAGGTCTTCCACACTGAAGCAGTCGAGTAAGTGTCGCCTTCCTCCCCAAATCCCCGCAAGTCCATACGACCTGGTGACAACATGTTGTCAACAAGGTGCTGAGACAGGAGCTGAGTAAACGAGCAGGCAAGCCCAAGTAGACTGAGCCCGAGCACGTGTGCAAGGTTCCCAGGAGGATCTGGCAAAGCAATCGATGGAACTCCAACATCTCCTGTCCAGGAACTTTCTGCAGCTGGGTGGATCACCAGCTCCCCAGCTCCACCTCCTACTTCCCTGACCCTATAATGTTGCTCTTTGGTGGGGGGGGGGGGGGACGTCACGCATCTTTGCCGCAGGGAAGACTTACAAAGCACAAAATCAAGAGTGTTCCCTTCATGCCCAAGGGACACATTGGCATTGAGGGCTGTTTCGATTCACCAGCTGATTTCAGAACTTGTCTTTTGACTCTTCGAAGTCCCCCATTTTACAAGACCTTCCATCAAGCCGGACAGAGGCAAAGACCAAGAAAAGTGTTGTTCATTCCCATGATTTATTCTCATGCAGTTGTCGGTTGTTTTAGTTTGTTCCCCCCCTGAAATATTTACAATTACCGATCTCAGATGAGCACACCGAGCCTTCTAGAAAGTGGCTCTCCCTGCCCCCATCCCAACTTGTGATCTGCAAGCAGTCTGTTCTCTAACAGAAATGGCAAAATGGTCCCTCTGGTGCAGCAACCTGCTCGTCTGCGAAGGATGAGAGCGTGTTGGTATTCTGCGGCCCTGAGTGAAGACGTTCTTGTCTGATTCTGCGTCAACAACTCTCTGGTCCTCTCATGCTTTGGTTGGGAGAGGGAATCAGTACCACCTTTTCAAATGCAAGAAGCATCCCCCCTCCTTTACCGCCTCCCGTGAACAGGAGTTGGGGAAAGAGTGCATTGGCTTCTCCTAGAAAACCACAAATATTTCTCAGAATGCGTTAACACGGAGGGTGCCGGCAGCACCAAATTAAACAAGATGGTCCCGTGGAGCGTGGATAGCCTCAAGAATGGGTCATTCACGTTGTTTTCCCCTAAAGCCCAGCTGCCTGCAGCTAGAGCGGATTTGACTCCCTCCTGGAAAAGCAAAGGGAGTCCTCAAGCAATCAGCTACGCGGGGCCTTTTGGCGTCCTTGCTGTCTGCGCTTTCTCTCTGGGCAGCGTCCTTCAGCAGGACCCACTGTGGAGAGACTTTCCCAGTCAATGCAGAGGGCGCAGTTCGTGTTTTCTTGTGCCAACACACACACACCAAACGTTCGGTGCTAGAATGGAAAATGAGCTCTATCCCTTTCCTGATTACTTTCACAGGCGTTCTTAGTACCTTGAATTTTCCTCTTTTTTTTTTTTTTTTTTGGTGGAGATGCCGGGGATCGAACCCAGGACCTCATACAAGCAAAGGAATTTTCCTCTTATAAAACACACGCGCGCACACACACACACACACACACACACACAAGATAAATGACTGGGTTCCTCTTCATGAAACCTATGAAACGTGACTTCTTGGTGCTCATAGGAAGAGGGCACTGCCTTCAGTGCTTGGAAGACACAGGTGAGCATTGAGGGACACAATGGGAACTGTAGGTAGACTACGCACAGCAAGAATAAGATCAGCCTGTGAGCGCACAACTACCAGGAAGGCAGTCGACTCCCCGAATAAAGAGATCGTAAGCTTTCCTTAAAATGTGAAGTGAGAAAGCTTTCCTCTGTCACCGTGTGAGAGGGCCACCCGGCAGCTTTCATATTCTTACAACCAGTCAGCCCTGCTTCTAACATCTGAGTAATTACAGGGGAGGTCACACAACAACAACAGTAACAACAAGAACCTACTACTATCAAATCAATTTTGTCTCATAGGGGCCTTACAAGGCAGAGTAGAGCTGTCCTTGTGGGTCTCCAAGCTGCTAATCTTTACAGGAGCAGAAAGTCTCATCTTTCTCATGGACCTTCTGGTGAGTTCGAATTGCTGTGCTTGTCATTAGCAGCCCAACTCATAACCCTTTCTACATTCAGGCATCCTAATTATGGGGGGAAATGGGGTGAATTGTAGCCTCCCTTGTGTCAACCTGGCCAATAAACACATGTGGGATTAATTGAAGGGTGGAGAGATAAATGATTTGGTGAGCCTTGCCTTTCTAGTTCTCGGGTCTCTTGCTTTCTGGTGGTCAGACCAGGGTGCAGGTGCCTTAGCCAGTTCCCTGCTTCAGCTGGCAAGGCTTACTTCCTGCAAGACATCCCTGAGGAGAAGCCGCATGGACTTACCGCGATGCAGCCCTGGGTGCTGGAGCATCCTTGTGGAGACCCCTGCCAGCACTGAGATGCTTACATGTTCACTGATTTGGCTTTCTTCCTGTAGTTTGTGTCATTGTGTGTGTGTTGTGAGATGGAGGAGGACTTTGTGGATTGATGTTGGACATATGGGCTAATGTTGGACTTGTGGGCTTGGGAAGCACTGGGTTGGAATGTTTTCTTGATGTGCACTTACCCTTTATATAAGACTCTCTCTTATACACTAGTTTCTGTGGACTTGTTTTTCTAATGTACCCAGACTAACACATAAGTTGAAAATGTTTAAATTTGCAATGGACATTGGAGAAGTTAGGTCATGTTAATACTCAATTCCTGATAAAACCCCATCTTTAGGAATCATCTAGTTAATCCATGAGTTGCAACTGTACTCCTGCCCTGAGGTTCCTGGCTCCCCCTACTCTTTTGCTGAAGGGCCATTGATGATGACCCGCAACCTGCTGTCCCATGGCATCTTGCCTGTTTTCATGATGCTGGAAGATGTGCCACTGGGTACTTTGAATGCCAGCAAAGCTACCCATGATGGAGAAATTTCAGTGGAGCTTCCTGACTAAAGTATAGTACAAAGAAAGGCCTAATGTTCTACTTACATATATTAGCCAATGAAAATCAAATCGCGTCCTAAGTTTCTATTGTGGAGATCTCATTAAGAGGGAGAAGACACGCTGGAGAAGAGCATCACATTTGGTCAAATTTAGGACCAGCAAAGGTGAAGGATGCAATCAATGAGGAAAACTCACACAATGGTCACAATGAATGTAAACACACCAAGGAAAATGATGATGGCCCATACAGCAAGGAAGCAGATGGACTTTGGGCCTCAACTTAAATCTTACCTCAATACAAGAACGGTTTGTTCTAATAATGTGGCAGAGGGTGATACTCATACTCCTGATGTGATCGCTGAAGACACAATGGGTGCATAAGCAAATATCATGAAGTAAGCTGATGGTGCCTGGCTATTAAGAGCTATCATGTCTGGGATCTTAAAGGCTTGAAGTTAGACAGGCAACCATCTATCAGGGAAGCAACAAAGCCCACATGGGAGAAGCACACCAGCTTGTGTGATCATGAGGTGTCAATGGGAATAGGTATCAGATGTTAAAAAATAATCAATAAAATTGACATAAAGGAGTATAGACAAAGTGGAGTCTCACAACCCACCTGTAAGACAATTGGACAGTCCCTCACAGGAGGGTCACAAGGAAGAGATGATACACCCAGGGTGCAGTACAGCACTGATGAAACACATAACTATCCTCTACTTCTTTAATATTTCCTCCCCTTACTATTATGGTCTTAGTTTTACCTCATTACTCTTATTAGACTTGCATATGTTCATTTCTTTAATTAAGATAGTTCTATGCATGAACCCAAGATAGATAAACCCTTCAGAAACAGTAACTGGAAGGTATGAGAAGGGGGTGGAGCAAAGGAAAGGCGGGAACTGAAAGCAATGATGACATATAACCCACTTCAGGAGAATGAATAACAGACTGGTAGGTGAATAGATACATTGGTTGGTGTAAAATACAGCAAAATCATAATCATAACAATATATAATATAATAAGGGTTCCTGGGGGACAGGGGGGAGGGAGGGGATAAAAGGGAGCTGATATTAAAGAGTTCAGAAGAAATAAAATGTTTTGAAACTGATGGTGGAAGCAATTGTACAGTTATGCTAGATTTAATTAAATTATGGAACGCTACATCTGTAAGAGCGAAGGACAACAGAAAAGTGGGTGAAGGGAGACATCAGACAGTGTAAGAGATGACAAAATATTAATAATTTATAAATTATCAAGGGTTCATGAGGGAGTGGGGAGAGGGGAAGGAAGGGGAAAATTAAGGAGCTGATACCAAGGGCTTAAGTGGAGAGCAAATATTTTGAGAATGATGAGTGCAACGAATGTACAAATGTGCTTGACACTATTGATGTATGTATGGATTGTGATAAGTTGTATGAGCCCCCAACAAAATTATTTTTTTAATGATTTTAAAAAGAAAGAACATGATGATGGCCCAGAGCAGTGCAACACCCTGTTACATACAAGGTCACCAGGAGTGGATGACAACTAACAATAAGAACATGCAAAAGTAAATAACCTATGGAGGTGGCTGACTTCGCAAAGGTGGTACCATGAAGCCTCAGCTGTAACAATCAAGGTAAAACCAGTTCATCTTCTGCCTTCCTGCTCTCCAGTGACTACTCGACTTTGACCTTTCCATTATTTAGCAAATATTGTCTTTGCTACATACAATGTAATAAGAGTAACCGGTCTTAGTAAAGGTCAAGGTGACTCATGTTAATCTGAGTTCAATTTGATCACAGAGCTTTAGCGTCTGAAAGGCAAAAACAAAAAGACTCTTCTGAGCTGTCAGTCAACAGCCATCTTCCACAGGTAAGGTATTTCCAATGGACTGCTGGTTACTTCTGTTGGGCACCTATCAATGTCATCTAAAGCAGTTATCCTCAAACCCTAATGTGGCCATGTAATAATGGTGGAAGTTAATAATACCTAGACATATGTTAACAATACTGAAATTTAATAATATCCAGGTACATGTTAATGATTCAATGAAAGAAAAATCCACATCATACATCATGTTTTTTCTATCTTTCTGTGAATTTTTACTAAATATTTTGTATGGTTTTTATATTCACACACTTTTTAAACCATGAATCTGTATACTAACCAGATTTATATTTATTAAGATCTTGAGCTATTTACTTGAGAATAGGTCTCATTATGATAAACTAAGCTCCTTGGCACATTCCCCTTTGAAATATAAAATCTTGCTAAATAGACTTGTGTAGTATAAGAAGAAGCACAAGCCACAAACAATTGATCCTTAGGAAAAGCCTTCTAATTCAAATAGATATTGATGCCTGCAAAGTCTTTTTCAGGGGATGAACTAAGAATTGATGGGGAGCTATGAATAAGAAATCTGTGAGTCTGAAGACAAAAGCAACTGAAATCACTCTCAGTGGCAGTGGGATTTTCCCCCTGATTCTGTTGCCACAGCTACCTGAGTGACCTTGGCCCATGCAATTCCACCAACATTAATCAAACCCTATGGAGGAGAACTGCTAGTGTAGTAGTTACACCTTGTGCTGCTAACTGCAAGGTCAGCAACTTGAAAGCACCAGCTGCTCCACAGGAGAGAGACGAGGTCTTCTATTCCCATAAGGAGTCCCAGAGTTGGAAACCCACAGGGGCAGGTCTACTCTGTCCTGAAGAGTTGCTACGAGTGTTGACTTGATAACATTAGTTTGGTTGTTTTATTTTGGCATGGAAGCTATAGGGGTCCCTGGGGAGTGCAAATGAGTAAGCATTCATCTACTTACCCAGAAGGTTGGAGGTTTGAAGCCACCCAGAAACACTGCAGAAGTAAAGCCGGGTTACCTACTTATAAAACACCACATCTACTGAAAATCTTCTGGGGCTCAATTCTGCTTTGACATACATGAGCCACCAAGAGTCAGAATCAACTCAGGAGTCAGAATAAACTCAGAAAAGCGAGACTTTGTGCATTGGTGGTGACATGACTACTGCAAATATGAGCAAGGGGGGGGTGGTTAAAAAAAGGACAGATGATAATAGATAATCTTGTGAGGGCAACACTCATTTTAAAAAATATATCATTTTATTGGAGGCTATGACAGCTCTTATAACACTCCATGCATCAAGAATATGTATACATATATTGCCATCATCATTTTCTAAATATTTACTTTCTATTGGAGCCCTTGGTATCAGCTCCTCCTTTTTTCCCTCCCTCCCCACTTCCCACCCTTGTGACTCTGTGATAAATGATAAATTATTGTTGTTTTCATATCTTACACTGACTGCTGTCTCCCTTCACCCATGTTTCTGCTGTTCATCTCCCTGGGGGTGGGGGGTGATGCATCAATCATTGTGATCTGTTCCCCTTGCTCCCTTCTTATCCCCCACCTTCCCCCTACCTTCCTGGTATTACTACTCCCATTTCTGTTCCTGGAGGTTTTATCTGACCTGGATTCTGTGTGGCATGCGCTTTTATCTGTACCACTGTACATGCTCCAGTCTAGCCAGAACTGAAAGGCAGGACTGGATCATGATGGCGGGGAGTGGGGGGTGGTGGGGGTGGTGGTGAGGAAGCTTCAAAGAATCAGAAGAATATTGCGTGTCTCATCAATGCTATATTGCACCCTGGTTGACTCACTCTCTAAGAGAAGTACAAACCAAAATCAATCAGAGATTAGCAAAAGAAGAGGTTCTCTCTTGCCTGAAGATGAAAAACCCTAAACCAAACTCACTGCCATTGAGTCAATACTGACTTGTTGAGAGAAGATTTTAAGGATGAGTGGTATCTGGCATGGAAAAACTCTGACAAGATAACTAATGGCAGAGGTTCTTTCAGGCAGCAGAGATAGGCAGGGATCTTGAGGCTACCACGTTGTCAATATGCAGGCGTAGGAGTGGACGAGATAGAAATTGAAGTTTGAAGGTAAGGTCAAGGCTCTCAGGCTGAATTTAGCACACCGTGCTTTAGCCTGGTCAAGAGCTCACCATGTCAGCCTAATCCTCAGCACTGCCTTTTGAGCTCATTGGCCTTGCTCTGTTTCTGCAGGTGTTTGTGTTTCTGACATGTATAATAGACGTTCACAATGATTCAAAGAAGTTTATACAGCATCGCCTCAAAAATGGTGTCAATGAAAGGTGTGTTAGTCTGGGTACTTTAAAGAAACAAATCCACAGAAACTCATGTATAAGGGAGAGTTTTATATAAAGGTTAAGTGTGCATCGAGAAAGCATCCCAACCCAGTGCTGCCCAAGCCTACAAGTCCAACATTAACCCCTTAACCTATATGGCCGACACCACAAAGTCCCCCTCCATCTCACAAGACAGACACAATGATGCCAACTGCAGGAGAAAAGCCAAGTCAGTGAATGTGTAAGCATTTCAGTGCTGGCAGGGGTCTCCACACGGTTGCTCCAGCACCCAAAGCTGCATCACAGTAGGTCCATGTGGCTTCTCCTCAGGGATGTCTCGCAGGAAGTAAGCCTTGCCAGCTAAAGCAGGGAACTGGCTAAGACGCTGCACCCTGGTCTGACCATCAGAAAGCAAGAGACCCGAGAACTAGAAAGGTGAGGTTCACCGAGCCATTTATCCCTCCAACCTTCAATTAACCCCACAGGTTGGCACAATAAACTAACTCCTTCAAAAGGTGACTCAGGAAGTGTCGGGAGCAGAGCTGCACCTCAGAAGAAGTCTGACTACACGGTGGGGCACAGAAGGAAGAGAGAGAAACAATGGCTAAGAACAAGACAAGATGCTAATAAGGAGGTAATGATATGGGAAGAGGTGGAGCAGTCCTTTGATAGGCTGTGGAGCTGAGATGAAGAGGTCTAGATCTCATGAGACAGGCAAAATGTATTTGGTAGTACAATAAGGGAGGGGGGGAATCAAATCCTCACTTCTCTGACACCAAATGTGTTGATCAATTCAATTCATTATTTCTGTTCCTCCTTGTTTGAAAGAATACTGAATATAACATGGATTTCCAGGAGGAGTGTACAAATCAGTCTGATGAGAAATATAATCAGAATTCTTAGAAGTAAGGGTGGCAAGACTTTGGCTACTTGACTTTGGATGTATCATTAAGAAAGGCCAACTGCTGGAAAAGGCCACCATGCTTGGTAACACAGAGGCTCACCCAAAATGAAGGAGACTTTCAATGGGATGAACTGACACGGTAGTCACAAAGTGGACTCACACACACCGGTGTTCACGAGGATTACACGGAACTGGGCACTTCAAAAAGCTTGTTGGAAAATTTCATTACTGTGATAGTTAAGGTTTTTTGTTAACTTGGCACAGTCAGCATTCTCAGTGCTTTGGCCATTAAGGTGTAGCAATAGCTCCATGATGAGCAACCAATCCATGGAAAGGATATTTCCTTGGAGATGCCATCTGCTTCCAATATGAATAGGTGCTATGGAAAAGCTTGCTTGCTTTTACTGGGTCTGGATCCTGCATCTAGCTAATGACCTGACCTCTGGTTCTCTAGACTTGAGCTAGTAGCCTGCTATATTGCCTACTAAATCTGGGACTCAACAATAACCTACCATCTTACGAATAAGTGTTGGATGTGTATTGGCCTCTGCAGCAGAAGATTGCTGTCTGATCTGCCAATCTTGGGTTCATCAGCTCTTGCGGCTTCATGAATCAGGAGAAGCCTCCAGTCTGGCATCTCACCCACCGACTTGGAACTTGCTCGTTTATACAACTGTATGAGTCATTTCCAAAATATAAACCTCTCTGTAAATTAAAATAAGAGTCCTGGTGGAGCTGCACAGGAAGTGTGGCACTGCTAACCTCAAGTGCAATGGTTCAAACCCAACAGAATCTTGGCAGTAGAAACACCAGCCTATCTGCTCCCATAAAGAATTGTAGCCTCACAAACCCTATGAACAGTTGCTATGAGTTAGAATTGACTTTATAGCAGTGGATTTGTTTTTTTGTTTTATTATATGTACATATGAAACTTCACTAGTTTTACTTCTGTAGAGTTCACTCTAAGAACAACTGATCTTTAGTTTCATTTTTCCAAGAACTTTTTGAAGACCCTCTGTGCAGTTATATGAGGTCGGGTTGGCCAAAGGAACAAATCAGTGACACTCATATATGTGTAAGAAAGAACTTCATATCAAGAGGTAATTATATATCAGGAAAACCTCCCAGCCCAGTCCAACTCAAAAGTATAAGTCTGATAGTCCAGAAAGCCCCTATTCAGACTCACATAGTCACAAGCAATTATGCAGAATGCAGGAAGATCACAGGCCCATGGCTACAAAGTCTATGGATCCAATAGCGGTGGACACATCTCAAGGGCTCTGGTCCCCAGCAGGATCAGCAAGTATGAAGGTGAAGGCAGAGAGACAGAGAGAGAGAGAGGTTCCCAGGACCCTCCTTATGAGAAGGTCATGTCCACAAGGAGGCACCATCAGTCTGTGACCTGATTGACAGGCCAGACTCCACCCCTACACCTTTATATATCTTCAAGTTGACATAAAATTATGTTAATATCACCAGAGTAAAACCAGAAAAAGCCAGAACATGCCAGAGAAGGAACATTCAAGTACTGCATCTACTGCACAGAGAACAAGAGGAAAATGGTGAATGTACTCTTCCAATGGAAGAAGACTTGTGAAACCCAACAACAAAGACAGTTTGGTTGAGTTCTGGCTTTCAGAGTTTCCATTGTTCATAAGGTCACCAGGAATCAGAGCCAACTAGATGGCAACTAACAATAACCTATGTTCCACTTCTGTTCTCATAATACCAGCTGTGTATGCACTCTCTTGTCTCGCCCTTACCACCAGGAGATCGCACCACTGATTAAAGGCCACATGGTGCCTACATTGGCCAAGGAACTTAGAAGTCAACTGCAAGCTTGGGAGTCCTCATAACACTATCACTTCAGACCTTCTGCCTACAAGTCTGGGATTTTCTCTCAACCCTTTAGAATGCTAAACAGAAGCTCAGGGTCCTCAGCTAGAATGACCCACAGGATGCACCATCATAGGGCTGCAGTTTCACTGGAAAAATAGATACAAGAGGCAAATAGGGTGAAGTCTAAGTGGCTTCCCAAGGAGGGTCTTCCACATCACCCACCAGGAAGCTCATCAACATAAACCCTCAGACATCTCACCAGATACTTTAATCCCTGAGGAAACCCAGGGATTTAGAGGCTAGCACTTAGAAAATGAAGAAAAGGGGCGATTCTTTCCGTAACAGTGACCCTCCGAGGAAACGTGATTGATTTGCACTTCACCACTTCAGTGCCCCAAATAAATGCCGACGACAGTCAAATAGAAAACGGAGGAAGAGAAACAGACTTGCTAAGGAAAACGATGTACTTGATTTGTGGTATTGCGAGTCTGAAGAGCTTACAGGGTGTTCAGGTATGAACATCAACTGCGGTGGCTTCCAACCAGGGACAGTTTTGATGCCCCACACCCTCCCACCAAGGGACATTTGGAAATGTCTAGAAATAATGCTGACCGGAAAAACTAGAGTCACTGCCTCCAGCAGAGAATTATCCAACCCCAAATGTTTACAGCACAAAGACTGACTGAGTCCGTTGGGCTGATATAATGTCAGCAGACCCTTTCATGTCCAAACAAGAAGGAAGAGAGATAAGAATGAGCAGATCAATGCAGTTAAGGACATGCAAGAAGAGATGAGACAGCCAAGACCCACGTCAATCTGTAACAAGGATATAAGTGACCCTATCACTTTCACTGGCCAACATACGATCACTTGCTCTCCAAACCACAGGGCTACAAAACAAGAAAAGCAAAAGACAGGAGAGGGGTGGGCATGAAAGAAGGGAAGAGGAAAGCAAAATAGAGGTGAAATGGGCTGAACACAAAAAAAGAAATATGGAAAGGGGAGGGATGAAACTTAAAGAAAGGAACTGAAAGGGGAAGGAAGGAAAGGGAACGTGAGGGAAGGAATGGTGAGAAAGGGAGAGAAATATGGTAAAGACATCCCTTGGGGCAGAGCGTGGATCCCAAAGTCAGCAGTTCAAAACCACCTTTCTCCAGCTCTGTGGGTGAAGGATGAGGCTTCCTATTCCCATAAGGAGGCTAGCAGAATATGGTAGGATGCAATTTAAGATACAAAACTAGTGGCCATTCTTTTTTTAAAATCATTTTTTACTGGGAGCTCATAAAGCTCTTATCACAATACATACATCCATTGTGTCAAGCACATGTGTACATTTGTTGCCATCATCATTTTCCTTTTTTCCATTTTATTGAGGGCCCATACAACTCTTAACACAATCCATACATACATCAATTGTGTAAAGCACATTTGTACATTCATTGCCCTCATCATTCTCAAAAAAATTGCTCTCCACTTAAGACCCTGGCATCAGCTCCTCATTTCCATCCCTCTCCCTGCTCCCTCCTCCCTCATGGACCATTGGTAATTTATAAATTATTATTTAGTCATATCTTACACTGTCTGACATCTTCCTTCACCTACTTTTCTGTTGTCCATTCCCCAGGGAGGAGGTTATATGTAGATCCCTGTAATTGGTTCCCCCTTCCACTCCGCCACCCCCTTCACCCTCCTGGTATCGCCACTCTCACCACTGATCCTAAAGGGATCATCTGTCCTGGATCCCTGTGTTTCCAGTTCCTATCTATACCAGTGTACATCCTCTGGTCTAGCTAGATTTGTAAAGTAGAATTGGGATCATGATAGTGGTGTGTGTGAGTGTGTGTCTATGTGTGTGTGTGTAGCATTAAGGAACTAGACGAATGTTGTATGTTTCATCGTTGTTACACTGCACCCTGACTGGCTCATCTCCTCCCTGCAACCCTTCTGTAAGGGGATGTCAAAGTGCCCACAGATGGGTTTTGGGTCCCTACTCCACACTCACCCTCCTTCACAATGATATGATTTTTTGTTCTTTGATACCTGATAACTGATCCCTTCAGCACCTTGTGATCACACTGGCTGGTGTGCTTCTTCCATGTGGGCTTTGTTGCTTCTGAGCTAGATGGCTGCTTGTTTACCTTCAAGCCTTTCAGACCCCAGATGCTATATCTTTTGATAGCCGGACACCATCAGCTTTCTTCACCACATTTGCTTATGCATACATTTGTCTTCAGCAATCTTATCAGGGAGGTGAGCACACAATGAATGATTTTTTGTTCTTTGATGCCTGATAACTGACCCCTTCAGCACCTCATGATCACACAGACTGGTGTGCTTCTTCCATGTGGGCTTTGTTGCTTCCCAACTAGATGGCCGCTTGTTTACCTTCAAGTCTTTAAGACCCCAGACACTATATCTTTTGATACTAGTTGCAATTCTTAATAATTTTGTGATACCGTTGCTGTTAGGTGTCATTGAGTCTGTTCCAGCCCATAGTGACCTTATACACCACAGAAGGAAATGCTGCCCAGTCCGGCACCATCCTCACAATGGTTCCTATGCTTAAACTATTGTTGCAGCTACAGTGTCAATCCAGTTCTGTGAGAGCCTTTCTCATTTTTGCTGCCCCTCTACTTTAACAAACATCATCGTGTCCTTCTCCAGGAATTGGTCACTTCTGACACGTCCAAAGTATGTAGGACCAACTCTCATAATCTTTGCTTCTAAGGCACACTCTGCCTGTACTTCTGAGACACTTAATTGTCCTTTTGAAAGTCTGTGGTACTTTCAGCATTCTTCTCCAGAACCACAATTTAAATGCAATTGATTCTTGTAAGCCTTCTCTATTCAATGTCCACTTTTCACATACAGATGAGGCAACTGAAAATATCATGGCTTGGGACAGGCACACTTTAGTCCTCAAAGTAACATTCTTACTTTTCAATACTCTAATGAGATCTCGCTTGGCAGATGTACCCAAAACAATACGTTTTTGGATCTCTTGACTGCTGCTTCAATGAACATTGGTTATGGATCCAAGTCAAATAAAATTCTCGACTACAACTTTTCTTCATGTATCATGATGATACCTATTAGTTCAGTTGTGTGAGGACTTTGGTCTTCTTTACATTGAGTTGTCATCCAAACTGAAGGCTTCAATCCTTGATCTTCATCAGCAAGTGCTTCAAGTCCTTCTCATTTTCAGCAAGCTAGGTTGTATCAACTGCACACCACAGGTTCTTAATTAAGCCTTCCTCTGATTCTGATGCCACATTCTTCTTCACAGAAGCCAGCTTCTCTGACGCTTTGCTCAGCATACAGACTGAATATGTATGGTGAGAGGCTACAACCCTGATGAACACCATTCCTGATTTTAAACCATGCAGTTGTCCTTTGTTCTGTTCACACAACTGCTTTTTGATTCGTGTATCAGTGCTACATGAGCACAATGAAGCGTTCTGGAATTCCATTCTTCTCAAGGTTATCCATAGTTTGTTATAATTCGCACAGTTAAATGCCTTGGAATAGTATAAAACATAAGGTAACATCTTTCCAATATTCCCTGACATTGACAATGATATCCATTGTTCCATGTCCTCTTCTCAATCTGGCCTGAACCTACCCCAGCAACCTGCCAATGTACTGCTGCAACTGTTGTTGGGGGATCTTCAGCAACATTTTACCTGCATGGGCTATCAATGATATTATTCTATCATATGAGCATTCTGTTGGGTCACCTTTCTTTGAACTTGACACAAATATGGATCTCTTTGAGTCAGTTGGTCAGGAAGCGGTCTTGGAAATTTCCTGGATTGACAAATAAGTGCATCCAGTGCTTCATCATTTGCTGAACATTGCAGTCTATATTCCATCAATTCCTGGAACTTTGCTTTTGGCTAATGTTTGGGGTTTTTTTTTTTCAGTGCACCTTGAACTTCTTCATTCAGTATCATTGGTTCTTGCTTATATGCTATCTCCTGAAATGGTGCAATGTTGACTAGTTCTTTTTGGTTCAAGGACTCTGTGTAATTCTTTCCATCTTCTTTTCATGCTTCCTGCATCATTCAATATTTTGCCCATAGAATCTTTCAATGTTGCAACTGGAGATTTGAACTTTTTCGTGACGTCTTTCAGTTTCAGAAATGCTGAGTGTTTTCTTCCCTTTTGGCTTTCTAAATCTAGGTCTTTGCCCATTTCATTACAATAGTTGTCTTTGTCTTCTTGAGAAGCCCTTTGAAATAGTCTATTCAGCTCTTTGACTTCATCATTTCTTCAATTTGCTTTAGCAAACTACAATGAAGAGCTACCAAATCTACCTGGAATAACAGCAAAGCCACTTTCAAAAGCCATAGTAACAAAAAAATGACAAAATAGTAACCAACACCTTGTATAAATCACTGTGATTTACATTAATGTTGTCAGAGCCCTTCTCCAGGAGGCTTGGCAGGTGTGGGGAACCTGGGAGCAGAGCAGGAGAGGGAAAAGCAGCATGGTGCACTGAAGTGCTGGAATGTTGGGAGACGTAATATGAGCCACCTAGTAATCATGCATGGTATCACTCTGCAAACAAAGCTTGTAAGAAGCAATAAGAAGATGGTTCCTTTCTATCCAAATTGTTACGCAGCCCAAAAGGGAAGTTACAGCTGGAATAAAAAAAAGGCTGCCACCGCAGATCCAAGGAGGCCTCACTGAACCTGGGAGACTGGGAAGAAGTGAATAGAATGTGCCCATGTCACAGCAAGATCTTGAATCTAAAAGCCTGTCTCTGCCATTAGTTAGTGCTCTGCTTCCTGCAAGTAGTCTGGTGCTGCTGGGTCTTCGTTTCCTTCTGATAGTCAGGAATGATGGTGTATCTCCCTCCTTGGAATGCCATGAGGATTATATGAGTTAATAAAGGCAAAGCATTTAGCAAAGCCCCTGGTGCAGGGTAGGGGCTCCCCTGGTGGCAGCTGTAAAGTCTGCCTTGATGGCTGTGGCAGTTATATAATCTCCTGTCAACTTGAGTGAAGGGGTAGAGCCTGTCAATCAGGTGATAGCCAAATGTGCCTCTCTGTTAGCCTGGCTTTCTCCTGAAGATTCTGGGAATGCCTGTTTTCCTCCCTGGTGACAGGACACACTCTCTGCTTCACATTCCTATTGACAAGCCACATGGCACTAAGCTGATGGAGCTAGAGCCCTGGAGCTGGAGGAGCCACATGGAGACCCACACCCGTGCTGAGATATTTCCACCACCACTGGGTCCACAAGACTTTCAATCCACTAGCCTGTGATCTTCCTGCATTCGGTGTCATTGCATGTGTTGTATGAGTCTGAAGAGGAATTTATAGACTGGTATCAGACACATAGGCTAATTTTGGATTTATGGACTTGATGTGAACTGGGTTAGGGTGTTTTCTAAATATACAATTACTCTTTGATATAAAGCTCTTTCTTATACAGTTATGAATGTCTATGAATTTGTTTCTCCAACCAATTCGAATGAATACAGTGGCAGTGGGGGTTCCACATTGGGGTGCCAACTAACCTATTCAAAGGTCAGCACATTGAAACCACCAGCTCCTCGGAAAAAGACAAAGCTTTTTACTCCAGTAAAGAGTTAACAGTCTCAGAAACCCACGGGAGGGCAATTCTACCCTTCCCCAGAGGGTCACTATGAGTTGGAATTAACTCAATGTCCATGAGTTAAGCAAGACTGAAAAAGAAAGACTAATAAGATTCAAATTCTAGTTTTAGAAAATCTTCATTTTTAAAATAAGCCAGCAACTTTTATAGATACATAGATAAAACTCTTTGGCCTTTGGAACGCTGCTTAAATTTCTTAATTTTGATGATGAGAAAATGAGAGATGGAAATGAAAATACCATTGTGGTTTTGGATATACAAAAGAGAGTTTTAATTCAGGAAGTTTATTCATCATCTTTAAGAAAAAAATATAGATAGAAAACTTATGAGTGTAATTTTTAAAATATAGATAGAAAACTTATGTGTGTAATTTTAAAAATATAGATAGAAAATTTATGAGTGTAATTTTTAAAATATAGATAGAAAACTTACGTGTGTAATTTTTTAAATCTCCGAGGAGGTCTAGGAAAGCTATCCTTCATTATTTTAAAATTTGATTAACCCCCAGCACCAGAATTGACCCATTTACAAAGTAAGCATTTCTAATGAAGGTGTATTAGTTGTTGCAAAAATTTGACATGTCAACTACACTGGGCTATGGTTTCCAGGGGTTTGGTCACACCCTTGACAAGTTTGTTACCATGGAGTAGCTACATGTGCTTCATTAGTGAGTATCAAGTGGAGGACATAATGCAGTCAGTTTTTAGTGAGCAAACTAATCCAAGGTGATGTAGTCATTTCCCACAATGCAATCTTATGGTAGTTACATAATTTCATGTCAATTTGAAGATATACAGGGCTTGAAGGTAAACAAGCGGCCATCTAGCTGAGAAGCATCAAAGCCCACATGGAAGAAGCACACCAGTCTGTCTGACCACGAGGTGTAGAAGGGACCAGTTATCAGACATCAAAGAACAAAAAATCATATCAGTGGGTGCCCACCTTCCCGATATGATCACTGAAGACAAACGTGTGCATAAGAAAATGTGGTGAAGAAAACTGATTGTGCCCCGCTATCAAAAGATGTAGCATCTGGTGTCTTAAAGGCTTGAAGATAAACAAATGGCTATCTAGTTCAGAAGCAACAAAGCCCACATGGAAGAAGCACACCAGCCTGTGTGACCATGAGCTTTCAAAGGGCTCAGGTATCAAGCATCAAAGAACAAAAAATAATTTTTCATTGTAAAAGAGGGTGGGTGCAGAGTGGAGATTCAAAGCCCATCTGTAGGCAACTGGACACCCCCTTACTAAAGCGTTGTGGGGAGGAGATGAGTCAGTCAGGGTGCAGGGTAGCAACGATGAAACATATAACTTCCCTCTAGTTCTTAAATGCTTCCTCCCCCACAATATCATGATCCCAATTCTACCTTACAAATCTGGCTAGACCAGCGGATGTACATCAATACAGATAGCAAATGGAAACACAGGGAATCTAGGACAGATGATCCCTTCAGGACCAGTGGTGAGAGTGGTGATGCCTGGAAGGTGGAGGGAAGGTGGGGTGGAAAGGGGGAACCGATTACAAGGATCTACGTATAGCCTCCTCCCTGGAGGATGGGCAGCAGAGAAGAGGGTGGGGTGAGACGTTGGACAGTGTAATATATGACAAAATAAGAATAATTTATGAACTATTAAGGGTTCATGAGGAATGGGGGAGGGGGGCGGGAGGGGAAAGTGAGAAGCCGATATTAAGGGTTCAAGTGGAAGGCAAATGTTTTGAGGATGACAATGGCAACAAAGGTACATATGTGCTTAGCACAATGGATGTATGCATGGATTGTGATAAGAATTGTACGAGTCCCCAATAAAATTATTTAAATTTTTTAAAAAGTGAAGGAATGGGCTGTGACAGTTTGCTTTTTTTTTGTTTTGGTGCCAACATGGCTTCCATAGGAACATCTGGTGGAGGTAAGCCTGTCAATCAGGTGACCACTTGATTAGAAGGTGACTGAGATAAATGGCTCTTTGAGCCCAGCCTCTTCCTCTTTCTCCCTGGAGGCCAGTCACACAGTCTCTCTCTGCTTCACCTTCCTGCTGACAAGCCACTGTGAGCCATGCTGATGGCAGTCAGAGGCCCAGAGATACATCCACCACCATTGGATCCTTAAGACTTTGCACCCACTGGCCTGTGATCTTCCTGTATCCTGCATCATTATGTCTAACTGTGTGAGTCTGAAGAGGGATTTATGGACCAGTATCAGATTTAGGGAGTAGAATTGGACTTATGCACTTGATCTGGACTGGGCTGGGATGCTTGCTTGCTAATATAACTACTTCTTGATATAAAGCTCTCTCTTGCATATATATGAGTGTCCCTGGATTTTTGTATTCTCTAGTCAACCTGGTCTAACACAAATCTCATGTAGTCAATCATTCAATTGAAGGCCTAACAGTAGTGAAGAATGGGTTCTCAATCTGATCATTTTTAAATTATAAAACCAGAATACACACACAAACACCATATATAATCTACAAGCATAGGAATGCCAAGAATGACTAGAAGACATCAGAAAGTAAAAGAGAGACCCAAGAAGGAATCAACACAGCTGAGACCATGATTTGAACACTTAACCTACGGAATAGTTGAAAATACATTTCCATTCTTTAAAACCATTCATGCGTCATATTTGTGTTGCAGCAGCACCGTGTAACTAAGACAGCGCTATCCGGACTTTATTGTGTAAGGAAGTACTGAAGCCAGGGCTTCTTCCATGACTGGGAGATTATAGAATAAGTCTGTACCCCACCAGCCAGGGCACTCACCGGTCCAGCAGTAAGTTAGGAGCAAACAGGAGCTTTCCTGGGTGCTCCATTGAGCGCCAGACGAGGCCGATCATCAGAATCTCCAGCCAGGCACATTCCAGAAGGTGGACTTGATCATGGAGGGTCAAGTCTACAAAACCTGGACCAAAAGAAAGAACACTCTGCTCACTTAAATGATTGGTGAAACTAATGCACAACGGGATTTGGGCTGGTAGGGTCCATGTTCCGCTAGGCGGAATAAAGTGCAACTGGAGCATCATCAGATGGAACATGCTAGATGGTGAAGTCAAATAATAATTTTTTTGTCATAGTTATAACATAGCTATGTAGCTATATAGCAATAACAGGGCTATATCAGTGACTATTAATACAGCATTGACTTTCTTACAGTCATACCTGAAAACAATGCATTAAAGTATGCAATCCACTAAGCTTTTTGAACTTCTCTAGTTGTGTTGTTGTTGTTAGGTGCTATCAAGTCAGTTCTGATTCATAGCAGAATGAACCACTGCCCAGTTCTGTGCCATCCTCACAGTTGTTCTTATTTTGAGCTCAACAATGCAGCCACAGTGTCAATCCATCTTGTTGAAGGCTTTCTTCTTTTGTGATGTCCTTCTCGGGAGATTGGTCTCTCCTGACAACCTGTCCAAAATATGTGAGACAAAGTCTCACCATCCTTTCCCTACACACATGATCTTAAAACCTGTATTCTTTCTATTTGGACAGTTGTAACAACCAACTGTGGGTAAAGAAGAAAGTCAACTAAAGTAGAGTGACTCTGAATAGGATGGGCTGACACACGAGCCACATACATCAGGCTCCCATGAGCCAGAGCTGACCCAACTATAATAATGGCATGTGACTATTATTGTTCACTTTTGTTTCAGCTAAAAGTATATAAGATTCAAGGAATTTATTTTATTTATTTATTTTAAAAACCTTTTTATTGGGGGCTCATACAACTCTTATCACAATCCATACACATACACATCCATTGTGTCAGGCATATTTGTGCATTTGTTGCCATCATCATTCTCAAAACATTTGCTTTCTACTTGAGCCCTTGGTATCAGCTCCTCATTTTTCACTCCTTCCCCAAGCCTCCCTCCCTTATGAACCCTTGATAATTTATATATTATTATTTTGTCATGTCTTACACTGTCTGACATCTCCCTTCACCCACTTTTCTTGAGATGAAAGGTCTTAAGAAAACGTTAATTTTCTGAGGTTTAACTTTAATATTTTTGGGCAAATCCTCAATGAGTCATGCCAATTTACACTGTGACTGCAACTCATTTTCAGCTAGAATACCATTTGTTTCTCTCCTCTCCTAACGCTCACCGTTTCACATGAGGGAGAAACGGAATTATGGGATAAACATCAACCATTATAAAGCCTACACCACATCAATCAACACCCTACCCAGCAAAACCTCCAGCAATTCCACAGGATGGAATTGGGGGCCAGAGCTGGGGGTTGCCCTGTGGCCTCGGAAGTGGTTTGGCTAGCAGGAACCACAGCTGCCTATGTAACCAGCCCATTTGGGGAAAACAGAGGGGCAGTACTTTCTGGTGGCAACGTTATATGTTCAACTGAATCATGCTTTCTAACTCCAGGACTATTCAATCCTGACAGTTTTAGTAGCCTTTGGGGAGCTTAAGAATCCGAGCCTAGTTATTTCTACAACACAGGCATGGTGATTATGAAATCTGTCCGGACTACGTCTGTTAGCAATAATTCTCAGTCTGAGTCCAGCAGGACTGCTGGGGCCTGGCTTCTCTCTTTTCTCTCTCTCTCTCTATCTCAAATGTGGTAGGTCTCTTAGCAAGACACAGCCTATGAATTCTCTCTCCCATATTGTTTACAGACAAGGGTCATTGTATCTATTGCCCAGTAAGATCTTTTGCAAGTTATCTGGGCAGGGTTTTGGGCAGTGTGGAGAGAAAGCTGTCCACCAACCTTCTCATCTATGGGGCCCATTAGATGACAGGTCTCCTTTCTTACAAAGTACTCATCTCAGTGTTCGTAACCACCCAGAACAACACCCAGTTTTGGGGTGCTGCATCAACACCCATTTCGACTCCAGTTAAGAACGAGTGGGAAAAACTAATAGAATGTACCAAACAAAAGCATACTGTGAAAACTCTCTATAAACATCCAGTTTCTTAAAAAAAATAGCAATAATCCAGTTTCCGTCCTTCTGGTGTATACGTTGCTTAATGTGCAGCAACAGAAACATCACACAGGGGTGGCCACAATGAACAGAAATTCCTTTTCTCCATTTGGAAGCTAGAAGTCTGAATTCAGGACACCCGCTCTGGGGCATGCTTTCTATTCTTCTACAATTTTTTGTTTGTTTTCAATGTTTCCTCCCTTATACTTTAACTGATCAGGGCTGTCAAAGGAAGGCGCTTAGAGCACATCTTGGCTACTTTGCTAGTGACTGACATACACATTGCTTCATTTGTCCAAGGAGCCCTGGTGGGCTGCAGTCTGCATGGTCGGAACTTCGAAGCCACCAGCAGCTCTCAGGAAGAAAGACTGAGCTTTCTGCTCCCATAAACTTTATAGTCTCGGAAACCCCCAAGGGGTCTCGGTGAGTCTGCAGTGACTCCATGGCAGCAGTGAGTTTGGTGTTTTGGTTTTCCTTTGCCTGGGCTTAGAAGTTTAATTTCTCAAGCCTTGTCCCCAGACTGGGTGCAGCAAGACTCTGTGGAGAAATCCTTAGGGAATGCAACTAACCCAATACAAATGCCTGTAAAGTCCCACACGACTTCAGAGCCAAAGAGAAGTCAAGGTGGCCCTTTGGGAAAGTAATCCCCAAAATTAAACAAATGCGACAACCTGTCTTATTCCCAAGGGATGCAATCTATGGAGATGCAAAGTAAAACCCTAGGAGAGAGCTCGTGTGCATGTACGCCCATCACCACACACACACACACACACACACACACACACACACACACACACACACCACAAAAGCACCTTCTCTCTGGAGGGCATCACTCACAAAACCTGAAGCCAGATGGTTGATCCTCTTCATAAATCCACTAGGACAACAATATTGGTTTCCTGACCTTCAAAAAAATTAATCATGTTCTCAGTCATAGAATGACCCCAATGTTCTCCAAAATGTCAGTTATGAAACTGCTGGCTGCATTTTTCTTTATTGCTTTACTATTTAATGGACGAAGATTTAAATAATTCATCCCCCTGTCCCTTGACGGCAAATACTCAATGCAAGGGTACAATTAATTTTTTTTCATCTTAACTAAGAAATCCTGACCAGTGAGGTTCTGGTATAATAACAGTTTCATGCTAACCGAACCTGGTGGGAGAAACTTATAGAAGATAGGTCCCGCTTCAAATGTTAAACAATGTAGACATTTCCATTTTATATATTTTTATATTTTTTTCTGTAGAAAAGAGTAATTTAATGCCAAACTATGGGTCTGTACCGCTTGGCCTAGTTGAGTATGATTTCTCCGTCTGCCTTACAAACAAACAAAACCCTTCATCTTCCTCTGATGATTTCCTGGAATGATCCAGGGGTCTTCAAGACAGATACCTTCAGATTCCTTTCCTCTGAGTCCTATGTCACGGCTAGAGAGAGCCTCTCAGACTTCTTCTTGAAGCAAAAAGTAGCCCTCCTTCTCAGACGTGATGACTAGCTCTTGCTAACACACTTCACAGCATGAGGAATCTTGGTTATCATGAGTAGAGAGGAGTGGAAGCAAGGACAAATGGAGGAATCAAAAAGTCAAGTGGACCTGAGTTGAATTTCCTCTGTGACCTCGTGCCAATTAACTTAGGCCTCTGAGAGAGTCTCCCATCTGTCAACTTCAGGTGAACAGACCTATCACTTACAGTTCTTGGAACAAGCTAAGGAGTTGGGCAATAGCTCAGAGGTCCATAGTAGCTAGCTCCTCAGCGGCTAGTTCTCTTCTTCTCTAGTGTGTCTCAATAGGCTTCCAGCTTCTGGCTTGAGAAAAGGGCATTACTTTCTCAAGGCCCCCAGAGAAATATTTTTGGTTAGAGCTTCCAACTCACATTGGGCCTTCAGTGTTTTCCCTAAGTCATGATGTCATCTCATATCTTCTGCTTATTTTTTATTTCTATATAGAAACAACCCAATAAAAAAGTTAAAAGACTTCTTGGATATCAAACAGCTCTTAACAATCATTTTTTCTTCTTGATTTAAAAGCAAGGGAATAAAAGCATGTGGTCTGTATGTCTCCTGAAATACATATACCAAAAAAGGCGAAAAGAAAGTTCATTGGGCTTTTATTATTCTCAGAGCATTTCAAAATGTTTAGCAAATCCAGGATGCCACTGTATTTGTCCCTCCCCAGTGGGAACGGTTTACTCTTGAACTCAGCTGCCTCGCTCCTTATCTGCCATGGGCAATAGAGAGCGGAACTAACCTTGAGGACAACCTGATGCCTCTAGGCAAATGCGCAACCATAAAAAGCACAGGCAAGTGAAGGCCTAATTGGGACACCTTTGATATTTTAAAGACACGATGCCATTAGCGTAGCTCAGTGTTTCCCAAATCCCCTGATGATTTCCTGGAATGATCCAGTGCTCTTCGCGATAGATATCTATACTTTGTCTTGGATTTTGGAGTATATAGGACAAAAGGTTTTAATTGCCGGGGGTGCTGAGTAATTTTTTAAGGGGACACTAGGCCAAATAAGTTTGAGAATTTATGATTCTAGACTTCTCATTGAGAAAGGACATCCGAAGGTCGAATTGATATCCAGTTTACGCAATGGTGGCAAGGTTGTGAATCCTACTCCAGCCATAGTCTCAAGGAATCACATTCCTTACAATGCTCTCTTGAAAAACGATTAGACTTTAGTTGAAGGGGTGAGTTTAGATTCTGCTTCCTAAGTTTCCTAGCAGTTTATCCCTCCGATGGACATGAGCCAATGTTTCTTGTTGAGTCTCTGTGTGTGTGTGTGCATGCTTGTGTGTGGATAATAAACTGCTGTCATATTTTAAACATCCACCAGGATTAGATGATGTTTCTATGTCAACATATAGAAAACAGAAACAGTGAGTAGAAATAAATTATCTCTGATCTAGAGAGATGGTTATGAACTTTTTGTCTAGAGAGAAAAGTGGCATACTATTATAAAAGCATCCTTGTCTGTGGAAAACAGTTAAGGGCCCCCTACTACCTTAAAGATCGGCTGTACTAATCACCCGGAGGTCCCTTTGGAGACAGACCTCGCCATCAACTTCTGGGAGACCCAAATCTTGCAAATCCTACTGAGCACAATAGTGGTGGTCATGGTTGGAATGGATTCAATAGGAACTAAGGACACTGTAAAGGCATCTCACCATGTGAAGGTGTCCCTTACCCAGAACAATGATCATGCAAAGATATACTACTCTTGACCATAACCATGAACTTCACGAAGTATTTCCCCCTCGGTTTTACTTATCTATTTAGTTTGCCGCACAAACCAGGATGGAAATTCGGAAATGGGTTCTTATTGTCCAAAGCCGGCAGGTGTCTTAATGCCGATCCCAGCAGGTAAGAATTTAGAAAGTTCAGAAATGTGGTCCTTTAAAGGATGACCTCCTCCACTGCTGTAGCATCTGAGCCCTGCACCTTTGGCAAAGGGGTTGGGCTATGTTCCTTACGGAAGCACCCATCCATTCAGCTGGCAAACAACTGTTTCAAATTTAGCAACTGGAAAAGGCTTTCCTCGCCTAATGACTTGCCATGTTCCCTTTTGGGTAGTGAAGTGGAGCTAGGAGCAGGTGACCTGTGGCCCTGCCACCAGAACACACTCATCCAAACCCGACTCACTGCCATCGAGGCAATTCTGATTCACAGTGACCCTCAAGGACAAGCAGCATTGCCCCATGTGGGTTTTTCCAAGAGTGTAACTCTTCAAGGGAGCAGAAAGCCTCCTCTTGCTCCCAAGGAGAAACTGGTGGTTTCAAATCATTGACTCCATGGTTTTCAGCCCAGTGCACAACCCATCACACTATGAGGACTCCTGGAGGAAGCATCCACCGCCACATAACATTCCAACGCAGGAACAATTTCACTTGCCTCTCGAGAAAATGAATGCATTGCTCCTAATGATTTCTTCACTAAACTCACTGTGCTGCTGAATTACAAGGGAACGCCCATTAGACCATGCCAGGCAGAAGGGGGACGAATCATGCAAACAAGTGTAATTGTTTTCATACACACATCAATTCACCAGTGCGTACATCATGGGTTGGCGGGTAGAGAGCTAGTTTCACAGGAGAAAATAATTCATCTCCCAAATAGATCTAAAGCCAGGAAGAAATAAGTCAAAGCTTTCAACTATGAAGATGACACTTGGAGGATCCAAAAATATATATATATATTCTTCAGAGAAAGCAAGGCAGATGGCAACTCTACCTTGTTATCAAGCCCATCTGTATTGCACTCGGAGCTCTGGTTTATGAAGAGATGGTTGTCATGACAATGAGCATTTGAGAAGCGTTCCAGAGACGCTGATGGATTTAAGAGTGTCTTCTGGCTTCTCATTTTTCCAAACATACACACACATATACACAACTTGATCCCCATCCTCCAAACACACAATTCTATTGCCTCTCCTTGCTGCTGTTGGTGTCATTATCGGCCATTGAGGAGCTTCGGACAGAACAAAATTGTTGGGGCCACAACCGTCTATATTAATAGTCTGAAATTTTCCACTCTCAGAGCAAAATCCTTTGGGGGGGACAGAGCAGCTCCCCCTCTGCTCCGGTGGGGCACAGCTTGAAGGTAAACTAGTCTTTCCATTTTATTCAGCCAAGGCAATTGTATTGACCACAGCTTATTAATATTTTTTCTCTTATGAGCTCAAAAAGAAATCAATTTAATCTGAAATGAGAAAGGGGTGGGGGACGAGAAAAACTATTTCCCAGCATCTCAGGATAGATGGCAAACGAAGGGAGGGGGAAAAATTAATACAAGCAGAAAGCAAAGTACTTAAGACTGTCCTTGTAAATGCTTGTCAAATGGGCAAAGGCCAGCCTGGGCGTAGCGGTTCAGAGTCCCCTGACAAAGAGCGCGGACGGGCTGCATTTGAAAAGTCAACAAGCCCTTGTACCTTGGAACATACTTTTTAATTCCCCGTCCAGAGAGAAGCAGACCCACAGAACCCTAGCAAATGCTATTGTCCTCAGTCTGAGTATGCTCTTGGAGCACATGACAAACGTCACCCAAACAAAGACCAGGAGCGAACGCAGGCAGTCTCCTTTTCAGACCAAGTCCCCCAAACAAATAGACAATGATTTCCTCCCCGTGTCCACTTCTTATGGACCCTGCAATGGAAGCAAAGTGGAAGACGATCTTAAAATGTTTGAGTCTTAGAGTCTCTCTCTCTCTCTCTTTCTCTCTCTCTCTCCCTCCCCCCCCCCCTTTGACTTAAAGGCTAGAGGAACACCTGATGTCACCCATGACCCAGGAAGATCTAGTGCATTCTCAGAAAGACCTCGCTGCCATCGAAGTGATGCCAACTCATAGCAGTCCTGTAGGACAGAGTAAAACTTCCCTTGAGGTTTCTGAGACTGATTCTTAATGGGAGTTAGAAAGCCTACTCTTTCTCCCTCTCGTGGGCATTTAAAGTAAACAAAAAAACCCTCAGTGTCCTCAAGTGGATTCTCACTCATAGTGACCCTATGTACAACAGAGCAAAACACTGCCCAGTCCTGGGCCATCCTCACAATTGTCCTCAGTTGAAGTCCATTGCTGCAGCCACTGTGTCAATCCACTCTGTGGAAGGTCTTCCCTTTTCCATGTCCCTCTACTCTACCAAGCATGATGGTCTTCCCCAGGCATTGGTCTCTCCTGATAACAAGAATTAGTGAGTAACATAAAATAGATCGTTTCCTGATATTCTTCCCGCTCTGGGTTACACAACATTTCCACTCTGTCACAGGAGTAGACACAGAAAACAATATCCTGACCTTCCTTTGAAACCCAAAGGAGCCCCCAGGGACCAGAGTATAAGCACGTCAGAGCCTCTTAATGCTACAAACCAGATTTATGTTCTCCCTACACCACCCAGTCTTTCTGTAGGATACCTTAGGTAGCAAGTGAAGCCCCTGATTTAATTGGGGGGGGGGTTGTGGGGAGGGGGAGGTCAGCCCACACCTCCCAGCAGGCCTTGTATTGACTTCCTCTTTGAGGAGCAATGAGCTGGCCCGAGGGTGCCAAGCTCGCCGGAGGGCATCTAGCTGAGTGGCTGGGCCAGGTTTTTCTCACAACGCTGGCAAGCAAGGTGTCAGTCTGGCACGGAATTGAAGGCAAATACAACTCACTGCTACTTTGTCCGTTGAGAGTTCTTGGAACTAAAAGCATTTTGGAACATCCTCATTTCTTTCTTCTTTTTATTTTGATAAATCAAAATAACTTGAATTCTGAAAAGAGACTAGCCACACCCAGCAATTTTAAACTGACTTTCCGATCTGTATTGCAGGGCCATAAACCAAAGGAACAGAAAGAAAGTTGATGTAAAGGATGATTAATATTATTCTTTGTCCTTCTCGCTTACCACCTATCAACCAATTAGGACACCCTCCAAGGAGTCACGGGCCAAAATTAGTTATCTCACTTTCAACATCTCAGGGTATCATGGTTAGCTTCTCAAACAGGCTTCCAGAAAGAGGAGATAAGCGAGAATCAGGGATGGGCGTGAAGAAGGCTTCTCCTGATTCCAAGAAGTTGTGCTTATCAACACCACCCTGGCTTCTCTCTAGAACTGAACAAATAATAATTTTAAAAAGAATTGGACAAATAAACACTCTTCAAGCTTTCAGTTCCTTGGTCCAAGTATTTCAGGGCATCGGCAAGATCTTCAGTTCTCTAGCGCTGCTCTCACAGAAATACCACAGGCAGCCATCGCGTTGGCGGATGGATTCTGGTTCTCTCACAGTTTAACAGGCTGGACGTCTGAAGTCACAGGGTCAGAGGACCAGCAGTACGAAAGGTGTTCTCTGCGTCGAGTCTGAAGGACTGTCCCCTCAGGGCTCCCAGAAGGAAGATCTAGGAGTTTCTTGGCACCCATCTTCTCCTGGGGACCCCACCTTCTCAGCACAGGGACCACAGTGCCAAAGGGAATGCTTCATTGCCGGCTCGTTTGCTGAGTGGGAGTCAGGTTCCTCTGTTGTCTGCTTGCTTGCCTAACCTCTTTTATATCTCAAAGCATAACCCAGTTCTGTAGATGGCATCCGATGGCTTCCTCGAACCTTGTCTCATCACCGTTATGCTGGCGCAAGCTGGGGGGAACTGCATGCTACTGGGAATCGTGACCTAGATGTATTGATTGATTGATTTGGTGGGGAAGAAAGCTTTGAAGGAATAAAATTCACAGCACTCTCCCCCAGAAATAAATTTTTAAAAAATCAATGTTTCATATGCCAAATTAGAAATCAAGCTCGGGGTCCTTTCACAAGGCTGAGGAGTCTGTAAGGAGCCATGCGGTGGTCACACTGCTGAAGGAACGCGCAGCAGGTCAAACCTGCCGGCTCCTCTATGGGAGCAATGGCAGCAAGTCCATCTGCTTCGGTGAAGATTTATCACCAGTTCCGAAACTCCGTGGGAAAGTTCTGCTCTGTTCTACTGCATCACAAAGAAGCAGACTCAGCCTGATGACCATGGGTCTGGTTTAGTCTTGCAGGAGTAGGCGTTCTTCCTTGACCACAACATGGCTGAAATGACACTTTGTTTCATTTCATGATGACCCGTCACTGTCTCTCATCAAAGTATGGAAGACCCTACCCCTACAATTTTAAAATATGACCCTAATTGGAACGGGGGTGTTTATTATGTCAAGATAAGGAGGTCATGCCAAAGGAAGATAGGTCTTAAACAGCCCTTCTGAGCTGTTTTACCAAGAGAGAAAAAGAGACACAGCTGTGTATAGAACTCGTGGGAGAAGAAAGAGGAGGCTCCGCCACTATGGGAAGGCAGAGGCAGATGAAGCTGCAAGCCCAGGAACCACAAGCCCTGCAGTAAGTAGTTGATGAGAGAGAGAAACAAGAACTGCCCCTGGTCAGAGGGGCAGGGGTGTGTGTGTGTGTGTGTGTGTGTGTGTGTGTGTGTGTGTGTGTGCTGGACCATTTGGAGGGGATGGGTGCCGCAACAGGAGATGCCTGCACTGGATGATGGGCTCCATTACAAAAGTTTTCCACTGCTAGGGTGGGCAATGCATGCTTTTGTTTTGTTTTTTTTCCTGAAAAGAGGGTAGCAGACCAAACATATTTGGGAGCCCATTTTCTAGACTCTAGATTAGAGGATAAAAACTACTGGTAGATTGTCTGGATACATGCTTTCAGAAAGCTATGGGGCACATTTCAATGCCTTACATATTTTCCCTGGAACCTAAAACACAATAGACTAAATGAGAATTTCATGCTCATAAAATCACGGCAGGGAGTCCTGAGCCCACCAGTGTGCTCCTTTGAATGTTCTGAGATTGTTCAAGAATCAAAGCAGGATTATTAGCTACTGGGACCACTCTGTACACATGATGCAGCGAGATATGGATAGAAGGTTGTAATACAGAAATAGTGAAAAGCAGCCATTTAAGAGCACGAAACAGTAACTATTTAAAAGCATGTACTGACTTGGTCCTAAGGACTCACTATGACTTACCTCATAAGCTATTAAGAGAAATAGTTAATATCTTCTCTCTAACTAAAGCATGTTTGTGAAAACAAATCAGGCTTGAAGATTAAAGGTAAATGCCAAGCCCTTTCCCTTTAATGAAAAGATGACCAATTTAATAAATTATAGACTGGCCTTGAGAAAATCCAAACCCGACCGCGGCCTTAGAGTCACTTCCGACTAATGGTGTCCCTGGAGGACAAAGCAGAGCTGTACCTGTGGGTTTCTAAGGCTTTCCATTTTCCTGGAATCAGAATGCCCAATCCTTCTCCCACCGAGCAGTTTCATTGCCAAAGGCATAAACTACTACACCATCGGGATTCCGGGTCCATGGGATAGCACCAAGGCATTAAACACCTAACCTTTACTTTTCAAAGAGAACACAATCTGTTAGTGAGCAATTATGTATGAAACACATACACAAAACCTCAAAAATCCACCCTTCTCTTCTTTCAAATCTATGATGTGCTCGATAGTGCCTGACGATAAATGGCCAGCCTAAGACTGAGCCAGGAGAACAGACACGGACATAAACCATGGGCCTGGACATGACCATTGTGAGGACTGGTCGGGTGAAGTACAGACTGTCTTCCCTCTTGCCTCGAGGAAACTTGAGCCCTCCAAATGCAATACAGAATCATCTAAAAGGCATGCAGCCTTGGCTAGTAAAGACCGCTTGTCTGTCAGCTTGTCACGCTCTAGCTTCTTGCGTGTTACTAGGATGCTGGAAGCAATGTCATTGGATTTCAAACACCAGCGGATTAGCCCTAGATGAGCAAGTTTCATGAGACTTTCCAAACTAAGAGTAGACTATGAAGAAGAAGTAGATTGCCCACTTTGGGAGAATTAGCCATTAAAACCTTATGAATGGCAGTGGAACATTTTCGGATACTGCAAACTCCATGAATTGTGGTGGAACTTTGTGACATAGCGAGCCAGATGAGCCACTCAGGTCAGAGGGTGCTTAAAATATGGCGTAAGAAGGATTGTCTTTCAAGTGTTGAACATGGATGTCGCTTTAAAAAAACAAAACAAGGATGTCACTTTGAGGACTGAGGTGTGCTCGACCCAAGCTGTGGTATTATCAATAGTCTCCTAGGCACGTGAAAGTTGGACATTGAGTGAAAAGGACGGAAGAAGAACCGGTGCGTTTGAATGATGGTGCTGGAGAAGGATACGGAAAGTACCATGAGTTGCAAGAGAAAAAACAAATCTGTGTTGGAAGTACAGCCAGAATGCTCCTCAGAAGTCTGGATGGTGAGGCTTCCTCTCACATATATTGGACAGGTTATCAGGAGAGACTGGTACCTGGAGAAGGACATCATGCTTGGGAAAGTAACAGGGCAGGAAAAAAAAGAGAGGAAGACCCTCAGTGACATAGAATGGCACAGAGACTGCAACAACGGGCTCAAATATAGTGTGTTTGCCTGGGTACTTTAGAGAAACAAATCCACAGAAACTCATATGTGTAAGAGAGTTTTATATAAAGGGTAAGTGCACATCAAGAAAACATCCCAACCCAGTGCTGCCCAAGCCCACACGTTCAACATTATCCCATATTAACCGACACCAATCTACAAAATCCTCCTCCATCTACAAAACAAACAAAATGATGCTGACTGCAGGAGGAAAGCCGAGTCAGTGAACGTGTAAGCATCTCAGTGCAGGCAGGGGTCTCCACACAGGTGCTCCAGCACCCAGGGCTGCATCGGGGTTGCTCCATTAGGCTTCTCCTTGGAGAAGTCTTGCAGGAAGTGAGCCTTGCCAGCTAAAGCAGGGAACTGGCTAATGCAGCTGTACCCCGGCCCAACCATCAGAAAGTAAGAGACCCGAGAACTAGAAAGGCAAGGCTCACTAAGGCATTTATCCCTCCACCTTTCAATTAACCCCACATGTGTTTATCGGACAGGTTGGCACAATAAACTACCTCACATAGCAACCATTGTGAGGGTGGTGTTTCATCCTGCTGCACCTGGGGTTACGATGTCTGGCGCTGATTTGGCAGCACTTACAAAGCAACCTGGGCTAACAGATGAATGTGACAGGAAGAAAAGAGACCCTCCGCATTTTTAATGAGGAATCATTGATCAAAGGATAATTGATTATACTTGATTACAATCAATGATGGTTTTAGGAGACCCATGATATAGTCTGTGTCTGGTGTCCATGTGGTTCATGACACACTGTCAGAAAAAAATTAAATTAGACCACGGAAAAGGTTTCTAATCATCTTTAACCTACCCTAATTCTAGAAGATACTGCCATTCAGGGAAAGACTTGCTGGGTTACCTCTGGACCTGAACTTTCTAGAGAAAGGATGCAATCTGAACCATCTGTTTTCCCTGCTAGACCCCCATACACAAAACCAATATTCCAGAAAGATTTTGAGGAAGCTAAAAAGGACAGCCTTGAGAAGAATGGGAATGTCAGAATACTTAGTGGTACTCATGCAGAACCTGAACATGGACCAAGAGGTAGCTGGGTAAACAGACCAAGAAAATACTGCACAATTTAAAATCAAGAACAGGGTATCTTTTCACTCTGCGTCGGCAATCTATATGCAGTCTGTATTTTCAAAGAAGCTGGATTCTATGAAGAAGGGTGCAGCATCGGGATTGGAGGAAGGTTTGTTAATAACCTGTAGTATGCAGATGACACATTCTTGCTTGCTCAAAGTGAGGAGGACTTGAAGCACTTACAACTCAATGTCAAGAAGACCCAAATCCTCACATCTGGACCAATAGAAAACATCATGATAAATGGAGAAAAGGTTGAAGTTGTGGAGGATTTCGTTCTGCTTGGATGCACAATCAATGCTCATGGAAACAGCACTCAGGAGATCAAACGTTGCATTGCATTGGGTAAATCTACTGCAAAAGATCTATTTAGAGTATTAAAAAACAAGATGTTATTTTGACAACTAAAGGCGCACCTGTCCCAAGCCACGCATGTGAAAGTTGGACACTGAATAAGGAAGACCAAATAAGAATCGATGCATTTGAAGTACAGGTCTGGTAAAGAATATTGCAAGGACCACAGACTCTCAAAAGAACAAACCAATCTGTCTCAGAAGTGCAAAAAGGAATGCTCCTTAGAAGCAAGGATGGTAAGACCTCATCTCATGTACTTCGGACTTGTTGGCAAGAGAGACAAATCCCTGGGGGAAAAAAGAAAATTATGCTTGGTAAAACACAGGGGCAACACAACAGAGGGAAATCCTCATGAAGATGGATTGACTCAGTGACTGTAACAATGGATTCAAACAGAAGGACAATTGTGAGGATTGAACAGAAGCTCAATGAAACAGTGCTTCATTCTATTGTACACGGGGCGCTGTGAGTCAGAATGAACTCAACAATACAAAACAAGAACCAGGAATGCAGAAAAAGAAACTAATTCACGTTGATTTTTATTGGCAAGCACAATCATTATTTACTTGGAGCAGTCTGTTGGGCTGGGCCTGCCTTCCCCGTAACTGTGTGTACATGTTGTATTTACACATACATTTTATCCAACCAACTGAACATCCTTTCAACTGGGAAGTTTCCAAGAAATAACATGAAGGATCAAGGCACTAGATGAGTAAATATTTTGCATTGTGTTCTCCAAAATAGAAAGAACAATCCTAACCACGGAGAAGAATCTAAAAGCAGCAAATCTGAGAGGAAATGGTTTGGCTAATAACAGGCTGAAAAAGGGAACTCATAATTATGAGGTGAAATATAAAACCAATGAATCAATGCTCGATTTAAAACCAGAGATAGCAAGGAGCTTGACAGAGTGTCCAACACGAGAACAGGAGCAGCCAGACCACATGAAGACAAGTAAGGGGAAGAGTTGTGTTGTGGCCTGAATGGTCTCCTCCAGAAACATGAGCAGTAAATCCTAACTCTGGGTTCAAGAAGCCCTGGTGGCCGAGTGGGCTGCTAATTACAAGATCAGCAGTTCAATTTCATCAGTAGCTCCAGAGGAGAAAGATGAGGCTTTCTGTTCCCATAATGAGTTATAACCTTGAAAATCTCACAAAGACAATTCTACTATGTCCTACAGGGCCACTAGGCATTGGATTGAATTGATGGTAGTGGGATACCTGTGTTCAAATTCCATTTGGGATCTTTGTTTCTTTGTTGTGTTCACGAGACACAGTATTAGTGCAGGGTGTATTCTAAGCCAATCTCTTCTGAGATATAATGGAGATTAAACCCCCAAGCAGAGGATCAGGGATGGAAAATCTAAATGAAGTCACTATGCCACATGAGGACAGCAAGGAGCTTAGAAATCAAAGCTGAGGCAACATAGAAAGCCAGGACCTAGAGCTCACGCACTGCCATTGAGTCATTTCTGATTCATAGTGATCCTATAGGACAGGGTACAACTGCCTGTGTGGGTTTCTAAAATTGAAACTCTTTATGGGTGTAGAAAGCCCAGACTTTCTCCCGTGGAGTGGCTAGTGGTTTTGAACCGTTGACCTTGCAGTTAACAGTCCAACTTATAACTCTGCTGCCAGGGCTCCTTGGGCCTAGAACTAGTGCCCCCAATTCAGATGCCTAAACTCTGCACTGTGAGAGGAGATATTTCCATTTATAAGTCACCCACTGCTGGAATTTCTGTAATGGCAGCACCAGGGAACGGAGCAGGAGAGAGCCTTGGGCTTCCATTCCCTGGAACAGTCGCATGTTGGCGTCCGCAGGGGGTCATGATGAGCCAGCTTTGACTGCATGGCACTGGGTGATTGAGGCGAGCTGTCCCTTCCCCAGACTTGATTGGCAGGTTTCAGGGACACCACCAGGCGTTCTCTCCCTTGCACTCACAGCCTGCCTTCTACTCTTTGCAGGATCGCCACATCTCGGCGGCACATCTCAGAGGCACATTTCCTTCCCTTGCAAGTCCCTTCCTTTATGCCTGTCCTCCAGTGGAAGTCCGTGTCTTCCGCTCCTCCAGTCAGTGGAGTTTTAGCTAATAGGGCGGGGTGTGACATTTGAAATCTAACTCAAATTTCAGATCACTTTCACCCTGCTAAAAACACAATCAATGTCAAATAAGAGGCAGAAAGTAGAAAGGTGAGTTTTTGAAAAATAAACCATTCTTGGATCACTGGGCTCCCAGAGATCACAGCTTTTCAGAGCATTACTTCCCAGGCGATATTTTTCCTCCCGCTGTCTCAGTACTGACTGTTGTAATGGATTAGACGTCTATTCCAAGTTCCTAGAGCTATAATGCTGACTTTGGGGGGTGCTTTGTGTCTTCTGCCCCACTTTGCACCAGGGCTGCGACTGAAAACGATTTTTTCAAAAAATTTTATGAGCGTGCAAAAAGCATTCCAAGTGTCTGAGGGTGATGTAACTGGAGCTGGCAGCAGGGCTTGGGTTTTCAGTGATTTCATGTCTCCATTTGTACTTCAAGAGGGCCTGTCATTGAGAAGCCGATGAACAAATATCGTGTTAATGGGGTGGATGAACGAATACAGGAGAAAAACTCAGAAAGCAGACATGCACGAGGGCTAATTTTTCCCAAAGACTGATTCAATCTCGCCCCATCCAACAAGGTCTGGATACACCAAGCGAAACAGCACACAGGAACAGCCTCTGTTCCATACTCTTCCTCTTTTCTGTCCTCCTTTTCTTTGTCTGTCCGACCTAGATGATTAGTAAAATAAAACAAACAGAAAGACCACAGGAGCCCTGGTGGCATAATAGATAGTGGTTTGACAACTAACTTCAAGGGCAGCAGTTCAAAACTACCAGCTACTCCCAGAGAGAAAGG
Source organism: Tenrec ecaudatus (assembly GCF_050624435.1). NCBI lineage: Eukaryota > Metazoa > Chordata > Mammalia > Afrosoricida > Tenrecidae > Tenrec > Tenrec ecaudatus. The sequence goes on from NC_134536.1 coordinate 15,988,257, forward strand.
GAGGCTTTCTACTCCAGTAGAGTTCCCGTCTCAGAACCCACAGGGGCAGTTCTACCCTGTCCTGTGGAGTCGCTGTGAATAGCAATCGACTCCACGGTAGTGACTTGTTGTTTGGCTTTTTGTTTTCTGGTTTTTATTAGACAAAGACAGTTGGTCTCAAGTCCATTGAAACTCACAAGCCCACGTGTTTTCAGAGGAGAGTTGTGCACCACAGGGCTGTCAATGACTGTAAGCTATTTGATGCTGATCGCCAGGCCTTTCTTCTGAGGGGCTCTAAGCAGGATCCAAATGGCACCTCTTTGGTTAGTCACTGTGGGAGTGCCACAAGTTCATGTCCACTTGATAAAAGAATGAAGGGGTGTAGTTTGACCTGCCAATCAGGTCACAGCCTGAAGATGTCTCCTTGTGGGCATGGCCTCATCATGAGGATTCTTGGAACTTCCTCTTCTCCTCCCTGGAGGCAGAACTCACACTCTATCTTTGTTTCACCTTCCTCTTGACAGGCTACATGGAGCCATGCAGATGGCAGACAGAGCCCTGGAGATTCTTCTACTGCCACTGGATCCATAAGACTTTCTGCCCACCGGCCTGCAATTTTCCTGCGTTCTGCATCATTGCACGTGTTGCATGAGTCTGAAGAGGAATTTATAGACTATTATGGGACATATGGGCTAATATCAGACATATGTACTTGATCTGGACTGGGCTGGGATGTTTTCTTAATATACAATTACTCTTTGATATAACACTCTGTCTTATACACATATGCGTGTCTCTGGATTTGTTTCTATAGTCAACCTGGACTAACACAGTCACTGGACATGAGGCATGAGTCTGAGGAGTGACCGTCACTGCATATTTCCTACTTTGACAGCTGGGATGAAGTATATGAATAACACCTCAAGATGAACTGGAAGTCTTTTTATTCCTAGAGTCTCCTTTGCGCTCACTGGGTAATGATTGGACTTCTATCCATTTGAAACAACCCAGAAGGCCAGATGGCCTCCACAGTTATTCAATGTAATCCTCATAGATTTGCTCATGAAAAATAATATGTCCAAAACATTCATCGCACAAATATTCACTTAGGGAGTATTGCATGCAAGGCACTGTGCTGGAGTAGGGTGGGGAGTGGGGCGAACACCTCTCTCAGACATACTGTGTGTGCTGGTAATGAGCCTCCTACATGCTTACTACTTTCAACTGCTGGAAAGTGAGTGACTTACAAGGAGGTCTCATACTATAGTCATCTAACTAAGGCACTTTAAAACTTGGTACCCAAACCTAAGGGCTCAGAAGAGAGAGAATCAATTAGAAAATAGTGCACCAAGGCGGTGGGGCTTTGATATGACCACCAAATAGATGCCAATGAAGAGAGCGGGGCAGAGGAGATGTTTCAAGCAGAGGAAATCATGGAATCCAGGCAAGGGACTGCTCTCATTGGGAATGAGACTGCAAACCCAAAGGGTAGGTTTAGAGAGAAGATAATATTTGTCTAGATAGCTTAAGCAAACTGAGGAGGGCTGGATGCCTTACTGGAGTCCTGGGTGCTCCAAACAGATAATACATTTGGATGCTAACAAAAGGTTGGGTCCACCTAGAGGCATTTAGGGCAAAAAAAGGCTTGGCAATTGACTTCCAAAGATTCTGCCATTGGAAATCCTAGCGAGCCCCGTTCTATGCAGACAAACATAGGGTGGCCACAAATGCTATGGACTACACTGCAAATAACTCAATGCCTGGCTGAGAAGTTAAAATGTGATACTATGGTAACCACTGTGGTCTTAAAGGCAGCATTCGGTCTCTGCCCACATCTCAAAACAAGAGAAAACCACCCCATTCACTGGAATACATTCAGATGTGGAGCTGAAAAAGGTCATAGATGAGGAGAAAGCTTTGGATCCTCCCATGATGGAGTTTAGGATGATGATCTCCAGTTACTTTAAGTGACTGAAAATGATAGAAATATGATAGAAATACAGAAGATGAAGAAACAGGAGAGACTATACAGGAACTAAGAAAAGTACATCAAGACAAATCTAGAAAAATAAACAACAAAAAAATGAAAAAAACCCAAAACATCCAGAAACAACACAACATTGCAAAATAGAAATTCACAAGGCAAACGCAAAAATATTAAAACTGGATCACATTACGGAAGATCAAAACAGGAGTGAAATAATGAAATCAAGAAGCACTGATCTCAAGGAAAATTCTCTTGAACCCAAAATACAAAAAATTCATGCTATAAAAAACCCCCAAAATGCCAAAGAAAATGTAAGAATATGATGAGACACTATCAAATGTAACAACTTATGTTTTATAAACATCCCAGAACAAAAAGAAGAAATATGAATTACAGACAAAATAATGAAAGAAGCATCATATGAGAATTTCTCTAATATTATGATATAACACAAAACAACTATTTTAAAAATCCCAGATATTTCCAAACAGAATCAACCCTCAAAGAAAAATGACTACGACATATTTTAATCAAACTTTCTGACACCAACGACAAGGTGACAATCCTGAGAGCAAGATGTGGGAAAAGAAAAATAACATGTAATGGCCAACCAATGAAATACGTTCAGAGTTTTTAATCGAGACGACGCAGGAAAGAAGGCTACGGATTTATATATTCAAAAATTTGAAAGGAAAAAAAAGCCAACTGTGGTAGTGACATAATTTCATGTCAACTTAAACATGTATATAAAAGTGTAGGAGTGGTATTCAGCTTCTAAATCAGGTCACAGACTCATCTTGCCTCCTTGAGGGCATGGCTCTCTCAGAAGGAGGGCCTCGGGAACCTCCCCCTCCTCCTAGGCCTGCACCTTCCTGCTCAATGAGAATGACGCTGGTTGTTGCCAGAGCCACTACCATTGGATGCACCTGACTTTGAACCCACTGGCTGGTGATCTTCCTGAATTCTGTATCATGACATGTGGCTATGTGAGTCTGAAGAGGGATTTTTGGACTAATGAACTTGAGTTTGACTGAGTTTCGATGTTTTCCTTGATATATAATTATGTCTCGATATAAAGCACTTTCTTACTATAAGAGTGTCACTGGATTTGTTTCTCTAGTCAACCTGGCCTCACACACAAACCAAGAATCCTATATTCTTCAACATTATCATTCAAATATGAGATAGAAATAAACCATTTTCAGATAAGGAAAAATTAAAGGAATCTATAAAAACCACCCTTACACAAGATGTTGAAAGGATCAGGTATCAGGCATTGAAGAACAAAATATCATTTCATTGTGAATGAGGGGGAGTGAAGATTCCCCGTACAGAAGGGTTTCAAGGAAGAGACAAGCCAGTCAGGGTGCAGTGTAGCAACGATGAAACATACAACTTTCCTCTAGTTCTTAAATGCTTTCTCCCCCGCCCCCCGACTATCATGATCCCAATTCTACCTTACAAATCCAGGTAGATCAGAGGGTATACACTGGTACAGATAGGAACTGGAAACACAGAGAATCCAGGACAGATGACCCCTTCAGGACCAGTGATGAGAGTGGTGATGCCTGGAGGGTGAAGGGAAGGTGGAGTACAAAGGGGGAACTGATTACATCGATCTACCTCCTCCCTGGAGGACTGACAATAGAAAAGTTGATAAAGGGAGATGTCAGACAGTGTAAGACATGACAAAATAATAATAATTTATAAATGATCAAGGGTTCGTGGGGGGGCATGGAGGGAGCAGGAAAATGAGGAGCTGATACCGAGGGCTCAAGTAGAAAGCAAAAGTTTTGAGAATGATGAGGGCAATAAATGTACAAATGTGCTTGATACAATGGATGGATGGATGGATGGTGATAAGAGTTGTATGAGCCTCCAGTAAAATGATATTTTTAAAATTCCTCGAAAAAAACTAGAATTAAAATACAAAATAATATACATATAAAAGAAAAAGAAAATATAACATACCAAAATCTCTGGGACACAGAATAAGCAATACACAGAGGCAGTTTATAATAATAAGTGTCCACATCCAAAAGAGAGAAAGAATTTAAAACAAACACTTTAACGTATCTTCAACAATTGGAAAGGGACCAGCAAAATAAACTCTCAGCCACTAGAAGGAAAGAAATGATAAAAAGCAAATAAATGAATTTAAATATATAGAAAAATAAGCAAGAAAATAAGTTGCTTCTTCAAAGGAGAAACAGCATTGAGAAGCCACTGGCAAACCTAGCAAAAGCAAAGAAGAATGGAGAGTAAATTTTACCAGTAAGAAATAAAATGGGTGATGTGTTAGTCTGGGTGGACTAGAGAAACAAATTCTGAGACTCTTATATGTGTATAAGAAAGAGGCTTATATACAAGAGCAGTTGAATATTGAGAAAACATCCAGCCCAGTTCAGATCAAGTTCAGAAGTCTGACAGCCCAGATGTCTGATACCAATCTATAAAGGCCTCTTCAGACTCGCGAAACACATGCAATGATGCCAAATACAGGAAAGCCACAGACCCGTGGGTGGGAAGTCTTGTGGATCCAGTGGCATTTTAAACATCTCAGGGCTGGTATGGGTCTCCATGTGGCCTCTCCTGGTCCAGGGCTCTTGCTGCCATCAGCAAAGATCCCTGTGTCTTGTCAGTAGACAGTCTCTCAGAGAGTGATCCTGAGTCCTACCTCCAGCAAGCTATTTATCTCCATGGCGCCTCCAAATGAGGTCATTAAGCTGCCGTCTAATTGACAGGCTAAACACCACCCCTTCACTCTTAATCCTAAAATTCACACCCGATTATGTAACTACCACAGGTGACAGTACAACAGAACCAACTGAGATTTAAAGAAATAATCATGCACTATTAAGCAAAACTGTATTCCAACAAATTTGAAAATCTAGAAGAAATGGACAAATTTTAAGAAATGCATTTTCATTGCCATTGAGTTGATGGCAACTCATAGTAACCTTTTAGAACAAGGTAGAACTGCTCCTGAGTTTCTGAGACTATAGCTCTTTGTAGGAGTGTAAAAAGCCTCCTTGTACTCTCACAGAGCAGCTGGTGGTATTGAACTGCTGACCTTGAGGATTGTAGCCAAACAAGTGTCCACTACTCCATTTGGCCTCCTAGAAAGGTATTACCTACCTAAATTAACACAAACTGATCTACAAAATCTCAATAAGCCTATAACACAAGAAAAAAATTTTAGATCAGGGCATTAAAAAGAACTCCCAACATCAAAAAGCCTGAGACCAGATAGTTTTACTGGAGAACTCTACCATGCATTTAGGGAAGAGTTAACTGTAATCTTACATTAACTATTTGGCAATGTAGAAACAGACAAAATACTACCAAAGTCAATTTATGAAACAAATATAGCATGGATACCTAAGCCAGTCAAAGGCATCAACAGAATTGAAATTTATAGACCAATATCCCTGATGAACGCACAGGACAACATTTTCAAAAAAATTCTAGTCAACAGAATTCAACAAAGCATCAAAAAAATCATCATGGTCAAGTTGGATTCATATCAGATATGTTAGGCTGACTTAATGTTAGACAAATAATTTAATCCACCACATAAACAAAATAAAAGATAACAACCATATGATCATATCAATCGATGCAGAAAGACATTTGTTAAAATAAAACTCTATTCTTGATTTAAAAAGAAAATCACTCAATAGACTAGCAATAGAAGAGACATTCATCAACATAATCAAGTCCAGAGAGGCAGAATCAACAGCCAGCAACTCACTTAATGAGCAAAACTGAAAACATTCTTTCTTCAAATGGGAACCAGCTAGGGCTGTCCTTTGTCACCACTTCTATTTAACACAGTCCTGAGAGACTTCACCTAAGCTATAGGCCATCAAAAAGATATTAAATGCATTTGTATGGGCATAGAAGAAACAAAACTCTATTTACAGATCATATAATGCTAGATATAGAAAAACCCAAAGATTCAATTTAATAATTGCTGGAACTAATCGAAGAGATTGGCAATGTAGCAGGCTATCAAATCAACATTTAAAAATAACCAAATTGGCTTCTTGTGGTTAAAGAAGATGACAACACAAAGGAAATTAAAAGAACAATACCACTTAAAATAACTACCCAAAGGATAGAATATCAAGGAATAAGACTTACCAGAAAAAATCCATACAAAGAAAAGTATAAAACACTTCTACAAGAAACTAAGAGACCTACAAGTGGAAGAGTGTTCCGTGGGCTTGGAAAGAAAGACTAAATATAGGGCAAATGTCAATATTACCCAATACATTATAAATTCAATGACAGTCTGGTCGCAATCCCAGCATAATTCTTCAAACCAAACTCATTGCCATTGGAAAAATTATGACTCATAGCAAGCCCCTGTGAGTTTCCAAGATGGTAATTGTTTATGGAAGTAGAAAGCCCAGTCTTTCTTGAGGAGCTGTTGGTAGTTTTGAACTGCCAACAATGCGGGTTGCAGCTCAATGCATAACCACTACACCACCAGGGCTCTTGCCTTCAAGGAGATGAAAAATTAATCACCAGCTCAATATCGAATAGAAAGAAACCCAGGATAAACGAAACACTATTTTTTTTTTAAAGTAGGAGGCTTATCACTCCAAGTTTAAAAACCTACAGTAAAGCCCCAGTAATCAAAACTTGATATTGGCAAAATGATATACATGAAGACCCAGAATTAGAATTTAGAGCCCACAAATATAGCCAAGTACGTACACACATCTGCTTTTCTATAAAAGACTAAAAACATTAAATGGCCAAGGTACACCCTTTTCAATAAATGATGCTAGAGAAATTGGATCTCCAGCTGCAAAAGAATGAAACAGGACCCATATCTCACCCCATGTAAATGAGGGGACTCAAGATAAATTGAAAACATAAATGTAAGCCCTGAAGCCATGAAGACTACCCATGGATAAAAAGGGACAAACTTAAGAGCCCTATCACAAGACACACACACACACTCTACTGAACATAATGAAAACTACTCACAGTATAGAAAACAAAATAGAGGTCTGAATGGCTTAAAAATATGACATCTAATTGGACAGTCCCTCGCAGAAGGGTCACATGGAAGGGATGGTACATCCAGGGTGCAGGATAGCACTGATAAAACACATAACTACCCTCGAGTTCAGTGGGTCTCAACCTTCCTAATGCTACAACCCTTTCTTACAGCTCCTCATGTGGTGGTGACCCCCCCAACCACAAAAGTATTTTTGTTGCTACTTCATCACTGCAATTTTGCTACTGTTATGAATCAGGCGACCCCTGTCACGACCCACAGGTTGAGGACCACTTCTCTAGTTCTTTAATATTTCCTCTGCTTACTCTAATGGGCTTAGTTTTACCTCACTATTCTTGTTCGACCTGCATGTGTTCATTTGTACAAGTAAGTTCATTTGATGCATGAAATCCAAAATAGATAAACACTTCAGAAATAGTAATGGGAATAAGGTATCTGAGGGTTAAGAAAGGGATATGGGGGGAAAGGTAAACTGATAATCATGATGACTGGATAATCCCCACTTGAGGGGAACGAATAGCAGAACTGTAGGTGAATGGATACATTGAATGTGATAAAATATGGAAATATATATAATATGATATAATAGTAAAGGTTCCTGGGGGGTAGGGTAGGGAAGGGAGGGGTTAAAGAGATCTAATATCAAGAAGTTCAAGAAGGCACAGGGAATCCAGGGTGGATGATACCTTCAGGACCAAGGGTGTGAGGGGCGATGCTGGGAGAGTGGAGGGTGAGTGGTTTGGAAAGGGGGAGCTGATTACAAGGATCCACATGTGACCTCCTCCCTGGGATTTGGACGGCAGGGAAGGGGGGGAAGGGAGACTCCGGATAGGGCAAGATATGACAAAATAACAATGTATAAATTACCAAGGGCACATGAGGGAGGGGGGAATGGGGAGGGATGGGAAAAAAAAAGAGGACCTGATGCAAAGGGCTTAAGTGGAGAGCAAATGCTTTGAGAATGATTGGGGCAGGGAATATGCGGATGTGCTTTATGCAATTGATGTATGTATATGTATGGATTGTGATAAGAGTTGTATGAGCCCCTAATAAAATGTAAAATAATAAAAGAGGACGAAAAAAAAAAGAAGTTCAAGAAGAAAGAATATGTTTCGAAAAAGATGGTGTCAACAACTGCACAATTATGCTTGACCTAATTGAAATATGGATAGTTATAATATTTGTAAGATTCCCCAATAAAATGATTTAATTTAAATCAATAAATGATATCTAAGCACATGAAAAGATGTAATTAAAATTTTCATCAAAAGAACACACAGATTTGGAAAAATCTTTAACAATGATAAAGCTATAAAGCAGATAAAGCTATAAAGCTAATTTCAAAAATCTACAGAAAACTACACTTTATAAGGAAAATATAAACAACTCTATCAAAAAATGGGCACAAGACATGAATAGACAATTTTTTAAAAAGCATCTCTAGGCAGCAAAAAAAAAAAGCATATGAAGAAATGTTCACATTCATTAGCAAGAAGGGAACTACAAATGAAAACCACAATAAGACACCACCTCACATGAACACTCTAGCAAAAACAAATAAAAATAACAATAATACATGCCGGAGAGGACATGGAGATATTGGAACTCTCATACATTGCTGATGGGATTATAAAACTGCACAGCCACTATAGAAATCAGTATGGTTCTGCCTTAATCAAATATCTTCAAATGCTGTAACCTCTCTACCTGGTATAAACCCTAAAGAAATAGAGAACAAAACACTAATGGACAAATACACATCTATGTTTATTGCATCAATTTTTATAATAGCAAAAAGATGGAAATAATCCATAACCCTGACTGTGGAGTGTCACATGGATAAACAAACATAGGTTCTTCTATATAAAGGAATACTATGCATCCTTAAAAGCAATATCAAGTCTGGCAAATGCCTTAAGACATAGACAAAATGATAGAACATTATATCCCAAAAGTTAGTCAATCTCCTAAAGATAAGTATTTTGACACCATTATTCTAAAGGTAAAAAAGAAAAAACGGTTTTCCCACCAAAGGCTAAGACTTTAAAACTACCAGGAGGGCAGGAGAGGAGGTGAGAAGAGAGAGGGGAAGGGGTGGGAATGGAAGAAGGGAGGGAGGGTGAAAAAAAGGGGCGGAGAAACATGTGGGGTAGGGGAGTTGATGGGGCACTGTCTCTGATTGGAAGAGGTAGGCTGTGCAATTACAAAGAATATGTTTTTCTTTTAGGCATCATGTTCGACAAATTTTATTTTAACCCCCAAAAAGTTTTTAAATAGTTTTCAAAGAGAGGAAAACCACCTTCCAGATTCCTTACCATCAGATGTGAACATTGGTCTGAGTGGTTATAAAAAGAAGATAAGTACATTGAAACAGACTTGGGATACTTTTTGACATACAAAGTGGTTTCGAACAAACATTTTTTTTTGGATTGTACAACAGCCAGATTATCCACTTTATAAATTAGCCCTATATAAAACAAGATTATCTCATTTATGTAATGAATCATAGTTTCTCTCATAAAAATTTCAATATCCTCTTCAAATTTTCAGTTTTAAAAAGTGGAGGGGGGATTCTGTGTCTCCTTTGTACCAACAATTATAATTTAAGCAAAAACAACAGACGTTAGTGAACCTGGTAATGTTAACTCCATAACACAGAGGTACACGGTTGTATATTCATTACAAATAAAACTAATGACTATAGAACACTTTCAACATGTTCACAAAAGATTAGACATTCTTTCCTCAGACTTGAACCTTTAAAAAAAAATCTGGTTCTCCTTTCTACTAGGAATAGAAGTATCAGGGCAGTGGTCCTCAAAAGAGCCACGAGAAGACCCATCCTGACAACAAGAAGTAAAGAGACGTGACCTGCTCAAAGGGCAACAGTGGCTGACCACTGCCTCCGAAACCAAATGCAAACACTGAAGAAATCCATCCCTTCCACACTTTTCCTCTGTCTCAGCTTCCAAAACCTCCTAATCCCCAACCCTCTTCCATCCTCTAAGCCACCAAGTCTGTCCTTCGGAATTCCTCTTGTGTCTCTCTAGAATAACTCTTAGCCAAGGAATTCATTCCCCTTCATGGGGACCCCATGGGGTACAAAGTTAAGGGCTCCAAATGCTTTCTTAGCTAGGATCTACATCAGCTGTAGGGAACCTTTTGCCCGCTGAGGGCCATTTGGATATCTATAACATTATTCATGGGCCATACAAAACTAGCAGCATCAAATTTAGTCATTACATTTGGTCAAGGGAACCTTAGTGGCATAGTGGTTACACATTTGGCTGCAAACTGCAAGGTCAGAAGTTCGAAACTACCAAAAAGATGGGGCCTTCTACTCCTGTAAACAGTTACATCTCAGAAACTCACAGGGGCAGTTCTACCCTTCCTACAGGGTGGCTCTGAGTCAGCAGTGACTCGGTGGTAGTGAGTTTGGTTTGGGTTTAATGTGAAGGCTGTAACCACTTTTCTCTGTGAGGTGTGTGATATTAGCTGGGATTTATGATTTCACAGACCTAGATGCCCTGCAGGCCAGATATTCCACACCTCCATGTCCCACATGGAAGCAGATTGCCACCATCTGTAACACCATGGGGTATGTGCAAACTGCCAACCTTTCTGTTAGTAGTTGCGTGCAAGCCATTTGCATCACTCAAGAGCCTTGCTTCTAGAGTCACATGCTGTTTCTTCCTGGTCTTACACTGCTGCTCATACAAGCATTTATGACTTCCGACGGAGCCGGTATGCTGGTAGGCGCCCTGGTGGGCAGTGGGTTAACCCTTGGGCTGCTAACCAAAATGTTGGGGGTCAAACATACCAGCCACTCCACGAGAGAGAGAGAGGAGGCACTTAGCTCCTGTAAAGGTTCACAGACTCAGAAACCCCAAGGCACTGCTTTACTCTGAACCATGGGGTTGCTGTGAATTGGAATCAACTTGATGACGGTGTTAGTTCCGGGCACTAGGAAAACTATGGAAGTAGAAAAAGGAATAAGACAACGCATTTGCCCTCAAAGAGCTCATTGTCTAGTTGGGCGGCCAGAGACCTACAAAATAAAAGGGCAGCTACAGCGAGAGAGGTGTGTGCAAAATCCATGGCAACTTAGGTACCAATGAGGAGACAGCCAGCTCATGTTAGCTTAAACAATCAGGAGTGGCAGTTTGGCGTGTTTGAAATAGGAGGTGGTGGAAGGGGTCCATTGAGTGCAGAGAGGAACCAAGAGAGCGCTGCTGTTGGATGAGGCAGAAGGCGATAGATATAAGAAGGCCAGGAGGGGAAATGCCCCGTGGTTAGAGTGGAAAAGAACACACATTTGGGTTTCCACACCAAAAGACACAAATACGGGGAGCAGCAGAAGGGACTTCCAAATGTTCCTTCACGGTACCATTTCCACTTTCCCTGTTTGCTGCTGTCTTCATGCCAGACATATCTGATCCATCCTTCAGAGAACATTATGAAATGTTCTCTTTCTGAAGGTGTGAGCCCATAGAAAACACATTGCCCAGTGCGTTGCCATCTTCATAGCGGGTGCTTCCCTGAGTCCCTTGTTGCAGCCACTGTCTCAATCCATTTGATGAGGGTTCTTCTTCTTCTTCTTCTTTTGGCTGACCCACTGCTTGACAAACCAGGATGTTCTTTTCCAGAGACTGATTCCTACTGATAACATATCCAAAGTACATGAGGTGAAGCCCCTCTAGCCTCACTTCTAAGGAACATACTAGCTGCACCTCCTCACAAACAGACATGTTCAATCCCTTGGCAGTCCACGGTATAGTCATAGCCAGCACCACAACACTACTTCATCTGTTCTTCTTCAGCCTTCCTGATTCATTGCGTTCCAAAACCTCGGACTAAGTTGCCTTGCTCTAAATGCTCTTAACACTCACTCACTTAGTTTCCTCCTAACCACACACTATTCCTTGGGCTTCTTTTCCCTCAATTGTATCTTGAGCACGTTGGAGTCACAGGCCATGTATTGTTTTGCCCCTTTTAGCACATAGCAGGTGAGGTTAGAAAACCTTTTCAATAAATGTTTTCGGTGATGAGCTCCTTCTGAATTTCCAACTAGTGGCATCAAAGGTAACTCGAAATATAAAGGACAGTCATGCTCAACAGAGGAAATATTTCTGCCTAAAAAATTAAGATGTGGTTAAAAAGGTTAGTGTCACAAGTTTGCACTAAATATTCACCCTGGAGGGAATGGAGAATAGATTCATTGCTTCCTTTCTCCTTTAAAGATCATCCTCCTAAGGATCATGTCCTCTCAGCATTTGATTCTGCCTGTATAGTGAGCAAAGAATCAGAGAAGTGGATTACATGAAGAAGAATGCATCAGGATTAGAGGATGGCTTATCAACAACATTAGTATGCAGATGGCATACGTGATCACACAGACTGGTGTGTTCTTCCATGTGGGCCTGCTAAAACTGAAGAGGCCTTGAACAACTTACTGTTGAAGATAAAAGAATTCAGCCTTCAGTATGTGTAACAACTCCATGTTAAGAAAACCAAATACTCCCCACCTCCAGCCAGCCCTGGGGCTTTGGGGCTCGACTCAAGGGGAGAACCTCTGGGACATGGGGGTACAGTGAATGGTATGACCCTTTGCTGGGCATACCTACACAGTAGGGTATGCTGGGCCCCGCTGGGGTTTCCCGTATGGGCTCCAATAAATTTCTTCCCTTTTGCTTAAAAAAAAAAAGAAAACCCAAATCCTCACCACTGAACCAACAGGTGGTATCATGATCAATGGGGAAAAGATAGATGTCCAGGATTTCATCCTGCTTGGACCCACCATCACAGTCAAAAAACCAAGAGATGTTGCATTGACTTAAAACTGCAACACAAGATCTCTTTGGAATGTTGAAAAGCAGAGAGGTTACTTTGAAGACTAAGATGTGTCTGACCCAAGCCATGGGATTTTCTATCGCCTCATATGCATGTGGAAGTTGGACATCAAATAAGGAAGACTGAAGAAGAAGAATCGGTGCATTTGATTATGGTGCTGTTAAGAATGCTGAAATACCAATGGGTTGCCAAAAGAATACCGACCTGTCCCGGATGAAGTGTGGATAAAATGTTCTTCAAAAGCAAGGGTGCTGAGACTCGGTCCCTGGACAAGGACAGCATGCTAAGGAAAGCGGGAGGGGGGGCGGGCAGTGAAAATGAGGAAAGTCCTCAAAGGGAAGGATTCACCCAGAGGACACATTGATGGGCTCAACCCTAAGAATATTTGTGAGACAGTGCAGAACAGAGAGGTGTTTAGTCCTGTTATGCATGGAGCTACGGTGAGCGTGACCTACACAATGGCACCTAATAACACCCAGGATCCTATTTAGGACCCTGGTGTCTAGGAGTGTGCTCAGGGTTGGGTGGCCAATCATAGTTCATTGGTTCAAACCCACCAGCTGCTCCACAAAGGAAAGATGATGTATAGCCTTGAAAACCCAAAGAGTGCCCTACTCTATAGGAAAACTGTGCGTGGCAATCATGCAGTGTAATAGGCTTGGTTTGCAAAGTATCTTGTAGATAAAAACTTAGTGTACCAAAACAGGGTCTTTAGAAGATAGAAATCCCAGCCTTTCCCCCAGCAGTCCTGTGTGGCTTTGGACAAGGAATTCATTCTTATTCCTATCTGTTGGTGGCGTAGAATACTAATTTATACATCTGCGTATAGATAACGTCCCCAATACTCCTGTCTATAATATGGAAAAATAATAAGTAAATGAATTACAGAATTACTAATGGCTGGGAAGACCCACTGATTTGCTGACGGGTGTTTAATGACAACTGTGGTTGTTAGTTTCTGTCAACGAAGGCCTGACTTAGGTGATCCCATGAACAGGTTAGAACCGTTCCATAGTGTTTTCATGCTGTGACCTTTTGGAAGCAAACTTCCAGTCTTGTCCTCTGAGATCAAACCACTACCCTTTCAAACAGCGGTCTAGCACTTCATCATTTGTACCATCCAGGGCCTTCTTTTAATAACACTATTCATACACCCAAGGAGCCTTCATCACACTGTGATTTATGCATTGGATTGTTCACCAAAAGGTTGGGGGTTTTAATCGGCCACCTATTGCATAGGATAGACTGTCTGCTCCTGCAAAGATTCACAGTCTCACAAACCCCATGAGACTGTTCTAGTTTGTCTAATAGAGTGACTATGAAATAGAATAAACTGGATGACATTGGATTTGACTTAACTCTATATTTATTTATATGTGTGATGTTGCAAAGACAAAGTGGAAGGGGCTTCTTTTCAATAGTGTGCAGAGTTGGCTCACTGTCAAGGTCAAGGCCAAGACCAAGGCAAGTAAGAAGTGTGTGCATTCCATCCTTGATGTCTAATTTTGGGCACTCAAATGGCAAATTAAACAACACGCTGAGGAGTGTATACTGTTTCTTAGCCCACGGTGAAATAAGAGTTACCTGACTCCTACCAAAGACAACAAATCAACTGCCATCAAGTTGATTCTGATTCACCGTGATCCCATATAGGGCTTCTGAGATTTTATAAATCTTTCTGGAAACAGACAAACTCATTCTCCTGTGGAACAGCCTTCAGTTTGAACCATTGACCTTGAGGATAGCAGTCTGTATTAGGGCAGTGAGATAGTTAAGGTTTATTGTGCTAACCTGGCCAATAAACACATGTGGGATTAATTGAAGGGCAGAGAGATAAATGGCTCAGTGAGCCTTGCCTTTCTAGTTCTTGGGTGTCTTGCTTTGTGATGGTTGGACCAGGGTGCAGCTGCCTTATCCAGTTCCCTGCTTTAGTGGGCAAGGTTCACTTCCTGCAAGACATCCCTGAGGAGAAGCCACATGGACCTACCCTGATGCAGTCCTGGGTACTGGAGCAGCCGTGTGGAGACCCCTGCTAGTGCTGAGATGCTTACATGCTCACTGATTCGGCTTTCCTCCTGCAGTTGGCATCACTGCGTGTGTTTTGTGAGATGGAGGAGGACTTTGTAGATTGGTGTCAGACATATGGGCTAATGTTGGACTTATGGGCTTGGACAGCACTGGATTGGGATGCTTTCTTTTTTTTCCCCAATACTTTTATTTTGCATCTCTTATCACAATCCATACATTCACCCAGTGTGTCAAGCACATTTGCATCTATGCCGAAATCATTTTCCTTTTCTAAAATCATTTTATTGGGGGCTTGTCTAACTCTTATCACATTCCATACATACATTCAGTGTGTAAAGCACATTTGTACATTTGTTACTGTCATCATTCTCAATACATTTGCTTACTACTTAAACTCTTGGTGGGATGATTTCTTAATGTACACTTACCCTTTATGAAAAACTCTCTCTAATACATATGAGTGTCTGTGGATTTGGTTCCCTAGTTTACCCAGACTCACACAGCCGGGTTAACCAGAGAAAAAAGGCCAGGAATCCTCATATGTGTGTAAGAAAGAGCAGTATAAGAAGAAGCTTTCCATCAGGAAAACATCCCTGCCCAGTCCTACTCAAGTCCAATACTAGACCCTAAGTCCCTCTTCAGACTCATACAGTCACAAGCAATAATGTAGAATGTAGGAATAGCACAGCACAGGCTGGTAGGTGCAAAAGCTTGTGGATCCAATGGTGGTGGATGCATCACAGGGCTCACAGAAAGCAGGATCAGCCAGTAGGAAGTTGAAGTCAGAAAGAAGTGAGAGATCCCCAGGGTCCTTCTTATGAGAGGCCATGCCCATAAGGAGGTACCATCAGGCTGTGAGCTGATTGACAGGCTGGCTCCATCCCTATATTTTTATACTTCAAGTTGACAGGAAATTCTGTAACTACCACACAGTCCTCCACTTACCTGACTAACTCATGACAAACTTACATAAATCACAACAAAATATTGCCAGGTCCTGCACCATCTCCGTTACCCACAATGTTGGGTCATTGCCCTAGATCAAGTGAGCCCAAATAATAACTCCAAGTGGAAGAGAGAACATGAAAAGCTTAATTTTATTAGGATGCTTGTCAAGGGAGCAACTTGACTGTTCGGTGGGTGCCCAAATTATCCCAACTTCCCACATGCTATTTATATCAATTTCCTCAAACAGTATTAATTACACAGGCCAGTGAGCTATAATTACATGTAACTTACAACTGACTGCTCCTTATGCTTCATACATGATGACCAAGAAAACTAGAGGGGTCAATTTGCCTCCCAGGAAAGTTCAATTAGCATTCCAAAAGATGACAATAATGGTTGCATAACCCCAAGACTATCATCAATGGCACTGAATCATACATGTAGAAATTGTGGGAAATGTTTTGTTGTGTATATTTCTGCCACAATTGGAAAAAATAGCAATTATATGAACAACAAGCAGAAAATGTTCTAGAATATTTGGCGTAATATTGTAGACTACAATATAGACTGTGGTGAAAGTTTTCCAACTCTTCTTGATATGATTGAATTTTTGAATTGTATGACACAAGGATGAAGTGCTAATAAAACTGTTTTAAAAATTCCAAACACTTGCTGAGCACTCCGAAAGGTTCAAAGCGCAGGATAACAAATAGTCAACAAGATTGATGACCTAAATCAAAATGGCTGTAGTCTTGCTCACAACTATCCGATGAGGAAAGAGGAAGGGTAGATCCAGCACTCGAATGGGTGACAGAAGGGCAAATGCTCACACCCAACACCCTAGGCATTCGAGTAAAAGAGTTGAAGGAATGGAATTTGGCTTGACTCTGTCAACTGAAAGGTCAACAAATGAATGACCAGTAGACTTCAGAAGCCAGAGACAACATAGTATGGCACAAGTAATCTCCCATCAAAGGTAATCAGATGAGGTGATTTAAAAAGAGAAAAAAAAGAAAGAAATGCTTTTCATTGAAGAATATATAGTAAAATAAACATGTTTATGACTCTCAAAGAACAACAACAAAAAAATCCTTCTACATAAGGAAATGCTAAATGGGGCCAACTAGAAGTGTGAGCTACAAGAAGCGACAGCTAGTGGACATACCTGCCACCAATCACATCCAGATCCACCAGTCTGAAAGCCTAAATGACACTGAGATATTGAGTCCTGAGCTCCATCTAGCTGAAGCTCCAGCATCCACCCCATGCTACAACCTAATCCATGTCCAATATGTTAACATTCACGAGTCTGCTGCCCCAGAGCTCTGTAGACTATGGAACAGCAAGGATGCTCCTCTGAGGGTTAAGGTGCTCCTGACCCAGGCCATGGTATTCTCCATTCCCTCATGTGCTTGTGGAAGTCGGACATTGAAAACTGAAAGAAGAATTCATGTTTTTGACTTGTGCTGCTGACAAAGAATATTGAACATACAATGGACTTCCCAAAGGAAGCATAGTTCTGTATTGGCAGAAGTATAGCTAGGGTACTCCTTAAAATCAAGAACAGTAAGTTTATCTCACATACTTTGGACATGTCAGGAGAGACCAAGCCTGGAGAGAGGCATCATGTTTGAGAAAGTAGAGGGACAGAGAAAGAGGAAGGCTCTGAAAGAAAAAACTTGACCTAGTGGCTGCAACAATGTCCTCAAGCACAGACACCATTGGGAGGATGGCCCAGAATGGGGCAGTGCTTTGTTTCATTGTGGGTGGGGTCACTGTGGATCGGAACTGACTAGATGACAACTAACAACAACAACAGCAAAAACAACAGTAGAGAATACCCTTCAAAAAGGGGCATTAGCCAAAGACAGGCATGTAAAGTCCAGGTTATATGAGATTGTGGCTAAAGGGGCCGTATTCATTAACTATAACTGAGCTCATCAGAGAAGCCGGGTTATATGAAAAAGAATGTGACACCAGGATCGAAGGAGGGCTTATTAACAACTTCGATATGCCAATGACACAACCTTGCTTGTTGAAAGTGAGGAGAAATTGCTGATGAAGATCAAATCATGCAGCCTTCAGTATAGATTCTAACTCAATGTAAAGAAAACCCAAAGCCTCACAAAGGGACCAATGAGTAACATCAAGATAAATGGAGAAAAGATTGACATTGTCAAGGATTTCATCTTGCATGGATCCACAATCAATCCTCATGGAAGGTTCAGTCAAGAGATCAAACGATGCACTGTATTGGGTGAATCCACTGTACATCACTTCTTTAACGTGTTGAAAAGCAAGGACATTACTTTGCGGACTAAGATGAGTCTGACCCATGGCACAGTATTTCCCATCACCTCATCTGCATGTAAAAGGTGGACACTGAATAAGGAAAACCAAAGAAAAATCAATGCAATTCAACTATGGTGTTGGTGAAGAATACTGAAAATACCATGGACTGCCAAAAGATCAGATCTTTCTTGGAAGAAATACAGCCAGAGTTCTCCTTAGAGGTATGGGTGGTGATACTTTGTACTCTGGACACGTTATCTGGAGAGATAAGTCTCTGGAAAGGGGCATCAGGCTTCGTAAAGTGGAGGAGCAGTGAAAGAGAGGAAGACACAGTGGGATAGAGTGACCCTGTCTGCAATGATGTGCTCAAACATAAGAACACTTTTAAGGATCGTGCTGGGCCATGCAGTGTTTCATTCTGTTGTACATAGGGTCACTAAGAGTTGGAACCAACTCAATGGCACCTCACAAAAACATACCTCAACAAGGATAGCAGGACTTCTTCTCATGTGCTTTGGACGTGTTATCAGGAGTGACCAGTCCTTGCCAAAGAACGTCATGCTTAGTGAAGCACAGGGTCAGAAAAAAAGAGAAAGGCCCTCAACAAGATGGATCGACACAGTGGCTGCAACATTGGGATCGCATAACAATAATTAGGAAAACGGTCCAGGGCTGGGCACCATTGTATTCTGTTGTTTACAGAGAGATTATGAGTCAGAACTGACTCAATGTCATCTAACAACAGCAATGACCACATTGCCATCGAGTAGATGTGGAATCAAACTTACCCTATATAGGGTTTCTAACACTATAAATCTTTATGGGAGCAGACAGCCTCATTTTTCTCCCACAGAGATGCTATGCTGGTAGATTAGAACTGGTGAACTTGAAGTTAGTAATCCAATATCTCACTCAGAGTGCCATCATGGAGTTTTATTATTAGCAGAAGTTTTTACTATTGTTGCAAATACATAGCACATTTACCAGTTCAAACTTTTTCTTTCTTTCTTTTTTAATCAACCTTTTTTACATGAACAATTTTATGAAACCAATTCAAATTATATTGTATAACTATCACCAATAACTATTGCCATATTTTCATTTCCCATATACAAAACCCCAATGTTTTCTAAGGAATGGCACCCCTTTTCCCCAACCATATTACCCCTGATAACCACTATTAAACTCTGATGTCTGTACATTTCAACCCTAAAGTTTATTAAATCTAAATAGAAATAAAATGTTTTCAGTGAAAACAATTCCAAATCAAGACGGGCTATAAATGAATTTTATATAATATTATAATGAAGGTAAAAAAACAGCAAAAATGCAAAATATCTTATAAATAACATTATTCATTGAGTCCCCATTGAAATGCTAATTTTATGGACATATTTGGTTAAATAAAGTATATTATTAAAATTTAATTAGCCTGTTCTCTGTGTGTTTGTGTGACTGTGAGGAGACTTAGATTACATTCACTGGCCTGAATTATATTCCCACTGGACAAGAACTAACTCTAAATATTCTATAGACACTTCCTAAATGCTTCCAACTAAAATAAGCATTTTATTTGGCCAAATTATCTTGCCAGTTGTCTTTACATTGAGCTGTAATCTATAGTGTGGGATACAACTCTCGATCTCATGAATAAGTGCTTCAAGTCCTCCTCACTTTCAGCAAGCAAAGTTGTGTCATCTCTCAATAAGCATTCCTCCAGTCCTGAAGCTGTCCAGCTTCTCTGATTATTTGCTCATTATGCAGATTGAATAAGTATGGAAAAAGGACACAACCCTGACACCTACCTACCCTGATTTTATTCACTTTGCATGGCTGTCCCCTGATCCATGTACAGGTAAGTACCACATGAGCATAATGAATGCTCAGAATTCTATTCTTCTGGTCAGTCACCCTTTTCATAATTACTGTTATGTTTGAATCCCCATGTTGCAGCTGCTATGACAATTGATCTTGCTGATGGTCTTTCTCTTTTTGCTGACCCTGTACTTTGCCAAGCATGACACCCTTCAGGGACTGGTCTCTCCTGATAACATGTCCAAAGTACCAGAGACAAAGTCTTGCTAAACCTTGCTTAGTTTTATTGTTCTCATGAGTGGCCGTCAAGTCAGTTCTAACTCATAACAATCCTACGTACAAAAAACTGAAATGCTGGCTTTGCATAATCAATAATGGATTCAATATGAATTACAACTAATTGTAAAGAAACAAAAATGCTCACAAGTAGACTCTTGTGATAAATAGTGAAAAAATGATGTCGTTGAGGATTTCATCCTGCTTGGATCCGAAATCAATGGCCATGGAAGCAGCAGGAAAGAGCTCAAACAACACATTACATGGGAAGTCTGTGGCATAAGACCTTATAAATGTTGAAAAGCAAGACTGTTCTTTTGAAGAGTAAGGTGCACTTGGTCCAAGTCATGGTACAGTTAGCTGCCTCCTACGCTTGTGAACGGTAGACATTGGATAAGGAAGACCAACGAAGAATGGATGTATATGACTCACGGTGCTGGCAAAGGATAGTGAACGTACCGCAGACTGCCCAAAGAACAAACAAATCTCTCTTGGAAGTACAGCCAGCATGTTCTTTGGAAACGAGGATGGTGAGACATCCTCATGCCACATATACTGGGTACGTCACCAGGAGAGACCAGTCCCCGGAAAAGGACCTCATGCTTGGTAAAGTAGAAAGGCAGAAGAACAGAGGAAGTTTTTTGAGGAGATGGACTGATAAAAGTAGCTACAACAATGGGCTCGGCACTAACGACAATGGTGAAATGGCGCGGCGTGAGACAGCTTCATTCTGTTGCATGAAGGGCTGCTATGGGTCAGAATCAACTCGACTGCACTTTGCAGCTTCAACAACATCAACCGTATTTTGCCAGTGAGAAGACAGAGACTCCTAAGAAAAATCATGTGACGTGCCAAACCAGTTGCTGTCAAATTGACTCCAACCAGTGGTGGGTTTTCAGCCAGTTTGCGCCGGTTCAACAGAACAGATAGCTATTTTTGTTGTTGTTGTTGTTGTTGTTGTTGAGTTTGGCAAAGCCGTTGTTAAAAAGGCATTTGGTAACAGGGTTCATTCTAAGGTCGGCAGCAGGTCAGCCACCCAATGTGGAAATCACACATTCACATTCCTTACTCTTTTCTAACATTATTTGTGCAAGAATATATTCTAAACATCTGTAGTAATGCTCATTCCATCCACAGAGTTAAAAAATTAGACAGAAGTATGCCTGTAATAAAAGTGAATATTGAAACTGAGGATGCTCATCAAGAAGCAATATGGAAATATTTTCAATAACAGTTTTATTGTTTTTGTCAGATATTACTTCATATTTTTCATTTATATTGTAAAAGTCTTTCTTATAGCATTTCTAGTTTTATGTACCTCTCTTCTTGCTCTTTAATTAGTATTAACTTTAGGAAATAAACTATCTTTCAGTATAGAATTTTTACACATAACGTGGCCATGAGGGCATCGACCAGGTTGATAATATTTAAACTCCATCACTGCTTCTAACTCATGGTAGTCCATGCGTCTCACTGAGGAACTATGCTCCATAGGATTTTCAGTGATCAATTTTCCCAAAGTGGAATGCCAGGCTTTTCTTCTAGGGTGCCACAGACTCAGACCTTGTAGTTCAAGCTAAGGCCGCCAGCCGTGGGCTCCATCCAGAGTCCTATGTAAAATGCCAGGAGCCCCGTTAGCCCAGATCTCTGTAGATCCCGAGCCTCTGCTTACTGTTTTTACACTGGAAAAATTCAACACAGAGAGAATGAATGAAATGAAAATATCTCCATGGACCTGTAAAAAGCCAAGGATGCTGTAAAATTTTGAATTCAAATGTGGCTATATAAAAGTGGATGTGAACCTTCCTGGCTAGACGCATCGAAGAACTCCTTAGTTTGGTATTTTCATTTGACCCAAGACTATATTCCTTATTGAGAAAAATCCACTCCTTGTGGTCATGAGGAGCTTAGCTTCATGGTAGACAGAGTTTGGCAACAACAGCAAAAGAACAAAGTCTACCCAGGGAATAAGGCCAAGACTGCTCATCAAGGGAAGAGCCTATTGCAACACTTCTCACATCGGCATATTCAGGTGCAATATAACCAAATGGCTTCAGTTACAGCAGCGAAAATTACCTGAGAACAGTAGAATTTTCCTATTCTCTTAGGCTTATCTAGGAGCCCTGGTGGCATAATGGCCAAACTTGGAAACTCACAGGGTCAGTTCTACGGGATGGGCTATACATCGGCATCAACTTGTTGGCAGTGAGGGTTTATTTTTTTTGTTGGTGGTTTTTTGTTTTTGTTTTAATCTTAGGTTTATATAGCACTATGGACTTTTTATCAGGCATTTTGCATCTACTTTTCAAGGTCACGCCATTGACCTGAGCCTATCCCCAAGTAACATCTTGTATTTAGATGCAGGTTTCTTTCCCCGGGAGAGAAAGCCAGTACATATCAGAATCACATAGAAATTAATTGCTCTGATGATATTCCCTTAGGTCGTCAGTTTCTGCAATAGCATTTTCTTTATCCTCACACTAAGACGAAATTCAAGTCAGTTCCACAAAGTTCAACCAAAGCCCTGTTGGGTGCTGCTTACTGCTGAGGGTGCTGGTTATCACAAAACGAACAGGCCATGGGCAAGGAACTCCACTACATAACTGGTTTTATCATTTCTTTGGTTTCTTTCTCATTGTCGAAAATAAGTCTTATTCGTGGAAGAGCAGTGTGAAAACATGCTGACCAAGTCACCAAGAAGAGAAGACAGGATCCACCTAGACCTGAACATGCACATGTTGACTGGAAAAGAGGCTGAGAACCAGAGGATAACTGCAAGTAGGACCGGCTTGGATCACCTGGTGAAGCAGGGCTTTGAACTAGCTGATCCTGGTCCTACCTCCTACTGGGAATTTGCATTTCCATCCACCCACCGTGTACTGACTCCGGATCTACATTTCAACAAGATCCCAGAGGGATTCTTTAGAGATCCCTAGAAGACTCTTATGCATCCATAATGACCCAGTGGGAATAATTCCATGGAAATCTTGTTAAAATGTGGACTGAGCTGGAAATGCAAAGGATAGAAACTGAATGAATTGGACCAAAACCCATCATGTACAACTTGAGAAATGACACAAAATCCTAGAGTTCATGGTCTGGTCACTCTCATTATTGTAAATGAAACTAATCTCCTACTAAGACATCTACAATCCTTTGAAACCTGCAGATGGTTCCAGTTTGCAATGCTCATATATCTGAATTTCTTTGGGGCAAGATAACTTGGTAGTTGGTCTAATTCTGTATTCAATGTCTATCCGGAATAAAAAGAGCTTGATAGTGGTTAACTATGCCAACCAGTTAGTTACCTACTTGTTAGGGGAGGGATGATGTTAAGGTATTTAGAGGTCCCAAAAGGTTTCTCATCTTGGGAAAACAATGATATAATTCCCTTCATTGCCTGTCCCACTCCTCAAAGTTAAGAAATTGCCCTTGAACAGATGCCAGGCAGCGAACATTAGTATTGTAGGGACACATCAAAGAGGGATGAGACTGGGGAATTAATTGCGGCAATTTCTTTTGAACCTTCTAACAAGTGCCTGGACTGGTGTGTAGGAGGGTCAGCATCCCGGAATACAAAGGGGGAGGAATTTAGAAGAACACAGACGTGGACGGAGCTGACCACTTGGATTTATTTTCTTGTCTCATAAAAGGAGCAAGCAATCAGTCCAAGAGAAACTGTTATTGACCAACCAACTGAAGAGTTATTTTTTCTCTCAAGCACTCTTTCCAAAATGTGACAACTGAAAAAGTCCATGGTCTGAGTTCAATCTCCCAATGCCAGGCAAGCAAATATTTAATAAAGAAACACTCTTTCTTTCTTTTTTGAACTTTCTTTTAAAAATGTTCAAGTAGCATAATTCAAATTAGAAAATTGGTCCTGCGGATGATTTTAAAGTTATTGTAAGATGCACTCTCGAACATGAGGAGATAATTCTTATTGAAAAATCAACAGCCGACGAGGATTATGTTTGTTGACATATCAGCAGCCAAGGCTCATTAATTTTTAATTCTATGAGCAAATTGGCATTTATGTATTTAGAAAGCAAATGTGCCCAAGATTTATGCTCTGCTATCTGGAACGAAAAAAGGCATAGATAAATATTGCAAATATTTGCAAGAGGAGGGGTGTCGGTATTTTTCCAACACTTTAGAAGGGCTTACATAATTCACTTTTTCAAAGTCAGCTACTCTTATCAATTCATTAAAAAGAGGAGCCCTAGTGGTGTAGTCAGTTACACACTGGGCTGCCAGCACAATGTCATCAGTTCAAAACCATCAGCCTGTCTACTTCCATAAAAATTAAGAGCCTTGGAAACCCACATGGTAGCTCTACTCTGTCTATAGGGTCACTATGAGCCCGAGTCAGCTCAGTGTCAGTAAGTTTGATTTGGTTTGTATTAATTAAAGCAGACTCATACTGTTTATCTCAACTCAGTCCTTGCACATTTAAAAAATGAAATTTAAAATTTTTTAAATCATCTTATTGAGGGCCTGAAATTAAAATTTTTATAGGAATCCATTTCTACATATATAATAGTGTTAGAATATGGGATATAAGAGCAGGAATCTGAGTTACAGTTATAAGCCTATTGCTTACTGAGTTATTAAAATATCTTGTCATTAGTCAAATCATACAAGCAGCAACTTGATGGACTTCATGTTCATTTTCTCCTCAAGCTATTTTAATATAGATCAATAAATTGAATCATCCAAAATAGTTTTTGCATTTCTGTCTGATCCAGAAAATGGGATTTTCCTGTTAAAATTGCATTTATCATAGACGTTACTCAGTCACTTAAAAACGTGGCTAACCTCAGTTAATCTCTCCTTCAGTTAACTTGAAGATTGGCAACCGACTTCTACATCAGAAAACGCAAGCCACAATAAACAGATTTGATGTGTAGAAATGTTCACCACATGCAAATGTGGGCAGCCCTTAGTCTCTTACATTGTCTGACCCTTAATATGGCAGATGTTTCTGAAATTTCTAAAGCTTTCAAGCCTCTGACTTAAAAAATAATTGTTTACTTACAGTGACTTTAAGGGTATATTAAAGAAATATGTATCTATCTTCTGTTTTATATATACTTAAAATTAAGTAATACATTTGCTGTTCATGGACAAAATCATAAATGTACAAAAAGGTATACAGGTAGTCCACAGCTTGCAACTTGGTTCTGCTTCAATGACTCCGTTGTCTATTGGTTCTGATGTAAGTGGAATAGCTCCATTTCTCTTGTTCTGACTCTTCTTCCCCCATGACCAAAGGGTTCAAACAACCAACTTTTCAGTTCGCAGCCAAGTGCTCAACCACTGCTCCACCAAGATTTCCCTTTCAAGGTTGATACCTCCATTCCCGGCCAAATACAAACTCACTGCCACTGAGTCCATTCCGACTCTTAGTGATCTGACAGGACAGGGTAGAGCTGCCCGAGATGGGTTTCCAAGACGCTAAGTCGTTATGGAGGTAGAAAGCCTCATAGGATTATTTAAATCTCATGATCGCCCTAACAACGTATGCATTCTTTCTGTCCTTTATTTTAGTTCTAATTATGGAGCTCCAAATTAGCTGTGACCATGGCTTCATTGGTCCACACTCGCTTTCATTTACTCACATATTTCTCCATATGTGGCACCCCCGTTCCTTCTTGCGCATCACACCTGTACCATTTCATGTCTCCAGTCTGAAATGCTCCCTCTAACCATCCCTTGAGGGACCGCTTTCCTAAGAAACGCTGCTCTGTGCCCACTGACATCTCTGTATCACTCTCTTTCTCGAAAGGCGATTTTACTATGCACACAGGTCTGAACTGAAAAATCATTCTGTCTGCACGTGAAAGATATCACTGTGTGCGCTTCTATTTTTGACTGTTTGTTGTTATTGAGAAATCAAGGCATCCTGGTAAGCATGGCTTGAGAAATCAAGGAGCACTGAAAGGCTGGCACTCTGAAACCACCAGATGCTTCAAGAGAGAAAGGTGTGCCAGTCAGCTTCCTTAAGATCACAGCTTTGGAAACCCTATGGGGCGGCTCGACGGTCCTACTGGGCGCTGCGAGCAGGAATCGACTTGACGCAAAGGTTGTTTTTGTCTGGGTGTTTCCATTTTCATAATTCTTTATTGCGTTTGGGGTGAAAGTTTACACAGCAAATTATGTCTTTATTTGACAATTTCTAAACAAATGCTTTCTCAATGATGTTAACTAAAATATTCACTAATATTACGCTCATATGCGCTTTAATTGCATTCTTGCTACACTGGCAATGGGTTTTTGGTTATTGAACAATCACCCGTCTGGCTGATTGTTCCTTTGAAGGTGATCTGTCTTTTCTCTCTGCCTGCTTTCAGGACAATCTCTCTGATGCTCTGCCATTACACCAAGATCGCATCTCTGGGTCCAATCTCTTTTTACTTTTTCCAATTTGCAAGTAGTAGGCTCAACAATTCTGAAAGATTCTCAGGCATTGTCTCTTTGAATGTTGTTTTTCTTTTCTTTTTTTTTTTGCGTTTGATAACATGGACTTTTTTTTTCTTTTCCTTTTTTTTTTTTTTGATAACATGGACTTTTTAAAAAAAAAACATTTTATTAGGGACTCATACAACTCTTACCACAATCCATACATACAGCAATTGTGTAAAGCACATCTGTACTGAATGTTGTTTTTCTATTCTCTTGACGATCTCTGCTTTAACTCTGGTTAGGATTTATTACGTCTTTATGTTTCGTCACCTGCAATTTACATAGGCCAGTTCTTTCTCTAACCTTCCACAGTTAATTCTCCGCATATAGCCTTCAGTTTCATAAATCTTCCCCCCTCCCCCTGCTATAGAAGAGTCCTGGTAGCCTAATGGCTATGTGTTGGGCTGTGATCTGCATGGTCAGCAGTTCAAAACTGCCAGCAGCACCGTGAGGGACAGACTAGGCTTTCTAGTTCCATAAATAGCTATAGCTTCTACAACCCACAGAGGGTCACTACGAGTTAGAATTGATTCAATGGCAGTGAGAGCGTTTTTTTTAGTACATCCAGCCTACTATTTAACCCATCTAAAAATTACAGTGATTATACTTTTTTATTTCCAGAAGCCCTGTTTGGTCCTATTTTGAAATCTGATATATAGATATTGGATTATATATGGTATGTAGCATTTAGGTATATACATATATATAGCTACTTAATGCTCACAGAATATGTATACATATGGGATATATGTGCATATGTGTGTGTATTGCTTGCAGAAATTCACAAGCCTTGAGTCTATTATTAAACATACATTCTTTGTATTATGGAGGAGCCCTGGTAGCATAGTGGTTAGGTGCTGGGCTGTGATCTGCATGGTCGGCAGTTCAAAACCACCAGCAGCTCTGTGGGAGAAAGACTAGGTATCCCCCTAAAAAGTTACAGTCTCAAAAACTCAAGGGGAAGCTCTGTCCAGTCCTATAGGACACAATAGCAGGGAGTTTGGGTCTTGGGGTTTTTTTGGTAATAAGTTTACAAACCTCTAAAATCCCAAGTTGGTATGACTCTTTCTTTTGTGTCTTTTTTCCCCTGCAAACGTGCTAAAGATGGTTTGTTCTTTTGAAAGAGTAGGTACTTCATGATTTCTGACTCTGACGTAAACTATTTTAGTGGAAATCTTTAAAGCCCAACTTGAAATTCCATTCCCTTAGTGAGGCTGTCTGTGTCCTTTCCCCAATGTCCTGGAGTCAGTAGCAATCTGGGCCCGCAGTCCAGAGCAGTCTCTCTGTGGGACCCCTCACTCACTAGCCAAGTAGTAGCACGCCCAACCCCAGGCGGTCAGCTGGTGGTACCCATCTGAAGGGAAGGTGCTTTCCTTTCTGTCATCCAGAGACAAGACTCTATCAGGCAGCTGATTTTTTCCTTTCTGCAAAGAAAGTCTGGCTCTTGCTCACCCTCACCCAGAGGCTGTCATTTATGGAAACTTACAGTTAGGTCAACCTGTTCCGGCGGAATATGTGCAGGCTAAAATGGAAAGGGGCAACCATGCAGGTTTCAGGACTCTATCCAGGACTAGAGTTTCAGGCTCTCTTACCTGCCTGGATCCACACCCACTTTCTGTTTCTTTTCTTCCCTAGCATATTGTTTCTGGCCAGTTCAGTGGTGCATTAAATATTTTTTAAATGTCTAATCCAATATTTGTAGCTGTTTTCCAGGAAAGTGATTTGCTTTAATGCCCACAAAGAAAACCTGTAAATACGTTCTTGGTTGGAGTTGTTAGGCGCCGCGTTAGGCTGGGTTGGCTAGAGAAACAAATCCAAGGACTTTCAGACAAATGTGTAAGAGAGCGCTTTATATTAAGAAGTAATGATTTATCAAGCAAACATCCCAGTCCAGATCAAGTCCATAAGTCCAATGTTAGTCCATAAGTTGGATACTACTCCATCAGTCCCTCTTCAGACTCATGCAGCCACATGCAATGATGCGGAATGCCGGAAAATCACCGGGCAGTGGGAGCAAAGGCCTGTGAATCCAATGGCAGTGGCTTTGGCAGAAATCTAAGTGCCTAGATAGCGGGAAGGTGGCGGCAGAGAGAGAGGGACCTGCCTCCAGATAGCACCTCCAAATGAGGACATCAAGCTGCGACCTGAATGACCGCCTCAACTCTGACCCCTACACTTTATTTCTCAAGTGGACTTGAAATTGTGTAACTGCCACAGGTACCGTCAAATCGGTTCCAACTCATCGGGACACTACGTACACCCGTAAGAAGCCCTACTCAGCCCTGCACCATTCCCACAGCTGTTCTGGTGTTTGAGACCATTTTTTGCCGACACTGTGTCAATCCATCTTGTTGAGGAGCTGCCTCTTTTTAACTGTCCCTCCACTCTACCAAGCATGCTGTCTTTTGAAAATCTTAACATCGTTTTGATTCTTTTTTTTAATTAAATCATTTTATTGGGGGCTCTTATAGCCATTATCACAATTTATACCTTCCATTATGTCAAGCACATGTGTACATTTGTTGCCATTATCATTTTTGAAACATTTTCTTTCTCCTGGAGCCCTTGGTATCAGCTCCTCATTCCACCCCACCCCCACTCTCTCCCTCATGAACCCTTGATAATTGATTAAATTTTTTCATGTCTTACACCAACCACTGTCTCCCTTCACCCACTTTTCTGTTGTCTGTCCCCCTGGGAAGGGGTTACATGTAGATCATTTTGATCAGTTCCTCCTTTCTTCCCCTACCTTCTCCTTACCCTCCTGGTATCCTTACTCTCATTATTGGTCCTGTGGGGTTTATCTGTCCTGGATTCCCTGTGCTTTGACCTCTTATCTGTCCCCATGAACATCCTCTGGTCTATCTGGATTTGTAAGGTAGAATTGAGGTCATGATAGTGGGGGGAGGGGTGGAGGAAGCATTAAAGAACTATAGGAAAGTTGTGTGTTTCTTCGGTGCTACGCTGCACCCCGACTGGCTCATCTCTTCCTTGGGGCACAGAGAGATCAAGTAATACAAATAATTTGGGGGGGGGGGCTTCAAAAGATTCATGGGGAAATTGAACTAAAATAAAATGGAATTTTCTACAAACTTTCTGAAGTCTTGACAGTTTTAGGTGTCGATACCTTTAGAATCCTTTTATAGTTTCACGAGCTTTACTGCATCTCAAAATGCTTAGGCAGGTGAGCATCACATAGTGCTAGGAGGTCATCCCAACTGACATCCTAATAATAGTAACGACCGTACAGTGCTCACAGTTTGAACGGCTCATTCATTTAATTCATAAAATCTTCCTTCAATGCTCACAACCATCTCTAAGGCAGACTGGCCTGTCCTATCAGTAGTCCCCTTTTATAGGTAGGCAAACCAAGGCTCAGTGTTCATGTGTTTACCATACAAGGGTTTGGTTTTCAGTGTCATCCTTGTTCCTCTCAGTTCAATCCTGTTATTACTAACACCAAAGCTGAAGGTCTTGTAATCAGCTCACCTGGGTCAATATCTTGTGACATGTGACCTCTGGAAGGCTATTAAGTTCGCTATGATTCAGTTCCCTCGGCTGCAAATGAAGATGATAACAGTTCTTGTTTTGAAAATAACAGAAAGCATGCAAAATGCCAGGCCAAGGTGCGACACCAGCAAATACTCAACAAGTATCGGCCATTATTGTCTAAATGATTCATTTAGATCACAGTGTCATCAATTTAGTCATTTCCTGCCCAATTAAGTTCCAGGAAAATATAGAAAACGGAGCGTCAAATGCACTAGCTGCTAACATGCACAGCACATTATAAACACAATTTAAAATCTTTGTTTTAAATCAAGGGTCCACAACCCAGCCTAGGTTGATCTCTCACTTATGGAAACAAACTTTTATTGGAAAAGAGCCTGTTCATTGATATGCCATCCCCGGCTCCCTTTGTACCTGAAAGGCTGAGTTAAGAAGATACAACAGAAGTTTCATGACCCACAATGTCTGAAGCATTTATTCTCTGGCCCTTTATGCCGGGACTCTACTAACATCTGCGTTAAGGCAAAGATGAAAATTGAGGGCAAGGGAAAGGAGAGACTCTTATTTTGCTACGCCTTAGGCTTACGTCCACTAAACAACCAATGAGATGGCATGACATAATGGTCTCAACAATATACTCAAACCCACCACAGGACTGGGCCAAGTTCCTTCGGTTGTACAGGAGGTCCTCGTGGGTCAGAGTCGACAGCATGGCAACTCACAGCAAGGTACCTGGTGCAAGGCAGATGCCCAAGGCAATTGCAGAGGCTGGAAGGGTCCTTGAGCCATCTGTAAATCAAGAAACCCAGGCAATTCTGTTTTTCCATTCATGTAGTAATTCAGGAAGCATTCACTGAGCACGACAGGGCACGGCTCTTCATTTTCTATCAGCAGGATACATTCCCTGGCCCGTCTGTGAAATTGTGCCTTTTTTCCTGCAGTACCTGGAAACTCCCACCACCGCCGGTTGGCTCCAAGTTTAATCTGGTTCAAGTTGACTTTCAACATTTGCCTCTAAGGCAGTGGTGCAGAGGAAATGAGGTGCTTCGAAGGCTGGTCCTGGGAGCATAGAGGCTTATCTGCTAACATCCCTTAATAGCATGAACAGCTTCAGGGAGCATTCAGCATGGCATGGGGAAATTCAGCATGGCGAAACACTGAAAGCACGGGCGTCAACCTCAATGAAAACGCAGGCCATTGGGTGCAACAGGAAAGATTCATGTGGGCCACATTACATTCATAAATTGTGTTAAATTTCTATTTTGAAGTGAGGATTCAGGAATATGGATAGGATAATTAAAACACTATATAATTGCTTTTGTTTAAACGTTTATTTTATTTAATGTATTAATAAAACTAAAATTATTCTTTTTTACCCAAAACATGCCAGCGCTTTCCTCCTACTAGTTTTCACTTATCTCTTATGTTGTGACCAGAAAATATAACAAAGTAACTAATAAAAACACAAACTGTTGGACAGCTGACAACGTCATGCACAATCGTAATGGCGTCCCTCTGAAAATGTTACCTAGCGCTGCCGCCAGGTATGATTCATAACAGCACAACCCAGAGTGCGCTTTTTAACCTTTTCGCTATTGGGATCTGCTTACATTACGTGACACTGAGAGTGGAAGACAGATCGCTTCCAAACGTCATCGTCGGAACTGAGTCAGCGCATGTATACACGTCCACAGGCCCCCAGGAAAGGCACTGGGCCACGTGTATACTCGTTTTCAGTAGTTAAAGGTTTAATAGGGGAATTGTATGTACGGTATTGCCTCGATTTCCCCTAAGCGCTATTTTCTTCACAACAATTTTTCCTATTTTCATTTTATTTCAGAGCATTGTGGGCCACAAAAAATTACTTTGGGGGGCCTCGTGCGGCCCACGGGCCGCCGGTTTCACACCTCTGACTTAAAGGAATTCCTGGCACACTCCCAGAGAGGGATCCTGCACCACAGGCTGCCCTAGAGTAGAGTTAGTTAAGTTAAGAAAATGGGAGAAGGTTAAAAATGTAGTGATATTGCTTATAGATAACTCATTCCTCACCCAGGAACTGAGACCAGCACACACATTTGAACAAAGACTGAACAGAGTGGCTGTGCACTTTATCATTAGTTGATTATCCTGGGAAGATTGCTAAGCCTCTTTAACTTCTGTTCAGTAAGACGAAGACAAGCACTTACATCACAGTGTTGTTGTATGTCACCAACTTAATTTCAACTCAAAACAGCCCCACATGACAGAGTCTAACTGCCCCATAGCGTTTCCCCAGCTGCCATCTTTATGGGAACAGATCCGGGACTTTTCTCCCATGGAGTAGTTGCTGAGCTTGAATCACAATCTCTCCATGGTGTTGCAATAATGATGAAATAAGCTTAGACTTTTGCTAAATCTTAGTAATTATTGTTATTGTTACTAATACCCCCTTTCCCACAAAGAACCATTAACTGTATCTAAGCACTACTCACTGACTCCCATCAAATTAATTGCGAGTCATAGAAATCCTATAGGACCAAATAGAATGGCCCAAGATGGGCTCCCAGGCTGTAAATCTTTAAAGGGACAGCCAGTCTCATCTTTCTTCCTGTAAGCAGCTGGTGGGTTTGAAACATTGGCTAACCATTTCGGTTAGTGACCCAACACCTAACCCACAGGGCCACCAAGAAAAACCAAAAGACTTGATGCCATAGAGTTGTTACCAATGAATTGCAGCACCCCTAAAGGAAGGGGAGAACTGTGGCTTCCCAAGTCTGCAACAGGAGTAAGAAGCCCTGTCTTCTTCCCAGGGCCACCAGGCCTCCTTATTTAAGCATTAGCTATTGATTGACTCTTTCATTTTACAGACCCTGCACAGTGAATTACTGTGGCCAACTGAGGATAAACGGAGCTGCGAGCATTATCAATTCCTACGATGAACCAGTCACTTCTCTGGACACTCCATGGAGAACACAAATGAATATGCATATATGGAAATATACAGTGAAAATCTTGAGAAAGGAAGATATATTCCAGAACCACTCTGATACGTGCAAAAGGACTGTCATCAATATGCAAATAGCTCGAAGGAACCAGAGATTTCTATGGGCAACATAAGGCCATAATAAATCATATTTGGGCTTAACCGTTGAGCATTCCACAAGGGCAGTGATGGGAAGGGAGGGCCCTCCAAGGGGAGAGAATCCTATTGGACAAGCAAATGGAAAAGAGCGAGTTGATCAGAGCAGAACATCTTCTGGGTGGGATGGCGTTCAGAGTGAGAGGCGGGAACCGGAGTGCTCACCACGACCACGGGATTCCAGGACTCCATCCTCTCCAGGCAGGCTGCTCCCTGATGCTAAGTTTCTGATCGTAAATTGTGAATCATTTCTCATAAAGTACGTGTCACAGGAAATCCAAGATGGTGACAGTTCTCTCCTGAAAGTTGACCCACTTGCAAGAGTGGGAGAGAAAAGAGCCAAGCTTCGGTAAGCCCAGGACTGACAGAGCCCCCGTGCAAAGATGGCCTTCAGAAAAATCATATCACTGTGTGCTCACTTCTGTGTCATTTAGATATGTGAAAGCAAGCCTGTGCAGGACACCTAATTAAGAACACAGCGAACCAAGTCCATGACTCCTTACCAAAGTTGTCCCCAAAAATCTGAAAGGGTCAACCACTGCATGATCCAATGGTGAGATTGACTTCAACTCAGTGTTTGGCAAAGCAGCATTTATCTATGGCTGGAGAGCACGGTGCACACATTATCAGTGCCTTGACACTGTCAGAATTAAGATCGTTAAGTGTCTATACAAGAAAGTAAAAAAACCCAACCCCATTAGACTGTTCCCTGCAAAGTGGTTATTTCTGAAAACTATGTACAGATTCCTTGAGCTCCCACCTAAAAGCCCTAATCTAAGTGGACACCGGTCATTCAGTGTGTTGGGATCTGACATGGAAGCCATTTCACACTGCTCTCCACCACAGCCACGATTGATTAAAGGATCCTCTCGGTTTCAAGAAGAGCGATACTTATCTCCTTTCTCTGAGAAGTATGATCAAGAGATAATAAGACTCTCAAACCAAAGCCAGTGCCACCGAGGTTAGTGCAACTAACAGTGCCCGTCTAGAAGAGAGGACAGCTACCCCGTTTGTGTGTCTGAGAGTCTACATGTTTATAGGAGCAGCTTTCTCGTGAGGATCGACTTGTGGGTTCGAACCACTGACCTTAGGGTTAGCAGCTTATCATGTCACCCATTATGTCTCCAGCACTCCTTTAACCATTACTGTAACCTCCTTCAATTCTCAGTATGCGATGTATGCCAGTACATATAACAAAAGTTTTAGAGGTTGATTTATTCAAAAGTAACCAGCTAATTGGTAGCCAAGTTGGTCCTGACACCCAGGTCTGCCTGATCTTCAAGTTGGAGTGCTTCCTCGGCATCCTTCAGGAAGCTCTGCAAGACTTGTGTACTCAGCACTGGGAAGCAAATGCCTCACCCTCGGTCCTGTGTTCAAAACTGGGAGCCATTTCTCCAGCTGTGTGTTTTCCCTTCAATCACAGTTCCTCCATTCACTGGACTGACGATGGCACAATAAGGCGTCCTTGTTGCTGGTAGGTGCCATTGAGTCATTGCCAAGTCACGGTGAACAAAACACTGCCTGGTCCGACGCCATCTTCACAGTTGTGCCAAGGTTTGGGCCCTTTGTACTCACTAGATTAATCCATCTTGTTGAGAACAAAATCCAAAGGTCTTACTACTGTAAAACTATCTAGACTGTTACTTGTGTGTGTGCTTCTGGAGAGAGAAAAGAATCTTCTTTCTTGAAAGAAATATAAATAACTTCACGAGCCCTCATTTATATTAGTCACTTAAAACGACTTCTTTCACTTCCTCTTAATAAACCCCATGTTCGTCAACGTTCTCAGGAGTAAAATCTGTACTGATTTGATTTACGGAAGGAGCCACGAAATTCATATGCTTAGTTGCTTTGGCGGAAGTGTGCCGTGGAATTTTTATTTACAAGAAATTTCAAGTTCTTATAAAATTAAAATAATTCTTTCAAAGTTTCTGGCATGCAAATTGTCTTTGATTTTTCCTTTCATTGCATTTGTTTGCTTGAGGACCCTTAGTGAAAATGAGGGGTACGCTGCGAACCAAAGGTCACCTCATCATCTCACTGCCAACAAGTCAATTACATCTCATAGCAATCTGGTAGGACCAGGGAGAACTCTCCCTGTGGGTTTCTGAAATTGTGATTCCTTATGAGAGTAGAAAGCCTGGTTTTTTCTCCTGTGGAGCAGCTGATGCTTTCGAACTGCTGAGCTTATGGCTAGTAACCCATCAAGTAACCACTATGCCACCAGGGCTCAACCTGAAAGGGAGGTGGTTCAAATCCATCAGCTGCTCCACAGGAGAAAGATGAGGCTGTCTGCTCCTCTTGCTATGTGCGGGAAGTGACCTCACAGGTGTGAATTTGGTTTGGATTTTTTGGCTATTTGTTTACTTACGTGCTTGGATTGGGATTGAGTTGGGTTGCATTGGATTTTTGCCCTTAGTTTTTTTTCAATCTTTATTGTATTTTATTGGGTGCTCCTTTAGCTCTTATCACAATCCATACATATATCCATTTTGTCAAACTCAGCTTTACATATGCTGTCATCATCTTTTTCAAAACATGTTCTTTCTACTTGAGCCCCTGGCATCAGCTCCTCATTTCTCCCCCTCCCTCCCCCACACCCCTTCCTCCCCCATGCCCCCTTGATAATCTACAAATTCTTTTCTTTCATGTTTTACAATGACTGCTGTCTTATTTTACCCACTCTTCAGTTGTCCATCCCCCGTGGGATGGGGGCCATACATCGATCATTGTTTTAGTTTTTATCACTATTTAACTCCTGGCTGGATTGCTATTAAAAACAATTCTATTTGCAAAGGCACTAACTGCACTGTGAGCCACCCCACACCTGGAACAGGTGCCAAGAGCTGTGGTCAGCGATGGTAGCAAAGCTGACAGGAGGAAAGCAGATCAGTAGACCCATCCCAGGGGCTGCACTGGCCCTATCAGGGAACACAGGGCTGAACAGGCACAGAACCAGGGACCCCCTGCTAATTCTAAGCAACCACCGACGTTCTTCAACATGAGTCTTCTGGGGAGTCGAGGGCCTTGGGATGCAACTGCAGAGAATGTAGGTCATCTGCAAGGTTTCAGACTTACTTATGTGTCACCTCCAAGGTCCCCGTGCAGAAAGATAACTCGTGGATTCTGTTGACACGGCAGACTCAAGAAGCTCTTCGCTATAATTTTTAGGTACAAGTGGCCTGCTCACTGATCCTATACCTTTCCACGGTCTCCACACTCTTTGATGTCCCCTATCTCCTCTTCACCTGTGTTGTTTCCCAAAGCCAGTGATTAGGATCAGTCTCTACATACAGTCGTGACTCTCCGGCCCTTCTTCCGATTCTTCATCATCACACTGGCTTGCCAGAACTGACTCCTTGAACTAAGTCCAACTTTGCCTGCTACCCAGCAGCTGTGTAGACTGGAGGAATAGCACACCCATGATGACCCAAACCTTCAGTGGACCCAGAATGGAGCCTGGTAACCTCCCCTCATCCATTCACTTTCCGTTTCACCTGGAGTGCTAACACCTTATCCTCAATCCTCAAACCTCTTGTTCCTTCTGCACCACACTCACTCTCAATGAATAGCCTTGCTTCTAAGTCTCTAGGGACTGGGGCCATCCAAGGAATCTGCAAAGACTCCTGCTCACCCACCCATGTAAAGTGCACACATGCTCTGCTCTCCTGCCTGCAGTTCTAGGTGAAGACAATCCTTCCTCTAGATCCCTAGCTGCTCCTAAAAACCCTTCTACTTATAGATTGTCCCTACCCATTGTTGACAAGTCTCCCTTCTAGTTGCTCAAGTCAAAGTAACAGAAGTCAGCGTTGACTTCATTTTCTAATCCATGAGGAGAATCCCATCAGCATTCTTTTCAAGATGGTGTAAGGCGTGACCACCATTCATCACTGTTCTCACACTGCCCTTGCCAGGACCATGATATCCCTCAGTTCTTACCTGGATTACTGTGGTACTTTGGTCCCCTCAGGTTCTACAGAGCTAACTCTTGTCTGTCACCACTTCTATCAACTGTTGTCCAAATCTTCTCCTAATGAAGCTCATTCAGCTCAACTTCTCCCCCATCATTTTTCTTTTTCTGCAGGACCTGTCAAACTGAACCAAGCCCACTGCCATCGAGTCAATCACAACCCATAGTGACCCTATAGCGAGATTCCATGGCTGGGAATCTTCACAGGAGCAGACAGCCTCATCATTCTTCTTCAGAGTGGCTGGTGGGATTGAACCACTGGCCTTGAGTTTAGCAGTTCAACACTTACCTTCCAGCTCCTAGAGAACCTGTAAACCCATGTCACCTTCCAAAAACAGAAAATTCCGTGTCTACCATCTTTGCTTTTCATTCTGCCTTCCCCATGGAAAGACAAACTGCATGAGGTCCAGCTAGACGTCTCAGTGAGAGTTGTTGACTGAACAAAGGGATCAATGAATCCATAGGTGCCACTTCCAACCACACAGCAGGTTAATGAGAGCGATGTAAATGAGCATTCTTAAATATTGAGACTCTTTTTAACCTCCTTAAACACAGTACCTGTTCCATTTGCTCTTAAACACATACCTTAGAGAATGCTTGGATATTAAGAAACCATGTAAGAACTTGACTGTTACATAAATAGACATAAAAACACTAAGAATCCAAGAGAAGGCTAGTGTTATATCTCCACAGGGAAAGAGGGACCAGATTACAATCCGGTGCTCCAAAACATGGATGTAACATACTGGCATGAAGTAGGGAACCAATAAGGAGGTCTGAAGGACTGGCCCCAATCCCAACCATGTGGACAGCACCCTCTCCGCAGAAGAATTCACTTCAGAGGCAGCACTGAAGCTATAGCTCAGGGAGAGAAACATGCCTGATCAGAGCACACAGGAGCAAAAGAAGGGGGAGGAAGAGAGAGTGGAGTACATCCTGGCCCACCAAGCCCTGAGGATGATATTCCTGCTCAAAGCAGCCAATACACAGAGAGGACCATAAGGCCAATACACAGAGAGGACCCACTACAAGACACGATGTCCCTCACTGACCCGTAGCGCTAAAGGGGACAACACCGGAGACACAGGGTAGTAATTGAGCCCTATCTGACCCCAACATACCGAGGCAAAACACTAAGGGCATGCGACAGAATGACAAGGTGAACAGAGCAATGAAGTCCCCAGGGAATACCAAAAATAGAGTTTGGGGACAGGGTGGGGCACCCCACCAGACTTTTCTGTTGTTGTTGTTTTGTTTTCTTTTGCTGCTTTGTCTTGCTCTGTCTTGTTTTTTGTGCGTATTATTTTCTCTGCAGGTCTATCTATATATGATCAACAAGATAAACAATCTGGAGGAGAAAACAATGGAAACAACTCTTCCTGGGGGATATGGGACAGGGAGAGGCTGGAGAAAGGAAGTGGACCTTAACAAACCCAGGGACAAGGGAACAACAAGTGATCTAAATTAATGGCAAGGAGGGGGTAGGAGACCTGGTAGGGCTTGATCAAGGGCAATGTAATTACTGAATTACAGAGGAATTACTGAAACCCAAATGGAGTTTGAACATGATAGTGGGACAAGTGGAAAGTAAAAGCAAATCTAGGAAAGAAATAGGAGGGAAAGGGCATTTATAGAGGTCTGAATACAGGCATGTACATAGGTAAATATAGTTATAGATGTCAATGGGAAAATAGAGTTATGTACATATATTTATAGGTTTAGTATTAAGGTAGCAGATAAACATTGGGCCTCCACTCAACTACTCCATCAGCAAAAGAACACTTTGTTCTATTAACCTGGCATTCCATGATGCTCACCTTCCCAACACAATCACTGAAGACAAAGTGGATACATAAGCAAATGTGGTGAAGAAAGCTAATGGTGTCGAGTTATCAAAAGATAAAGCATCTGGGCTCTTAAAGGCTTGAAGATAAATAAGCAGCCATCTAGCTGAGGAACAACAAAGCCCACATGGAAAAAGCACACCAGGTCATGTGATCATAAAGTGTCGAAAGGATCAAGTATCAGGCATCAAAGAACAAAAATTCATATCATTGTGAGTGAGGAGGAGTGCGGATGGAGACCCAAAGCCCATCTGTAGGCAACTGGACATCCCCTTACAGAAGGGTCGTGGGGCGGAGATGAGTCAGTCAGAGTGCAGTATAGCACTGATGAAACACACAACTTTCCTCCAGTTCTTTAATGTTTTCTCCACCACCCTGAACTATCATGAACTCAATTCTACCTTACAATTCTGGCTAGACCAGAGGATGTACACTGGTACAGATATGAGCTGGAAACACTGGAAATCCAGGACAGATAAACCACTCAGGACCAATAATGAGAGTAGTGCTACCAGGAGGGATAGGGAAAGGAGAGGGAGAAAAGAGGAACCGATCACAGTGATCGACATATAAACCCTCTCTGGGGATGGACAACAGAAAAGCGGGTAAAGGGAGACATCGGACAGTGTAAGACATGAAAAAAGAATTTATAAATTATCAGGGATTCGTGAGGGTGGGAGAATGGGGGAATGAGGGGAGGAAATGAGGAGCTGATACCAAGGACTCAAGTAAAAAGCAAATGTTTTGAGAACGATGATGGCAACAAATGTATAAATGTGCTTGACACATGGATGTATGTATGGACTGAGATAAGAGTTGTATGAGTCCCCAATAAAATGATTTTTAAAATACTGGGAAATATGTAGACTGAACTGATATTTTATTCATCATGTGCCAGGAGGTCAACAAATACTTATTGAGCACCTATCTACCCCAGACTCTGTAGGAGTTACTGGTGTCCAAGCATTAAACAGAACAGATCCCAGCTTCTGGCTCATGAAATTTACATTCCAGTGGTTCTAGTGACTATAAGAATTTCAAAACATAGCTTGCATATGTAGCAGGCATGCCCCGTGTTCAAAAACTGAGTAGAGGCCATCATCTCTCTGTGCAGAACGTTCATAGTGCTCAGTATGCAAACAGAGCAGTGGACATCATCGCTACACCGAAAACTCACAAGGTGATATCGAGTCCAGAGCCACCCCTAAACCTCAGACATCGCTGCTGTATCCACTGAGCAGCTCAAAGGGAGCGCAGCCGAATCTCAGGTTGATGTTCTCCAAGGTCAGACTTCTAAAAGTCAGCAGATGACACGAATTATCAGAAAAAACGATCATTTGCAAGTGAGAAAAAAAAGAAAATGGTTCTGGGTGCAATGAATTTTGGTCCCAAAGATGTCACGTGGAGGGCCTAAGCCCTGAACCTGTTACACTGGCTCCATTTGGAAATATTTCAGTTACATTCATGAGGACAAAACAGAGTAGGCTGATTCTTAATTATAGACCCTGTCCTCTAGATACATCAACATAGGCACATGAGTATACATAGAGGGAGGATATCATGTGAATTAACATCTCGGGCCAAGGAATACCAAGGATGCCCAATGTTACCAAGAAAGAAGGACTACCTCCTAGAACCGATGCCTTTATTTGGTTTTTCAGTCTACTAAAGTGAGAAACAGCAAGTATAGGTTCTTTAAAGGCATCTACCTATGTGTGGTCATTTTATTACATCAGAACAAAGATACCGGGGAATAAACAAATCTTAAATACTGTCAAGTTTTCTGGCTATCCAAAGCTCAACACTATCTGACAAAATCATATCCCTCACTATTGAATTTCTTCCACTCTATTCAGCTACAGTTTTCTTCGTGAGGAGGTAGCAGAAAAGAAGAGATTGCCAGGACACCGCAGAGCTGTGGTGGGTTTGGTACCAGATCACTGTGACAAAGAGAATGGCCTGATAAATCGAGTCACGCAAATGCTTGGGTTTCCCAGTGCATATAACAGTAGGTCTACGGAGCCTGTCCACTGGTACAGATAAGAGCTCATAACACACGGAATCCAGGTGAGACAATCCCCTCAGGAACAGAAATCAGAGTAGTGATACCAGGAGGGTAGGGGGAAGGTGGGAGACAGGGGAGAAAGGGGGAACTGATCACAATGATTGATGCATAAGCACCCCACCCCACCCTGGTGTTGGACGGGGGTGAACAACAGAAACATGGGTGCAGGGAAACAGTAATTTGAGTAAGATATGAAAACAATACTAACTTAAGAATTTATCAAGAGGTCACGAGGGTGGGAGGGGGTGGGAAGAGGAGTCGATACCAAGGGTTCAAATAGAAAGTAAATGTTTAGAAAATGATGATGGCAACTTATCAATTATGGAATGTTATAAGAGCCCCCAATGAAATGACTTAAAAATAAAGATAGGTCTACACTCTCGTGTCATCTATTAAGTGTGCAAGACTATTATGAAAGAGTCTGAAAGAGCGTGAGAATGACCAAAATTTGACACAGTGTGCAGATGCTATTGGAAATATGACACGCACAGTCTCGGTCAGCAAAGGCTTTCTTCTTCAAGCCCTCAATTGGTAAAAAAAAACTGCAATATCAGGGGAGCATGAGACAGCACAGGGCTATACGACAAGGTATGCCTGAAACAGGGGTAAGCCCCTGAGACACACAATGACCCCCACCCCACATCCATGGATCTCGGATTCACCACCAAGCTCCTGGAAGGCCCTGGGCCCATGCCCACAGCTTCTGAGAGTTCTAGGCCTGCACTGTCCTCAGAGATGACCGCCCCCCCGGGCCCCCTCCCCACACACAACCCCACCATGGGGGTATACTTCTGAGAAACGGTGGAATCCAGGGACTAAGAACACATGCGAGGCTAGAGGGGCGGAGAGAGCCAAGAAAAGAAAGAGGCTGTGGATTGTTTTAGCCCAAGGAATTACCCAAAGAGAAGCATGAGAATAGCAGCATTGGAGTTTGCTCATGGGAAGAGAGAGGTGTGTGCTGCACCAGTGATTCCTAACAATGAAACAAGTGTGGGCTTTCACAGATGACGGAGCATCCTTCACTGAGGTTGATTAGTGGGGTGAGTCAAACAAAG
The DNA here is from genome assembly GCF_050624435.1 of Tenrec ecaudatus. Lineage (NCBI taxonomy): Eukaryota > Metazoa > Chordata > Mammalia > Afrosoricida > Tenrecidae > Tenrec > Tenrec ecaudatus. The sequence goes on from NC_134536.1 coordinate 16,030,491, forward strand.
GCGGGAGAAACAAGCCAAGTTCTACACCCAAGGAGGGGAGGGCAGGCAGGAAAAGGGACCATTTCCTGCTGGGCATTTCAGTCCAGGATGGATCACCAGTTCATACACTCAGGGACGTTTGCCTTTGCACCCCTCGCAATGCACACTGCTGCTCCGGCCAAGGATAACCCAGCCTGCCAGTTTCCCAGATCTGACCCACTCTCCCTGCCCACAGCCCAGGCTGCACAACAGCATCTCCTGCAGAAGCGTAAACTGGGGAATTTTATACAGAAGCAGAACAAGAGAGAGAGAGCGACAGAGCCCTGTTCCACAGCAGTGGCGTGCTCAGTTGCTAATGGAAAAGCAGGTGGCCCAAACCCACCAGCTATTCCACAGGAGAATGACGTGGCAGTCTGCTTCCATAATAACCACAGCCTTGGGAACCCGATGGGAAATGACACTCGATCACACTGGATCTCCAGGAGCCACAATGGACTCAATAGCAAATGGTTGGCTCTGTGTTTGGTCCACAGAATCCCAAGGTGGAACTGTTTCCATCTGTGTATTCCATACCTTCCATCAGCGTGTTGATTGATATTCCTACAATATGTCTGTATTCTTACCTACAACCAAATCTCTAAGTTTGGATAAGAGATGACCTCTGCATTGAATATTCTTATTGCTTTGATATATTTTTGTCCTGTGGTTTCTGGTTCTCTCCCTCACATCTTGTGGGAGAAAGATCTGCTTCCATACAGATTACACGTTGGAAACCCGCTGGGACAGTTCGACTCTGCTGTGAGTTGAAATAGACTTGGTGGTTATGGGTTTAGGTTTCTCTCTCTTGCAAAAGGAGACCTGCTGATACGGTTGTTAAAGTCCGTGTCTGTCAAACAAAGGATCATTGTTCAAGGACACCATCAATTCTTGGGAGATACATGTGGCAGTTGGATACCATAACGATTTATAGAACTGGAAACCCTATCGAACAATTCTACTCTGTCCTATAAAGTCACGATTCAGACTAGTTGGTAGTGAGTTTGTTTGGGGGTTTTATCTTACATAAAGCAATATACCCAATTTTGAAAAATACAGCACCTATGATATATTGTAAGGTGATATTTATTAAAATATTGCACATAGGATTTTGGTTAACTAGGCTAATGATAACAATAGCTCCCCCCAAAAATCCTCTCTGTCATGGAGTCCATGCTGACTCATAGAGACCCTACAGAACAGGGAAGAACTGCCCTGTGACTTTCCGAGACTGTAACTGTTTACGGGAATAGAAAATCCCATATTCTCCCAAGGACCAACTGGTAGTTCCAAACTGCTGACCTTGTGGTTCCCAGTCCAACTTGTCATCACTAGCTTGTAGTCTACCAGGGCTCTTATTAGTTTTGACAGTTGTATTCACCCTAAAACTTCTATCTAGTTGATAGTGGTCTGTTAGTAGAAGGCAAGATTGATTTCTCTGATTCCATGCACGTGGGGCTTTGTGTTTTGACCCATATGTATACAATACTAATACTCTTTGCTTACAAATCTAAAAATCTAAGCAACAAGTGTGAAATCTTTTATGACCACTGAGACCCAGTGGAGCTTCCTCTCCCACGTCTACGGTGAAGGCAGGATGATTCAGCACCACCGTTTGGGACCATCAAGACCTACTCAGAAAAGTACCACCTATGTTTCACTTATTTCTCTGAATTGTGAACACAATAAAGAACAATCCAATCTAATGACATCAAGGATGCAAGAAGAAAAACACGGGTGGAAGTACATGCCAGGAAACTCCTGTCAACAGCTCAAGGTCCTGAGTGGATTTTTTTAATTCATAGAATGAACCTGCTAGTTTTCAAGGATACATTTCAAATGCCTGACGCAAATTTAGGCAAACCTCTTGACCAGGGAAAGGAACAAAAAGTTATGAAGTGATATGCCATTCAAGGAAGAAATCCTTTAAAAACCTCCGGGGAAGACAACTGGCTACTATTTTATTAGAGTTGGTCCTTAGGAAATTGCCGTATCATAAACAAACACTTGCTATACTGCAAAGAAAGGCGGTGCTATGGATTAGGTGCTATGGATTAGGTGCTGAGCTGTTCAAGCCCACCAGCCACTCCTCAGTAAAAGATGAGGCTGTCTGCTTCCACCAAGATTTCCAAGGTCTTGGAAACCTTAGAGAGGCTCCTGATGGGCCCAAATCGACTTGATGGCAGTGGTTTGGTGTTCCATACGACAAAGGAGGAGCTCTAGTGGCACCGTAATTAAGAGTGTGATGGCTAACCAAAAGGTCATCAGTTTAAAGACACCCACCTGTGCCATGGGAGAAAGATGTGCCCGTCTGTTTTTATGAAGATTACAGTCCAGGAAACCACAGGGAACAAATCTACTCTGTCCTCTAGGGTCATGTGCATCTGAACTCAGTGACAATGGGTTTCTGTTTTTTAATATACTACAAGAGATATAATTCTCTCTAGAAGAGGATACTGCCATCATTTTACTAAATTTCCCCTTTATTTACCACCAACACTTCTACTTTTCCATACGGTTTTGTTAGAAGCTCTGTTCGGGTACGTCTAAGTGTTAACTTCTAGACTGGGAGCCTCAGGCCGCTTGTTTTGTAAAATAAATCTTGGTGAATTTCCCTCAAGAACCTTTCAACAGAGCTTGACTCTGATCACATCAAACAATTTACCTATAGGGAAGAATGTTCCGGAGAGAAGTGTCCCTTCAAAGTTGAGCAAACTGCACCTAACAGTTTAGTAACCAAGGCAACTGATATCAAACTCTTAGATTCCCTGAGACCAAGTGTTCTCCATCAAAAGCAGTTAATTCAGTCACTTATCATTTTCAAGCTGAACAGAAAACCAAGAACCTGCAGTGACTTCAGGTGAGATTAGACAATGAAGTATAAACAACCTGGAGGTTGTGTATCTGTTAGATTAAAATACCATAAGCCCAAACCAAACTTAGCACGACCTTTTTTATTTTTTTGAATCCTCTATTCTTGTGCAACCGCAGGGTGAAGAGTGGATATCAATTTCTCTAATTCCCTAATGCCTATCACCTTTCCAGCTGTAGATCATCTTAAGAGAGCAAACACATGGCTACACTCGGAAAGAAAGCAGGATTTAGGGAAAAGGAACACACAGCTAGGCTAGGTTGAGCCTAAGACCTTCAGGTTTGTCTCAATATTGAACTACTTGCTTGAAACACTAGATTTCTTTTTCCACATGCGAGAGAAATATTTCACGTGTTTGAGAGCTAGAGGTGGGCTCTGGAGACCAAAACAATAGTAGTATCAAGAACAGCAATCTGTAAACTTGAACTATAGAGTAATCTAATGATGGTTATGTAGACCAGTGATTCAAACTCTTGGATTCCCTTTAAAGAAAGCAGTAGGGTAAGAGCATGGGAAGAGTAGTAGAAATGCTCTTCCCAGCACGCATGCAATGGTTTGTCATCCTGCGGTAGCTTGCTTGTTGCTGTGACTCTGGAAGCAATGCACCGGGATTTCCAACCCTAGCAGGCCCCCCCACTGTGGGCAAGTTTCAGAGGGCCTCTGAGACTAAGACTAGGAAAGAGGACCTGGAAATCTACTTCTGAAAAAATAATTAGCCAGCAAAACTGAACACTGTCTAATATAGTCCTACAAGATGAGCCCCTCAGACTGGGAAGGCATAAAACATGACTGGTGGGAGAGCTGCATCTTATAAGTAGAACCAACCTTAGCAGTGTGGCTGGAGTAAAGATTTCAGGACCTTCCTTTGCTGGTGTGGCATGATTTCAATTAGAAGAAACACCTGAAACACCCAATAGTCATCCAAATGTGGAACACAGAAATCATGGATCTAGGGAAATTGGAACCATGTTAAATGAAAAGTTAATGCCTAACCCTCGGTACCTTTGGCATTAGTGAGCTGGCTTGGACTGGGAATGGCCATTTTGGACCAGTCAAACAAGCGAGTGGCCTGTTACGCCGAGACTAAAAACCTAAAGGGGAATGCCATCACCTTCATTGTCATAAAGAACATTTCAAGGTCTTCCCAGAAGTGCAATACTGCCAGGGGCAGGATAATAGCCTTAAGCCTACAAGGGAGCCCGTTAAAATGAATATTATCCAAAGATTGCACCAGTAGTGCCCAAGCTGAAGAAACGGAAGATCCTGCCAACTTCTGCCGTCTGAAATTGATTAAACATGAAATCAAGATGCACTGGGACAATGACTGGGGACAGAAATATGAAAGCTGGAAATAAGAATCAGTAGCAGGAAACTAAGACTTTGGTGACAGAAACAATGCTGAAGGTTACATAATAGAATTTTGCCACAAGGAGGGCAAAACAGATGCTAAACTGCTCAGAAGATGGAAGCTTGAGCTGTAGCCAACAAAAACGGAAACAAGCCTAAGGGCACTCGCTATGGGCAAAATATCAAATGACAGAGGAAGCATCAAAAGAAAGGAGATTGAATACAGTCACTCTACCCAAGAGACTTGGCCAACATTCAGCCATCGTGCCATCTGATGAAGAACCAATGATATCAACGAGAGAAGTCCACTCTGTATTGAAGGCAATAATGAGAACCCAGGCTCCAGGAATTGATGGACTGCCAATGGAGATGGTTTGACAAATGGATGCAACATTGGACATGCTCATTTGCCTATGCCAACAGCTACCTGGAGAGCTAACGGGAAGAGATCCATGTTCATGCTCACTCTAAAGAAAGATGCACAAATTATGGAACAATATCATTAATAGCATATGCAAGTACAATTTTGATGGAAATAATACAAAAGCAGCTGCAGAAGTACAGGAAAATGCCAGGAATTCAACCTAGATTTGGAAAGAGGATGTGAAATGAGGGATATCGCTGATGTCAGTTATAACTTGGCTGAAAGCAGAGACTACCAAGAGGATGGTTATCTGTGTTATTGGTTATCAAAGGCATTTGGTTGTATGAATCATAGCAATTATGAGCAGCATTGCAGAGAACAGACATTCCAGAATACCTAATTGTGCTCCTGCAGAACATGACACAGCGGCAGTTCTTTTCTTTTTTTCACCCCATCATTGTACTGGGAGTCTTACAGATCTTATCACAACCCATACATACATGCATTGTGTAAAGCACACTTGTACATATGTTGCCATCATCATTTTCAAAACAGTTTCTTTGTATGTAAAGGGGAAGTTCTTTGAACAGAATGAACAACAACATTTTAAATCGGGAAAGGTGTGCATCAAGGTTGTATATTTTCACCATCCATCTTCAATTTGTATGATGAGTAAATCACCCGAGAAACTGGACATAAGATATGAAGAACACTGCATCAGAAGTAGAGGAAGGCTCATTAACAAGCTGCAGTATGCAGATACCACAGTCTTGCTTGTTGAAAGTAAAGACTATTTAAACACTTACTGAGGAACATTAAAGATGATGGCCTTCAGTATGCATGACACCTCAACCTAAAGGAAACAAAATTCATCCCAAGCAGACTGCCACTCTGCCTCCAAGGAAGCAGCTGGTGGTTTCTAACTGCCAACCTTTAGGTTAGCAGCAAAGTACTTCAATCCCTGAGCCACCGGAATGTGTATTATGTGTGGGTGTGCATGTGTGTTGGTGTGGTTAGGTGATGTTGAGTCAGATGTACAATGGAAGCAAACACTGCCTGTTCCTGCATCATGCTCGTGAATGTGGTTAAGCCTGAGCCCTTGTTGCAGCCACTGGGTCAGTCCATCTGCTTGAGAGTCTGTCTTTGTCTCACTGACCCTTGCATGTTAGGCTAGTTACACTAAAATGTATCGCTTTGAAATGCCAAAAAAAATAAAGTATTCAAGGACCAGGTGAAAACATTCTTCTATAGGTTAAATTAAAAATTAAAAAAAAACAAAACAAGGTATTTTCCGGGTAGATTCAGAGAACTCAGAAAGTTCTAAATCAACTTCAAAGTCAGAAGTTCAGTGAACCACTTAGTGGACAGAGGAGAGAAAATTTCAGAGTAAATGATTAACCAGCCTCTACTAGGTCAGCCAAGCATTACCCTTTAAATCAATAGCTCCTTATTTGTTTGGCCTTCAAAATGCAATCCCTTTCTATTCTTGAATATACTTCAATAGTAATTCAATAGCACATTGAATTCATTGAATAGTAACGCACTAATCTAACATTCTAGTCCATAAAAACGAGTTAGCTTATAAGAACTGATGTCCTCCATGCCAAACGCCCCTGGAAGGAGAAAGCCTACAGCCAAAGACCCCATACTCTCACTACAGATGAGTGACGAGTACTACTAGTACAGATGAGTACTACTCTCACTCTCAAGATACATGAAAAAACGTAGGGTCCCATTCCGGACTCCTTGAGGCAAAAGCTGGAAGACAGTGAGGTTAACAGGCCGGATGGGCCATTTGGGTCAAGTATCTCTCAAGATATTAATGATCTTAAAGGCTGGATGGAGTTCTTTAGTGGCATAAACAGTTAAATCCTTGATTAGTAACTGAAAGGTAACCTTACTTCCATCGAGTCGACACATAACAGCCTGACACATAACAGTTCTGACACATAACAGCCCTATAGGTCATAGCAGAACTGCATCTGTGAGTTTCTGAGACTGTAACTCTTTTTTTTTTGTTGAAACCATTTTATTGGGACATAATCTATATACCATATAATTCAATAGTTCAGTCATATCAAGAAGAGTTGTAAAACCATCACCACAATCAATTTTAGGACATTTTCTTTTTTCTTGTACTCCTTTTTATTAAGCTCCCCATTATACCACCACCCCCAAACTTCCCCTACCACATCCCCAAGAAACCATTAATTCAGTTACTGTCTCTATGCATTCACCTGTCCTGGATTTCATGTACCATAAAACACAGAAAATCAATAAAAATGATCAAAAAAGCTAACAACAATAACAAAATTAATTAAAACAGTCTAAAATGAACCATAAAATGATTTTAAAAAATAGAAAAGCTTTGAATGTAACTTTTTATAGGAGTATAAAGCCTCATCTTTCTCCTGAGCAGGAGCTGGTGGTTTCGAACTGCCGACCTTGTAGTTAGCAGTCCTAGGAGTAAAGCAGATGGCTCAAACTCCTCAGAGGTGCCATGGAAGATAGGACAGGATATTTGGCACAAGTCAATGCTGACTCATAGTGACACCCCATCCCCACCCCAGTAAGCTTCTGAGACTGTAGTTGTTTACAAGAGAAAAAAGCCAGGTCTTCCCATGGAGCTGCTGGTGGTTTCAAACTGCTGGCCATGCAGATAGCAAGCCAATGCCTTGAAAGCCCTATGGGGCAGCTCTACTCTGCCCATGTGGGGCTGCCATGAGTTCAGAATTGCCAGCTTCCAACAAACAACACAGCAACAATTGAGGTTCAATGGCAGGGAAGGCTAACATGTATGGGGTTCCAAGTTCCATGTGAAAGAAAAATCACGTAGCTACTTTCCCGGGTCGCATCCATGACATTCCCAGGACTGCTTTGGGAATGAAATCCTGTCCCCAAACTTCCACATTGTCGATCCCAGGGCTGCTGTCATCGTTCACACTAGGCTATATGAACTCCCTCACAGTGCTGACTATATGAGGAGCCTTCAAAAGTTCATAGGAAAAATGGACTGTGTTTTCATTCCCTACGTCCACCAACTTCTTGAAGCCCCCTGGTAGAGGGATCACAGAATCAAAGCCACAGACCCTATCCCTAGTTCCAGTCATCCTATGGTGTTAGCAGTCATCCGAAGCCAGTCTGAGCACAGGGGCTGCTGATTTGATTTCAGGCTGAGACGGAGGGTTCTGGGTAGGCTTTCCAAGTCTCTGTGACTCCTCCGCCACCTCCCAGAGAGAATGTGTTCCTTAAAGATGCTTCCAATTCCCAGATGCGGGTATTGTGTCCTCTCCCCGTCCCCTCCTCACTAAGTGAAATTCACTTGAGGAGAGTCACCTGAGTCTTGGCAAGTATTGAGCTCATTTGCTCAGACTGTCCTGGGCCGACTCTGTCCCTCACAAAAGAACGGCGAGGAAGGACATCTCGCAGCGGCAGCTGCACCCCAAGGCGCCAGAACAGCAATGGACTCCGGAGGCAGGTAGGAAGGAAGAATTCCGCAGCCTTCAAGAGAGGCTCAAGTTTATTGGAAGACTGGACCCAGAGATTTCGTAAAACTGGGTGTTTCCCACCTCCCCTTTCATTTGGTTGTTTACTCATCTGGTCATTCAAAAAGCATGGCCAGAGCTGAGTTCATTGCTTATGAATCTTAATGACGAGATGAGTGTTATACCCAGGAAGTTAATTATTGAATTCCTAGGGAACACTGGGGCAGAGTGGTACTGAGCCCTGGCATAGCTCAGATGACCACACACCCTCTGATATAACACAAGAAACCTGAACTTGGGGCTAGGGGAGCCGTATCTGGAAAAGTGAAGTCTCTATCCCTGGGAACAACTGTAAGGCTCCCCAGTGATGCGGTGGCTTAGACATTTGTCTGCTAACCAAAAGATTGGCAGTTTGAACCCATCTGCTATTCCTCAGGAGGAAGACGAGGCTTTCTGTTCCTGTAATGATTTCCAGTCTCAGAAACACAGGGACAGTTCAACCCTGTCCTACAGAGCTACTGTGAGTTAGAAACTACTTGATGGTTGTGAATTTTTGGTTTGGGTACCAAGCTTAACCAAAAAAAAAAAAAAAAAAAAGATCCCTAGGTAAGGACAAACCAATCTGTCATGGAAGATGTATGACATGACGAGCATGCTCCTTAGAGGCAAGGATGACAAGACTTCCTCTCAATCACTTTGGACCTGTTGTCAGTCCCTAGAGGAGGACATCATGCTGGAGAAAGGAGAGGGCCAGAAAAAAGAGGAAAGTCCTCAAGGAAATGGCTGGATGCAGTGGCTGCAGCAATGGACTTTACCATAAACAATTATGTGGATGCCGCCAGACCGGGCAGGGCTTCACTGCTGTCCACAGAGTCACGATGAGTTAGAACAACGACAACAAGGTGAAATGGTTGGGCTTTGCGCCCAGAAGGAAGAGGAGACTCCTTCGGTGTTGGGTCCACAAGGATTCAGCAGGAAAGGAGAGCTTACCACTAAAAAGAATGAGGAAGTGGTTAAAGAGGAGTGGTTCCCATAAAATGAAGCTTTGCTAGTTACGGACCCTTTAAACCCCCTTCCTGGGTCAGCAGCCTGGGCAAACCCTCCCCGACCAGTAGCCAAAGTGGATGAGGTGCGGGGTGGGGGGGTGGGGGGGGATGGGGCTTCTCTGTATCCGTCCATAACTATCAAACCATAAAGTCTCCAGGGCCTGATCATTATTCAAATACTCATTAACTGTAAGGCACTTGAACACAAATTCGAAGTATCAAATGAGAGTGAATTTGAGGAAGTTTAATTGTTCATAAAGTAACAGCTCGTTTACATGGTTCAAATTCCTAGAAGGAAAATCAGCTGGATTCCATGAAGGCTGTGGCTAAGATTCAATATACAAGGGAGCAGGCTGGAGACCTTCAAAATACAACAACTTTCACCGTCATGTTTTGTTGTTGTTGTTTTCTTTGGGGCACGGGGGGATCCCTAAGTGCTAGTCCTGAAATGACATAGGATAGCGCTTGAGATAATTCTACAGATGTTACAAGAAGGATGAACATTGCATTGGGGAGAAAAGCCCGGGAAAGTTGCTGAGAGGAATTTTCCTCCCATGATAACGATGCACCTACTCGTTCACTCTGGAAGGGCAGCAGGGGCCGTCCTACAGGAACGTCATTGGAAACATCGCCCCATCAACCCCACAGCCCGGATCTTGCCCCTTGGATGTTGTTGTGTGCCCCAAACTCATAAACATTTCAAAGTCAAATAGTGCTGTGTCTTTTCAGGATGCCAACAAGGCCATGCCGACGTGTACATTGATGAGCACAGAGTTCTTCAAAGTCGAAGTAGAGAGATGGAAACCTTGCCTTCAAAAATTTATAGATCTAGATGGAGGATATGTGAAGAAACAACTGATTCACATTTTGCTATCTCTGTTTTAAAAAGGTTTCTGTGATTTTGTAACAATTCTATTTTTTTATTTCCCCAAACTCATTGTTATTGAATAGATTCTCCCTGTGAATTTCCAAAACTGTAACTTTTTTTCAGGAGTAGAAAGCTTCATCTTTCTTCCAGTGGTTTCGAACTGCTGACCTTGCAGTGAGTAACCCAACATGTAACCACTACACCACTAGGGCTCCTCCTAATTTTTACTTACCCTGCTATTTGGTCAAATTCATTAGATTGGAGTCAATTCCTAATTTCTGTCCTATTTAATAGCCTCTTGGGTTGTTCTTGTCGTTAGGTGCTATCAAGTCATTTGTGATTCACAGCCAGCAACTCCATGTACAGCCAAAGATAACATTGTCCAGTCCCACGCCACCCCAACAATTGTAAACTTCAAAGAAGCCTCATCTTTCTCCCTCAGAGAAGATGATTGGCTTGAACCACTGACCTTTCAGTTAGCAGTCCAACACTTAACCCACGATACCATCACGAGTATCCAAATGCCCTATACAGGTTTTTGTATCACATGCAAGCAAAAACTGGGTAGTGAAAAAGGAAGACAGAAGAATTCATACAGTCAAACTTTAGTGTTGTTGAAGGATATTGAATAGAATACCGGGGGGGGGGGGGAGGAAGACTTAGTATTAGAAAAAAATACAGCTAGAATGTTCCTTCAACTCACTTGCATTGGACATTTCCTTGAGAAAGACCAGCTGCTATCAAAGGACATCATGTATAGGAAAGTCAGGGTAGGTGCCATCAGTACGTTTGAACCCAGAGTAGCCCTCTGCACAACAGAACAACGTGCTGCGTGAACCTGTGCCGTCCTCACAATTGTTCTTAAGTTGGAGCCCATTGTTGCAGCCACTGTGTCCATCCATGCCATTGAGGACCTTCCATTTTTTTCCCTACCCCTCCACTTTGCCATGCATGTTGTCCTTCTCTAGGAATTGGTCTTTCCTGACAACATGTCCAATGTAGAGGGCTGATAGAAATAAAGATACCCTCAACAGGAAGGACCAACACAATGTCTGCAACAATTGACTCAAACGTGCCAAGAATCAGGAAGAGTCCACAGAACTAAGCAAAATTTCATTGTGCACTACTTTGGGTCCTCCATGAATGGATGCCAACTCTAAAGCAACTAACAACTAACTAAAGCAAGAAAAGGCAACTAGAACTGGCTTTGTTGATACTCTTCTTTTTTTAAATTAATAAATATTTTTATTGGGGCTCATACAACTCTTATCACAATCCATACATACATCAATTGAGCAAAGCTCCCTTATACATTTGTTGCCCTCGTCATTCTTTTTTTATTCTTTTTTTTACATTTTATTAGGGACTCACACAACTCTTATCACAATCCATACATATACATACATCAATTGTATAAAGCACATCCATACAATCCCCGCCCCAATCATTCTCAAAGCATTCGCTCTCCACTTAAGCCCTTTGCATCAGCTCTTCTTTATAAATGATATATATTCTTTCTCTTTCTAAATCAACATTATTATTCCCCAGGGGGACCGGTAGAATAATGGTTACATGTTGAACTACTAACAACTCAGTCAGCGGTCCCAACCATAAGCCAGCTCCTCTGGAAAAAATAGAGGTTTTCTATGACTGTGAAGAGTTACAGTATTGGACACGCCAAGGGGCAGTTCTACCTTTTCCTATAGGTTTGCTATGGGTCAGAATTGCCTCAATGGCAGTGAGTTTGATTTTGAATTATTATTCACCTACTCTAACATGAATGGAGATCTGGTGGCATGGATGGCTATGCTACTAACCACAAGGTCAGCAATTTGAACCCACCAGCTACTCTACTGGAAAAATATTGGGCTTTTAAAAAAATCATTTTATTGGGGGCTCATACAACTCTTATCACAATCCTTACATCCATCCATTGTGTCAAGCACATTTGTGCATTTGTTGCCTTCATCATTCTCAAAATATTTGCTTTCTACTTGAGCCCTTGGTATCAGCAACTCATTTCCCCTTCCATCCCCCACCCTCTTTCCTTCACAAATCCTCAATAATTTATAAGTTATTATTTGTTCATGTCTTACATTTCCAATGTCTCCCTTCATCCACTTTTCCAGACAATGTAGATCATTGTGATCAGTTCCCCTTTCTCCCCCACCTTCCCCTTCCCCTCCTGGTATTGCTACTCACACTATTGGCCCTGAAGGGTCTATCTGTCCTGGATTCCCTGTGTTTCCAGCTCTACACCAGTGTACATTCTCTTGTCTCACCAGAATTGTAAGGTAGAATTGGGATCTTTATAGTGGGGGAGGAGGAAGCATTCAAAAACTAGAGGAAAGTTGTATGTTTCATTGGTGCTATACTGCACCCTGCCTGACTGGCTTGTCTCCTCCCTGCAGAAGTAAGGGGATGTCCAGCTGCCTACAGATGGGCTTTTGGTGTTAACAAACCCAGGGAAAAGGGAAAAGCAAATGATCCAAAATTGATGGCGAGGTGGGTGTAGAAGACCTGGTAGGGCTTGATCAAGGGCAATGTAACTGCAAGGAATTCCTAAAACCCAAATGAAGGCTGAACATGATAGTGGGACAAAGGGAAAGAACTAGGAGGCAAAAGGCATTTATAGAAGTCTAAATGCAGGCATGTACATATGTAAATATATTTATATATGATGATGGGGTAGTAGATCTATGTGCATATATTTATAGGTTTAGTATTAAGGTAGCAGATGGACATTGGGCTTCCACTCAAGTCCTTACTCAATGCAAGAACACTTTGTTTTATTAAACTGGCATTCCATGATACTCACCTTCCCGACATGATCGCTGAAGACAAAGTGGGTGCATAAGCAAATGTGGTGAAGAAAGCTGGTGCCTGGCTATCAAAAGATATAGCATCTGGCATTTTACAGGCTTGAAGGAAAACAAGCAGCCATCTAGCTCATAATCATCAAAGCCCATATGGAAGAAGCACACCAGTTTTGTGACCATGAGATGTCCATAGGATCAGGTATCAGGCATCAAAGAACAAAATATCTTATCATTGTGAATGGGTGGGGGGTTGCGGAGTGGGGATCCAAAATCCGTGTGTAGGAAAGATTAGGCTCTTTTTGCCTGGAACCCTAGAGCTGTTATATTCTACCTGACTGGATCACTAAGAGTTTCAATTGACTTGATAGCCATGAGTATTACAACATAAATGTTATGTTGTTTATATTAGATTTTCAATGTGGTCTGTTTTTTAAGGAACAGATGGCATTTGGATATACAAACGCTTTTCAAAACGTGGATTTGTCAACTTTTCTGAAAAGCTTGACAATCATCTTCAGAGTTTTCCCAGAAGACATTTTCCTTTTTTCATTTTTCAGCTCTTTTAAATCAGTGGCTATTTTTATTTTTATGATCTTTGGAACAAGTAGCCTTTTGATTTATAACAGCTGTATTCTGATGAGGCACACAGATTTTATTTTTGTGTTTATAATGTACTTATTTTAAATCATCAAGTAACAAGATGTAATTTTGGCCCAAAGATTCTAAGAATTATTCAGGTCTTTTCAATGAACATAATCAAGTTATAGAGTAGCTTGGCTACACATCTCATTACCATAAATTTGTTTCGTTCTGAGTTCCAACAAAGGGAATGGTTAAGCATGGGCATAATATTTTCCATCCTTGATTTCTGACCCTATTTTGCTCCTGAGTTCAAAGATGACGGCCATCAATTCTTTATTCGCTGGCAATGTATTTGAACTTAATTCCTGCTAATTCAACTGCTCCTCAAATGTATGTAAGTATAAAGATGTCAGGATTGGAATCTACTGATAACTATGAAAATAAATAGAGACACATTCTCAGGTTCATCAGTGCTCATGGGCTAATGTTGCAGAGACTGCAGGAGGGAAAACAGATGCTTATAGACAAATACAACTTCACAGGAATCAGGAAACAGTGCTCATGAACATGGCCATGAATTATTTTGTTTAGTTTCTTTTCCCAAAGGATTTATTTAAAAAGCTATAATAGATTAAAAGATAAGAATAAGATTTTGGGCCACATTACCTTATTCCAATTACCACAAGCTAAAATATGCACATGCTCAATACAATGGCGATAACCGAAGATGATCAGAAGTTAGTAGCTGCCCACTGGATTAATGCAGGAAACCAAAATTTGCCTAATTATCCTCATACCGCCTGGCAAGCAAATCTCAACCACCCAAATGAGAAATGCACTATCAAATTTGGGTCACCACATGGTTCGTTCCTGATTCAAATAATTACATGTTTAGATGTTGTTATGTACACAACAATGGGCTCAAGCATAGAGATCAATGTGAGGATGCTGCAGCACCAAACAGTGTTTTGTTCTGTTGTGCATAGGGTCACAATGGGTCAGAACCAACTTGATGGAACCTAACAACAACACATGCAAGTGCATGTAAGATTTTCAAGGTAAGACATGTTCACTGGACCTAGAATACATTAGTGACCCATGAAGTAAAAGTATAAAACTTTTTCACAATAATTTAAATTGAAAAAACCCTCCATGCTTTATAGGTAATAATTAATCTTGTCTATTAAAATAAACCAAGAGGTAATATCCAAATCTATGATTCATTCATATTTATAAGTCTAGAACAAGGTGTTGACTCTATTCTGCCTTGTTAATCTATGTTAGTAAGAATGGATAGTGTGGTAGTTATGTAATTTAAGTGCAGGGGTGGTAGTCAACCCGTCAATCAGGTCATAGCCTGATGGTGCCTCCTTGTGGGCTTGGCCTAATCATAAGTAAGGCACAGTAAACTTTGCCTCTCTCTATGCCTTCACCAGGGTCTCTCTGTTGGCTGACCCTGGTTGCTGCCAGAGCCCTGGGACGAGTCCACCGCCATTGGATCCACAAGACTCTGTATCCCAAGGCCTGTGATCTTCCTACATTCTGCATCATTGCTTGTGACTGCGTGAGTCTGAAGAGGGACTTGTGGACTAGTACTGGACTTATGGACTTAAGCTAAACTGGGCTGGGCTGTTTTCTTGATATATAATTACTTCTTTTAATATATAAAGCTCTGTCTTACACATATATGAGAGTCTCTGTTTCTCTAGTCAACCCAGCCTAACACAGATAAGTTTCAGTCATGAAGCTTGCTTCCATAATAACTAGGATTTATCTTCCTAAGAAACAAGAACAACAATAAAATATTACAGAAGTAGCAGAGACCCAACTCAAAAACCAAAGTCACTTCAGACATTGTATCTTTCCATGGTTCCTCAGAGGCCTGAGAGGCTAACAGATAGTTCTAATTTTGCTTCCTTTCTCTTAAACAACTAAGAATAAGCAAGGCCAGATATATAATTGTCATTCAAGGAAAGAAAACTACTGTTACCCATTTCATCCACATAAATCTCTCTAAAAGAAAATATGTCTGATGGCGACGTCATTTTCTTTTGGAAAATAAAAGGTTACTGAAAAAAGTCCTGAATATTCTAAGAGCTGAGTGAAGTAGAATTCTTTTGAGGATTTAAGTTTTCTGACACTGCAAGTATATAATGTTAGATCCATTTATTAAGTAGTGGCAACCTCAGTTCGTATAAGTTGGTGGTTCTCAACCTTCCTAATGCTGCGACCCTTTAATACAGTTCCTCGTGTTGGGGTGACCCCCCCAACCATAAATTATTTTCATTGTTACTTCATAACTGTAATTTTGCTACTGTTATGAATTGGGAAACCCCTGTGAAAGGTTTGTTCAACCCCCAAAGGGGTCACGACCCACAAGTTGAGAACCACTGGTATAAATGAATAAAATGGACTAAAAACAACCCAATGGTGTCACAGGAAGGATTGTAATTTTTGGAAGAATTTGTATGCCCCCAAAATTAATTTCCAGGAGTATGAGAATGTGCTCATACTAAAAAATTAGCCAATTCAGATGTGATCTAATAACGTCAACTACATGATATGCTATTATTTCACACAATTCCCATAGCATCCTCGGCCGTGCACGAAAAGGTTTTGAGTCTTACAAAGAAAGATGGAGGTCAGTTTTCTTACCTGGCACCCTCTTGGCCCAGTTGATCATGTGAACCAGCTCCCTGTCTGCCAAGTTGGTCAGCAAACCCATCATGGAAGCTTCGCTGAAGGGTCGGGTAGGGTCATACTCAGAATAGATTATGGGAGGCTCGGCCTCCAACAAGGCACTGACCATCTGATCGGCTGTCAAGGACAAGGCTGGACTGTTCTTCTTGGTGTGCTTAATCAAGAGGGGACTTGGCCAAAGGTTGGCTCCCCTCATATCTCCAGAGGGCCCCGATTCACTCCTGCCTTCCCCATCATCTCTCTGCCGCTTGTGCTTCAACATCCTCCCTCCTCTTCGATCTTTCCGAATCCCTGAGAACACAGGAAAAAGAAATTATGTATTATTTTCTCATGCTAAATTCCACAGGAAAATTGTCTGTGATGCTAATAGGCTTACATTTAAAACATACCTAAAATCTGTAGTGCAAACAGTGCCACAAGGGGGATTACAGAAAGTTCATGGAAAAATTCTGTTATCTTCTCATTCTATTTTTTTCACAAAGCTTTTGAAGCTCCTTGGTGTGTTAAATGAAATGTCTTGAGCCCAAATGGGTTCATAAGTATTTAACAGCCCACTTGTTAAGAGAAAAAGAAAACATAAGTCCCTGGTATGCCATTTTCGGTGGTGTACATATTCCCACCTTGGTCTACTTTAAGCTACTTATCTGACATCAAGAAGTCTTTGTGATGTCAGACAAGTGTTGGGCTAGGAGGGACAAGGTAGATGGGCTCTAGTGCAGCAGCCACTCCACGGGAGATAAGACTGTCTGTTTGTAAAGCGTTACAGCCTCAGAAACGCTTTTTAGTGTCCCCATGGTCAGTCAACTGGATAGCAGTAGGTTTACCTGAAATTAGCAGCTCTCAAAACTTCAATGAATTTAACAATAGGCTTGTGTGACTCAGTATATGTCACTTTGGATACAGCATTGTTTATGATGTGCACGAGTATGCACATGTACACGCGTGTGTGTGTGTGTGTGTGATGCTATGGAAAGAACAGGATTTAAAATCGTTATTCTGAGAATATGGCTTATCATCCAAGAATCCCATCTTCCGTTAATATTCTAATAGTAAATTTTTAATGAAGAAGTTTTTGAAATTCTCCATTATTGTTGTGTTGTTATTCTTATGGTTGAACTCGTTGCAGCCACTATGTCAGTTCATCTCCTTGATGGCCTTCTTGATTTTTGCTGCCCTCTACTTTGCCAAACGTGATGTCCTTCTCCAGGACATGATCTCTTTTGACATGTCCAAAGTACCTAAGAATGAAATCTTGCCCTCCTTGCCTCTAAGGGGCAATCTGGTTATACGGTTTCCATGACAGATGTTTGTTCTTTTAGCAGTCCATGATATTTTCATTAATCTTCTCTAGCATCATGGTTCAAAGGCATCTCTTTTTCTTTTGTCTTCCTTATTTAATGTCCAACTTTCATGATTATGAGGTAATTGAGAACACCAGGGCTTGGGCAAGCGTACCTTAGTCCTCAAAAAGACATCCTTGTTTTCAACGTGTTGAAAGGTCTTGTTCAGCAGATTTACTTAGTAGAGCACTCTGAATGGAGCACCTGGTGGTGCAGTAGGCTAAGCTAAAGGAAGCTGCTAAAGGAACTCCCAAGTTGTGTCAGGGCAGAAAGGTGAGGGAATCTATTTTTCTAAAGAGTTACAGACGGGGACTTCTGGCAAAATGGCAACCGAGTAACACATACCAGAGGGACTCTGCAGAAATCAGAGCAGAAGAGTAGCTAAGAGGGAAATTCCACACTGCAGGGTCGCAGAAGGAGCATCATAAATATAAGTAGGCACAGGTTTTGAGGAGCTGGCGGGTGGTGGGGGGTTGGCTTACAAAAGTGGAGGCTGGCTAGGGTTTGACCTTACCCCCACCATTGTCTTGGCCGGCACAGGGGCTTTATCTCAACACAGCCAGAGCTTGCTGCCACCTCAGGGCAGGGATTAAACCCCTCCAGGCCCATTTTCAGGTATTGGGGCTCAGCTATGTTGTTACTTTTGTTACCCTCTCTTCTCTCTATCCCCCCACAGTCTCAATGGGCTTAGTTTATTTTTATCTTTTTCCTTTTTCTCTTCCCTTTTCTCTCACACACCACTGCTGACTTCCAGAACACTCCCTTTAGCCTAGGGGATTTATGCCCTCAGTTCTCAGCTGGGAGAACTCCATCCTCTGCAGTGATGCTGGGGAAAGCCCACCCACCCTCCACCAAGGGATATCCCGCCCAACTTCTCCCAAGAGATATTCCACCCACCCACCCTCTGCAGTGCTTAACACTTGGCTGGGGAAATCCCGCCCACCTCCTTTGGGGGAAATCCTGCCTGCGGATTGAGGGATCTCCTATCCATCCTCAGTGGTTCCATGTGACTGAGGGAACTTACTACCGCCTGTCACAGTGCTTCACATGGCCAAAGGCAGCTCAGCCACCACTCACCAATGTTCCATGTTGCTGCGGGAACTTCTGCCCAATCTCCACAGTGATCTACCTGACCAGGGAAATTCTGCCCACCATTCACGGTGCTCTACACAAAAACAGCAACCCACCAGCCTTCTGTGGAACTCCCGTTGCAGCAGGCATCCCCATAAGCCTTCTGCAGCACCTCATGCTGTGGTGGGCCACACCATCACAGCTTCTTGTATGATCATCCATTACAGGACCACCCTTGTAGGTCCACAACAACCCAACCAGTGTCACCTGAGAGGACCATCCAACTTGACCTCCAAATAACATAATACTGGTTGACAAGGGAAAGAGTGAAGTCACAGGAGGATAAAGTGGTAGGCCAATTCCATAGTGAAATTAGCTGCCGGCAGTTTTAAGAAACATTCCTATGAGTCTCCAAGAGTGAGCCAGTGCTCTTTGACTCCATGGAAAATGGCACATGGCTCCCCTAAAACAACACAATGCAAACAGCAATCAGCCTCAATGACCTCAATGAAAAAACAGGAGAAACAAAATGCAATGGCAGAAGATGTCCTGAACCTAACAATGTACATAAAAGAAGCAGCCACAGAAAGAAAATTTCAGAATGATGCTTGAGTTCATACAAGACATGAGGGAAACAATACAAAAAAGGATGAAATGATAGAGGAGATAAAGTCCACACACCAAAGGGAAACACAAGTGCTTAGGAATGAGATAACAAAAATCAGTATAAGACTCATGGACTTCACCAATTGACTGGAGTTAGCAGAGAGCCACACCAGTGACCTAGAGGACAGCCTAGCATATTTTAACAAATGCGAACAAAAATCTAATAAGATCATCAGAGAAGCTAAAGATAATCTAAGAGCTATGTCTGATGCTATGAAGAGGAACAACAGAAAATTTTGATTACCTGAGGAAGACACAACAAAGAAATCATTTTCAATAATAATGAGAGAATTCTTGGAGGAAAACTTCCCCATCTTAATGAAGGTAAATCAGGAGACCATTCAGGAGGCTGAAAGAACACCAGGAGACTGAATCACAAGAAGAAGCCACTATCCCACATAATAGTTAAACTATCCAACTTTAAGGAAAAGGAGAAAATCATGAAAGAAGCTAGGGAAAAACAATCGAACACAAATAAAGTTTCCCAAATAAGAATATGCTCAGACACATCAGTGGACACTGTGAAGAACAGGAGAGTGGAGTAACATATTCCAAAATGTGAAGGAAAATAACAAAAACCCAAGAGTATTATACCCAGTCAAATTAGTTATAAAGACAAATGGAGAAGTAAGAGTCTTCCAAGATGAGGAAAAACTCAAAGAGTACTGTAGAAGAAATCTAGCCCTACAAAAGATCCTTGCTAACCCAGTATGGGCAGAAGAACAACACTCACCAAGCTTAAATAAGAGACCGCCACATAGAACAACCCCACCCAGAGGGCAACAAAGAGAAAACAGCCCCCAAGATAACATTGGCTTAAGGGTAGAAAGAAGTCAAGAATGGAACACACACACGCACAATATAGTGATAAGAAAGGGAGGTGGGAAAATGCCCCCCAAAAAAGGTATAAGATGAGATCACAGAGTCCACAGATGGAGATAATAACCCCGAATATCAATGGACTGAACTCAGGAATTAAAAGACTGGGACTAGCACACTGTCTTACAAAACACAACCCATCATTCTGCTGCCACCAGGAGACACATCTATCTCAATGCTACAGACAAAAATAGGCTGAGAATCAAAGGCTGGAGAAAAGTATACCAAGCAAACAGCAATTCAAAAAAAAAAAAAAAGCAGAGGTTGAAATCCGAATCTCAGATAAAATTGCCCTCAAAGTGCAAACCATAAAAAGAGATAAGGAGGGACACTGTATAATGCTCAACGGAATGGTAAACAAAGAACCGCTAAGCATTTTAAACATATATTCTCCGAATGATGGACCTGCTGAATACATCAACCAAACACTCCAGAAGATGAAAATAGAAATCACAGCCTCCACAATTATAGTAGGTGACTTCAATACACTCTGTGAAAGATAGCTCACAGGGAAACAAACTCAATAAGGAGGCTAGAGATCTAAACACTACAATTAGACAATTTGACCTGATAGATATTTACAGAGATTTTCATCCAAATTTTTAAAAATTCACATTCTTTTCAAGCCCACATGGCATTTATTCCAAGATAGACCACCTGCTGGGGTATAAGGTGAATCCACATAAATTTAATATCATACAGACTTCTCTCTGACCACTGCGCCATAAGGCTAGAAATCAACAAAAGGATGATAAAGAAAACAAGAGTAAACCATTGGAGGATGAATAACTCTCTATTGCTAAAGAGTGTGTATTTGGCCAGATCAGAGATGAAATTAGGAAATTTCTAAAAACCAATGAAAATGAGAACACGAAGTACCAAAACTTTATGGGACACAGCAAAGACAGGTATCAGAGGAAGTTTCATAGTAATACATGCACACATGAAAAAGGAAGAGAGACTTATGATTGGTATGCTGGCACAAAATTTATGAAAACTAGAGCAGGGTTGACAGGACAATCCTACTAATAGCAAAAGAAAAGAAATGATAAAAATTAGGGCTGAGATTGAGGAGAGGGAAATTAAGAAAACTATTGAAAAAATCAAGGCTGCTAAAAGTTGGTTCTTTGAAAGGATAAACAGAATCGATTAGATCACTGGCAAACCTAACCAAACAAAGGAGGGAACAAATTTCAATAGCAAGAATGAAAGATGAAAGAGGAGATATTACAACAGACCCGAATGAAATCCAAAGGATAATTATACAGTACTACGAAGGATTGTACTCCAATGAATTCAACAACTTTGAAGACATGGACAAATTCTTGGAAAAACAGCCCCTCCCTAGACTATCCCCAAAGGACGTCAAGAATCTCAACAGACCCATAGAAATAGAAGAAATAGACAATGTTGTGAAGGAAATACTAATCAAAAATGCCCTGGACCATCTAGATGGCTTCACTGGAGAATTCTACCAAGCATTGCACGGAGAACTAATATCAATCCTACACAAACTCTCCCAGAACATAGAAAACGACAGCAAACCCCAAAACTCCTTCTATGAAGCTGGTATAACTCTGATACCAAAATCAGACAGATATCCCACAAGAATTGAGAACTACAGCCCAATATCCTTAATGAATATCGATGCAAAAATCTTTTAAAAATACTGGCCAATGGACTACAAAAGCATATAAAACAAATAATTTACATGACCAAGTGGGATTCATACCAGGGATGCAGAGATGGTTCAACATATAAAGGACCATTAGTCTCATTCGTCACATTGACACGAAAAACAATAAGAACCACATGATAATATCGATAGATGTGGCAAAAGCATTAGACAACATCCAACACCAAGTCCTGTTTAAGACACTCAAGAAGATAGGAATGGAAGGGAAATTCCTCAATATAATATAAGCTATATATGAAAAACCAACAGCCAATGTGGTAGTCAATGGAGAAAAGATGAACACAATCCCTCTGAAAAGGAGACCAGACAAGGATGTTCCTTTACCCAATCTTATTTAACATCGTACTGGAGGTTTTAGTTAACAGCATAAGACAAAGAAAAGACATCAGAGGTATTCACCTGAGGAAGCAAGAGGTGAAACTATCTTTATTTGTAGATGATATGATTTTATATATGGAAAATCCCCAAAACTCCACAAGGGGAGTACTGGAAGCAATCGAGGAGTATGGCAGAGTGAGTGGCAGGATACAGGAACAACAAACAGAAGTCTTTCGAACTGCTATACACATCGGATAAGACCACAGAAGAGGAGATCAAATAGGTGGTACCCTTTACAATAGCCAAGCACAAATTCAAATATATAGGGATATACCTTACTAAAAGAACAAAAGATTTATTTGTGGAAAACTACAGAACACGATTACAAGAAACCAAGAGTGACCCCAACAAATGGAAGAATATCCTATGCTTGCAGATTGGAAGACTCAATATAGTAAAGATGCCAGTTCTGCCCAAGGCACTATACAAGTTTAATGCTATCTTGATACAATTACCTTCATCTTTCTTCAAAGAACTGGAAAAACTGATTACCAACTTCATATGGAGAGAGAAGAAGCCCAGAATTAGCAGAGAACTCCTCAAGAAGGACACAGTGGGAGGGCTTGCTTTACCTGACTTTAGCACACACTATACAGCCACAGTAGTCAAAACCGCATGGTATTGGTACAATGACAGATACTCAGACCAATGGCAAAGAACTGAAAACCCAGGAATAAAATCATCAGCATACAGACAGCTGATCATTTATAAGGGCCAAAAATATATCCAAGGGGAAGCAGATGCCCTCTTCAACAAGTGGTGCTGGAAAAAATGGATATCTACCTGCAGAAAAGTGAAGCAAGATCTTATCACATTCCAGGCACAAGAATAAACTCAAGATGGATCACAGACCTCGAGGTAAAACCCCAAACTTTTAGGGCCATCAGTGAGGGAATTGGGGCCAACCTGAGAACATTGGCACAGAGAATACATAGGCTATCAGAAATAGGGAAGGGCTCCTCAGATTTGGCTCGAGCTGCAGGTGCGCAGGGCCTGAGATGCTACAGACCCATGACTGGAGGAGCTCAGAGGTGGAGACTAATAATTCTTCAACTCTGTAATAACAATGGCCTCCAATAAAAGTACATTGCAAAAAATAGGAAAGAAACAGAATGGAAGGAGAAAAATGTCGACGAGGCTGACCCTGAAGAATCTGTGGTAGAAAAAGTACTGGACTGGCGTGTTGTGAATGGGAAGGTGGGCTATTTCCTAAAATGTAAAGGATTCACGGATGCTATTAACACTTGGGGACCCTGAAGAATCTGTGGTAGAAAAAGTACTGGACTGGCGTGTTGTGAATGGGAAGGTGGGCTATTTCCTAAAATGTAAAGGATTCACGGATGCTATTAACACTTGGGGACCCTGAAGAATCTGTGGTAGAAAAAGTACTGGACTGGCGTGTTGTGAATGGGAAGGTGGGCTATTTCCTAAAATGTAAAGGATTCACGGATGCTATTAACACTTGGGAACCTGAAGAAAATTTAGATTGTCCAGAATTAATTGAAGCATTTCTCAACCCTCAAAAAGCTGGTAAAGAAAAAGGTGGTACGAAAAGAAAGTCTTTATCTGACAGTGAATCTGATGACAGCAAATCAAAGAAGAGAGAGACAAACTGAGGGCCTTTGCTAGAAATCTTGGTCCTGAACGAATAAATGGTGACACACACAGACAGCAGTGGGGAATTGATGTTTCTCCTGAAATGGAAAGGTTCAGAGGAGGCAGGCTTGGTGCTGGCAAAAGAGGCACACATGAAATGTCCTCAAATTGTCATTGCGTTTATGAAGAGAGACTAAGTTGGCAGTCTATCCCGAAGATGAAGCTCAATAATTGTTTGCATTGCTATATATATATATATATATATATATATATATATATATGTGTGTGTGTATATATATATATATATACATATATATATATATAAAATTTGGGCCTTGGGCTTTTTTGTTTCTGTTTTGAATTATTAGTGAGAAGAATGACTACATTCTAATGGAAATCAAGTTTCAGATGTTTGTTTGGCGTAGCGCTAGGGGAGTTGTTGGGGCTATTTTTTTGTTGTATAAATAGCACTGGTTACTTTGAACAAATAGAGCTTCTGGTAGTTGCTTCATTTATCGGAAAAGAACATTTGATACCATGTTATATTACTTCCTCTGCATTACAAATAGCTTTTCTAAATATTGGAAGTTCTACTGCGTTATTACTGAATCAGAACATGTTTAACCCATAATGTATGCCTAAGGCCCATTCTGGATGTTTGGTGCTTTGTTTTTGTGTGTATGCAAAAATATGTATGTACATTTTATTTTGTTTTACGTTCACCAAAAACTGTTCTAAACAAAAATGGCACTTAACAACCATGAGTACCTCCCTGTTGTCACAGGGATGGATGCTATCCTTCTGAGCCACTCAAGTGGATCACATCAAGTAAAAAGGGGCAGAGGGGGACTTGTAAGCCACAAGCCTTTAAATCAAATAAATGATCCAGTAATTAATTAAACAACTTTTAAAAATCCACACTTATAGAATCATATAAATGAAACTTTATTTGCAAAGTCTCCTGCGTGCAAAAAATAAAACAAAAAAAAAACCCCAAACTTACCACTACTCAAAAGCTCCCTACCCAAATAATAAAACTAGACTAATGTTGGCATGTCTTCAAGGTTTTTAGGTGGGCATTTCTTTTTGACATCCCTTTTTTAGAGAAAGCTAAAATCTGTGTTTTGTAAAAGGTGATTCATGGAAGGTCTTAAGACCCTGCTGGTGAAAACCTATTAAACTGGTTAGTGATGCTGCTGCTTAGGACCTGCTGTATAAATGGGTGAACAAACTTGTCATCTTGACTACTGACCTTTCGTGGTTTGTTTTTATCCCAACCCATTCTTCACATGTAGGTTCAAACCTTCTCAGTATCGGGGTTACTGCAGCTCAGCTAGAGCCAGGAAAAACAACTTTGTAGCAATCAGAATGTTAGCCCAATAGTATATTGTTTACTTTAATGTAAATACTGGTGAACCATGATCAATAAATAGTTTTATATTTATAAATTACCAAGGGCATATGAGGGAGGGGGGAAAGGGGAGGGAGGGGGGAAAAAAAAGAGGACCTGATGCAAGGGGCTTAAGTGGAGAGCAAATGCCTTGAGAATGATTGGGGCAGGGAATGTATGGATGTGCTTTATACAATTGATGTATGTATATGTATGGATTGTGGTAAGAGTTGTTGGAGTCCCTAATAAAATGTAAAAGAAGAAAAGAGAAAAAAATGATTAGGGCAAAGACTGTACAGATGTGCTTTATACAATTGATGTATGTATATGTATGAACTGTGAAAAGAATTGTATCAGCCCCAATAAATTGTTAAAAAAAAAAAAAAGAAATAGGGAAGGACACGAATACAGATGAGTGACAAATTGACAAGTGGGATATCCTGAAGATAAAATACCTGTGTACATTGAAATAATTCACCAAGAGAGTAAGAGAGCCCACGGACTGGGAAAACATCTTTAGCTATGACACACCAGACGAGGACTTATTACTAAAATCTACAATACTCTGTTAACTTCCCCCCCCAAAAAAACCACTAATTTCCCACTGAGGAGATGGGCAAAGGACCTGAACAGAAGTTTCACAAGGGCAGAAATCTGAATGGCCAATAAACATATGAGAAAATCTTCCCGATCTTTAGCCATAAGAATAATGCAAATTAAAACAACAATGAGATACCACCTAACACCCTCAAAGGTAGCTAATTCAAAAAATCAGAAAGCAGCAATGTTGGAGGGGCTATGGAGAGACAGGAACTCTGATGGGCCTGTAAGTATATACAGCCACTATGGAAATTGATCTGGTGACATCTAAAACAGATGGAAATTGAGCTACCATACAACCCAGCAACCCCCATACTGGGCATATACCCAGAAGAGGCAAGAAACAAACCACGGCCAGACATCTGTGCTCCAATGTTCATCGCGGCACAGTTCACAATTGCAAGGAGTTGGAAACAACCTAAATTTCCACCAAAAGACGAATGGATTATAAAACTGTGGTATATACATAGAGTGGAGTACTTTGCAACACTAAAAAGCATTGATGAATGCATAAAGCCATGGCCACATAGGAAGAACTGGAGAAAATTATGCTAAGTGAAGTAAGCCAAGCACAAAAGGACAAGTACAACATGAGTCTGCTGAGGTAACTTTAAAAAAATGCAAGAGGGGCATAGGGAAAAAGCTACTGTATACAAACATCCCTGGGGTGAGGACCAGGTAGTATGGCAGGGGCCAGACCAAATCCAGGGATACATATGGTAGCCAACTAAAAAGGAAGGAGAAAAAGAAATGGGTAGCGGGGGAACAGGGCATTAACCCACTCAAGGGAAGGGTATTGTTTAAATCTCCCAGGGAAAGAGGGACCAGACTTTAAACCCATGCTCCAAGATGTGAATGCAACATACCAGCAGGGAACCAGTAGAGAAGTCTGAGTAGCCGGCCCCAATCCCAATTATGTGGATAGCTGCCCCTCCTCCGAGAAGAATTTACTT
Source organism: Tenrec ecaudatus (assembly GCF_050624435.1). Taxonomy (NCBI): domain Eukaryota; kingdom Metazoa; phylum Chordata; class Mammalia; order Afrosoricida; family Tenrecidae; genus Tenrec; species Tenrec ecaudatus. The sequence continues at coordinate 16,057,158 of NC_134536.1, forward strand.
CAGAGGACAGCGCTGAAGCTACAGCACAGGGAGAAGAACATATCTGATCAGAGCACACAGGAGCAAACGAAGGGGGAGGAAGAGAGAGTAGAGTGCATCCTGGTCCACCAAGCCCTGAGGACGATATCCCTGCTTAGAGCAGCCAATACACAGAGAGGACCAAATGGCTATTCCCACTACAAGACATGACATCCCTCACTGAACCATAGCCCTACGGGGGACAACATTGGAGACACTGTGGAAATTACACTCGATATGACCCCACCACACTGAGGCAAAACATTAAGGTCTTGCAACAGAACAGTAAGGGGAGCAGATCAATGAAGTCCCAAGGGAGTACCAAAAATAGACTTTGGGGTCAGGGCGTGGCACCCCATCAGACTCAACCAGAAAACATGCCTAAAGGTCAACAAACAGAATTTGAACTATTTACATGCTGTGTGTGTGTGATTGGTTTGCTGTTTTTTTGTTGCTTTGTTTTGCTCTGTCTTGTTTTTGTGCATATTATTTTGGCAGGTTTATCTAGATAAGATAGGCAGGATAAACAATCTGGAGGAGAAAACAACAGGACCCACAGTGCCAGGGGGGCATGGGAAAGGCGGATTATGGGGGAAAGAAAGTGGTGCTAACAAACCCATGGGCAAGGACACAACAAGTGATCCAAAATCAGTGTTGAGGAGTGGGTAAGAGGCCTGGTAGGGTTTGATCAATGGCAATGTAATGGAGAGGAATGACTGAAACCCAAATGAAGGCTGAGCATGATACTGGGACAAGAGGAAAGTAAAAGGAAATAGAGGAAAGAAGTAGGAGGCAAAGGGCATTTATAAAGGTCTAAATACATGCATGTACATATGTAAATATATTTATAATGATGATGGGGAAATAGATCTATGTGCATATATTTATAGGTTTAGTATTAAGGTAGCAGACGGTCATTGGACCTTCACTCAAGTACTCCCTCAATGCAAGAACACTTTGTTCTATTAAACTGGCATTCCATGATGCTCGCCTTCCCAACAAAATCGCTGAAGACAAATGTGTGCATAAGCAAATGTGGTGAAGAAAGCTGATGGTGCCTGGCTATCAAAAGATATAGCATCTGGGGTCTTAAAGGTTTGAAGCTAAAGAAGTGGCCATCTAGCTGAGAAGCAACAAAGCCCACTTGGAAGAAGCACACCAGCCTGTGTGTTCATGAGGTTTTGAAGGGATGAGGTATCAGGCATCAAAGAAAAAAAATCATATCATTGTGAGTGAGGGGGAGTGTGTAGTGGGGACCCAAGACTCATCTATAGGCAACTGGACATCCCCTTACAGAAGGCTTTCAGGGAGGAGACAAGCAAGTCAAGGTACAGGGTAGCAACAATGAAACATACAACTTTCCTCTAGTTCTTTAATGCTTCCTCTCCCCAACTAGCATGATCCCAATTCTACCTTGCAAATCCAGCTAGACCAGCGGATATACACTGGTACAGATAGGAGCTGGACACACAGGGAATCCAGGTCAGATGAACCCCTCAGGACAAGTGGGGAGACTGGCAATATTGGGAGGGTGGAGGGAAGGTCGGGTAGAAAGGGGGAACCAATTACAAGGATCTACATATAACCCCCTCCCTGGGTGATGGACAACAGAAAAGTGGGTGAAGGAGTCATAGGACAGTGTATAATAATTTATAAATTATCAAGGGTTCATGATGGAGGGAGGAGCGGGGAGGAAGGGGAAAAATGAGGAGTTGATACTCAGGGCTCAGGTAGAAAGCAAATGTTTTGAGAATGATGAGGGCAACAAATGCACAAGTGGGCTTGACATGTATGGAACCATCGATGTATGGATTCTGATAAGAGTTGTACGAGCCCCCAATAAAATGATTTAAATAAACGGAAGAAGCAAATATTTTGAGAATGATGATGGCAAAAATGTACAAATGTGCTTGACACAATGGATGGATGGATTGTGATAAGAGTTGTGTAAGCCCCCAATAAAATGATTAGAGGTGACAAAATAATAATAATTTATGAATTATGAAGGGTTCATGAGGTAGGGGGCAGTGGGGAAGGAGGGGGAAAATGACCAGAAGATATTAAGGGCTCAAGTAGAAGGCAAATGTTTTGAGAATGATGGTGGCAACAAATGTACTTATGTTCTTGACACAATGGATGTATGTATGGATTGTGATAAGAATTGTATGAGCCCCTAATAAAATGATTAAGTAAAAACAATGATTAGAGGAAAAGAAAGATTTATAGACTTGGAAATCCTAAGGGGCAGGTCTGTGCTATAGAGTCACCATGAGCCCTAATGGTCTCAATAGCAGTGGGTTTAGTGTGGGCTATTTCTCTTCATGAAAGTCATCAAAGAAGAATGATTAATGTACTCTTATTATCACTGGATTCTCAACCACACCTCATCATTGTAGGAATTGACCTAATTGTCTCAAAAAGTTTAGCTGGGCTTAAAGGGGGTTTTTTTGGTTTCAAATAAGCAAGTGTACGTCTCTTTCCCTAATATAAAAGTTTAGAAATAGTAGTTGAAAATAATTTTCTGCCAGAGCTTTACCCAACTGATAGTTTCAAAAATTATGGGAGAAAAATCCAATATCTTTTTCAGCTACTCTTCTAAGCTTCAGGGGAGTGTCAACCTGCAGGCCGCCTGCGGTGCTCAAAACTATCCGCAGAAACAAATAGCTTGAAGAAACAGAGATCAACCCACAGTTTTATTTTTAAAGATCAATTGTTCCAATATCTGTCAGCCATTTGGTAGAAAGTTAGTACCACTTAAAAATATGTATTAAAGACATGAGCACAAATGTTCTTTATCACAGTACCTTTTTCTATCCATCCGGAGGCAATAAATAACTGGTGTCTGAATGTGGTCCAAATTCTGTTCTAATTAGTCTGGGGGTGTAGATAAGTGTGTGGTTCTGATTTTTTTGTGTGTGTATTAACATTTGTAGGTCTGGATCTGCTATACCAGAGGACACTTTTTAAAAAAGGAAGGCTTACTATAGCCAAGTCAGTATTACCCACGGAGATTTATAATTCTTTGCAATCCTCATCAAAATTCTAACGGCTTTCTCTGTGGAAATGGAAACACCAATTTCATTCATATGGAAAGCCAAAACAAAACAAAAAAGTGAACTCAGTGCCATTCAGTCAATGCTGATTCATAGCAACCACACAGGACAGGGTAGAACTATCGTGTGATTTTTCTGAGACTGTCACTCTTTTCAGGAGTAGAAAGCCCATATTTCTCCTGCAGATTCGCTAGTGGTTCTGAACTATGAACCTTACATAACCACTATGACACCAGGGCTCTTATGGAAGGCCAAGGGGTCCTCAATAGCTGAATTTAGAATAAAGTAGAAAGAGTCATATTTCTTAGCTTTGAAGCATGACAAAGCCATAGCAATCAATTGGTAAAGGGTACTAGTATGGCAATCAGAAGTAGTGAGAGGAGGCAAAGAAAAGACAGGAAGTGACTACATTTGTGGCAAATATGAAATTTCCTTTCCTGGAGAGATTTAAGAAATTGTTGACTCAGATGGGCTGGTTATATTACTACTTAAAGCAATGAGTTGATCTATTGCGCTCCTTTGAGTCTCACAAAGCGATTACTCAGGTAGCACGACACAGAACAAAAACAGCTGCAGGTTTGGAATGTAGAACAATACAATAAAACTGAAGAGATGGAAGAGAATTGAATATTTATAAAATCATCAAGCAGTCAAATAGAAAGAAGCAGACTTAATTAGCATGAACACATTTCCCCCTCAAATTTATCCCAAGATATGCTAGATTTTTAGAATGCCAAAGTCCCTACAAAATGTATGAATTGAACAATAATGGTAAACCATATATAGTATATGGCCAACTGTATCACAGCTCAAAGAGGAAGGCGTTCTTTGCTCCCTGTAAGTAGCAATCACACATATTACCATTGACAGCATGGGAGTGTGTAGCAGTTCAAAAGTGTCTAAGTAAAATTGAATGGATGAAGGTGAAAAATGACCAAAATTCTTCTTCACTTTTAACCTCGACTAATGAGGAATTCTGGTGGCAGAGTAATCACACATTTGGTTGCAGCCAAACGCAGGATCAGCAGTTTGAAGCCACCAGGAAAAACGAGCCTTTCTACTCCCGTAGTTACAGTCTCAGAAACTCACAGGAGCAGTTCTACCCTGTGCTATAGGGTCACGATGAGTTGGCATCAACTTGATGGTGTTGAGTTTAATTTGTTTCTGTTTTTTTAGTTTGTTTGTTTCTGAGTAAGAATTAGAGATCAGAACCAATGATTCTTATTGGCCACTTGTTCGTTACATAATGTGGAGTGGTACAGAAGTAGCATGGGCTCACTGAAATTAAAAATTGAAATAAAATAAAAACTCATTCTTTGTTCCCTACCAAGGCATTTTCCAGCATTATGCACAGAGCGGGAACAGATATGATTTGAGTTCTACTTAACCTCAGTCCCTTTTGTTTAACTTATTTGTAACAGGTGGGGGTGGGGAGGATTGAGGGGGAAGGATCGTTCCCAAAGTACAGGAGGGAAAAGCAATTAGCCCATCATTCTATCCTAAGTAGGCAGCCTCTTGAGACTCAAGAAGTTTATTTGTAACAAATATACTTAGGTTTGTAACACCATAAACACAAGATGCATTATCATTTAGTACAGAACAATATCAGAAGGGTGAGCCAATAGTCAACAATACGATGCTCTGGAGATAAGCCAGTGTACGCTTCTTATAAACTCTCAAGTTGCCTTGCTGATCAAGCAGTCCTGCATCAACAGAAATGTCTTTATACACCCTTTATAAGATCTTAAATGAACCACTATAGTAAATGAGCCATTTTATTGAAGAAATGTCCTATCCGGGTCAAGCTGCAGTCACCTACTGGTTCCATAGAAAGGATTCAGAAACCAAACTCTCACCCAGCAAGCCCATCAGAAGTGTGAAGTGTCACCAATGTAAATGGTATCCCTTTGTGTTAGGGCATCTCTAATATACTTTTCTTCTTGCTGTAGGGATTTAGAGGAGCCAAGGATGGAAGCTCTTCACAGCCCTTAATGGGAATCTCAGTGATTCTGATCCACCCTAAAATATGTCAACTTAAGGGAATGTATTACACCAATCAACCCAGGCATTTGGAAGGAGGTTGAAAGGGAGGGAGATGGTGCATAAAGCACTCTCTGGGGAGTATGGCCCCAGAGAATCTCTGCAAGGCTGCTTGGGATTTGGGAGCCATGCTGGGAGGACACATAAGACTAAGATTGGGCAAGAAAAAGAATCAGTGAATACATGAACTGCTTAACTGGGTGTGTCCTAGTCCTAACATGAAAAAGGAAAACGATTTGTCTTAATGTATCACACTAGGGATTTTGAGTCACTGTTCCCAGCTACTTAGGATTCACTTGATAATACTTCTATTGTATTACAATTATATCTTTAAAAAGTTGATGCATGGCCTGAATATTCATTGCCATGACCATTATACCTTAAAAAAAGTTGATGCATGACCATTATACCTTAAAAAAGTTGATGCATGGCCTGAATATTCATTCATGATAAAATTTATTGAATTATTTATTCTAATGCATTCCATATATTCACATTTTTCCTCTGAAATTATCTCCTTTTTTCCTAGTGTGTTATGCCTTTATAGGGTGGAAAGACCACTAGTTGAACTACAGTAAAGTTATTTTTCCAGCTTCCTAATACTAGTTTAATGTACTGTTAAACATTTCAAGCATTTGCATAATCATCTTTCTTTTATTTCGCAATAATTTCACATTATTCATGAGGTATTAAAAAGCCAGACAAAGAAGTACACTAAAAGCTTTTTTAATTCAACATGTTGAAGAAAACATAAGTCTTGATTAGTTGAGTATTAAATTAAGATACAAATGAACAGAATTATTCTAGACATTAACCTAAAACAATGCTAGGGCTCGCCTTTCAAATACTCCAAAGGATGAATCCTATAAGGTAAGACTTGGTGTTGTCTCCACTTAACAGAGAGGAAAGCAGTTGAGATTCACTCTCATGCCCTGGGTGAAACCAACGGCAGTGTAGAAATTTGAATCTAGGTCTGCCTGATTCCAAAGCCTAGGCACCACGATATTACTCTGCTTCCAAAGATTCACTTAGCCTTCTATTCAACATCATGCTGGAAATCATACTAGTTCAATAGCACAAGGAAAGAAAAGGCATGCAGATTAGCAAGCAAGGGAGAAAATTCTCTTCTATTAAAAAACCCCCAAACATGAGCAATAAGAAGAACTACAAAAATCCCCTAGCCCTATTAAGCAAGACAAGCAAGGTGCTCGGATGCAAGATTAATATACAAAAGTCACTTGATTTCCTACAGAGCCACAGGAATGATCAGAATTTGACATTTTAACATTCACAACAATAGTCTCAAAATAAAATATTCAGGTACAACTCTAAAAAACTAGAAATAGGATATGCGTATGGAAAAGCATAAGACACTGTTTGTTAGTCTGGGTAGACTAGAGACACAAATCCAGGGAGACTCATATGTGTTTAAGGGAGAGTTTTATATAGAGGGCAATTACGCATTAAGAAAGTATCCCAACCTAGTACAGTCCAAGCCCATAAGTCCGATACTAACCCATATATCTGATACCAATATATAAAGTCCTCTTCAGACTTATGAAACACATGCAATGACGCCCAATGCAGGACAATCACAGTGGGTAGGAAGTCTTCAGGATCCAGTGGCGTTGTAAGCATGTAGGCCCGTGGTTCTCAACCTTCCTAATTCTGCGGCCCTTTAATACAGTTCCTCGTGTCGTGGTGACCCCATTTGAGGGCATATCTGCATGTGGGCGGACCCATCTGGAGACAGATAGAGGAGCGGTATCTCGATTCCTAAGACCATCGGAAATATGGTCATAGGAGACCCCTTTGAGAGAGTTGTTCGATGCCCTCCCCAAAGGGGTCATGAACCCCAGCTAAGAACCACTGATCTCAGTGTTGGTAGGGGTCTTCTCCATGTGGCTCCTCCAGTTCCCAGGGCTTCATCGGGGTAGGTCCATGTGACTTCCCCTCAGGGATGTCTCACAGGAAGTGAGCAGAGAGAGAGAGAAGTGACTACCGCCTCCAAGGAGGAAATACAGGAATTCCCAGAATTCTCAGGAGAAGGCCAAGCCCACACAGGGGCCTCATGGGCTATGATCTAATTGACAGGGTAGACTCCACCCCTACACTCTTAATCCTCAAATTGACAAACAATTATATAACTACCACATACTGGTTAAAAAAAAAATCAAAAGTGATTTAAGTAAAAGGAGAGAAAGTCCATGTACCTGGCTTGGCATACATAATATTGTTAGGATAGCAGACCTTCTTAATTTGGTTCATAGTTTCGATACAATCCCAATCAAAATCTCAGCAAAGTCATTTTACAGATACTGACAAATGGATTCTAAAATTTACATGGAATAAGCATAAATTCTAGAACAGTCAAAACAATACTGAAGAGTAGCAAAGTTGGAAGACTCACCCTACCTAGTTTCAAGGTGTCTATAAAGGCAATAGTAATGAATATAGGACAGCATTGGTATTCAGAAACAGACCAATTGATATATAACCAACTGATCCTTGACAAAAGATAATAGGCAATTCAATGAAGGGTAGTCTTTCTTCAAAGCGTGCTGAAAGAATTGCAATCACATAGGCAATTGCACACACTTTACATTTTACACAAACATAAATGCAGCGTGGACGGTTAATCTAAATACAAGGTACAAAAAGATAAAATTTCCTGAAGAAAACATAGAAATTCTACATGCCTTTTAGTTTGGTGATGAGTTTCCAAATGTAATAGCAGAATCATCCAGCAAAGGGAAACTAAATTGGAGTTTACTGAAATTTTTAAACACTGCTCTGTGGAAGACATGGTGAAGAGAAGGGAAAGACAGTCGCAGACTGAGAGAAACATATTTGCTAAACACATATCTGACTAAGGACTTGTGTCCAAGATACACAAAGAACTCTTAAGAACTCAACAGTAGGAAAACAAACAGCCCCATTGCAAGACGGGCAAGAGAGTGGAACAGCCATCGCACCAACGCAAGCATTCAGATGGCAAAGAAGCATCGCGAAAGATGCTCAGCATCATATGTCATTCGAGAGTTGCAAACTGAAACAATAGGATACCATTACACCTTCCGTCACCTATGATTACAGTGGCTAAAATCCAAAAAGCCGACAATACCAAATGCTGGGGAGGATGGGAAACAGCAGGAACTCACTCATTGCTAGTGGGGATGCAAAACGGGAGAAAATGAAGACGGTTTGGCAGTTTGGTGTGAAGCGAAATATAACATTACAATTGTACTCCTAGGCATTTTTTCCAGCTGATTTGAAAATGTTATGTCCACACAAAAACTTGCACACAAATGTTGAGAGCCACTTTATTCAAAATCACCAAAAAACTGAAAGTAACCAAGCTATCCAACAAAACATTCTCCAGTGAGAAAAAGACACGCCATCAAGCCATGACAACCTAAGGATACAACTAAAATACATATTTGTAAACAAAAGTGGTCCGTTTGAAAAGGCTGGATGCTACCGAAGAAGAATCGATGCATTTGAATTGTTGTGCTGGTGAAAAATATTGACAGTACTATGAACTGCCAAAGGGAGAAATCCATCTGTCTTAGAAGTATGGTCAGAGTGCTCCTTAGAAACAGGATGGCAAGACATCGTCTCACATATTTTGGACACGTTGTCAGGCGAGTCCAAACCAGGAGAGTCCAGTGGAGGGGCAGGGGAACAAAGGAAGGCCCTCCAGGAGATCGACTGACACAGAGGCTGCAACACCACGCTCAGGCACAGGAACGATTGTGGGGACGGCCCAGGACTGTCGTGCACGGGGTGGCTATGAATCAGAACCAACTTATGCCACAGAATTCCAATCAGATGATAGTCTAGCAAAGGCAAAAGCCTAGAGCAGCGGTTCTCAACCTGGGGGTTGCGACCCCTTTGGGAGTTGAACGACCCTTTTACAGGGGTCACCTCAGACCATCGGAAAACATATTTCTGATGGTCTTCAGAACCAAGACGCCACTCCTCTATCTGTCTCCAGGTGGGTCCGCCAACATGCAGATATGCCCACATATGGGTACCAGGCATGATGACATCATCGCATCAAACCCATCACATACACCCCATACAAATACAGGTGTATGTGACAGGGTTGGTGCCATAATGTACTTATGCGGACCAGTCTCACATGTGTAGAGAGCAGCTATTCAGTTAAAAAGCAGCTACTATGTTTAAAGCAGCAGTATCAGAGGTAAAATGACACTTCATGAATTATAACTCCTGGGTAAATAGAGTGGGAGATGATCTCCACTATGCTCTTGCAAAGACTTCCCCGAGATTTTCTGATCTGGTGAGAAAGAAGCTGAGATTTTCTGATGTGGTGAGAAAGAAGCTATCTCAACCTGTGTACTGAAGTTGGCTTTTTACACATACTGTTGCAAAGTAGTTTACTGTTGTTATATTAAGACTGTTACCCATGCTACACCTTGCTTCAAGACAAAATTTCATTCATCATTAGAAATAAATATTTCACAATATATAATTATATATGGTTTTGTGATTAATCACTATTCTTCAATTACATTTGATTTGTAACAATGAAAATAATAATCCTGTGTATCAGATATTTACATTATGATTCATAACAGTAACAAAATTACAGTTATGAAGTCACAAAGAAAATAATTTTATAGTTGGGGTCACCACAACATGAGGATCTGTATTAAAGGGAAGCAGCATTAGGAAGGTTGAGAATCACTGGCCTACAGATTTACACTAAACAAATCAGGGATTGTTAGGAGTCGGGCCAAGTGGTGGGTGGTAACATGAAGGGGGTTTACAGCACCGGAGATTTTTTTAAGGTGGTAAAACGTTCTGTATGTCACTGCAAAAGTGAATACAAGGTATATGTCATAACCCATAAGACTTTAAGGTACAAAGAATAAATCTAAATATATGTAACTTTTAAAAAATGATGTCTGGGATCCCAGGACGAAGTGCAGAATGTGTTAAAAAAAATCAAACTAAATCTATATGAGCTCTCTTTTAATCATAAATCCCCATCTAAGAGCAATTAGTTCTTAAAATATGTTCTCTATCTGAGACTCGCCTTCATGAAGAGATCACTGAAGACGTGGGTGCTATAGCAAAGCATGTGCCCAGCTATCAGAAAGAATAGTGTGTACAAAGAAGAATCGTACCAATCACATGAGCAAATAATTATTAACAATACATTCCAGCATCAGTAGAGGAGACTGTATCAGCGCTTAAATTCTGAGCTCTGGTTTGTAAAAGGCTGTGGATAACAGTTGAAAGTCCCAAAGCCAATCACAATGTCCCCACATGGCTTCAGTCTCCATTGGATTACCTAGGTCTGCTGACCCGGGACCTCATGTTCGGTAAAGTAGAGGGGCAGTGAGAAAAGCAAGGACCTCAAGGACAGGGATGGGCACAAGGCCGGCAACAATGGGCTGGACTCCAGGAACAGCTGTGAAGGGGGCACGGGGCCCAACAATGTTTCATTCTCTTGTGCATACGGTTCCTAAGGTGGAACTGATGTGATGGCACCTGACAGAATCAACAATTGACCAAGGATGTGAATCGACTTTCCCCTAGACAGAGTGTCTCAAAATGTGGATTACTGTGGATGCAGTTAGGATAAAAGTTAACATCTTACCATTGGTTTTTCCTTGTAACTTATTAAAAACGTGTTCCAGGTATTATTACATTCTCCCCTCTTTTGGATTAAGGTGCTTTTTCTGTTGTAGTTACTGGTCTTTCTTCTTTGGTGTGCTTTTAGGTTTTTTGGTTTTGTTTTTTTTTTTATTTATTTTAACAATTTATTGGGGCTCATACAATTCTTTTCACAGTTCATACATATACATACATCAATTGTATAAAGCACATCTGTACAGTCTTTGCCCTAATTAGTGCTTTTAGTTTTTAACTGGGATGATTTTCTTTGTATGAAACTCTGGATAGGTATATCTATAGAGATGAAAACTAGATAAAGAGTTTCTATGGGTTATGACAGGGGAAGTTTGGGAGACCAAGAGTTATAATAAAGGATACAAGAATGAAGAACATTTTCTACAATGGATGGGGCTGCTGAATACACAATTCCCTTTAATATACTTAAATATTGACTTGTAGGATGCATACATTCTGTGTCAGTAAAATACTTTAAGAAAAAAGAATCTAAATCTAGTGCAACTGTGTGAGCCAATGTCACTGGTGAGGATGCAGAAAGAAGGTGGTCAAGTCAGTAATTTAGGAATTGAGCAGAGTCTGAAAGCGATGGCACCGAAGATGAAAGGAACTATACAGGAACGCTGGCCAAAAACGTTGTTTCTCATTGCAATTAGACCAAGAATTCTGAACCCATATAGTGTAGATTGCAATCAAATAATATGCCAACTAGTTTCTCACTATTGGAGCCGAAGGTGACAAAATGACTAAAGGAGAGCGGCCTTATTGATACACAATGATACACGATGCACATTGTGATAGATTAGCATTAGAGCTCCACAGGGAAAGAGGGAGCAGACTTCGACCCAGTGCTTCAAGACAAGAACGCAACACACTGGCATGAAGCAGGGAAACAGTAGAGAGGCCTGAGGGGCCGGCCCCATCACCAATGAAGTGGACAGCCTCCTCCCCCCACCCCAAAGAATTCATTTCAGAGGACAGCACTGAAACTACAACTCAAGGCGAGGGACATGTCTGATCAGAGCATGCAGGAGCCAATGATGGGGGAGGAAAAAAGAGTGATGTACATCCTGACCCACAAAGCCCTGAGGAAAATATTTCTGCTCAGAGCAGCCAATACACAGAGAGGACCATAGGGCTGGCCCCACCATGAGACACAACATTCCTCACTGACCCATAGCACCAAGGGGGACAACACTGGAGACACATGGCGGGAATTGTGCCCACCCTGAGCCCACCACACCAAGACCAGACACTAGTGAGTGCAATAGAGCAGCAAGGGGAGCAGAGCAATGAAGTCCCCAGGGAATACCAAAAATAGACTGCAGCCAGGGCATGGCACCCCATCAGACTTGACTGGAAAACATTCATAAAGGACAACAACTAGACCTTGAACTATGTATAGGCTTTCCTGTTTTGTCATTGTCTTTTTGTTATTGTAGCTATCGTTTCATTTTCTATCGTTGCTTTGTTGTGCTTGGTCTTGTGTTTGTGCATATTGTTGTCGTTGCATGTCTATGTGGATGAGATAGGCGGGATAAACAAGCCGGAAGAGCAAACAACGGAAGACAGTTCTAGGGGGACATGGGAGAGCAGGAGGTGGGGGGAAGGAAGTGGATGTTAACAAACCCAGGGACAAGGGAACAAGTGATCTAAAATTGATGGCTAGGAGGGTGTAGGAGGTCTGGAAGGGCTTGATCAAGGGCAATGCAACTGAGAGGAATTCCTGAAACCCAAATGAAGGCTGAACATGATAGTGGGACAAGAGGAAAGTAAAAGGAAATAGAGGAAAGAACTAGGAGGCAAAGGGCATGTATAGAGATCTAAATACAGGGATGTACATATGTAAATATATTTATATATGATGATGGGGAAATATATCTATGTACATATATTTATAGGTTTAGTATTGAGGAAGCAAATGGACATTGGGTCTCTACTTAAGTACTCCCTCAACATAATAACCCTTTGTTCTAATAATTGGGTACTCTGAGATGCTCACCTTCCCAACACAGTTACTGAACACAAAGTGGGTACATAAGTAAATGTGGTGAACAAAGCTGATGATGCCCAGCTATCAAATGATATAGCATCTGGGGTCTTAAAGGCTTGAAGGTAAACAAGCGGCCATCTAGCTGAGAAGAAACAACCCCCATGGAGGAAGCACACCAGCTTGTGTGATCATGAGGTGGCGACGAGATCAAGTATCAGGCATCAAAGACCCAGAGCAAAATATCATGATTTGAATGAGGGCAGGTGGGGCGTGTGGAGTGGGGGCCCAAAGCCAATCTGTAAGCAAATGGACATCCCTTACAGAAGAGTTGTGGGGAAAAGATGAGCCAGTCAGGGTGCAGTGTAGCACTGACGAAACATACAGCTATACAGCTTACCTCTGGTTCTTCAATGCTTCCTCCCTCCCACTGTCATGACCCTGATTCTACCTTACAATTCTGGCTAGACAAGAGTATGGACATGGGTACAGATAAGAGCTGGAAACACAGGGAATATAGGACAGATAAACTCCTCGGGAGTTATTGAGAGTAGCCATACCAGGAGGGTAGGCGAAGGTGGGGGGAGAAAAGGGGAACCAATCACAATGATCTACATATAACCCCCTATCAGGGATGGACAACAGACAAGGGGGTCGGGGGAGACATCGGACAGTGAAAGACTTGACAAAATAATAACCATTTGTAAGTTATCAAGGGTTCATGAGGGAGGGAGGGGAAAATGAGGAGCTGATACCAAGGGCTCAAGTAGAAAGAAAATGCTTTGAAAACGATGGCAACATATGTACAAATGTGCTTGAGACAATGGATGGATGTATGGATTGTGATAAGAGATGTACAAGCCCCCAATTAAATGATTTTTAAAAATTAGCATTAGAGTCAGGAGAAAGAAGTAATGTTTACCTTAGTATAAATACACATGAGTCCATATAAAAATACACACATACATGTAGGGGGGCTTCAGAAAGATTCCACTCTCTTTTAATTCCATTTTCCATGAAACAACCTCATTGATGTGTGTGTGCACGAATGTGTGTGTCACACACTATGGTCAACCAGAATGTGATCAACATTGAATTATCTCAAGCGGTAACATATAATCAATTCCACCACAAAGAGATCTTGACATCCAGGTACAGTAGGGTCTTCCCAGTCCTTTGTCATCCTTCAATCATCATTTAAGTCTGCGCCGTGTCAACCCTCTCATTAAGGAGCTTCCTCTGTTTCAATGATCTTTCCCCAGTATGGAAGAGTAAGTCTTGCCATCCTCATTTCTGAGAAGCATTCTGGCTGTGTTTCTTGGTCTTCTGGACATCCATGGTATGTTCAATATTCTTTGTCAGCACTGTAATTCAAATGCATTGATTCTTGTTTAGGTTTCTTTATTACTTTTCCAGCTTTCCCATGGATAGGAGATGACTGAAAATTCCGTAGACTTCAAAGTGACATCTTTTGCTTTGAAACACCTTTAAGGAGCCTATTGGAGCTGCTTTGATGAGTGCAACACATCATCTGGTTTCTTAATCACTGGGTCCACAGGTCCTGATGGTGGATGCAAGTAAAATGAAATTTTTGGCAACCTGAATTTTTGCGTTTTTAAAAAATTTAATCAATTTATTGGGGGCTTGTACAACTCGTATCACAATCCATACATCCATCCATTGTGTCAAGCACATTTGTACATTTGTTGCCATCATCATTTTCAAAACATTTTCTTTCTACTTGAGCCCTTGGTATCAGCTCATTTCCCCCCTGCCCCACCATCTGTCCCTCGTGAACCCTTGATCATTTGTCATTTTTTTCATGTCTTATGCTGACCAATGTCTCCCTTCACCCACCTTTTTTGTTGTCCGTCTCCCTGGAAGGGGGTTATATGCAGATCATTGTCATCTGTTCCTCCTTTTGACCCCTACTTTCCCCTGACCCTCCTGGTATTGCTACTCTCATTATTAGTCCTGAGGGGGTTATCTGTCCTGGATTCCCTGTGCTTCCAGCTATCATCTGTATCAGTGCACATGCTCTTGTCTAGCTGTATTTGTAAGGTAAAATTGGGGTAATGATAGTGGTCGGGGAGGAAGCATTAAAGAACTACAGGAAAGCCGTATGTTTCATTGGTGCTGTACTTCTCACTGACTGGTTCCTCTTTTCCTTGTTACCCTTCTGTATGTGGATGACCAAGTGTCTACAGATGGGCTTTGGGTCTCCACTCTGCACTCCTCCTCATTCACATCAATATGATTTTTTGTTCTAGGTCTTTGATGCTTGATACTTGATCCCATCAACACCTCATGATCACATAGGCTGGTGTGCTTCCTCCAGGTGGGCTTTGTTGCTTCTCAGCTAGATGGCTGCTTGTTTATTTTCAAGCCTTTAAGACCCCAAAAATTACATCTTTTGAAAGCTGGGCATCATCAGCTTTCTTCACCACATTTGCTTTATGCACCCATTCAGGAAGGTATGCATCACAGAACACTGGGTTATTAGAACAAAGGGTTCTAGAGGCCCAAGGTCCCTAACACTTAACATATATATATATATATATTCATAGATCTATCTCCATATAATTATATATGAATATATTTACATATGTACATGCCTGTATTTAGACCTCTATAAATGCCCTTTGCCTCCTAGTTCTTCCTCTATTTCTTTTTACTTTCCTCTTGTCCCACTATCATGTTCGGGTTTCATTCGGGTTTCAGTAATTCCTCTTATCAACACTGGCCTTGATCAAACCCCACCATGCCTCCTATTCCCTCCTTGCCATTGATTTTAGATCACTTGTTGTTCACTTGTCCCTGGGTTGGTTGACATCTCCCTTCCTTTCCCCAGCCTCCCCCTCTCCCCTGTCCCCCTGGAACGGTCAGTTCTGTTGTTTTGTCCTCCATATTATTTACCCCGCCTATTTTACTTAGATACACATGCAGAGACAATAATAAGCACAAAAACGAGACAGAGCAAGAAATAAAGCTTAAAAAGAAAACAAAGAAACAAAACAATGGCAAAAAGAAAAAAGCATATAAATAGTTCCAGATCTGTTTATTGACCTTTAGGAGTATTTTCCAGTTGAGTCTGATGGGGTGCCATGTCCCAAACTCTTTTTTTGGTATTCCCTGGGGACTTCATTGCTTTGCTCTCCTCACTGTAATGTTGCACACACTCAGGGCATAATGTATATGATACTACAAAATCAGAAACTTTTATTACACAAAAATCAAAATATGAAGCTATTGTTTATGAACATATTCTCATTTGAGGTCAATATATGTCTGGAAAGGGTGTTTCTAGCTCTCTAACCTATCTCTGAAGAATTCTGCACTCTTAAATTTATACTATATCAAAACATCAATTTTGGCACTATCCAGGGACTCAAATTACGTTCCTTTCAAATAAATGTTCTTTGAGTTTGGGGAGTTAAAAGGAAAAGTCACAGGGGACACGCTCAGGGTTGCACAGTAGATGGGGAAATTTCCCCCGCCAAAATTTTCCACGCAACCTCCCTGACCTTTATCTCACCAAAGCAGTTGTCCATTTTCTCACAACTTCAAAATAAGTCCCCATGATTTGTTTATGTTCTTTCAGAAATGCCATCAAGATACCTCCTTGAGAATCTCTGCCCCCACATAGTCAGCATAACCTTCAAAGCAGACCACAAACCCATATTTTCAGTTTATACAAAGCCCTGCTTGCCTAGACTGAACGTTTAGTAGCAGTATTGCTCATTTACTCCTGTGTATGTGTTAATGTCCAGAACACAGATCTTTCTTTGCTCTGCGGTGTGAGAGAGCCTAGAGCAACCACACCTCAATAGCAACAAGCGCATCCATCATCCAGATCTTAGTTTTTGATACCATTCTCCTATAATGGCTACCAGAGGGCAAGAAAGACGTCTGAAGCAGTGTGCAGTGGTTAGAATGTAAGAAAGACACACCAAATGCAAAGCACAACGACAGGTGTGCCCCAGAGAGATATGGGGATGGACTGAAAGAATCCTAAATGGCTCTAACTGGAACAGGTGAGCAGCAAAATTGAACAAGTAACAGTAGATTCGACGTCAAATTATAAATACTCATGAGTCCTTACTGATATCAATAAATGACTGTATAAATAAATAAACTGAGGACAATAAACCATTCCAAGTCATTAATGTCCATACACCATCTCTAAGGAGATGAAACATAATCCCAGTCCTGGAATACGAGCTGCATCTGATGCCTTCCATTCAGAGAGTGAAGTACAAAAGGGAGGCAACAAGAGTCACTCAACAGCAGGGAAACTTGTCAAACACTCCCTCATGTCAGGTGACGGAGGGTAATATCAACAATGCTGTCATATTGATAGCATGGACCATCAATATGGAATGGCCTTTGACTTCTATCATCCTCCTCCCCGAGAACACATTCACCCCAGTCTACACATAAGAAAAGCACGAGACAAATCCCAACTGAGAAACAGTCTACCAAATACCTGAGCTGTCAACACTGTCAGAAATAAGAGAAATCTGCAAAACTGAGAAAACCAAGAAAGATCTAAGGAGACATGACCACACACCACACAAACAAAATGTGGTATGTGCTGATGGGTATAGAAAAGGGATGGGAAATTAAAACCAATCAAAACATCATAGGGCATCTGAGTAGAGAATGGGCTTCAACTAATACTCAGTACTCAACAGTGGTTTCTTAATGATGACACTGCACGGCAGAATGTAAGGCCTTACTTAAAGGAGTTACTGGGTGATGAATATATGAGCACTCTCTGTACTTTCTTTGCACTAATTCTGTAAATTGGGGAAGAAAGAAAAGAAACAGCATTTACTTTTTTTTTAAAGACAAGGACAAAGCACTTGTAGGAAGTGCTTTTATATCATATTAAATTAATCTTTCATGACCCCATCCTTATTTGAAGTAACTAGTCTCTGCCATTCAGTGTTGAAGGAGCACATATGAATCATCCCACCTGAGAGTGGGAGCTGACTAAAATTCAGTAATAATGACCAAACTGTAAATGAAGAAGATTGTGAAGTTGGGGCAGAGGGAAACTGCGACTAGCAACAGAGACCCCAGCTGATTTTATCCGATGAGTCATCAGTGGTTCAGTGGCAGAACCCTCTCCTGTCATGGAGAAGCCACCTCAGGATCCATTCATTCCCCACCAATGCACATCACACGCAAGCCCCATTCACCTGGCAGCAGGGACTTGGTATTGCGATCACGTGAATCGTTTCAGAGATGTTTCCCCACTAACGCTGGGTCTAAAGGAAGGTCTGATGATCTTTTTCTAGAAATCAGCCAATGAAAGCCATAGGGACCACCGTGGTTGGGTGTACAAAGGGCCATGGGGAGGGTGTGGGGGTGGTGTAGACCCGGGCAATGTTTAGTTCCATTGTTCGTGGGATTGCCACAAGTTGGGGCCCAACCCCATGGTAGCTAGCAGCAATAAAGAAGATTATTTCTTTGCTTCATAAAAAAGGGTTCCTCTCCCTCTTCTGAGTGCAGAATGGACTTTTGGTAAATGGGGCCATCAACCTGACCTCATTGATGTAGCATTCCTTTTTTTATTTTTAATGGTAGTTAGCTTTGAAGGCTCATTGTTCCCCAGTTTCAAACAACGACTGGCAGTAAAATGCCTGCAAACACATACTTGCCGTCCATATGTCTAGAAGGTTCTTCTTCCTTCACGTGCCCCCTTGATGCTCTTGCCTACTTTGCTCCTATTCACCTCTGAAGCATTCAGTCAAGTGTCCGTTCCTCAAAGGGTTTTACTAAGTTATATTCAATAGATTATTTTAAATCAACCAACCAAATATTGTGTCTACAGCACTCTTTTTGTTCCATAGCACTTATGAAATTATAATTACAAAATTTCAACTTACACTTGATTGTTTAGGTAACTGTAGTCACAAGCTGGTATTGGAGCGGAAGTCAGCATGGTCATGGTTGTACGCTCAGAATCTAGCACCACACTGTCGATATTCTGGCCTCAATGAAAATTTATTTTATGTGCAGATATATGCCATCATATATCAGATGGCAAATTTTCAGAGCTAGCGCCCCATTGTATACAGCCAACTTTAATGCAGGAACAGAAATTCTACAATTGCTAGGTAAGAAATACATTAGGGTGCTGGGTAAGAAGTACATTAGGGTGCTAGGTAAGAAATACGTTGGGGTGCTGGGTAAGAAATACATTAGGGTGCTGGGTAAGAAGTACATTGGGGTGCTAGGTAAGAACTACATTAGGGGCAGAGTACATGCACACATGTTCTCAAAGACACCCATTTTGACTTAAAAGTATAATGACTGCCCTTGAAACTACCATGTTTTTGAATAATAATTCTGCAAACGAAGCCTTGATTCTAGAGGCAGCTGTGGCAGGCTGTTCTATAAGAATCTGATTTATTAATAACAAAATTTATGGGGTGAGGAGAAAAGTAATACAGCTTTTTCTTGCCTGGCTTCATTTGCCTGTAATATCTTAGTGAGGAGTCTCCTGCTGGTAAGCATTCTGTAGCCGAGAGGAATAAATAAGACACCCAAGTTCAGCCTGCAAAGTTATCTCCCTTCTCGCCCATTCCTTAGCAGTCCTGCAGTTTGGACCCACAGCCCTCTTCCTCCACCTGGCAAAGGAAAGAGGCCTCCTCCCACCCCCCAGGGGTCTCCACTTTGTCTTATACTGATCAATGCACAGTTGCAGGCAAATAAAGTCCCTGCTATCTTTTATTTGGTTGTGGATAAGTCTTCCCAGCCTCCCTTGAGTCGCCAGCAACCAATTACAATATCTTGGACAAGAAGTGCCTGCCAATGGGACGGCCAACATACAACAACCCTATGATTAGACCGCAAACAAGTTCACCCTGACTGGCAAGTTCACACATCCTCATGTTGCAGAGTTCTTGAAAGATGTTCATTTTAGAAAGTCTCATCTGTGAACCTTTTGTCCTAAAAGATATTAGAGATTATTGTTGTACACGCTATATGCTACAGAACAGATCCTATGAAAGGAAGAAGGTCCGCCTGCCCAGAAGGCATGCGTGGAAAACAGGGTTCCGGGATTGATGACGTACCTATTGAAATGGTTCAACAAGCTGATGTTGTGCTGGAAGCACTCACTTTTCTATGTCAACCCAACACTGGTTGGACAAGTGAAGGTCTCTGTGAACACTTAGTTAATGACCAATTGATGTCTTAGCCTGGGGAATCTGTAGAAATCACTGATGCTATCAGGCGCTGCTCCTGAATTCCTTATCTTGATAAATACTGACACTACAGGATAGCTAGACACAATTACCAAGGGACTTTATTAAGCCCTCATGGTGCCATTGTTACAGCACTAGCCGACCAACGGGAAAGTGGGTGCTTCAAACCCACAAGTCATTCCATGGGAGAAAGAAGAGGCAGTCTACTTACATAAAAGTCTATTCTAGGAAGCCCTCAGGGCTAACTCTACTCTGACCTACAGGGTCAGGATGAGTCAGCATGGACTGGACGACAACCAGCAGCAGGTAATGAAGGACATTCCATCATCCTCATGATCATTGGCAAGGCAACAAAAGGGAACATCTCATTGGTGCCTCTGATATGTCAGGAGCAATTTTTCTCCCTTTATGAGTCCAAGTCAGAGCACTCCCCTCTCTGAAACATGCCTATGTTTGAAAGGTTAAGAATAACAAAACTGTGCCTAATCTGTCAGTAATCCCCAGTGGCCTAAACTCTACCTTGTGAATAGATTCGTTTTCCTCTCCTGACATGAACCAGGGCCCTTTCAAGGAAGACAGCATTCCACCGATGGTTCTGGCATTACCCAGGGCCAGACGCTATAAATGGTCATGTTCCTTTTCTCTGACTACAGTCCAGCATTAGGGACTCCCTATTCACTTAAAACAAAGTGGCACAATAATGATACGGTCATTGATTCCTAAATATCAAATGCCATCTCTGAGTTGAATGCTATTACTCATTCTCACAAGTTCTTATATCCTCTTTAAAGAAAAACGCACGCATCTCCATCTCCACGCAAGCTGTGTGCCCTATCTGTTGGCTTCACCAGAAACCAACCGGATTCTTTACTAACTGGTCAGAACAGAAGTGTATGGAAAATATCTTCAATATGCTTGTCAAGTGTCAGATGCTAAAAATATGCTGCTCCAAAATACATGTCGTTTGGTGAGAAAATACTTAGCAACCTGAGATTACTCCGCATTTCCTGTAAAACCTCGATTTTAGGGATGAGGAGAGAGAAAGGGCGAGTCAGAGGGCGTGAAAACAGTCTCCAGGGTGGAGGTCATATCTCACCCCCTCCGGCTTCACAAGGGAGAAGAGAACCCCACTCCCTACAAGCCCAGGCCAATTGCCACAAGGCAGAGGGCAGCATGGCTCCAACCTCCATCCTTATTTTACATTAGTCTGAGGCCAACCTTTGTTCCCACAGCACTCAACTTGTCTGCTGGGCCCGAAATCTTTGCAATGGCCACAAACAATAGACCCTCCCCACCAAAATCACAATTCTGGGGGTTTATGAGGGAAGTTAACAGGTTACCACGAGTCAGAATAGGTGAACAGTAAGGGTGCACAGTCCCTGGTCCACAGAGCACGTCTCCTCAGTCAGCAGCAAGCTCTCTTTCTGGTCATCAGCCGCTCAACCATGTGGTGGTCCCTTGGTCTCTGACTTCATGGGAAAGGAAGCCCGCCTGCTGCTCCGCCCCACATTCACAGTCTCATAGTCTTTGCTCTGCTCTTCTGCTCTGTCTCATGGTCTCCTTGGCTCAGCCTCTGGTCTTGACTCTACTGCCTCCACCACTTCAAGCAGAGAGCGAGTTCCAGTGTGTTCCACGAGTATCCTTAGCCTTGATGGCCCCAAGAATGAATGAATGAATTAATTAACTGACTAGCTAACTAAGCACTCACTCACTCACTCACTAACTAATTCTCTCTCACTTTGATGGAGGTGAAGTTTTTATCTTTAAGCCGACCCTAACATTAAGAAAACAAAGATGGTGACTTGGTTCCCATCTTCTAGGAAGGTGGAGGCTTAGGATACTTCCCACCTGGATCTTGTCCATTCGCATCAGAGAGAATTCCCTCCAAAGTGGGAATAGAAGCTGGACATTATAATGCAACGTAAAGGGATGAGGACCAGTCTATCAATGGGCTCCATCTCGGGGGGAGAGGAGCCTCAGTCCGAATAGAAAAGCTGCGGTGAGAGCAGTGTGTCAGAAGTCATCGTGAAAGTCCCCGGCCAGAGCACTTTTAAATCCACAGAAAACAAATGCATACCCTCAAATATGCAAAACTAACTGACATTTTATGTAATGCATCTGACTGTCCAATCATAACTAGACAGTAGGGCTAGATTCTCCTCATCTTCCCATTCTTTGAAGTTATCCTACTCTATACAAGCAATGAAGTGGTTCCCTCAGCCTGTAAATATTGGACCTGTGTTCCTTTATGAGATCCCTAGTGGTGCTATGAATTAGGCCTTGACGAGAAGGTCAATGGTTCCAAGCTACCAGCTTCCCCTGAGAGAAAGATGAAACTTTGCTTCCATAAAAGATTTCCAGCCTTGGAAACCTATGGGATGGTGGCACTCTGTGCTACCAGGTTGCTGCAAGTTGGAATTGACTTGATGGCATGGAAGGAGATTCATTTATCAAAGCCCATGTTGAGGAGGCGCCACAAGGTATGATAAAGGGTTGGAAACAAGAATAAAGAAGTATGTGGCCCAAATGAGGCTTTCGACTCTCATAAAGTCCACATGGAAGAAACACACCAGCCTGTGTGACCACAAGCTGTCGAAGGGATCAGGTATCAGGCATCAAGGAACAAAAAAATCATATCATTGAAAATGTGGGCGAGTGCAGAGTGGAGGCTCAAAGCCCAGTGGTAGCCAACCAGACATCCCTTGCTGAGGGGTTGTGGGGAAGAGATGAATCAGGCAGGGTTCAGGGTAGCAACGATGAAACATATAATTTTCCTCTAGTTCTTTAATACTTCCTCCCCCCACTATCATGATCCCAATTCTACCTTACAAATATGGCTAGACCAGAGGATGTACATAGGTGCAGATAGCAACTGGAAACACAGGGAACCCAGGACAGATGACTCCTCCAGGACCAGTGGTGAGAGTGGCGATGCCTGGAGGGTGGAAAGAATATGGGGTAGAAAGGGGGAACTGATGACAAGAATCTACGTATAGCGTCCTCTCTGGGGGAAGGACAGCAGAGAAGAAGATGTGGGGGGAGACGTTGGACAGTATAATATATGACAAAATAATAATAATTTATGAATGATGAAGGGTTCATGAGGTAAAGGGGAGTGGGGAGGGAGGGGGAAATGAGCAGCAGATATTAAGGGCTCAAGCAGAAGGCAAATGTTTTGAGAACGATGATGGCAACAAATGTACTTATGTTCTTAACACAATGGACGTATGTATGGATTGTGATACGAATTGTATGAGCCCTCAATAAAATGATTTTTTTTTAAAGTTAGCGTCTCGGAAATTAGAGGATTTTGAACTCCTGACTTGGCGGTCAGCAGCCAACGCATAACCCAGCACACCCCCAGACCTCCTTTCAGAAGTGTTAATGCTATATAAATTATATTGTGTTTCTACCTTTCAAGGGAGCAAGCTGAAAGGATCGATGTTTTTATGGGTAGGATCTAGAATCAAGAAAGAAGCTCTTACTGTAGAAGGAACCGGGGGACCCTGAGCTTTTGGTTACAGAGGCACCTCAGTCTCTGAGGTGTTGAGTCATTCAGAACAGGCGTGTGAAAGCATGATGCTGATGAAGAGCAACCTGAAATGACGTGCCTGGGGGGAGATGGAGAACACATCCTCTCAAACCAGCAGGCAGGCCTACTCAGAACGAAACAAATAGCTTAAAAGCGAGAAAGAATATGTAGGTGAGATCTGATGAGATGGGATACTCCGTTAAAACATTCTTTAAATCTGATATCAAGCTTTCTCAAAAACTCTCTCACTGCCAGTCAGTCGTTTCTAAGTCAGTGGAACGCAAGCGTAGCTAGCAATGTAGCCTTTTTTACTCCCTGATAACAATGAGAAGAAAGTGGTCCGTCAGTGATGGGGCCCCATTGAGGCCAAGTCTCTGGGTGGCTGAAATGGTTAACGTACTCAGCTGTTAACCTGCAGGTGGGTGTTTTGAGGGCATGCAGAGGCACCTTGGGAAAAAATATCCCGCTGGTCTACTTTGAAAACCCATGGAGCATAATTTTACTCTGACACGGATAGAGGCTCCATGAGCCATACCGACTCAGTGACAACTGACTTTTAGTCTCCTGTGCCCCACGGGAGCCAAACCCAAGCCCATTACCATCAGATCCAGTCACGCTCAGAGCAAGCCAATAAGGTGAAGGAGAGCGCTTCCCACGGGTCCCGAGGCCGTAAGCATTACAAAAGCAGACTGCCACATTTTCCTGGAGTTCAACCACTGGGGGATTCGAACCTGGACTCTCAGCGAGCAGGCAAGAGCTTATTAAGCCCCGCCCCACCAGGGCTCCTCGTCCCAGGAAAAGGATTTTACCAATGACTTACTGAACCTATCGGAGATATGAGCCCTCTACCTTTTAAAAGGAGAGGTCCAATGCCCATGCCTGTGTCCCTGCCGTGCGTTGTTGTGAGGTACCATTGAGTAGGTTCCAGCACATAGCGACCTCGTGTACCATCGAACAAGACACTGCCCACTTCCGTGGCAGCCTCACAACCAGTGCACGTTTGAGTCTATTGGAGCTGTCGTGCCAGTCCATCTCCCTGAGTTTTCCTTGTTTGCTGCCCCTCTACTCTACCAGGCATGATGCTCTTCTCCAGGGACTAGTCCCTCCTGGCGGCAGGTCCAAAGTTCATGAGACCACTCTTGCTTCTAAAGACCATTGCAGCTGTCCTTCCTCCTAAGAGATCTGTTTGTTTGTCTGGTGACCTATGGCTCATTCGATAATCTTTGCCAAGACGGGACTTCAAAGGCATCCATTTTTCTTCAGTCCTCCTCCTTCAGAACCACTTGGCTTGGGCCAGTCGAAACTTAATCTTTAAGGCGAGATATTTGCTTTTTAATGCTTTAAAGATGTTTTCGGGAGTAGATTCCCCTACGGAACCATCTAGCTTCATAGCACAGACGTCATACTAGAAGGACTTGTCACATTTCTAATGAAACAGTGATCTTCCCAAATGCAGTCTCATTATTTTCTTCATTATTTGACTTTGGCTTCATTGCACATACGCAGTCACCTGGGCACGCTAAAGAATTTTTGTTATTTCACGAGAGATGATGATTTTGAGCTCACTCCGAAGTTATGCATTTGGAATGAATTCATCAGGATGACAGTTTGGTCCGGTCAATAAGCAGAAGGACTTTAAATGCACACCAATGTACAGACGATGAAGCCAAAGGAGACTGAAGTCTTTTCTTTTTTTCCCTTTTAATGAAAAAGTAGACTCCCATACAAAGGCTAATCGGAGAAGCTCAAAGAAATTGCGAACCGTGATCTGCTGAGAATGGATCAGAGTAAAAAGTTCCTTACAGTAGGCAGGGGGTGGGGGGAGAAGAAAATTGGCTGGCTGAAAATGAGGGAATTGGAGACAGGGATAAGGAAATGACAGTTATTTTCCCCCATGATTTTTAAAGTGAAGGCATAAGACTCAGAACCCCTAAAACTGAATATTGGATTTTTTACAGCGAAAGCACAAAAAGGCCCCACAGGTCCAGGAAAGACAGATCTACATTCTGGTGAAATGTCTTGAATAGAAACAAGTCGAATAAAAAAATTTTTTTTAAGTTTCTCAAATGCTACTTTGTTAATGACCAGCTTTTTACCATGTTCTTAAAATGAAAGCGTTTTTGAACTCAGGAATTGATTATTCTATAATATGAATTTTCTGGTCATTTCTAGGGGACTATCTATCACCTTTAGCCCAGTCAGTGAAAAGCACGAAATGCTTCTCATACGGTTACTTTTTCCCCCTGGTAAAACAGGACACTGGGCAAGATCCAGGAGTTCTTGAGGGAACAAAATTCCAACTGGAGCTATAGGGACCAGAGGTGGGGATGGGAAGGCATGGTTTCAGTAACCAGGTGCTAGCCAAATAAAACCTGGGCAATAAAAGTCCCTTCTACGTGTCTACCAGGATTCTAATAGAATCAATTTTCCAGAGTGACTATCTGTGTACTGGGTGCTAATCATTCCCATAACTGGCTACAAAAACGGACTTACCTGGACAAAGATACCAGTCACACCGTCAGTTGAACAATCCTTTGTGCCAGTAAACATCACTACTCAAAATAGGGTGAACCGTAACAAAATGCACTGAGTAAAAAATAAAGTGAATGCACCCAGGAAATCTTAATTATAATTACATGGTCATTTGTAGTCATTTTCAATAGTTCTTGGCAAAGACAAATGCTCATTATGAGTTCCATTAATGGACCACCGTGTTCTGTTGACGTGCGGGGGAGGGACTTCACCCAAGTGCCCCAAATGACAAGAGGGCACCAGGAAGTGAAATCCTAGGTGCAGTTGACAAGCTCCACCACAGCGGGAGGGAGGGAGGGAGGGAGGGAGGAAGCAGCATCCAGAGTTCAAGTTATCTAAGCAAGGGATTCCCAGCAAAGATCTGTCAACACTCAGCTTATAAAAGGGCTACTTCTCTCTCTCAGCGGTTTTCTTAAGTGAGAAAGATACTAAAATGGATCTCTCCCCACATCTACTGTTTCTGATAGCAGCAGGCTGATCAGAGACGTCCATGAAGGAGCTGATCTGGATGTCAGGAGGCAAGCATGCCATCCGGTCCTCCCTGGAGCTCACAAATATCCTAGAGTAAGGCAATTACTCAGAAACAAACAGTAGACCCATCCCCTGGGTTCCCAAGGCTGTAAATTTTCACAAGAGCAGCCCGCTTCCCTTGTGGAGAGCCTCGTGAGTTTGAACTGCTGACCTAATCTGCTCTAGCACCACGGCCATTACTGACACCTGATTTTCCTTTATGGAGACGCATGGTGCAGTGGGCAGAGCGCTGTGCTACTGAGGGAAAGACTGGTGGTTTGAGCGCACCAGTCACTCCCGAAAAAGAACGAAGCAGTGGCATATTCCTACAAAGATTTCAAAAACTCGTCCACTGCCACCACGTTGATTCTGATACATCGCAAACCTGTGTAGGGTCCCAAGGCTGTAAATCTTTACAGACGTGGATAGCCTCACCTTGCTCCCAAAGAGGGACTCGTGGTTTTGAACCACTGATCTGAGGTTAGCAGTCCAACACTTACTCAACAGCACCATCCTAGGAAACCCTACGGGGCATTGCTCCCCTGTCCTGCAGGGTGGCTGAGAGTCAGCGTCGATTCTATGGCGGTGGGTGGCTGGTAGATTCGTTGGATGCTTCCCTTGAGTGGACTTCGCTGTCTTGGCGCTCCCTTCCCCGGTGACTCACTCCTTGCGTAAAGCAAGATGGATTTCCGAGGGGATAACACCCATGATAAAATTGTTCTTAAATAGCACAGATAGCAAAAAGGAAGTCGGGAATCAGGAAGATGTTGCCCCAGCCACCATGGGAAGGGCATTCTATTAAACAAAGGTCCGTTTAAATGAAACACAATTCCTTTCAGGTAAACTTTAAAATCAAGGCATTAACTGTAAACATTCATGTCCCGTTTTCTCTGTGTCCTTTGGAGACACAATTGCAGGAAGGACAGTAAGGGAACAATCAGTGGATTGTAGGGGCAGCCCAAGTTTATTTAGCTCTGTAAGAAACCCTTGCAAAGTGGCTGTGCCATCTAGCCTTTCCGCCAGCCAGCAACAGATGAGAACTTCGCTTGCTTCCCATCTTTGCCCACATTTGATGTCGTCAGTGTTTGCATGATAGTGTTACCGTGGGGGCCCTGGCAATGCTGTGGTTCAGTGCCGGACTGCTAGCAAAGCAACAGATGGTTCACATCCATCAGCCATTATATGGGAGAACGATGTGGCAATCTGCTTGCATAGATGACAGCCTGAAGGATTCTGTAGGGCAATGCTACACTGTCCAATAGGAATGAATGGCAATGACTTTGAATTGTTTAGAGCAGGCATATCCACATGTGGCCCGCCGGGTGTTTTTGCCTCATTTTTTTTTTACTTCAAAATAAGATATGAGCAGTGTGTATAGGAATTTGTTCACAGTATTTTTTTAAAACTATCATCCGGCCCTCCAACAGGTGAGGGACAGTGAACTGGCCCCCTGTTTAAAAAGTTTGAGGATCCCTGGTTTAGAGGAATCTCATTGTTATTTTGATGGGGAGTCGAGGTTCTACACTGGACTGCTGCCAATCACAAGGTAAGCAGTTCAAAGCCACCAGCCAGGAAAAAACTGAGGCTTTCCACTCCTAGAAAGAGTTGCAGTCTTGGAAAGCCCCAGGAGTAGTTCCACCTTGCCATAAAGGGTCGCTATGAGCCAGAATGGACTCAATGGAAATTAATTTGGAGGATTTTATGTTTTCTTGTTTTGCAATGACATTGAATGTTAGACATTATACAATGTACAAAAATGTTGATCGAAATCTTTATGTAGCTAATAAAAATTGGAAACAACCGAGATGTCCATCAGTGTGTGAGTGGGTAAACAAAGGGCTGCATAAGTTACTGGAGTATTGGTCCCCAATAAAAAAGAAATGAGCTTTGAAGTCACAAAAAGACATGGTGGAAACTTATTTGCATGTTGCCAAATCAAAGAAGCCAGTACCCCAAATAGCTACACACTGTATGAGTCCCACTCTTCTGGAGCAGGCAAAACTATGTCACCGTTGTTACCTGTCTTCAAGGCAATTCTGACCCCTAGAAACCCTATAGGACAGAATACAACTGCCTCGTAGAGTTTTCTAGGCTGGTATTTTTGTGAGTGCAAATTTCCAGGTCTTTTGTCCATTTGTCCAGTGGACTAACTGCTTGATTTGAAATGCTGACCTTTAAGTTACTAGTCAAGTGCTTAACCATTGTACCACCAGGGTTCTTTGGGCAAAGTTGCAGACACAGGGTGTTGTAGCTCCAGGTGTTCGGGAAAAGGGTAAGAGATGAACGAGTGAGTAACAGGAAATGTTAAGAGCAGTGAAAGTAATGAAACTTTAGCAGGTGATGTTCTATTAGGGCAACGTGACTGTGTTAGTCTGGGGAGACTAGAGAAACAAATCCATAGAAACTCACATGTGTAGTAGAGAGAGATTTATATAAAGGGTACTTGTACATTAAGAAAGTATCCTAACCCAGTCCAATCCAATCCCATAAGTCCAATATTAGCCCATATGCCCAATACTAATCTATAGTCCTCTTCAGAGTCACAAAACACATGCAATGATGCCAAATTCTGGACGATTACAGGCAAGTGGGTAGAAAGTCCTTGGATCCAGTGGCATTGTAAGAATTCAGTGCTGGCCAGGGTTTCCACGTCGCTTCTCCAGCTTCCAGGGCTGCATCAGGGTAGGTCCATGTGGCTTCTCCTCCGGGACGTCGCCCGGGGAGTCAGCAGAGAGAGAGAGAAATGCCTCCCACCTCCAAGAGGGAAAATACAGGAGTTCCCAGAATTCTCAGGAGAAAGCCACACAGAGGTCTCATTGGTTATATCTTGATTGGCAGGCCAGACTCCACCCCTTCACTGGTAATCCTCTCAAATTGACACCAGATTATGTAACTAGCACAATGATCTTATGTATTTGTCAACATGCATAGATAGGACTGTACAACACAAGAATGAGTGAACTTCGATGCAAACTATGGACCTTAATTTCTAATAATTCATCAATATCAGTTTATCAGTTACAAAATATGTGCCACACACATGCAAGATGCTAACAGTAGAAGCAATAGAGTGTGGCGGGGGACAGGTCTATGGGAACTCTGTATATGTGCACAATTTTTCTGTAAACCTAAAACTGCTATAAAAGTAAAGCCTATTAAAAAAACAAAACATCCAGAAGTAAAACTCTAACTATATCAGATACCACACCTGTCAATCACCCAAAATGCCTGGATTCTCATTCTTGGGCCCGCCCACTTCACTTTTCCAACTGTTGTTGCTGCTGAGTGCTATCAAGTGGGTTCCGGCTCAGAGTGACCATATGCCCAACAGAAGGAAGCCCTGCCCAGTCCCACGCCAACCTCACAGTTGTACCTGAGCTTCAGCCCACTGCTGTAGCCACTGTGTCAGCCCAGCTCACTGCGGACCTTCCTCGTTCTTGCTGCCCTTCTACATTATGAAGCACGATGTCCTTCTCCAGGGACTAGTCTCTCCTGACCACATGTCAAAACTGTGTGAGATGAAGTCTCGCCATCTGCCTCGAAGGAGCACTCGGAAGTACTTCCTCACTCTTGGTGTTTTCCAATCTTCAGTGGGATTCTCTGTGATGATGGAAATGTTCAATTCCTATGAGATCCAACATGGTAGCCACTTGCCTCCAATTGCAGCTTTGGAGTAGATGAGTGTGTCTAAAGATATCGCAGAACCAATGTCATTCTTCTTGGTGGTGGTGGTGCTGTTAGGTGCTAACGCACAGGAAACCGAAGTGCAATGCAGCAAAACAATGCCCAGTCCCGAGCCTCCGACACAGTCCTTGCTATATTTGAGGCCATCATTGTAGCCACTGTACCAAGCCATGTTTTTGACAGTGTTCCTCTCTTTGGTGACTCACTATGGACAGGAGCCTTTTCGTAACATGTTCTAAGTATGCGAGTCAAAGTCTCACCAACCTTGCTTCTAAGTAGCAGTCTGGCTGTGCTTCTTCAGAGACAGACGTGTCTATTCTACTGACTAGTTCCTGGTCTGTCCAATACTCTTCACCAACACTATAATTTACAGGGGTGGGGAAACTTTTGTTCTGCCAAGGGCCATTTGGATATTTATAGCAGCATTTGCAGGCCATGCAAAATTGTCAACTTAAAAATTAGCTAGCTACATTTGGTAAATTAACCCAGCCCAAATGAGATGGCTGGGGTGCAAGATGAGGTCTCCTCCTCCTGTAGTTATTTAGTCTCAAAAACCCTCCTGGGCAGCTCCACTCTGCCGTATGGGAGCACTACGAGTTAGAGTTGACTCAATGGCAATAAGTTTGGGTTGTTTTTTTAATGTGATGGTGAGTATGCTGCTCTTTGGTGAGATGGTTGATGTTCCCTGGCATTGATGATATCTTGGTATTTATACGGTCTGTAGGCCAGATGTTACACACCCTGATTTCAAGACAAGAATTCTTATTCAGTCTTTCTTATTCATTGTCCAGCCTTTGTATGCATATGAGGTGAATGAAAACAAACAAACAAACAAACAGCTGCCATCGAGTCAATTCCAAGTCACGGTGACCACATAGGACAGGGTAGAACTAGCCCCGTGGGCCTCCAAGATGGCAACTCTTTTCATTAAGGGAGTAAAAAGCCTCATCTTTCTCCTCAACGTGACATCTTTGCTTGGAAATATTTTAAATAGATCTTCTTAGGCAAATTTCCCCAATGTGTCTTTAACTTCCTAACAGGTACTTTCAGGGCCCCTGATTTTGGATCCAAGTAAAATGAAATCCTTAGCAATCTGAATCGTTTCTATGTTATTCCTGATGTTGCCTTTATTTGCCCAGATGTGAGGGTTTTTTCCTTTTATGTGAAACTCTAATCCATAGTGAAGTTTTTGAACTTCATCAGTACTTCAAGTTATCTTCACTTCCGCAAGTAAGGTTTGTCATCTGCATATTGCAGGGTTGTTTGTGAGCCTGTCTCCCATTCTCTTCAAACCGCTGAATCTTGGTCCATATCCAAGTTCAGCACAATTGTTTTGCAATCTCCATTCTTAGCAATGCTGTCTCTAATTTATGATCCATAGTCAAATGCCTGTGTATAGTGTAAACAAAACATAAATAATCACTTTCTGGTATTTTATGCTCTGAGCCAGAAATGATATCCCTGGCCTCCAATTATTTCTGAATCCAGAGTGAATGTCATCACTGTGGATAAACTGCTGAAACTCTTTTTTTGAATGAATTGTCTTCAGCAAAGTTTTACTTGAGTGTGATATTCATCAATAGTTACTGTATTCTGTTGAATCACCTTTCTTGAGAATGGTCATGATGTGGATCTCTTCCATTGAGTTGGCCAGAGAGCAGTCCTCTAAATGTATCGGATAGATGGGTGAGCACCTTTGGCACGGCATCAGCCTGAAAAGTTAGCATTCTCTCATTTCCCGGAGCCTTGTTTCACTTCAGTGTAGTTGGCACTTCTTCGGCACCATCAGTTCTTGATCATATGCTCCCTCCTGAAATGGTTTTATTCCTTCTATCTTCTCTTGATGTTTCTTGCATTGTTCAATATATGTTGTGGTGGGGGAGCTTGGATTTTTATTTAACTATCATTTCATTGGCGGCTCTTAAAGCTCTTATAATAATCCACACATCAATTTGTATTGAGTCTATTTGTATTTAAGTTGCCAGGTTTTATTTTAGAAAAGACCACTGGCTTTCATTGGGGGGTCATGGGCAAAGGGGGTACCCCCCTAAGCAGTCAATTCCCACAGAGTTGGCTGTGGATGGAACCAACCCTTGGGTCTCCTGTTCCCTTGGTGTCCTTGCACAGCTCCTGGGCAGGCAGGGATGGGGACAGGCTGTGAGGGGTCACAGAAGCCATTCACTTGGTCAGGACATCGGAAGACTCGGACACCCATCCTGGGTCTCGATCTTCTTTACCACCATGGCGTTGGTGGAGCTGGTGTGGGAGAAAGAGCCAGAGTTTCTGCCTGGGCCAAAGCTGGACTGCTTGGAGCTTTGGCTATAGCTCGAGGTCAGCCCACCAGAGTAGCCACTGGTGGTCTTCGTTTGGATGCTTATGTTATGCACCCCAGAATCCAGCCGGCTCTCCTTGCCCTCCAGCAGCTTCCTGTACGTGGCAATCTCAATGTCCAGGGCCAGCTTGACCTTCATCAGCTCCTGGTACTCTCGCAGCTGCTACGTCCTGCCCTGCTTGGCCTGACGCAGGGTGGCCTCCAACTTTTTGTTGGCGTCCTTATGGGCCATCTCCCCACGATGCTCAGCATCCATGATGGCAGCCTCTGGCCATTGAGCACCTCCATCTCAGCCTGGATCTGGTGGATGTTCAGATTCATCTCTGAGATCGCAGTCTTGGTCCAAAAAAGATCATCCCCATGCTTCCTGGCCTGAGCCTGCAGCTCCTCATACTCGATCTGGTACATGCTCTTAGCCTTTGCCCGGCTGCAGTTGGCGACCTCCTCTCACTGGGCTTTACCTTGGCAATGATGCTGTCCATGTCCAAGGAGTGGCTGTTGTCTATGGACAGCACCACGGACGTGTCCGAGATCTGGGCCTGCAGCTCACAGAGCTCCTTACAAATCCAGCTAGACCAGATCATGTACACAGGTATAGACAAGAGGCCAAAACACAGGGAATCCAGGACAGATAAACCCCTCAGGACCAATCATGGGAGTAGCAACACCAGGAGGGGAAGGGCAAGGTTGGGGAGATAGGGGAAACCAATCACAATGATCAACATATAAACCCCACCCCCTCCAGGGGGACAGGCAACATAAAAGTGGGTGAAGGGAGACAGTGGTTGGTGTTAAGACATGAAAAAAATAATAAATTATCAAAGTATCACGAGGGAGAGGAAATGAGCTGAGATACCAAGGGCTCAAGTAGAAAGAAAATGTTTTGAAAATGATGATGGCAACAAAAGTAAAAATGTGCCTAACACAATGGATGGATGGATGGATGGATGGATAGATGCATGGATGCATGGATGGATGATGGATGGATGGATGGATGGAAGGATGCATGGATGCATGGATGCATGGATGGATGGATGGATGGATGGATGGATGGATGGATGCAAGGATGCATGGATTGTGATAAGAGCTGTAAGAGCCCCCAATAAAGTGATTTTTTAAAGAAAGGAAAAATAAAGCAGGGCAGCCGAGGAGAGAAGCAGGTGGTAGTTGGGGCTGGGGAGAAGGCAAAGTCCCTGGGGGAAGATGAGAGAAATGCCTGTCATTCAATAGTTTGCTCACGTTGTTAGGTGCAGTCAGCTGACTTCTAACTCAGAATGACTGTTTGCGCAACTGAACAAAGCACTGCCCGGTCCACAGCCATCCTCCTAGACACTCTGTTCCCACGGTCGAGCCAGTTTTGCAGTCACACTGCAAATTCAACTCGTTCAGAGCTTTCCTCTTTGTCACTAACCCTCTGACAGCAATGATGTCCTTTTCCAGGGACTGGTCCCTCCGGAGAACATGTCCAAAGGAGGCCAGACAAAATCATGCCTTCCTTGTTGCAAAGGCGCATTCTAGGGAATCCTTCAATATTCCCATTCCAGGACTGAGATATGTTCGGATTGTTCTTCCCTTTGGGTCTTTAACTCCAGACGCTTGCATATTTCATTATAATACTTCTTCTTGAGCTACTCTTTGACATCTTCTGCCCCGTTCTTCCACTTCACCATTTCTCCCATTTGCAGCAGCTGTTAGTCTACAACCAAGAGTCCGTTTTGGAGGCTCTTCTGATATCAGTTTTTGTCTTCTTTCTTTCCTGTCTTTTTAGGGCCCTTTGTCTTCCTCACACACCACGTCCTGGGTGTCATCCCCCAGCTCTCTGGTCCATACCAAAGGACTAGTAGCAATCACCATGAGCAACACATTTTTCACCACAATCAACTTCGCTTGTTGTTCATGAGCCTTCTAGATCATCAAAGAGGCTTCGAGGGTTCCTTGCAGTATAGTAAGGCTAAATAAGAACCATTGGCATCTGATCTAACTTGCAAATTTTACACGTGGTCTCTTGTATGGGTCCTAGCGTTGGCCTGTGCCAGCCAGCTTCGTGGTTCTCGACCCCGGATGCACATTTGAATTACCTAGGGAGCTGTGGAAGCAAGCCTGCTATCTGGAACCCACTCAGAGAGTGCACACTAGCTGGTTTGGAGAGAGGCCCTGGAAGACATACTGCTATCTCTAAATTAGGAGGGGAGAGAGGCCCTGGAAGACATACTGCTATCTCTAAATTAGGAGGGTAAGTGAGGCTCAGGGAAAGAGGCTGCAAGACTAACACTTCTGGTGCTGTAATCATTTACTTTGATTGTGGGGGCTGCTGTGAGGGGTGAGGAAGGTGCCCCGAGAAGCCAGTCAAAGTGAAACTACGCAGACATGAAGCCTCTGATGAACTTTGAGAGTCATGTTAGAGGGAGCAGTGATGAGGCAGAGGAAATAGAATGCAGGGTAAATAATAGATGTGGAAAGAAACCATCAAAATCAGTCACTAGAGAAAAAAATCATAAAATCTAATGCCAGGGCATCAATTAATAGAGTTAGTGAAAAGTAGTTTTTATTAAGGAAAGAAAACACCTTCCGATAACTACCCTTTTCTGTTATATATCAACATATTTGCGTTGAGGATAGGCACTGAGTCTAATCATTGACTCTCCCCAGCACAGCCTTTTCCATAGGAGCTACTAAAGACCAGTGAGATGTAAACATTTTGTTTTATTATATGACTCTATTTGGGGGAATAAAAACATTGAGTGGTGTGGCAGTTACTTAATCTATCAACTTGTGAAGGAGTGGAGTCTAGCCTGTCAATCAGGTCGAAGCTTGATGACTTCACTTTGGAGGCGCAATAGAGATAAATAGCTCACTGGAGGCCAGACACCCTCTGCTACTCTCTCTGCAAGACATTCCTGTTGACAAGCCATATGGAGCTAAGCACTGGAGCTGGAGGAGCCACGTGGAGACCCACACCAGCATGGAGATGCTCCCACCATCATTGTATTCAACTTTACACTGAATACAAAGTGTCTGAGTCACAGTAGCTTTCCATCCACTGGCCTGTGATCTTCTGGCATTCAGCATCATTGCATGGCTTTGTGAGGAACTTATGGACTAGTATCGACATATGGGGTGATATTGGCCTTGTAGACTTGATCTGGACTTGGCTGGGATGTTTTCTTAATGTACAATTGCTCTTTGATATAAAGTTCTCTCTTACACATATATGAGTGTCTATGAATTTGTTTCTCTAGTCAACCCAGACTAACACAAGTGGGTACTCCCAATAGATGAACTTATTTTTAAGTATCTTGGTGTACTATGAGCTGCTAGCTGAAAGGTCAGCATTAGTTAAGTGGTTAAGCACCAGCATTAGTTAAGTGGTTAAGCACCAGCATTAGTTAAGTGGTTCAAGGCCATGCAGCAGCTCACTGCTTCGCTGCTCGTCTGCCATCAAATCAATTCCGACTCACAGCGACTCTGTACATAGGACAGGGTAGAACTGCCCCCAGGGCGTCCCAGCCTATACTCTTTATAGGGAGAGAAAGCAAGGCCAGAGTAG
This sequence comes from Tenrec ecaudatus, assembly GCF_050624435.1. NCBI lineage: Eukaryota > Metazoa > Chordata > Mammalia > Afrosoricida > Tenrecidae > Tenrec > Tenrec ecaudatus. The sequence goes on from NC_134536.1 coordinate 16,093,277, forward strand.
GATTCCACTCGATGGCACACATCAACAACTACTGTTATCAGGCATTTTGTGCATCTAAGACATTCAAATGGAAATGTCACTGCCTTGATGAGATTGAGAAAATAAACCCTAATGTCTTTGTTTCCTTTAAGAGACTGTTCTGCTGACTGCTTGCCCTCAAACTTGCTCTGAAAACAACTGCTATTCAATCTGACAGGACTATTTAGATATTGAAAAATTATTTATGCTTGAGACAAACACCAGTAAAATGTTCATCATCGTCTCATAGATGGACAGACCGTGGCACCATGCTGATTTTGAAAATGAATTCAGTGCTGTCTCTGACTGTGCTGAATCTCAGTCACCGGGACCTTTTGTAAAGTGAAAAAAAAGAAATACTGCTTATTTTAAACTGAGAGAATGGCCAACAGCAAGGGGGGTCATTTGGGTGGGCCTTTTCCTTTATTTCTAATTATCAATTCATATTTTTATTTATCTGAGATTTGTTCAGTCCAATCCACCAGCCACATTTAACTTTACATTGAATAAAAATTGTCTGAGTCACGGTAACTGCATGGCAAGTGCTAAGTAGTCACATATGGCTTGTACTAGGAATTACCAAAAAACTGCACAACAGAACAAAACACTGCCCACCCGGTACCATCTTCACAATTGTTCTGTTGAACCACTGTTGAAGCCATGGTGCCAATTCATCTCACTGAAGCATCTCCTCTTTTTTGCTGACCCATGATTTTACCGAGCAGGATGTCTCTTCCAAGGGCTGGTCTCTCCTGATATGTTGTCCAAACTACATGAGATGATGTTTCCCTAGGGTACTTTCAATATTCTTTGCCAAGACCTTAATTCAAGTGCATTGATTCTCTAGTCTTCCTTATTCATTGCCCAGCTTCCTCAAGCATATGAAAGGATTGGAAATAACATGGCTTGCGTGAAGTAGACCTTACACTTCCAAGTGGCATCTTTGGCCTTTAATACTTTCAAGAGGTCTTGGGCAGTAGTAGATCCCGTGGGGCTAGTGACTGCTGAACTAGACAGAGCAGAATGCCTCCATCATCAGAAAGCTCGAATGGACAGGGCTGCACCGGCTATGCAGTATATCTTTCCAGAATCATGTCAGAGATGAAAAGAAGGTGATGGCCAAGATACCATGAGCTCAGCCTACATTTTCCAATGATCACCATCGGTTACATGAGTCTCCTTGGCCTTCTTTCTCTACAGCTGATCCTTTGTGGACCCACCGACACCCAGTCCCTTTCTGGCCACAAATCAGCCAATGCAGAGAAAGAAGGTATATTAGCATCCCTAACTCTTCAAGCCCATGAAGCCTGTAACTGTAGCCTGCTCTGACACACAGCACATCCACATGCAAGGCCTAGGCAGATAGCTATGTGAGTCACCAAACATCTCCCCTCATAGACTACAATACTCCTGGTAGGCTTGGTTAGCCAGGTTCCTATGGTCACGTTCTGCCCAAACGCTTCAGAGGTCACCTCATCCCCGAACCCAGTTGGAACTGGGAGAGTCATTTGGACACTTGTCCATGCTTCTTCAAGGAAAAAGTCTGGTCTTCAGTGCTCTTGCTTGCTGGTGGGTGCCCTGTCCTACGCAGAAAGATATTCTGACAAGGTCTTATGTCTGACACCTCCTAGTATCTAGTGAACACTGTCCTACTGTCTGAACCCCACTTTCCTTATTACTCCCACTAAGTACAGTGGCTTATTTAAGATCTACTCACTGAAGCCATTTTTATTTCGCCTGTCCTCTGTCACACTCTTATCCTCTTGGCCAGTCCTCATTGGAATTTTTCTCTCTCTTTTTTTTTCTTTTTCCCCAGGGTCACCCAACTAGCTTCAAGTTAGACAGTACCTAAGCCATGGCATGATTCACTAAAACACTGCCACTCCTGGGGCTCACTGTGGAGTCTCTGGGCCATACCAATGGTTTAGGCCTCTGTTGGCACCCAAAGGCTGGTAATTCTTGTGAGTGCAGTTTCTACCCCCAAGCACATGGGATCAATCTGAGTCAGAATCCATTTGAGTGCACGTGGTTTGTTTTTGTTGGGGTTGCCCGGTTGTGACTCGCTAGGAGATGCCCAGTGGGTCTAGGTCAATGCAAAGGGGTTTTCCTTTGAGTTCCCCCATCCTGTAAGAGGACAGAACCTTGGTGTCATTTGCCCCGAGTTCTTTCCAGCTGAGCTCGCCCATCTCTACGTTTTAGTAGAAGTTTACGATTCTGTAGATTGAGTGGCCTTTTCTCCATTTTGTCTTCTGAAGAAAGTGGTGAATATCTTTGGGTGCAGAAGTTGCCCAAATAAACTATTTCAGTTTTGTGAGGTCTGGAACAGGGTCCTGGTGGTGCTGCTGAGTAAGCATTGGACTGCTAATGGCAAGACTGGTGCTTCAAACCCACCATCCACCCCAAGGGAGAAACACGGTGTCCCTCTAAAGGTATGCAGCCTCAGAAACCATCTCTACAGGGATGCCCTGAGTTGTGATCAATTTGATGGCAGTGAGTGTGGGTTAGGAGTATGAACACACTACCATGTATTGGTGACAGAAACCCCCCCCCCAAAGAAAGAACTGGGTGAAGGCATGGCCATTCCTTTAAGCATTAACTCCTCAAACTCTCAGTCGGGGTCTAAGTGATTGTTTCAGAATGATTCTCTTTCTTTTCTCAATTGTTTAGGAAGCATTCATTGTTCATGAAATCGTTTTGTTCTTTGTTTAGTGGTGCTCCACTTAGCCACAAGAGAGATGGAAAACATGGCGACAAAAGGATGGGGACATTAACTTATATCTCGACAACTCCATGAAGTGCCTCCGGAGTGAATGGCACCGGTCACTGGTGCTGTGATTTGTGGGAGACGAGGTAGTCAGCAGCTGTCCTTCCTCTGCCCTTGACATTTATGATGATGACCGACTTCCACTATCAAAACCCACACACGGTGCCTATAGGGTTGTTAATGACCAAGAAACCAGTCATTATGTGACTCCATATTCCAGGCATCTCTAAATGTCAACTTTCAGTAGCGGTACCAAATGACACAAAATAAATAGTTATGAAAAGTGTCTGCTGGATCCCAGTAGGATACCACACACGGCAATGGTCACTCTCACTCCGACAGAAAGAGAAGGAAATGAGGAAGGAAGAGAAGTGCCATCAAGAAGATTGGAGAGACCAAGGAGTATGTCACCTTCCTGAGCCTGCCGAAGAATATCACGGTCATGTGTACATTTGAAAAAATGAAAATACTGAGAAGTAAAAGGAAGAAATTAAAATTATTCACAATTCCAGTACCGGTTCTAACTACTATGAACTGTATGATGTATAAATGGTATAATTCATTGGCCATTCTCTTCTTTATGTTCCAATATAATCCTATGTAAGTTTATGCTTTTATACTTTGATGATCTCCTATATTTATCATATATTTCATATCATTTCCATATATCATAACACTAATGTGCTACGGTCAGTCATAATTTCCAAACCAATCACTGCTGTTCTAATTTTGACAATATATATATCAAAGATAGAGAATAGAAGACAAAAATCCTCATAGCAGAACCAATAAGCAGCAGCACCATAAGTGGCAAAAACACTGGAATTATCAAGAAGTTCATTTTACTGGCAGGCACAACCAGCAGCCATGGAAACAGACAATGCATCAAACAACGACATGCACGAGGCAGATCTGCTGCAGAAGACCTTTGAAAAGAGTTTAAAAGCAAAGAGGTCATTTTGAAGACTACGATGCACTAGCCCAAGCGGTGGTATTTTCAGTCGCCTCAGATGCGTGCTACAGCTGGACCATGAATACGGAAGAGGAAGTGAAGAAGTGAAGAGGAAACTGGGCGTCAACACTGGAAGAAGCCTAGCTGGAACGCTTCGGAAGCAAGGATGGTGAGCTATTGGCTCACATACTTTGAACATGTGATCAGAAGAGAGCAATCCATAGGTAAGGACATCATTAGTTGGTAAAGAAGATGGTGAGCTGAAAAGAGAAATGCCTTCAACAAGATGGACTGACACAGTGTCTGCAGCACTGGGCTCCAGCCCAGCAACGACGGTGAGGCTAGCTCAAGACGGGGCAGTGCTTGGTTCTGCTCCTTGCGGCATTGCTATGGGTCGGAACCGTCTCTACGGCATCCAGCAACAACAGCAGCAATAATAATAATTATAATTGCTATGTGAAAGCACTTAGCACGAATATTGTTCATCACAGCCTCATTCCAATAGGCAGAGTCAGAAACACGGTGAATAGTTCATGATTTAGGAAACAAATAAATAATGGCACGTGCACAATGCAGCAACCCAAGACTCTTGTCCAGGAGGACAGCCAATGGCATGTGAAAACGTTAGCTGAATAAACAGTATACTGCCAGCGTGGCACAATGGCTTCAAACATATGACATCTGAAGCAATTAAATAATGTACTTTTAAAAAGAGAGATAGATATGAGTCACTTTTTGAAATATGCAAGACCTTTTGTCAAAAAAAAATTAAACTTCATTGAAAGTCATTTTAAAAGATCTAAAATAATTGAGAGTTACATAATGTTAATTGGTGAGAAGATTGGATGTCATTAAAAAGTCAGTTCTCCCTAAATTAATTTATAAAGTCAATGTAGTTTTATTAAAAGTTATTTTAAAAATGTGACAGAAAGAATGGCCATTAAGAACCAAAACAAGTCATTTTTCCCAGATTATGAAGTCAAAGTAATCACTGAGTTATAGAGGCTTACGGTGATTCTAGTGAAATTATCTCAACCAAAACCAAACTTGTGGCCTTCTCATCGATTCTGATTCAGAGCAACCCAACTCAGAGGAGAATTGCCCCTTTGGGTTTGGGACACTCTGTGGGGTTCCCAAGACTGTAAGACTTTACAAGTGCAGACTCTATCATCTTGTTCCCCAGGAGTGGTTTGAACTGCCAACCTTGCAGCTGGCAGCCCAATACCTAACCCACATCACCACCAAGGCTTCTCAGAAGACTAAAGAAATAGATACACAAGTAGACCAAAGAAGTAGATCTGAGGGTTCAGAATCAGATTTTCTAATATATGGGAATTCATGTATATATATGTAATGAAAGGAGCTTTATAAATCAATGGAGGAAATAAGGTCCCATCTACTTAATAGTTCTAGTACAATTTGGTTATTCAAATTGGAAAAAGTAAGAGTATAGCCTTATTTTCCATTGTACACAAGATTCTAAACCAAAAGTGGAAAAACAACACTGTAGAGCACCACACAGGTGAATAACTCTGTTGTGTCTGGGTAGGGGAGAATTTATTAGACAGAATATAAAGCACAGATTATGAAGCACAAGTGCGATCAATTTCACAAATTAAAAATTCAAATTTTCTATGCAACAGAGGACATCATAAACAAAGCAAAGATATGCTGTATACTAAATTAATAAGATTTAAAATGCATAAATAATTAAAATTCAAAGTAAATAAGTGAAAATTGAGTAAGAAAAAACTCAGTGCTTCCATACACTTTTTCATAGCATTGCATTATTATAGAATTTAAACATGAAAATTCATGGCTGTTTCATGTATCTCCTTAAGCTACCATTTTTAATATAATCATGAATATTTGTTTAATCTGTTTTTCTTAAATAGTAAAATTATTTTGTGAATTCTGGATAAAATTCACTTCCTTTTTAATGGTGACACCTACAAACAAGGTCAGAATTAACTGTATGAAGACATTTTCCTAACTAGTGATTTTAATTTTCTTAATTGACAAAAGTTAAAAATTGGTCCCAACTCACAGAGACCCTCTCTCTGTACAACAGAACAAAGCACTGTCCCCGCACCATTCTCGCAGCCACTGTGACAACCCTGCTTGCTGAAGGTCTTCCTGGTTTTCACTTGCCCTCTATTTGAACCCTGGTAGCATAGTGGTTATGAGTTTGGCTGCAATCTGCATGGTCAGCAGTTCAAAATACCAGCAGCTCCGAGAGAGAAAGACTGGGCTTTCTACTCCTGTAAACGGTTCCAATCTCGGAAACCCACAGTGGGTCACTATGAGTCACCATTGATTGGACAGCAGTAAGTTTGGCTTTTGGTCTTACCAAGCATGATGTCATTTCTCCAAGGGCCAGTCCTTAGAGATGATATGCCAAAAGTCTGTGAGACTCAGTATCTTCATTCTCCCTTCAAAGAGCACTCTAGCTCCACTTCTTCCAGGACATAGGACATACATATTTGTTCTTGTGGCGGTTACACAATCTGTCAACTTGAGGGAGGGTGGGGTCTGGCCTGTCAGTCAGGTCGCACCTTGATGACCTCATGCTAGAGGCACAATGGAGATAAATAGCTCACTGGAGGCAAGACACGCTCACTCCCTTTGAGACATTCTTGTTGACAAGCCACATTGGAGCTATGCTGATGGCAGCCAGAGCCTTGGTGCTACCCACACCAGTGCTGAGATGCTTCCACCACCACTGGATCCACAAGACTTTCCACTCACTGCTCTGTGATCTTCCTGCACTCAGCATCATTGCATGTGTTGCCTGAGTCTGTAGAGGAATTTATAGACCGGTACTGGACATATGGGTTAATAACAGACTTATGGACTTGATCTGGACTGGGTTGGGATATTTTCTTAATGTACAATTACTCTTTATATAAAGCTCGTTCCTATATGCATGAGTGTCTATGAATTAGGTTGTCTAGTCTACCCAGACTAACACAGTTCTTCTGACAGTCCACCGTCGATTTAGTATCCTTTCTGCATTAATTCAAATGCGTCAGTTCTTCTCAGAACTTCCTTAGTCATTGTTCAGCTTTTGCACCTGAGAATGACTATGGCTTGGGTTGGGTACACCTTCATCCTCAAAGTGGTACCTTTGCTCCATTGTCCTTCAGGAGGTCTGTTAGGCAGTGCTCCTCCATCGGCTTCTCAGACTGTGGTAGCTTGTGTGTTGTTGTAATGGTAGAAGTCCTGCCACCCATGGTGGACAGATTTCAGCAGAGCGTCCAAACCAAGACAGGAAACAGTAAAAAGTGAACCACTACTGGGGGATTAGTCGCTGAAAACCTTACGACGAGCAGCAGCAGAACACAGTTTGGTATGGGGCCAGAAGATGAATTCCCTGAGGGTAAAAGGCACTCAAAACATGACCGGAGAAGAGCTGGCTCCTCAAAGTACAGCCAATCTTATTGATGTGAGGAGAGCAAAGGAAGGCCGTAGCATAATGTCACATCGTTCTGTGAACACGCACGCGTCTCGTTTGTTTTCCTTGGTAAAGCAGATGCTACTAGTCGGCCATCGATTCTACTAGTCGGCCATCGATTCTACTAGTCTGACACATGCTCCAAGAGTCATCATGAGAACCTAGTCAGAGTATGATCGTAACAGCTATGCCAGTTGTATTTTAATGTATTGTCTTAGCAGGCGCAGTTTCAATGTTCCTTTCTAGTGTTCAACGTGCCCTGGTGGCACAGCGGGTTGAACCCTGGGCTGCTCGCCACAAGGTCGTGAGTTAAAACACACCAGTCACCTCGAGGGAGAAAATGGAGACTGTCTGCTCCCGTCAAGCGTGACAGTTTCAGAAACCTTGTGGGACCGCGCTACTCTGTCCTGTAGGGCTGCTAAACTCAATGGCAGTGGGTGAATGGGTTCTACTGTTTGGTCCACCAGTTTTGCCTGAAATGTAATAATTTAATGCACTCTTTATAATTTATGGTCAACTCACTTTTGTACCAAGTCTTTATTTGCATTTGCACTTCGCTTACTTGACATTTCTCATCCTTCCTTGGTGATTTTATTGCTTTCAGCATTAGAACTGTTTGTGGGTGCATTTCCTCTCTGTCGTCTGCCTCTCCTCCTTCTCTCTCCCTTTGTCATTCAGCCCTCCCCAGGAGGCTGCTCCTCAGGGCCAGGGTCGGTATCCTCCAGCTGACTCTGTCTTCTCTTTTTAGTCTCTTTAATTAGACCTTGGGGTTTACTTGGGATATTTTGCTGATTGTTTGTCCTGTGAAACACTCTCTGTACTTTCCAAGTTTATTTTGTTGGGGTCTGTACAACCTTTTGTTGTTGTTGCTGTTTGACTGTTTTTGTTTTTATTCCCTCTCGTTTATTTGTTTTACTTCATTTTACTCTGGTTTGGGATTTTTAAAATTTTGTTTCAGCTATTAGTCCTTGTATCACAATAATTGCATTTAACTCAGAACAATCACCCAGAATTGTTTGTCACCACCACCAAATGGGATAAACTGCAAACCATAACCCAAGAATATATGACAGATATGGATGGGTTCTCATCTGACCGATTGCCACTAGCCAAAGTCCAAAACCTATATATCTCCTTGGACGTAAACAGTTATCTATGTGAAATTTATTAGTTCCACATGTACATTATTTAATATTTAGAATGAATAAATAAATCATGAACTGCATCCCTCGGACAAAAATATAGTAAGGCATTCTAAAGTGACTTATCACTAAATTTAATTTGTAGCATTTGTAAAACCTCTTATTTAATGAACTTAAACCATGCTTATAGATAAAAAGTCTCTGTGTGTGTGTGCACGTGCACATGTGTTAATCAAATAAGGCTAATATCTGCCTGCAATAAAAAAATTCTGGAAACTTCATGAGACGACTGCCACAGTACAATTAATACTTTATCAGAAATCTCTTTTTACAGCTTGAAAGACATTTAGTGACAGCTCCACAAAAACACACCAATAAACACAGAAGCATAGGAAACAGAAATAGCAATAAAAAAGGTAATTAAACCCCCCAAAAGAAGGAATTATTTTCCAAGAGTCAAAATATTATACCCAAGATTTCTCAAAATAATTATTCTTTAAAATTTTCATCAATAAAATTCATCTTAGCCATGATGCTGAATGTCACTAAAGTAATTAAAAAATCAGGAAACCCATTTTTACTTAATTTCTGGAATGACTTCTTGCTCTCTATTTTCATTTGTTCTTCTTTGACTTCGTGTATAGTTTTACTGATCCATTATGATAGTAACAACATAGATATAATTACTCTCTGTACTTAAAACTATATAATACATTTTCCACAGTTCCACGCACAGTAAAAAAAGGGGGGGTGGATAGTTATGGTCGTTGTCTGACCTGAGTTCCATAGTTATGTTTAAGTGATCTGCAAAATAGGATTGCGCCAAAGGACTAGTTTAGATGGACTGCTTCTCTCTTTGGCTTTGAAAGTTCAAGGTGCTCTGGTGGTGCTATTGGGTAAATGTTGAACTGCTAGCCAAAAGGACAGTGGTTCAACCCCACTAGCCATTCTGTGGAAGAAAGAGGGACCTTTCTGCTCCCATAGATTTGCAAAGTCTTAGAAATCCTACATAGGGGTGATATGAGTTAGGACTTACTCCAGCGTTTCTCAACCTGTGGGTTGTGACCCCTTTGGGGGTTGAACGATCCTTTCACAGGGGTCACCCGATTCGTAACAGTAGCAAAATTAAAATTGTGAAGTAGCAACAAAAGTAATGTGATGGTTGGGGGTCACCACAACATGAGGAACTGTATGAAAGGGTGTAAGCATTAGGCAGGTTGAGATCTGATCTACACCATAGCGATGGTTGACCATTAATCACAAGCAGTTTAAAAAATCCCTGTGGGATAAAAGAAAAATGTTACTGTCTCAGTCTCTAGGAAGAAAAGAAATCTAACCAGATAGAGAGAAGATGGACATATTTTCAGAATATAATATGAAATAATTAGGTTGACTCAACTCTACCTGGCACATAGACAGTGAATTTCATATCCCATTCAATGATCTGTTTAATAATCAAACCTATATAAAATGCAGTGCCAGGTATTTGGCAAGCATGTGGTGGGACAGCACAATAACAGCTCAGGAACTAAGTTGCATGGGTGCTATTCCACTCAAGAAGCAGAATGGAGATAAGACCCAGGACAAAGTTGGTGTCGGAGAAGAGTTATTGGCATTGATGTTGTTAATTATTGTAAACCTTTAACTCACAGTGTCCTCACGAAGAGTGTGCTAGAACATGTCCTGCCCCATCTTGCTCCGCCCTCATGGCCAGTTGCAGATCAGACCTGTGATCCTGAAAGGGTTTTTCATTGACTGATTTTTAAGAAGTAGATCACCAGCCCTTTCTTCCTAGTCCATCTTAGTCTAGAAACTCTTCTGAAATATGTTCAACATCAGAGCAACACACAGGTCTCCAGTGACATGGTGTCTGTGCATGAGGAGAAACCAAGTCTTCCACATGGGAAATGACACTTCTCCATTGAACCAGAGCTGCCTCTCGGAAGGGCTGGAATGTCTAATTGTAAATGACAGTCAAGTCTATACACACTTCAGTCTAGAAGATTCATAGTCAAATAAGTGACCTGGAAGACTAAAACCAAAACTCAGTGCAAACCAGGTCAAGCCAAGGACCAGAAATGGAGGGCAGGCAGAGGTTGAAGTCATGTTGAAACAAAGACAGCTGAGGCCAAGCAGAAGTCAAGACAAATCTATCACGACACGGCAGAAACCGCTCTCTCACAGTCCGGACAGACCACACATGTCCACCACGTCCTCAAAGGGGCTCCATTCAAAGAGCTCAGACCTGGAGTCAACCCAGGGTTTCTGTAGCAACTCAACTGACCTCCTGACTGAGAGACAGGTAAAGAATATGCTGGAAATTCAGAGAGGAAAAAATGATGACTTCTAGGGAGTGCTAAAAGTTAGAGAAGGGCTTCAATCAACTGCTGTTCTTGTTGGGTACCACGGAGTCAGTTCCCACCGATGGCAACCCCAGGCTCAACACAATGAAACACTGCCAGGGTCGGCCCATTGTCACAATGGTTGCAGCCACTATGTCAGCCCATCTCCCGGAGGGCCTTCCCCTCCTTCACTGCCCCTCCACTTTACCAAACACGATGCCCTTCTCCAGGGACTGGTTCCTCCCGACAAATGTCCAAAGTATGTAAGATAAATGTATTATTAATAAATAACTTCAGATTAAATATAGACACCGAGGGACAAAATACATTATGTGGTCCCCGAGCTGGCCCTATTCCTTGGAAACAAGGGTTTGTTAGGAAAGTCAGAAAAAGAACTTGTAAAAAAAGGTACTTCAGAAAGTGGGGAACTTTAGATGTCAGATTCAGCAGAAGACTAATTTGTAGGTTCCATTGAATAAGGTGCTACATCGGGCACCTCACTGAAGTATCATTGGATATCTAAAGGAACCAAGCACACCATCATGAATTATCGAATAACTGACTGGACACACTAGTGATGATGGAACAGTGAGATTAGACTAAGCACAGATGATAAAAAATGGAGTTATCTTTACTACTGATTATAACAGATCATTATAGAGCATTACTACCTGTCTCCACTTGGGAGCTCTGGTAGTGCTAGGGGTTTGATGCTGGGCTGCTAATCACAAGGTTGGTGGTTCAACCCCACCAGCCACCCTGAAGAAGAGAGATGAGGCTGTCTGTTCTCACAGAGTTTCAGAAACCTATTCTTAGGCTTCCTATGAATAGGAATCAACTCTATGTTAGTGAGTTAGAAACCAAGATCCAACTCACTGCCATCAAGTTGATTCCAACACATAGCGACTCCGTAGGACAGGGTAGAATGCTGCTGTGGCTTCCTGAGGCTATAACTCTTGCAGGGGGTAGAAAGGCTCACCTTTCTCCCCCAGGGCAGCTGGTTGGTTTCAAAATGCTGACTCTGTGGTAGTAGCCCAATATATAGCCTACTATGCCACTGGGGCTCCTTCGTGAGTCACTACATGCCAAATTGCATACCACAAGTTTCACATGAACAAACTCTCCAATTACCTTCTTAACTGGGCACCATTATTATCCTCATTTTTCAAATAGAAAAACTAAAGCCTGGAGAGGCTAATTATCTTACTTCTGCTCACACATCTGCACATCGAGTAGAAATGTGAATTCACGTGGCCTGATTCCAAAAGGTAAACCCTTAATCATAACATCACATGATATATGAATAACAGCACGTACAATCTACATGGAAATTTGAAATTATCAGAATACAATTCAAGCCTTTGATTCTTAGAGGGGTCATATGAGGCTAGTGGTGTTTTCTATGACACTGGGACCACCAAAGGAAGTAGAATTAATCCAGGATGGATGCATCCCAAGGACATTCGCCATAAGTTGAAACCACAAAGTACAAAGGACCAGTCACCTTGAGTTTGCTTGGTCCCTGAAGGCCTTGATATCATTAAGATCTGATGGGTGGACTGTGGGAATGGAGGTGTTTGGTTATCTTTATGTGTAAATGGCCTTTTCTCCACTAGGGTACCTGGACATTGTATCCTAGGGCCATGTCTTAAGCTTCCTGGTGTTACCAAAGCCTCCACATAGTAGATGCTCAATAAAGGTAACCTCTAAATATTTAGGCTGGGTAGTTTACGCTTAGCCCTATATTTTAAATGCAAAACAAAAGAAGTTTAAACTGCTGACAGTTTAATACAAACTAAATGCAATCATTGTGCTTTTAAAAACTTGAATGGCACATAATTTTATATGACTCTCTTTAATGTTACATGCTCGATCAAGTCCAAACTAAAGCATGCATAGCCCCCAGAAGTGACCAGAATTCTTCTTCATCGATGACTTTGTACCTGACCTTACAAATCCTCTGTGGTATTACAAGGAGGAGAAAGGAATCTGGAGGGGGAAGAGGGTGTTGGAGCAAAAGAAAATTAGCTAAGAGGAAGTATAAAGGGGGGGGGTAGGGGTAAAGTCATGGTGGGGCAGGAGGAAGGTAGAAGGAAACAGAGGGGGGACCTAGGAAACAAAGCAATGGATAGAGGAATAAGCATAGCAGTGTACATGTAAATGCATTAATCCACAAAAATAGAGGTATTGCCTATGTACATCTATTTATACGGCAATACACTGAGGTAGTGGATAGACTTCGAGCCTCTGCTCATACCCTCCCTCAATACAAGAACACTTTGTTCTAACAAATCGGCAGTTTGAGATGCTAACTCTACCAACATAATCACTGAAGACAAAATGGGTGCAGAAGCAAATATGGTGAAGAAGGTAGCTGGTGCCCAGCTATTAAAAGGTATTGTGTCTCCAGTCTCAAAGACTTGGCATTAAATAAGCAACCATTCAGCAGAGAAACAACAAGCCCAGATGGAAGAAGCACACCACTGGTGCAATCATGAGGAGTCATTGGGACTGGGTAACAGGCATCAGAAGACACATAACAAACAAACAAAAATGTATTGTTGAGAACGAGGGGGGTTGGAGCAGACACCCAAAGCCCATCTGTAGACAATGGAACAATTCGCCCACAGAGGGGCCCAGGGAAGGGATGCATCAAGCAGGGTTCCGTAAAGCATCGATGAAACACACAAACTCCCCTTGGTTCCTTGAGGCTTCCTCATCCCCCACTACCATGACCCCAGGGCTGCTTCTCAATTCAGACTAGACCGGAGCATGTACACAGGTGTAGATAAGAGATGGGGGCTCACAACACATGGAATCCAGAAACAGGAGTGGGAATAGTGATACCAGAAGGGGAGGGAGACAGGGGGAAAGGAAGGAGAAAGGAGGAACCAATCGCAATGATTGACCCATAACCATACACCCCTCTCCAGGGGGAAGAACAGCAGAAAACATGGGGGAAAGGAGACAGTGGTTGGTGTGAGATATGAAAATAATAATAATTTATAATCTATCAAGGGGTTATTAGGGGTGGGAAGGGGAAAAAGAGGAGATGATACCAAGAGCTCAATAAAGTGTACTTTTCTAGAAAAGAATGAAGGCAATATATGTACAAACACTCCTGATGCAATCGATGTATGGATTGTGAAAGTCCCCAATATAATGATTGTAAGAATACCCAATAAAATGATCTTTTAATAAACAAAGAAAGAAATTGGAAAAGAGAATGAGAAGTTAGTGATAAGAGATGAGCACATGAGAAGAACTGAGTCCAGTGTTGCTGGCACTAAAAAATACTAGCACAGCGGTAAGAGGCTGTGCGAGAGGGAAGGCGATCTCTAGTAGTTGGGAAAGTGTGGAACTGGATTGTCCCTAAATTCTCCAGAGAGAGATGAACTCCTGAAAATGCCTCAATATCGGGCAGAGAGACTTACAATAGATTCTGACTTACAATACTGTAAGGAAATAAATTGGTTTTGTTTAATTCACTGTTTGTCCTAATTTGCAATAACAGTTTAAGAAAATTAGTAGTACGGTAATATGAAAATTTAAAGATTTTTTCCTAATAAAGATATAACCTATTCGATTTTTCACTATTATACCTGTATCAAAATATTGACAACAAATTATACATTTATTTTCTAATACTTCTCATTTTATTTTAAAATAAAAGGTTATGCCTAACACCATTAAAACCCCCTCTATGACAGTCAATAAACATCTTGATGATCTGCACCTAATATTAATGCATATGCTTCTGGGCCATTCTGTGTGTGCTTCATTATAAATTTCACAATCCACTATCTTTAAAAATCTCTTCCTTTCTCTTTTAATAAGGCTCGAAAGTTTCATCTCTTCTTGAGACTGGAGTCTTAGTCATAACCATGACATCCATAACAGAAAATAATTTTGTTTTCTTTTCAAGGCCCTATCTCAACAAGCCGTGTTCTCCAATTCTTTCTTGTGTATGTCCAAGTAATTTTCTGCACATTACAGCTCTCTGCTCATATCACTACAATGGCATCTAACTCATGTTTGTTCAATGCCCCGTTCAACAGAGATTCACGTTCCACACTACGCAAAGGCAAGAATAATTCTGTCCATCCTGACAGATGATTTTCAGTGGCTAGTTCTTGTGCTAATTTTTGAAATATAAATATGACAGCTGCTAAGGTTGCTCCTAATATTCAGAAGCTTTTAGGTTTGGAGTCTGACTTTTCCACATCAGGGATACATATAGTAGTCAACTAAAAAGAAGGGGGGTAAAGGAAAACAAAAAAGGAGGGGGAAGAAATGAGGAACTGACTACAATGATCAACATATTAGTATGCCCCCTGCCCCAACAGAATGAACAACAGAAACATGAGCAAAGGGAAACAGTGCACAGTGTAAGATCTGAAAATAATACTCATTTATCAGGGTCCACGAGGGTGGGAGGTTTGGGGAGGGAGGAAAAAAAGAGTAGCTCATACCAAGGCCTCCAGCAGATAGAAAATGTTTTGAAAATGATGATGGCAACATATATACAAATGTGTTTGATACAATTGATGTGTGGATTGTTATAAGAGCTGTAAGAGCCCCCACTAAAGTGATTTATTAATTTTTTAAGAGAAAGATAACCAACTTAATCGGCATTTTCAGTATATTGATCTT
Source organism: Tenrec ecaudatus (assembly GCF_050624435.1). NCBI lineage: Eukaryota > Metazoa > Chordata > Mammalia > Afrosoricida > Tenrecidae > Tenrec > Tenrec ecaudatus. The sequence goes on from NC_134536.1 coordinate 16,108,602, forward strand.
GTTAGTAAGTACTGTTGAGTTGGTCTTCATCTCAAAGTAACCCAATGTGCAAATAAAACTCCTACCCCACAGGGTTTTCTAGGCTAGTCTGTATGGGAGCAGGTCTTATCTGCCACAAGACTGCTGGGTGGGGTGAAACCACCAGTCTTCCTATTTCAGTCAGGTACGTAACCAATGTATCACCAAACACCGCATCACACACCTGACCCCACCCCAAAAAGCAGTTGCCACGTGGTGAATTCCATTCAACTTGACCCCATGTGTGTAAGAGGAGATACATTTCAATGACGGATTTTGTTGGAAGCAGATTTCCAGGCCTTTCTTCCTGGGTGCCTGCAGGTGGAGTTGAATCTTAACTTTTTGGTTAGCATTGAGCATACTAACAGGGACTCCGACGGAAGTAAACATAGAAGTGTCATTTAACCTGCTGGGGTTAATTACGTACACACCATGAACTTAATTGAAATATTAAGAGAGTCTTACAGCCGTTGTTTTTTTGATCTCTACCCACAATCAACTGTGAGTGCACCCAGCACAATGACTTCAGAATAAATCAGTGAAATCTAGCCTATCTGTGAAGCTACCTCACTGTTTTTGAAAGGACTGACTTACATCCATCCCTTGTGGAGTCTACTGCTCATTTATATTGAAAAGGAAGGAAGGAAAGCACCCCCTTGTGTTCTGCACTCCGCCACAAGCTCTCAGGATGCTGTGTACGAGATTCCTCGACTCAGTTGCACGAAGAACGGGGAAACCAGGTCATTTCCAAGTTGCCAATTCTATTACTCTCTAATTCTTTTCCAACCTATAGTCTGCAAAAGCCATTTCTGGTTGTGACAGATAATAAAAATGCCCCCAGTTGGCCATAGGATTCTGAAGCACTTCTCTGCTTACGACTCAACAATTAGATTTGCCTTGGCCACTGGGATCATGGAATGGCCTAAGGAGAGGCTTCAAAAGGCTTGTGTGTTGAAGCGTCTCTCTTTGAGCCACTCTCAATGCTGTGAGAACAAGCAGACCTAGCCTGCTGGAGGACATTACACACATGAGGTAAAACTGAGTCATCCCAGTGACTCTAGTCCAACCTGCCTGCTGGTGTCTGAGCAAGCCCTGTCAAGAGCCACATCAGAAGTCTCTGGGAAGACCTGACATGGGCAATTAAAGCTTCTTTCTGTATGCCAGTGAGATTGTGAAGGGAGGCTTTGTTGGGCAGCAAAAGCTTGCTATCATATCAGTTCAACCTTTCGTATCGAATGCTCAAGAACCGTGGAGAAGAGTTTGGGAAGAAGGTATAAATTGGAGCATTATCAGCTTGTGAATGGTGTTTCCAGCCACTGAACTGAACGAAATCAAGGAAGGAGTGGGTATATAAGACTAAAAAAGCACAGACTAAATCCCAGAGCACTACAACACTAAGAGGACAATCATAAAACGTAACCCCCCAAAGAAGACCCAGAAGGGATAACCAATGAGATCAGAGGAAAATTAAGAGAGTATGTTGTCTTGTAAGCCAAGTAAAAAATGTGTGCTGAGAAGTTCAGAGTCATTATCCACTGTGGCAAAGGCTGTTAATTAGTCAAGAAGATGAGGACTGAGGACTGGCCGATGGGTTTACCCACAAGTGATCATGGGTAATCTTGCCAAAATTTGTTTGGGCAGAATTATCGGTAAAGGATCAGTCTTTGAACTGAACTGATCCCAGCAGACTCTGCTAAGTCTTGAAGGAAGTTGTTCGTTTCTCTTGGTAAATACAGCAGGGTTCTTACAAGGATCCGCTCACTGCGGTGCCTTCACATTGCAGCCAATTGTACGAACAGACACAAGAGCTGACCTGCTTCCATCTCTATGCCAGCAGGATTACGTATCAGGACACATTTTCTCCCTACAAAATTTCAAAGAGCAAAACTAAAGAGACCTCACTTTAAAACAAAAGCAAAAAACAACCAGTGAGATAGTTAAGGCCTATTGTGCCAACCTGGCCAATAAACTCATGTTAGATTAATTGAAGAGCAGAGAGATAAATGGCTCAGTGAGCCTCGCCTTTCTAGTTCTCGGGTCTCTTGCTTCCTGATGGTCGGACCAGGGTGCAGCTGCCTAAGCCAGTTCCCTGCTTCAGCTGGCAAGGCTCACTTCCTGCAAGACATCCATGAGGAGAAGCCACATAGACCTATCCTGATGCAGCCCTGGGTGCTGGAGAAACCGTGTGGAGACCCCTGCCAGCGCTGAGATGCTCACACTCTCACTGATTCAGCTTTCCTCCTGCAGTCTGCATCGTTGCATGTGTTTTGTGAGATGGAGGAGGACTTTGTAGATTGGTGTCAGACATATGGGCTAACGTTGGATTTATGAACTTGGATATCACTGGGTTAGGATGTTTTCTTAATGTCCATGTATGCTTTATATAAAATGCTCTTATACATTTGAGTTTCTATGGATTTATTTCCCTAGCTTACCCAGACAAAAACACTCAGGCATTCAAATTTCTTGTCTCCATAGAATTTCCATAGCCATGATTCTTGTATCTTCTTCTCTTCCTGTTCTTCTCTCAAATCAGTGTGGTCATGACCCAGCTAGTCTTTTCTTTAAATTCTAAAATCCCAGAGTGGGTCCTGACATAATCCTCTCTGTCCTCCCAGTGAGATATTGCTGATACTAATGCAGAATACAAGCCTATTCATAGATCAGTTGTGATCCTCCTAGGCCTGTTTCTTCCTTCTCCATGTCAAGAGGCCATGGAAGGCAAGGCGGTCATCTGGAAGTACAGAGCATGTTGATTTATTCTACACTGCCTTCCTTTGACTTGGATTATGTGTATATGGCTGTATGCATTTAACCTAACTGTAAGCCATCTGCATTTTAATGAATTATTTCCCCATTGAATGTGTGGTCATGTGAATTACCAAAGCAAAGAGAATCAAAAGAGAAAGAATTCAGAGTCTAGATAGAGTGGTTGACAACCTTCCTAATGCCGCAACCCTTTAATACAGGTCCTTATGTGGTGGTGACCCACCAACGATAAAACTATTTTCGTTGCTACTTCATAACTGTAATTTTGCTACTATTATGAATCAGGCAACCTCTGTGAAAGGGCCATTTGACCCCCAAAGGAGTCACAACCCACAGATTAAGACCTGCTGATCTAGAATCTTAAGCGATAGGTTCAATTCTGGTTAGTGTTGGCATTTTGTCAGTTGCTATGATGAATAACTCCATGTGTGGAAGGTTCTAGATCATCTGGATGATCCCTGGGAATGGAGCTAGCATGTCTAGTAGAAAGTTCCTGAGAGGTGTCTGCACGGTCCTTTTCTCTTTTCCTGCATCTTTGGTAGCAGCATTTCACTGCTGCCCAAATCTGCCCGGCCCACAGATCAGAACTTTGGCCTGTGTTCTCAAGCAACCGATACTCCTGATCTCGTCTAGAAAACGACATCGGTACGGCAGTGTTTTGACCAGCAGATCATAAAATCGAACAGCTGGAGGGGGATACTTTAAAATGACAATCTCAGGAGATGACCTGCTGCCACATTGTACAGCTACTAACACATGACCCACTCCAAACTGTACAACGTGTGCGGCTCCCTGTAACTCAAAATCATCACCTGTCAGGGGTTGCCTGTATGTATGAGGTCATTAAAAATTAGAAGATGGGGGACGTTTTAGATACATTGAATATCTCTAGCATATATGGTTGTTGTTTTTAGGTGTTGTTGAGTCTATTGCAACTCACAGCGACCACATGTACAACAACACCAAGCTCTGCTTGGTCCTGCGCCCCGCTCAGCGCTCTCGTTACGCAAGGCCCTCTGCTGTGCCATCATTGAGCTCCTTCGGGGCCTCCCTCTACTTTCCCCTGACCTTCAACTCGACCAGCATGCCGGCCTTTTCCAGGAAGATCAGTCCTACACAGTCATGATTACACAGGTTGCCGCTGAAAAGTGCAGAGGAGCTAGCTTTTCTTAACAGTCTTCTTCACTGAAACCCAGCACGGGAACTTCCGACCTGCTTTCTGAAGGAGGCTGGATGTACAGGCAGCTGCGATTTTCCCACATTTTTCAGAAATTCTTAAAAAAGTGTAATTTGCATTTCAAATGTGTTGGTGGATTTTTTCCCCCTTCCCAACCATCATGACTAATCTGTTATTTTGGGTGGAAATGGATTGTTTTCGTTTGGGAGCTCATTTCGTCAAGAGAGCAACTTAAGATAACTTAGGAAATGCTTTCTTTTCCAATTCTCCTTCCGGCTTCTGTATTGTCTGGGCACACCTGGACGTTATGCCAGGTGTGATATGGCTGTGTTCATCCTTTCCTCCCTTGAAAATTGGAATTCTCGTTTTCTAACCACATCAATGATTTGGGAATATTTCTAAAAATTAAACTGCAAAATAAATTTAGCTTCAGCAATGATCACTGTCTTGTGTCCGATGCTTTCTGATGTCTGCTGAGGACGTGTGAAGAGCAGAGGAAAGGTGGCAGTCCTGTGTCCATCTCCTCACGGGCAATGAAAACATCACAGCCCAACATGCCTCGGGCCGTGGTGAGGAAAGACTGTGAGCACATTGGTGAAAACCTTTTGCATATAAACTTACTCCCCATCCATCTCCCTCATCCAGCAGCTTTGCCTGCCCGTGCAAGACCCAAAACCAAAGAAAAGGGGGGGTAAAACCCCCCACAGATTTCATCTGAGCCACAATTTTATTCCCCACAAAGGAATCAGAGATTTATACCTGGTAGCAGCAATGAAATTGTTATCTTCTTTCTTTTGACTGGAAAAAAAAAAACCCCTAAAAACGTAGCTCTCAGGTATGATGAATTATTTAACTAAGATTGGGATGAATTTTAAGACAGAAAAGACAATAATGAAGCCTTTAGATGTGTAGTTTTTTATATGCTCTCATGGCTGATCTTCCTTTAAAAAAACTGAGGCGATTGTTGATGTCCATCAGACAGCTGGAGACAGCGAAGTTCATACAACGATGCTCACAGGGTCACACGCCCCTTCGGAGGGACAGCCAGTGCTGGAACCCTGACATGGTATCAGTGATGTCTTCTTCCCCCCACAAACAGAGATAGGAATGTAAAGTTCTCCTCGGGTAGCCATGAGCACCCTGGATAGTATGTAACAGGGAGCCAGTGGCCTGAGCAGTATTTCAGGTTGGGCGAAGCCCAGGTTGGTTGATACCCGGAATGTCCATCTTGGTCTTCCATTAACTGAGCCTCTGCCCAGCCCAGTCACTCTCAGCCTCCCCTCTGTGTGTTCGTCTTGTCACTAGCTGAGGTCTTCTCCCTACCTTGAAACCACTGTTTGCCAGGACGGAGGATGGTCATTTATTCACAGCGTGGTTATTCATAGCCATGCAGTTGATTCCGATTTATGGTAGTTACCTTACGTATGATAGAATGAAACATCAATCAGCCCTATGCCCTTGCCATCACCAGTCCATGCAAGAAGATCACTAATGCAATTCTATCTACATCACCAAGGGTCTTCCATGGCCTTGTTGACTCCCTACTTCCCCAAACTTGATCTCCTCCTCAACTGAGTTGATTAGGCATCAATAACAAACAAATGAGCAATGATTTTTGTGATCCAAAAGCTTTTCATGGATCCATTTTTAGGAGTAGATCACCAGATCTTGTTTCCTAGTGTGTTTTAGTCTGAAAACTCCATTAAAATTTGTACTCTATCGGCAATCACCGTGATATTTGAAATAAAGATCACCAGACCTTGCTTCCTAGTCTGTTTTAGTGTTGAAGCCCCACTAAAACATGCCCATCCTGGTGGGCCCTGCCCGTGAGGTTTGAAAGGCTGGCAACGTCGCTTCCAACATGATCAAGGATTCCGTTTTGCTTGGATACAGAGTGAATACTCGTGGAAGCAGCAGTCAGGAGATCAGATGATGCACTGCATTCAGTAAATCTACTGCAAAAGACCCCTTAAAAGTATTGAAAGGCAAGGATGTTGCTCTGAGGACTAAGGTGTGCCTGGCCCATGCCGTAGTATCTTTTACTTGCTTCATAGGAGAAAATTGGACATTGAAGAAATCAATACATTTGGATTATGGTGCTGATGAATACAAACTGAAAGTTTCATGGACTAACAAAAAACAAACAAATAAATCTTAGAAGTGCAGTCAAAATGCGTCTTAGAGGAAAGAATGGTGAGACGTCGTGTACTGTCGACACGTTTAAAGATAGAGAGAAGGACATTGTGTTCGGTAACGTAATGGGGCATCCAAGAGGGGGTGGGGGACTCTCAACAAGATGGACGGACACCGTAGCTACAACATTGGGCTCAAACTTAAGCACAATTGTGATGCGGGGGATTTGAACCGCTTTACCATCAGACAGATTGTCTGCGAACTTGCTTATGGTGGATCGAACCATGAAATATGATGTGACACTTAGTCAGTTGCTTTCCTCTTGACCCAACCAGAATTTGCTCTAGGCATAAATATTTCTTGCTTGTTCCACAACAGAAATGTCTTCTCTGGCTTTTGAAATATTGATAGAGGTCTTTTCTTCCTTACTCTTTATCTTTATTTTTAGGCTAACATCGTCATTGTGACTTTCTTCTAGCTGGGTCTTGTTTGTTTGCTTCTGATGGGTTTCCCAGTGTGTGATTCACAGAAGGAGTGGATGCAGAGAGGCAATAACTGATGCAAGGTTTTGTCAGGGACATGCAGAGTAGAGGTGGGGAGCAAACAATGAATGCGGGAGGAGGGAAGGATCACTAGGATTGGTTCTGATGATGCATATGCAGCTCTGGAAAAGCTGTTTGACTATGGAAGTTTGTGGTATGTGAATATTATAAAAGGAAAGCTACTAAAAAGGAGAAAGAACAACGGAAACCAAACTTGACTGTGGTTACCACAGTGAAAGAAGAAGAGTTTTTGCTTAGGGGGCATCGAGTTCATGTTCGTCATAGCAGAATGACCTGGAAAGGAGTTCATTAATGGTTGGACAACAAACACTAAGAGGATGTATAATCAATGACATTGGATCATACATGTAGAAGTTGTTGAACTGGGAAATGTTTTATTGTGTGTGTGTGTACATATGTATATATATATTGCCACAATTATAAAAAGTAATGACATGAATAACAGCGAGTACAAGGAAGAAGAAAATGTTCTAGAATTGATCGTGGTGACAACTGTACAAATCTTCTTGATTGGACTGAACTACTGAATTATATGACATGTGAATGAAGTGCCAATAAAGCTGTTTAAAAAAAAAAAAAAGAACAATTGCGAGGATGGTGCCGGACCATGAGGTATTTTGTTCCATTGTCCACAGAGTCACTGTGAGTGAGGAACTGACTTGCTGGCACCTAACAACAACAACCCCTTCTAACATCAGCCACACGCAAGTCACCACAGTCCAACAGACAGACCAGTGGTTGGTGGTGACTCACAATAGCTCATTATAGTTAGTAAATCCTAAATGGACAGCTCTTTAAATGAATTGAATTGATGCATGAACTCATGAAAAATATTTCTTTAATATTCGGTTTGTAACTGGCATAGAGCCACCCCCATAAAGAGTCCCCAGATTTTCCTGCTGCGACAGACGTTGTGGACTGACAACAGCACAGACAAGAACGACTTGCTACAAAAGGAGGAACATAGAGATCTAAAGTAGAGAGAGGGCAGGGGCATGGTCATTGTGAAGAAGAGCCGTCCAAACCGCGAACTAGGTTTGAAGGGGCAGGAATCGATAAAAAGGACAAAGCAGTCAAGATGGAGAGACCAGCGTTTGCCTCAAGACCGGGAAGCAGGACCCTCAGCACATTCTAAGGCCTGCCTCTCCCGGAACTCCGTGGCTCAGAGCGACAGCAAGTAAGGGTGCGAGGGCGTTCAGGGTGCAGGGGGTATTGGAGTAGATTAAAGTCATTACTTCCTGCCCTCTTTCAGATGCTTAGACTAGTTCTTCAATAAATGGAGATAGCCTTGTTTTAAAAGTAATGGGTCACAGTACAGGTCTCGCTATTTTCTCTGAAACGACACATTTGACTTCACGGGTAAAAGCTTCAGTATTCTAATTCTTGTCCAGCCTGGTTAAGAAATGGGATTGTCCCGAAGTCATATTGGAAAATGCTATTTGGTAAGCCAATTACAAACTAAGTACTAAAGATATATATTTTGTGGCCCTGGCTGGAAATGCAGTCCATAGCGCACATCCTGCTTCCCGTGCACAAGGCCCAGGGTGGCCTGGAGGTGCCCTCAGCCTGCACACTGCCCACAGCCTGCGCGCCCAGCAGTTCCTTCTCCCCCAGCCTCCTAGCCTGGGGTGTATTGCTTCTCTCACTACAAAGAAGTGAACGCTTTTCCAGAAAGGAGTGGCTGCCGCTGGTGTACAACACGTTAGGGCATCCCCCTGAGTGATTCTTGGGAAGCTGGTCTCCACACCAGACAAGAGCCCCCTGCAGTCCTGACCAGGGCGAAGCTCTGCTCCAGTCCCTGCCTGAGTTTGAAAGCCAGGGCCAACCTGACTTGAGCTCTCTGAGATGACCACGCAGCTGGACTATGACTGGGAGAGGACTGTGGACAAATCAGAACCTGCCCTTGCTGATATTCTCAGCCCTGCAATGTGTCCCCAAGGCCCTGCGCCTGACCATGCACCTGGAAGAGCAGGCCAGCAGACACATCAGAGCAAGCGATGGCCCCAGTGATGACTGCAAATACATCCGAAAATACTAAAAGTTTCCCACAAACTTTTTGAAGTCCCTCTATATCTATCACACAAGGTTTGCCTTTTCAGTTATTTACACAGGTTTAAGCCTTATTGACAACAATGACAAGCATCCATTTGCTAATGTACCATTCCATAATCCATGTAGTTTTCCCATCACCACTACCTCCCGCTTACTTCCTCTACAGTGACCCTACTAACCACTAATAAACTTTGGTGTCTATAAGATAGATAGCGAGATAGATAGATAGGTAGATAGATAGATAGATAGATAGATAGATAGATAGATAGATATTGCATGAGTTAATGAATTAGTTCAATTCATGTAAATAGCTATTCATCCAGGGTATACTAATGTGCTATTAGGGGTGACATCCAACCATTGGTCAGTTTGTTGCATTGTGGTGGCTTTGGGCTACAGAGGCTGCAAGCTGTTGTAGAAATGAATTACATCACGGCTCTTTTTGACACCTATTTAAAATTCTCCAGAAAGTCCTACCTCTATTTCTAGGTCCAATCTTCCAATACATTCGGTCATTATAAACGTGTATGTGGTTCTGTGTCGTAGTCTCCATTGTGCAAAATACAAATAACTGTATTGCTTTTTTGATGAACACTTCGTGTGCACCATTGAAATGAGGTGTTCACGTGGTTTTACCACCAGAAGTGTGATTGAAAACGTACATACTCTAAACCTATATGGATCACGGCCTCGCCCCTGAAGGACATTTAGTTCACAACCATCAGGATAGCTGTTGCGGAGATGCGTTCCATCACAGCTGTCCTTTATAACTCACTTCAAATTCTCTAGAAAGTTCTAGGTGTAGCTCCAGTGGAAGGTTAAATTTGGGTATGTACAGTTCAAAGAGTCATTATAAAGGCGCCTGAGGTAGACGTGGTGGACGCACAGGTATGGATTTGTGCAGTCAAAGTAGCTAGATTTCTATGAACAACAAAAGAGTGGCACTTTGACTACATCTTTCCATGTAAAAATAATAGGTTTAAGATAAATATGAATAATTTATATTTACACAAGCAGACTAAATCCAGGTATTAATTAGGAAGAATAGAATTGTTTTTCACAGAGAAAAGTCAATGTTAGGTGCCCACATAGCAAATAATGTTGGACATATTCACAAGTTCATTATTTCAGTACTCAGCAGAAAGGTAAGAGGCTGGACTGAATTTACTTAGAATCTCCAGAGAAGAATATTAAACTTGGACTTCACTGTTCCAAATACAACTCCTTCTCTCTCTCTCTTTTTAATGTAACTGTTATAGTCCTGTCACTTATCAAGTTACCTTTTAAGGAGCTTTTTCATGCACTTAATTAAGCCTGACTAATTCTCCAAACAGTACAAAGAAAGATGAATTCCTTAAATATTTAATCCATTTATGACTCAAAGTGTCATCTTCTAAATTGGGCTGTTAAATTCTTGGAATTAATTACTCTTTGAATTAAACCTACCTTTTCAGACATTTGTGACATACAGTCACAGCGCACGTAATGCGTACATTCAATATTTCAGCTGTGCCCTGGGAGAGTGTATTACAAATGCTATCTTGCCAATCTCAATGCAGCTGGCTTAGTTAGGGCCCTGGAATGAAGGACTCCTTCGCCATCAGAGCACACAGAAACACTGCCATCTCGATCTCCAGTCTTGGCTTTTCTTCTCTTTCCTCTTTTGTCCAAACATTAATAAGTCAATGGTCAGGTGCCTTCTATCTGTGGAATCACTCTGATTTCCGAGGGCAGTGTTGGCTTACTTAACTCATCCCGAGCTTCGCCACCTTCAAAAAGTGTTTTCCCTGAGCACCAGCAGCAGAACAATCATCCCTCCCTCCCTCTCTTCTGTTCTGAATTGCCTAATGCATCTATGACTTATTTGAATTATATATTTCCAATTTGTTCCTTCTATCATTTTGAAGGGTAGCCAAGACGGGTGATATTCTTCATTATTCCTTAAGACTCCCCCGCCATTCAGTGGTCACCAAGTCAAGCCCAACACATGCCAGAATGTGTCAGAGTAAATTGTATGCCATAGGGCTTTCAAGGGTTCATTTTTCAGAAATAGGTCACCAAGTCATTTTTCCAAGGCCATTCTTGGGCATTTAAACTACCAACCTTTCAGTAAACAACCAGGCATATTAGCCATTTGCATTATCCAAGAAATGCTTTTCTAAAAACCAAAATCCCAAGACAAGGAGATCAACCGGGCATCCACATGTAGTATAGAGCACCTAATTGCCCCAGGACACTGGTGACTGGTGATGCTGTAGGATAAAACATTGAGTTGCTAACCACAAAGCTGACAGTTCCAATCCACCGGCTGGTACATGGGAGAAAAATGAGGCTGGAGCCTCCAGTAAAGAGATACCATCTTGGAAACTCTATGGAGCAATTCCACTCTGTCCCACAGGGTCGCCATGAGTTAAAATGGACTCAATGGAAATGAACAGGTTTGTTGTTCTTTTCTTTTGTTTTACTGCCATATAACACCAGGTTCCCATATAAAGAAGTGAACCACCATTTACATGAGTATTCCATGGGCAGAACCCCACAGAAACACACGGAAAGTCTGAGTGCGATGTAGCTTGTGTGCAGTTGAGTCCATTCTGACTCAAGGTCACCCTGTAAGACAGAGCAGAACTGCTTCCAAAGGTTTTCTACACATTGTTCTCTACAGGAGCAGACAGCCAGGTCTCTCCTCCTGGTGGGTGCACATCACTGAGCTTTGGGGTAGCACACAAATACATGTTTAAGCTGCTGCATCAGTTGGGGGTATTTTTTGTGGATTATGTGTGCTCAGTAGCCATGTTATTGTCTCCAGCAAGATGCTAAACATCGTGTTGATGAAGTTGCTGGTTGACTTTATTTTAAAGAGGAAAGCTACTGTTTGATTAAAATTGAAATTTCCCAAGGTCTCTAAGAGATTGGAAGACATAAGTTAGTTATTCAGTTTTCATGCATAAATACCTTATAAATCTCAGCATGGAGAAGATTTTGTTTTCAGGTATCATGTGCTAGTGGGCGATATGAACAGTAAGCAGCAGGTATTTCTAGAATAATCTACTGAGCCAGCTTACTTTCCTCCTAACAATATCTCCCACACACTTTTGGTTTAAAATATAACTATTTACATTTAAACTGTAAAACACAAAAGTGGCATGTTAGAAGTTCCAGTTCTAAAGGGTCCTAAAAAAATTGAGTGTGTTACAAAATGATTTTTGTTGTCCCCCAAAATTAAATAATGAAGCAGGGGAAATAATTTTATCACTTAAGAGAGTAACTGTGAAAAGTCACTGGTTATGCTAATGGAGTCAACCCACTTTGGGCCGTTATCCCAGAGCGCCTTAAAGGTCAAGGTGTGCCAAGGTACCTACCACCTTTCATCATTCCAACCTCGTAGCACTTGCGTAGCCGGCAGGCCTGACAGCTCTTCCTCCGGTTTTTATCAATTGTGCATTGGTTGGTGGCCGGACACATGTAGTCATTATGTCCTATTAAAAACAAGAAGAAAAAGTGAATAGCGCATCGTGAAACTTAGCTAATCAGGCTTGACCAGGAAACTTCTTAGATACTATTTTCTTTCCTTCTTTTTTTAAACAGTGTTATTGGCTTATAATTCACTTATAATACAATTCCTTAGTTGAATCCTTTTAGGAAGAGTTGTATAATCATCACCACAATCAATTTTAGTACATTCTCTCTTTCATCATACTCATTGTTATTAGTTCAATTTCCCTGAACCTTCCTTGCCACACCCCAAGGAACAATTAAAGCCATTACTCTCTCTATTGATTCACCTACCCTGAATTTCATACACAGAAAAAGATACCCCCCTAAAGTAAAAACTTAACAGCAATAATGAAGTAAATCAGAGGAACAAACCTCAAAAGAAAAGAAAGCAGAAAATATAAAAACTGGACCAAATTTAAAATGGGTCAAAAGGGGGATGAAATGATTAGGCATTAAATTTTAACCCAGCAGCAGCATCTGCAATAATCCACTTCCCAGTGCACTCTGCACGACAGCAAAGCTGCTCACATGCCTTGCCTCTGGTCAGAGGGGATTTATCAGAGGCTTAGCCCGCACAGATTTCCCGCCTTCACTTTCCCTTTGCTCTCTTTAAAAACTGATTCAACTGTAAAATGGGTCAAAATGGTTACCAAATAATACAAGATTACATTTTAACTTAGCTACATCTGCCACTGTTGACTTCACAGTGCTCTCTGTTGACAAGGCTATTTACAACCCCGACTACGGTCAGCAACTACGGTCAGCGACTACAGTCAGCGACTATGGTCAGCCACTATGGTCAGCGGAGAGTCACTGGACTATTAGTACAGTGTGGACCCTGCAATGGATTTTGAGCTTCTACTGTCATCTAGAGCCTTCTATAAACGAGCTGATCACCTTTTAGGCTCTGATACCTTCCCTCCATCGGATTTGGATTTTATTCTTGACAATCCTTGGATCACACTGGTTGGTGCGTTGATGCCTCACTTAGATGCCTGAATGGTATTTTCTTAACACTTACTTGGCTTTACTATGTTGCTAGCTCAGCCTTTTTTCCTTTATCTATCATTCTCTAGGTTGAAATCAACTCTCCTGCACTGAATTTTTACCTCAGCCAATTGCTTACAGAACTTTTAGGGGGCAAATTGCCTTCAATTCCAATGGCCTGTAATTGTGAGCACCGCTTCTCGTCTCCCCAAATTAAATCAGAACTGCACAGAGATCCATCTTAGGTCCTCATGGTTTCATATTATGCTGATGCTGTGTTCTCCCCCCAAAGAATTAACAACAGGACTATGGCTTCCATTGCCACTGCCTTCTCAAAGATTCAAGGTTGGTCCTGATCCTGATCTGTAGTGTTCTTAATTTAGAGAGGAAGACAAAAGAAAGATGACAAAGTCAGCTGATTCCAGACTTAGGTTGTAGCTGTCAAGCAAGAGATTCCTGGGGCTACAAGATGCCAGGACCAATAAAGGGTTTTCCAATAGAGGCTTCAGGGAGAAAGTACTTCTGATGAAGTCCTAGATTTGGGCTTCTCGTCTCCAGAAATGGGAGAGAATATGTTTGTGCTCGTATAAGTCACCCAATTTATGTTACTTTCTTAAGGCAGCCCTCATAGGACCAGCAAATGTCTTTTCCCAAGCCAGTCCTCTTCTCCCAGTTCCAGAAACACATATCCAATTGGCCAGATGACATTCATGCTCTAAGATTTGGAAGTCACCTCCATTTTTTTATCCATCCAAAAGGGTTTGGCTCAGCTACTCAGAATATGAAAACCCATAAGAAAATGCCTAACTATTGACTTTTTTTAATAAGGAATCTAAATTTTTACATCCCTTGAAAAATGACCTCAGTGGTTCCTGGGGAACACGGGAGAGGTGGAGGTGAGGGGAAGGAGGTGGTGCTGACCAACCCAGGGACAAGGGAGCAACAAGTAATGCAAAATTAGTGGCAAGGTGGATGTGAGAGGCCTGGTAGGGATTCACCAACAGCAATGTCACCAAGAGAAATTACTGAAACCCAAATGAAGGCTGAGAATGATAGTGGGACAAGAGGAAAGTAAAAGGAAATAGAAGAAAGCACTAGTAGGCAAAGGATATGTATAGAGGTCTAAATACAGGCATGTACATATGTAAATATATTTATATAGGATGGTGGGGAAATAACTCTATGTGCATATATTTATGGTTTAGCATTAAGGCAGCAGATGGATATTAGATCTCCAAGAAAGTACTTACTCAATGCAAGAACACTTTGTTCTATTAAATTGGCATTTCATGATGCATACCTTCTGGACATGATCGCTGAATACAAATTTGTGCATAAGCAAATGTGGCGAAAAAAAGCTGATGGTGCCTGGCTATCAAAAGATATAGCTTCTGTGGTCTTAAAGGGTTCAGATAAACAATCTAGCTCAGAAGCATCAAAATCCACATGTAAGAAGCACACCAGCCTGTGTGACCATGAGGTGTATAAGGGACCAGGTACCAGACATCAAAGAACAAAAATCGTATCATTGGGAGCTCACCTTCCCGATATGATCACTGAAGACATAAGCAAATGTGGTGAAGAAAGCTGATGGTGCCAGCTACCAAAAGATATAGTGTCTGGGGTCTTAAAGGCTTGAATATAAACAAGCGATCATCTAGCTGAGAAGCACACCATCCTGTGTGACCATGAGGTGCTGAAGGGACCAGGTATCAGGCATTAAAGAACAAAAATCATATCATTGTAAATGAGGGTGAGTTCAGAGTGGAGACCCAAAGTCCATCTGTAGGCAACTGGACATCCCCTTACAGAAGGGTTGTGGGTAGGAGAGGAGCCAGTCAGTGTGCAGGGAATCAACGATGAAACATACAACTTTACTCCAGATCTTAAATACTTCCTCCCACTACTATCCTGATCCTAATTCTACCTTACAAATCTTGCTAGACCAAAGGATGTACATTGGTACAGAGAGAAACTGGAAATGCAAGGAATCCAGGACAGATGATCCCTTCAGGATCAGTGGTGAGAGTGGTGATACCTGGAGGGTGGAGGGAAGGTGAGGTAGAAAGGGGGGACCAATTACAAGGATCTACATATAACCTCCTCCCTGGGGGATGGACAATAGAAAAGTGGGTGAGGGGAGACATTGGACAGTGTAAGATATGACAAAATAATAATAATTTATAAATTATCAAGGGTTCATGAGGGAGGGGGATTGGGGGGGAGAGGGAAATGAGGAGCTGATATCAAGGGCTCAAGTGGACAGCAAATGTTTTGAGAACGATGATGGCAACAAATGTACAAGTGTGGTTGACACAATGTATGTGTGGATGGATTGTGATAAGAGTTGTATAAGCCCCCAATAAAATTATTTAAAAGGAAAAGAAGCAATAGGACTTGACATACTAGTTACATATTTTAATGTCCATGAGAATAAAAAAGTACAAATTTTCAAAAGAAAGAAATGATACATATGACATAAAAAATGTATTTCTCTCTCTAAAGCAAACCTCCTGCCAAAAAAGTTAGGTTATAGCCTAGAAGGCAGCTTTTTCAGCCAAATTTCCCCATTTATTTGCCCTGTGTGGCAAGCTGCAGCACAAAGTAAAGTATTTGAACTATGGAGCTCTTTATTCTTTAGCCAACTTATGGGTCAGTCCCAAGTAGAATGGGGAGATGTAGGACTTGACAAGAAATGTTGGTCTCATAAAACTTGGTTCTCCATCCTAAGGTATACATTATGAAAGCCACCGGATGAACAGGTTGCAGATCAAATTAATATCTCCATTCCTCAATGACATATTAGGAACTAGCCAACAGAGTTACAAAAGACCACGCTCTGCCTCAAACATACAGGCCGCGTTTGAGTAGTTGTTATCATTGTCTTGATTAATAAGAAAACATTGAAGACATAATAGAAAGGGAAGCCAAATTTACATAGGCCGATGTCAATTCTAAACAAAAGATGCATTCTTCCGAACCTTAAAAAACTATTTTGATGTTTGGTCATGTCTATGTAGTATGAGTATATATTGACAAACTGAAGCTTTGAAAAAGCATGCAGCGCATGTTCCCAAGGTCTGTGGCTAGTGTGGCCATCTGATCTCCAACTGCATGCGAGAGCAAAGTGGAGAGACTTTGACAGCTCAGGTCAGCAAAGTATCTGTAGCTGCCACTCGCCTTTCCTATAAAATAAAGAAAAAAAAAAAAAAGAAAAAGCATGCAAACAGTAAATCTCTGTAGAAACTAATCAATAACCATTCATTCCAAATGTGATTTTGACTTGCTTTCTCCCCCAAAAGCCAGCCGTGTCAAAGCTAGAAGATGAGAAGTCTGCATCATTTGGTTGAGTCTTCTGCTTGGCCTGGCCATTCATGTCTGATGTGCGATCTTTACAGAATCAAGTGAAATTCCTGAGCTATCATGTTTAATAGAATGCATGCTGGATTTTTAATGTAATCCATTTCTGGGGAAAAGATGGGTTTTCCCTACTCAAAATGATTTAAGGTCTAGAACTGGTAAATGGGAAACAAGTGAAAGCTTAATGTACACAATTAAAACACTTTATTCTTATTCAAACACTATTAATAACTCTTTCTAAGTCTCCAACTTTCAATAGAAGAAAAAAAATCCTTTGTTGGTATTGTTTACCCTGATGAATATAAGTTGGTGAATGTGTGCTCTTAAGGCTAATTATTCACTTTTCTTTAAGAATAAATTTCTGAAATGCTAGTACGGAGTCTTGTGAAAACAAAGCTAAGAAAACTCTCCCGATGGAGCCTTACATTTTTGAAACCAACAACAACTCACACTCCTGGGATTAGTGAAGTATACAGTGTTTTGACCGGAGAAGCCGAAGAACTCTACATACTTTTGTTAGGATCTACCCAGGATTCTTCTGGGCCGGCTTGGATGAAGTCAAAACCTGACATTTCAATGGCGTCTGGAGAAATGATGACTACTTGGTTAACCACTAAACCCACCAACCAACCTGTGGCATTATCTGGTGTTCAGATAATAAGAAATGAAAAGCCCAGGAGGAGAGTAGAGAAGAGGCTTCTTCAAAGAGAGTTTCCAGGGAAGCCCAGGCCCCAGGGGTGATTGTGTGGTTGACTGAGAGCTTTTCTACCCCCTTTGTCTCCTTATTTTACCTCCTTCAGTCACAGGTAGGGGCTCTCAAACACCCCCAACACACACACACACACACACACACACACACTCACCCCCTTATCACGCAGAAAGTCTGTTTTTTGCTGGTTTGTTTGAAATGAACTGGTTTGTCACTAAAGATTGCATGTCCATTTCTGCTTTACGTCTCCTTGCTCTCTTTATCTTAAGCCACTCAGAGCAGCAGTTTTCCTCGATAAGAAATCTGTATTTATTAGTTATAAAAATAAGCAATGAGCCAGATTTGGAGTTTCAACATAAATATAAAAAAGAGGCCCAGCTAGAAAACAAGAAGTCGCTTGTAATATTTAATATTTGTACCTCTCATTCTGGCATGCCATTCCCATAGCATATCTGGCAGTCACCTCAGACCAAGTCAAATCTCAGCTGGGCTGCACATTGGTGTATCCATAGGCGGCATGTGGTCCATTTGCAGTTGGACTATGTCTCCAACAGATCTGACATCATCTTCTGTGAGATACAGAAAGATTCCTCCCAAGTTGTCTCTTCCCAATATATACCAAACCTAGCTGCTTGCCACACATGGTAAATGATTGTACACTTGGAGGCCAACAAACGCAGGGCAGAGGTTATTCTCCCTGTAGGCATTCAGCCATCCAGAGCAAGCAGAAACTTGTTTATTCCCAGTGTAGTCAGGGCTCACTCCCTGCTGTTAGGGACAGTGGATTGCTTCCCCTGAAAGCTTAGACTAAATCAAGTCTCCAGCTCAAGGGCAACCAAGGTTAGGCTGCCATATTGAGTCTAGGGTCTGCCTTCTTGTCACATGTGTACCCCTAGTCCCTCCTCTTCCTACAGCATGTGTACCCCTAGCCCCTCCTCTTCCTACAGCATGTGTACCCCTAGCTCATCCCCTTCCTGTGATGTGTTTGCCTATAGTACACCCCCTTCCTATGACGTATGTCTTTACCTGTAATCAGGGGGCTTGCACACCCCCAAAAGATATACAAGCCTCGGTTAGTAATAAATCGTTCTCTCTCACTCCTGCCCTCTCGTCCCCCAACTTCATAAGTGCCACCAAGAGGGGCTGAGGTGAGCATGCTACCATGAAATGTGTCTGACTTCTGCAGGTTACTCTCTCCTATCTCTCCTTATTCTCTATGACTTTACTATAATCTTTATATATCCTAACCACACAATTGCACCTACAGACCCCGTGATTATTGTGGGGGGCTGGCCACCCCCACAGACTTCACTCTCTTCCTCAGTTGATCCCTCAACCCCAACCAAATAAATTCTTTCTCCTTCAAAATCATCCTCCCTCCGGGTTCGCCACCATGACTGGTGTCATTCACACCATCTCCTGACCAGGTTATTACATAAGCCCACAAAGTGACATGGCCTTCCTCTGGCCAGCCTGCATGATAAAATATCATTTTTAAAACAAATATGAACCAAATGATAGTACCGTCATACCTTCCTTTGTGGAGGAGCAGTCACGGGGGGGTGGGGTGGGGGTGGGGAAGACTAGGATTCTAGTTTGGAATTATGCCTGGGAAAAGATGGCTCCTATATGCAGGATCCCAAACCGAGGTCCATAGGAGCAATACTTGGCCCTCAGCATGGTGCCAGGAACAGGGGACCAACTGAGAGAGGGGACGTCTGTTCTTCAGCCCTGGCACTTCTTCCAGGAGCTCGTTCCCCCACTGGCTGCCACCCAACAGGAACAGAGCGTTAGATGCGGGTCTTCCCAGAAGTTGTGCCCCAAGAATCACAACATAAAACCAGGCGCTACCTATCAGTGAGCTTCCCACCTATTTCTCTTTTGCTGACTGGCTAGTGTCTCAGATGGGTACCTCTTCAGGTTTTCCTGAATATAAATGATACCGTCTAAGTAATGCAAGGTTTATTTCTGCATGGAAATGTCTTCATGAATAAGAATGGTGATTGTTTTTGCACTCGCATTTCAGTGTATCTTAATATGGTTCATTTTATTTTTCATGATTTATTTTTTTCTTTTCTAACTTTTTGGTTTTACTAAAGTTCAGCATTCACGGTGATGAACCACTTGCTCAACTCAACCCCTTCCTTTCTCCCCTGCCATAGCCAAAGAACAGATTTAACTGTGTTTCTAATGGATCCTAGGATTTGGGACCACGTCTTTTATTATTTCCCATGGAAAACGAAAGTCCTTACCATTGAATTAGTCACAAGATCAAAGTATTAGTATGGGAGAAGGTACATCTTCATGGTAGCATTTCCTAAATCGAGACTATACTGACCATTGAGTATCTGACATGATTTCTAAGAAAAGCTGACATACCCAGTACTCAAACAACAACAGCGAACTGACTGCCATCAAGTTAATTCAGGGTGACCCTATTGGACAGAGTAGAACTGTCTCTTTGGGCTTCACAGGTTGTAAATATTTGCAGGAGTAGAAAACACCATCTTGCCCCCCACAGAGCAGCTGGTAGGCTCGAATTATTGACTTAGTGGTTAGCAAGCCCGAAGCACAGTCTACTTATTCCTACACAGTGCTATTCCGGGTGAAGATAGAGATATTCAAATATTTGCTTTGTTCACCTTGAATAGAATAGAAAATCAATTTGTTTCACAAATGCATGTCTGTGGCTGCAGTGTTATTAAGTGCCCTAGAGTCTGTTACAACTCATAGGAATCATACATATGCTCAGAACGAAACACTGTACAGTCCTGTGCCATCCTCACAATTGGTCTTATGCCTAAGGTCATTGTTCCAGCCACTGTGTCAATCAAGTCATCTCTCTAATGGCCTTCCTTTTTCCCCCTGACCGCCCTCCCCATTTTACCAAGCATGATGTTCTTCTCCAGGGACTGGTCTTTCCTGACAATATGTCCAAAGTCTGTAAGACCAAGCCTTGCTATTCCTGGCTCTAAGGAGCACTCGGGCTATACATCTTGTAAGACAGATTTAATTTTCCTTTTGGCAGTCAATGGTACTTTTCTTTTTAATTTTCTTTCTTTCTTGAAAAAAATAATACAGCTCTTATCACAATAGATCCATCAATCCATTGTGTCAAACACATTTGTATATATGTAACCATCATCATTTTCAAAACATTTCCTTTCTACTTGAGCCCTTGGTATCTGCTCCTCATTTCCCCCCTCCCTCCTCCACTCCCCTTCCTCACAAACCCTTGAAAATCTATAAATTATTATTTTTTCATGTCTGACACTGACCAATGTCTCCCTTCACCCTCTTTTCTGTTGTCCGTCCATCAGGGAGGGAGTTATATGTAGATCATAGTGATCGGTTCCCCCTTGTTCCCCTGACCT
This sequence comes from Tenrec ecaudatus, assembly GCF_050624435.1. Classification (NCBI taxonomy): domain Eukaryota; kingdom Metazoa; phylum Chordata; class Mammalia; order Afrosoricida; family Tenrecidae; genus Tenrec; species Tenrec ecaudatus. Next base: position 16,129,242 of record NC_134536.1, read on the forward strand.
TCCCTTCCCCTCCTGTTGGCACTACTCTCATTATTGGTCCTGGGTGGTTTATCTGTTCTGGATTCCCTGTGTTTCGAGCTCTTATCTGTACCCATGTGTATCCTCTGGTCTAGCCAGATTTGTAAGGTAGAATTGGGATCATGATAGTGGGTAGAGGGGGGAGCATTCGAAAACTAGAGGAAAGTTGTGTGTTTCCTCGGTGCTATACTGCACCCTGATTGGCTCATTTCTTCCTTGTGACCATTCTGTAAGGGGATGTCCAATGGTCTATAAATGGGCTTTGGGTCTTCACTCTGCTCTCCTCCTCATTCACATTGATATAATCCATGGTACTTTCAATGTTCTTCTCCAGCACCACAATTCAAACACATCGGTTCTCCTTCAGTCTTCCTTATTCAATGTCGACTTTCACACATGCCTGAGGCAATTGAAAATTCTATGCCTCAAGTCAGGTGCACCTTAATCCTCAAAGTAGCACCTTGCTTTCAACACTATAAAGAGGTCTTATACAACAGATATACCCCATGTGACTCATCTTTTGATCTCTTGATGATTGCTTCCATGAGCATTGACTGTGGATCCAAGCAAGACAAAGTCTTTGATAACTTCAATATTTTCTCCATTTATCATGATGGTGCCTATTGGTCCAGTTTTGAAGGTTTTGCTCTTCTTTGCATTGAGTGGTTATCTAGAGTTAAAGCTGCAGTCCTTGATCTTCATCAGCAAGTGCTTCAAGTCCTCCTCACTTTCAGCAAGCAAGGTAGTGTCAACTGCATATCGCAGGTTGTTAATAAGCCTTCCTCCAATTAAAATTCCACATGGAATTATCTTCTCTGATGATTTTCTCAAAATATAGATTGAATCCTGGTGAGAAGATACAATCCTGATGCACCCCTTTCCTGGGTTTAAATCTTGCCCTATCCCCTTGTTCTGTTTGCACAACTGCCTCTTTGCTCATGTACAAGTTCTGCATAAACACAATGAAATGTTCTGGAATGTAGCATAGCAGTTTTTTGATATGTGTGTGTGTTTTCCTGACTGTTATGAGTCAGAAATTGTGCTTTCCAACAATGTTCAACTAGTTCTATCTCTCGAATACATTCCAAAGAGCTTCTACAAAACTGCCGCATGCACTCGGATTTCATTCGTAACTCCCAAAACATCCACTTCTAGGACACCTTCGCGCTTAATTTAGGATATCTTATAAATGAGCTCACTAAAAGTGCATGGAGTATTCTCAACCAACACAGAACGTGCGTTAACATCATGAGACTTTTATGAGTTTTAGACAAAAAGCCAAGTAGGAAAACTGGAAGCAGGTTTTAAACTCCAAAGAGTCGACACTTCTCTCTTTTCTTGTTTTAACCAACACATCTGAATATTCCGTGGACTGTTCATATTTTTAGAGCATGTGAATGAAAACTAATTCTCAAATGAAAGGTGAATTAACTCTCCAGTAAATAAAGAAAGCACTTACAAATCAAATAAAAGCCCATTTTAGCTGCAACTATCGAAAAGCCTCTTTGAAGACTCCCAACCAAATAAAGTTTTCTTTTCAAAGTTCTCTTCTTTTCTACCTCGTGAATCGACACCTTTAGCGGATTGCGTCATGCATGATGGCCTTTCCAGGCTCCTCACTTAAAGGTTCCCGTTGAGTCATTGTGTCGATATGAACCATCATTGATCAGAACTTGAAGTAGGTTGGAGCTCTGCACGTGGTTTGCTTAGGCTGCCAAATGAGATGCCCAAATCTAGGCTTCTTCTTTCTCTCAGACAAGTAGATTCCTGAAGGGAGAGTTTTCTCAACTCACTGCCATCGAAGTCCATTCTGACTCACAGTGGCCCGGCAGGACAGGGAAGAACCGGCCCTGTGGGTGGATGAGCCTGTCACTCTGGAGTCTCCATAGAGCTTCAGCCTCCACTGAGTTCTTCCTGACCAGCTTTGCCCTGAGACAAAGTATGTTTGATACCACCCCCCACCCCAACCCCACCGCCCAGCTAGCACAGGGAAGTACAACCCACTCTCAGAAACTTGCCTAGCCATGCCATTCATGGAAACTAGGTATTGGAAGAGGTGGATAGGTAATTCTATAGAGACTGTAACTCGATTAATCATTTTTTAAGGTTCTAGCAGGGAAGCTAGGCTGGGGGTTGGGGGTGGGAGAGAGACGAGGAGCTAATAATAATGGATACAAGAATGAAAAATTTTCTAAAATTGATTGTGGTGATGATTGTACAACTCTTTTGAATATATATACACCATTGAATTCTATGGTACAGGAATTACATGTCAAGAAAAATTCTGAAAAGTGAAAATGTAATCTTACCTATTCAAAAAAAATAGAGAAGAAATACATAATCTAGGCTCTTTTCTACTTCTAAGTATCAATATATACATGTTTTGGTGGTGGTCCAGTTGATTTTCACCCGTGGTGACCTCCTGTGTGCAGGCAGACCACCAGGACTATTACAGGCAGACCACCAGGCCTGTCTCTTCAGATGCCCTCTGGGTGAGTTCCAAACCCTAGTCTTTTAGCTACTAATTGAGCACACAACCATCTGGCCTCCCACTCATTCATTCACTTACTGGCATCAAGTAAATTCCAACTGACAGAAACCCTATAGAACAGGATAGAATTGCTTCTGTGAGTGTCTGAGACTTTGAGTTTTATGAGAGCAAAAATCCCCACCTTTTCCCCGAGAAATGGCTGGTGGTTTTAGACTGCTGACCTTGTGATTGGAGCCCAGTGTGGACTCCTTAATCCATAGTTACTAGGTGCTTACATACAGCCTGAAATGTGACTTGGAGTCTCAAGATGCTGAGCCCTGGTTGGTGTCATGGGTTACTGCTAACCACCAAGTCAACAGTTCGAACCCACCAGCAGCAACATGGGAGAAAGATGAGGCTTTCTGTTCCCATAAATAGTCATAATCTTGGACACCCACAGGGGTAGTTCTACCCTGTGCATATGGCCGGTATGTGTTGGAATCAACTCGATAGCAGTGGGTATAGAACAGGGCTTAGAAAACTAAGTCATTGGGTTTTCTCACTAAATTTGATGCAAACAGCTATAGCATTCTTTAGGTGTTATGGTATAGAACGCACACTTGAGATACAGTTGGGAAAATAATGTGGATCTGCTCAAGAATGCACCCAACATATCAGCCATCACCACCCAACTGAGGCTCCTCATGGACCTACTTGTTTCTCACTTCCTGTCTGACCAGCTGCTGCCTGGGGCTGTCTGGTTAACCACTCTTGAGACTCAAAATGTAGACTCTTTTAGGGAAAGTGATAATCTCTCCCAGAAATTTATGAGGAAGGAAAACATAGTAATCCTTAACTTTGCGGTGGTAGAACTAACTGCCGTCAAGTCGATTTCAACTCAAGGCAGCCCCCCATGTGTCGGCGTAGAATTGCGCAGCCTAGTATGTTCGACACCTGATTTTACAGAAGTACGTAGGTTGCCAGGCCATTCTTAAGAGGTGCTTCTGATAGACTGGATCTGCCCACCTTCTTGCTCACAGCCTACGGCATTACCCATTTGCATCACATGCAGATACATGGGAGGGAAACGAAGGATATGAAGATGGCTGCTGTCAAAATTCACTCAAGGGCAGTGAGGTTTTAAAGAATCCTGGTGGTGTAATGGCTATCCTTTGGGTTGCTCACAGCAAGGTCAGCAGTTCGTAACCACTAGCTACTTCACAAAAGAAAGATGAGGCTTTGTACTCCTGTAAAGAGTTCTACCCTGTCCTATAGGGGCACTAGGAGTCAGAATTGACTTGATGGCAGTGGGTTGGGGCTTAAAAGGCAGAAAGACAGCGAGAGTCAAAGGTAGGTTTTGGACCAAGATCTCCCTTATCCCAGAAGCTGAGTTCCAATCCAATCCTATAGTCTTCTCCCATGGATGGTCCAACTGCTCCAAAGAACAGGATTCACCCAGGAACAGAATCAACTTTGCTGAGGCAATTACGGTAGGGTTCTCTACAGCTGGTTCACCACCAAGCACTGGGCTTCTGGAGAAGCACTTGCCTTAGAAAGTAAAAGAGAGACATCCACTGGGGCCCCTGAGACAGCCATTCATTTAATACAGCAGCAAAATAAGTACTAAGACCAACCCAGTCTTAACGGATCCTCCAGGCAACAAACTTTGATTTACACGACAAGGATGCAATGCACGGCTCAATTCTCTTACACAAGATCCTACAAAAATCCAAGCCTTCCTTTCCACTTTAAGGAAAATAGTGACTTCCTGCATTACCCGCCTCTGCCCCAGATCCTCGTTCCTGCGCAGTGCCCCTTTACCTGCCTGGCATCACACACGTTCTGCCTGGGACCAAGGGAAGAAGTGTCATGGGGTTGATCCATCTCCCACAAGGCTGTGTTGGAAGCACATGAGCTAAAGAAGGAGGGCTGCTGGAGAATTTGCTCTTGAAGCGAGCAGTCAGAGCAGCTTTCGGTGAAAACGAGAGCACGGGATTGTCGCTGGACTAGACGAACGAGAATTGCTCAAAGTGATGACAAAAGGACAACCGTCCAGCAAACTATGCACCGATCGGATGTGTGCTGTAAAGTCAATGAGGCAGCAAAGATGTGAAGACGCTTGAAGTCATTTTGCTAAATTCATAGGCTAGAGGCAGGAGGAGGGCATGTCTAAGACTGCTGGTTTGAGCCAGAATGTCTTGAAAGGTGTTCTTGTCATTAATCAGAAAGAGGGTCAGATTTGGAAGGGGGTGAGAACAGAAGGTGAGGAGCAATTTTAGGCATGCTATATCTGATATCTCAGTAGCTCCCCCAAAAGCAGGCTACTGTAAATGCAGTATACACTGCAGCTTGGGAGTCAGGACAGGCAGCATCGACACGAGGAAGGATAGGAAGAGGAGTCAGAGGCGTGCATCGAATGTGCTTTGTTCAGATGGTCTTCTGTGTGGAAAGCAATAGGGCCAAGGACTGACCGGCCCTAGGGAGCGTGCACCTCCTGAAGGCCTGGCTTCCTGTGGCATGAGTTGGCCTCTGTCTCAAGCAGTCATCGTAAGTGATGAAGTCATTCTTGCGAACCACCCTCAAGTCAGTTCAATTCATACGAGAAGGAGATATTGCCCAATCCTGGGCCATCTTTCATGATGGCTGGCATGATTGAGTCCATTGTTGTGCAAGTTAATGTCATTGCCATGTTCCAGAAGCAGAAACCGACAGTCCAACAACTTAACTAACTTGGTCACGGTCACCTCCTTCTAGGATGGCAGAGGAATATTTGAAAGCCAGGACTGCCTCACTCACAGGTCTTTGTTCATTCAGGAATCCCAAGCCTTACTGAAGCCAACTCATGATGATGAACACAGGGGTTGCAGAGTAGACCTGCTCCGGAGGGTTTATAATCTTTACAGAAGCAGATCATCAGGGCTCTTTGTTCGGAAGCATGCCTCCACAGGTTTGAACTGCCAACCTCAAGGTTACCAATTGATGGACATGAAATTCCAAAAAGACACCAAACTCATTATCATGAGTCAATGTCAATTCATAGAAAGCCTATAGGACAGGACAGAGCTGCCTCTGGAGGTTTCTGAGAATGAAACTTTTTTATAATCGTTTTATTAGCGGCTCATACATCTTTTAACATAATCCATACATACATCAATTGTGTCAAGCACATTTGTACATTCATTGCTCTCATCATTCTCAAAACATATGCTCTCCACCCAAGCCCCTGGCATCAGGTCCTCAATTTTTCCCCTCCCTCCCCACTCCCTCCTCCCTCACGAACCCTTGATAATTTATAAATTATTATTTTGTCATATCTTGCCCTTTCCCTTCACCCACTTTTCTGTTGTCTGTCCCCAGGGGAGGAGGTCACATGCAGATCCTTGTAATCCATTCCCCCTTTCCAATCCATTCTCCCTCTACCCTCCCAGTATTGCCACTCACACAACTGGTCCTGAAGGTACCATCTGCCCTGGATTCCCTGTGTTGCCAATTCCTATCTGTACCAGTGTACATCCTCTGGTATAGCCAGATTTGTAAGGTAGAATTGGGATCATGATAGTGGGGAGGGAGGGAGGGGTAAGGAAGCATTTAGGAACTAGAGGAAAGTTGTATGTTTCATTGTTACTAAATCACACCCTGACTGGTTCATCTCCTCCCCGAGACCCTTCTGAAAGGGAATGTCCAGTGGCCAACACATGGGCTTTGGGTCTCCACTCTGCACTCTCCCCACCATTCACTATGGTAAGATTTTTTGGAGAACGAAATTTTCATGGGAGTAGAAAGCCTAGTCTTTCTCTCAAGGAGTGGTTTGCGGTTTCAAACTGCTGGCCTTGCAGTTAGCAGCCCAATGCACAACCACTACATCACCAGAGTTCCTATTGATCGGCACCAGTGTTGATGAAATCAGCTATGTAGCTACCAAATCAAAGACCTAAATACACAAGTTGTAGTTCAAAATATGTGAAAATGTGATTCCCTATTAAAATTAGTAGACTGTATCACTGGAAGTCTGTTGAATTGATTGGAGCTCACAGTGATTTTATATAACGACGCTCAATAGAGGACAACTACCCTCTGCAGCTGACATTTCCTAGACTAAATATTTAGGGAATCAGGAAACGTCACCTTTTTTGGCCTGAAGCAGCTAGTGAGTTTGAACCTTTAACCTTGAGGTCAGCAGCCCAAGAGCTACCACGCAATGCCACCAGGATTATTATCTCTAGGACCTGTTAACTCTAGGATCCGAACACTCTGATATCTGAAGACATTAGAGATTGAGCACCTGACATGTATTCCTCAGCCGATTTTGACATATAGGATAAGCTTGTTCCTGGAAAACCTACCAGCACAGCCCAGCATAATGAAAGGAGAGAAAGAGAAAGTGAAAAGGAAGGTAGACAAGAAGTTTTGCTCGGGTGAAAGAGCAATTGCAGTATTCGCTTGGGAACTGAATTGTGACTCAGATACTAATGCGAGGGCTCTGGTTTCCAGCCAGTGCATCAAGCCAAACAAAATGAAATAGGAGTTGGCAATGTCTGAGGACATGTTCCTAAAAACCCAGTAAGAACATTTGGTGTGTCATGATTTGAACAATTTCACAACCACATCTGTACGTAACAGCACACAGATCGAGTGGCCTGCCTTCACAACGCATCTCAAGTTCAACGGTTGCAGTTCGTTGGCAGTGATGCATCTTCCCAGTGATGACAACTTCCACCTGCAAGCTGGCCTTGCACGTATTTTCTTTATGTGAGACCAAGATGATAATTGCATCTAAGCAGATTTCAAAGGAAGATTCTTTTTGAGGTGATCTGGGAGAGACACATCTGGGAAGACTTCTTCTGAGTGAAACGAGACCCAGAGTAAATAGTCCATTTGCGCTCATCAGACCCAACCTGCTAACAATTTTGGCCAAGACAATGGCATGATCCCATTCCGTGTCCGGCCTCATTTACCACCTGGAAAACTACAATGATTTGAAGGGCCTGGCACAGGATCAGACCAACAGCCGTGTGAATGGCCAACATGATGAAACCAGTGGCCACCCTCTCATTGTGACACCCCCAAAACCATGACCTGTTGTGAGTCATGCCTCTTGGTGCCGCACAAATAAACAAGTACTGTTACAGGGCCCACGAAAGGACTGTGAAATTGCTCCTTCTGGGGCATTACATGAGCATCAAAGAGAAGAGTCATGTGACCATGGGGGCGATTAGTGTGACGCCAGCTTGGCCTCTAGACCCCACTCCTCAGGACCAGCCAGTTCTCTGAGTGTCCTTCCCACCTGGATGCTTTCATGTCCCAAAGCAGGAGAGCCTATTTCAAACTGTTCTTGTCCTAAGCTGAAGAAGCAGGTAAGAAGAAAATGGTCCAACGCCCAGAGGAGAGCAGAGGGAAAGAATCAGAGGTCTCCAGCGGAGCTGTGTCAACTGTCCTGGATTCCTAGAAGCATTAATAAGGACACGCTCCCTCCCTCCCATTTCTGCGTCATATGTGTGCGGTGGGAGAACGTGGGCAGTGAATAATTACTAAGATCTGGTGCCCCTAAAGCTCCGCACTTGAATGTTCCCTTGTAGACACTTGGCCACTTAATTGCTTAATAAGGGGTTCATGCACCACTGGGACAGGAGGTGGTGGCAGGTAAGCGCCCTCCGAAATTGACTCCCTGAAGTGGGTTCCTCAATAAGAATAACAAAAGAACATGCAGGAACTTCGGATACTAGGAGTTGTGGGCTCCTTGAGCTCATTTGTCACTCATGATTTCTGTCATGCCTATTTCTTTTCCATCAGTTCCAGTCGGCTTCAATAAATAGGGAAATAGTTTGTTATGAGACCAAATGTGTATAGGTTGTTGAACGGGAAACTAGTTGGATCTTAAACTTCCACTCAGATCACAATGAAAGAAAAGGAAAGAAAGATAGACAAAATCAGGAAATACACCCAGAGACCATCGGGCTTAGAAATAACTCTTGACCTCCTTCCTCAACAGTGAGGATCAGTTTCTCTTAACAAGTGGAAATAATAAATGTTGGGTTTCACAAACAAAAATCCATGCATAAGAGAAAGGTTTCATGTTTTTTGTGTGTAAAAATGTATCATATTTTTGCCGTACATTTAACCTAAGTAGCAGAGAAAAATCTCATGAATTGTATGGCCCTTGGGATCAAGGGAAGTTTCTGTAGCCCTGAGCTGTGCACTCAATTAAGAGCCAGGTTAGTGGTTCAGACCCATCAGCCTTTCTGAGGGAGAAGGATGAGGCTGTCTGTGATCAGAGAGATTTACCCTCTTGGACATCCCATTCAGGGTCACTCTGGGTCAGACTCAGTGGCCATGGGTTGTTGTAGTTCAACTTTGTTCTGGTTGGGTGCACTAGATGTTCAACAACTACAATCTGAAGAAGCAGATGCAATATTCAAATCGCATGGAGACAACTCCCAAAAGTGACGTCACCGCATTTGGAAAGGAGTGCTCCCATCGCTCATGAGTGGCGAGCCTTTGCAACGTGGATTTATTTTGTCCACATCCCATTCCACTTGGCAAGAAGAGAACTGTGAAAAATCTAGAGACTCCCCTGCTCTCCAAAACTCACTTGAGGAGAGAAAAGGCAGTTAGCTATATAATGTGAAGGAGGGCAGTGTAGGCTCAGTGGTGAATTCTTGTCTTCCATGTAGAAGACCCGGGTTCAAATCCCAAAAGTGCATCTCGTGCATTGTGGCCATTGGTCAGTGAGAAGCTGTCTTTCATGTTGCCACGATGTTGGACAAGTTTCAGCAGAACTTCCAGACTAAGTCGAAAGTCGAACTAGTAAGGAAGGCCTTGTGACCTACTTCTGGAGATTAGCCAATGAGAGCCTGTCCCTGCTGTGAACGGAGTGGCCATGATGGCAACTAACAACCTCACGACGAGGAACTTGGTTACTATCGGCAGGCCCCGGGGCCTCATTTCTAAGAGGAAATGGCTACATCTGTTGATCATTAAGGTCCCTTCTAGGTCTAGCATTATTTTATTCTTTTTCCCTCCCTCCCCTGGGGTCCATGTTTCCTTCTCCGGCACAGCTGACTTCGTTGGCTTCCAAGTGCTGGTCCTTTTGCTGCTCCCAACAAATTGACCTCAAATCTGTGGCTGCTGCACTCACTCTCAGAAAGATGGGGTATTTAGAAAATGGTATCCTCTTAGGAGCACTTAACTTGAATTCAAGGGCCAGCTTCCACAAGACTCGGGGCCAGTTAGCTTTTCCCTAATGGCTGCTGTTGAGTCTCAGTCACATATTGTAGGTCAACGTTACGTCAACTGTAAGACCCTGTGCCCATGACAACAAGGACATCATTGCATACTCCGGAGTAGGATGTAGGAAAAAGATGATGCTGTCTGATCCCATAAAGAATGCCGTCTTAGAAGCTCTATGGAACCACTCCACTCTGTCCTATAGGGTTACTATGAGCCAGAACTGACTCAGTGATCATGTGTTTGGGGATTGTATGGAGCAGTACACAGCCACTAAAAGGAATGAGTGAGACATGTATTGATAGAGAATATTCTCCAAGATGCATTAGCTAGTGAGGAAAGTTGAGTATGGAATAATATATATAATATCAGGCTAATTATATTACCCAAATATTTGTGTGCATATGTGCATTTATTAAATTTTTTTAAAAGAAACCGTTCATGGTATTTACTTATAGGGAAAAGGACTGTGGATTTTGATGTAGAATAAAGGCAGGCCCAGACCTTAATTTTCCATCATTATCATCCTGTACTGTTTTAACATTTAACCTTGTGCATTTATTTTTATTAATATTTTAAAAATATATTCCCCCAAAATTGAATAACAGCCCTGTGCAACAATCTTCATTTCTCTCTAGTTCAGATATGATCATATCTCTTTATTCTTTGACTCATGACTTACACAATTAACTTAATCATCAGAGCTTTGTTAAGTAAGAGAAACTCATCACCTCATCACACATTTTTTTTTTTAAGTACAAGGAAAAGACTCGGTGTGAGGTGTGTTCCTTGGATTTTGGATACTCTGGAAAGTATCAGAAGTCCCAAACACAGGCAGAGACTTCCAGGTTTGCTTTCTGTTCCCAATAGAAAATCAGCAGAGCCTGTGTGACTCTTCCTGTCTGCCCTTGCTGGGCCATAAACTTTGGTTTTTGGCTGACCCTGTCCTTTGTCCCTAAGGAGTCTTGGTCATCCTCCTACACAGAGGGTGGAGTCGTTATGAACTTTTCTCCCACCCCTGGTACTTTAGGAAGTGCATGGAAGGAGGAAGTGCCCTGGAAGCTCTCCATGCCACAGCAATGGCTCCATTTCTCCTTGGAAACAAGCATGAACCCCAACCGCCTTGGTGACCTGCCGCTTTTGCCTGCTACCTTAATAGGAAAAAGACCCAGCTATGGGCAGGTGGCAGTCCTTGTTTCCAAGGTCCCCTTTGGAAGCATTCCTACCCCTGGAGGTACCAATGCCACAGAATGCAAATGAGCCTGGGCTCTGCCATCAAGCTAGCTGGATTGGTTGTCATGTTTCATGTCATTGCTTCAGTTTCTTCCACTGTAAGAGGCGGAATTATAGTGTTGGCTTCCTTAGAATGTTGTGAAGGGTTAAACAAAATTATTCCTATAAAGATTGAACCTGGTAATCATTACTCACTCACTACCATTGAGTCAATTCTGACTCATAGTGACCCTATAGGACAGGGTACAACTGCCCTTGTGGGTTTCATAGACTGTAACTCTTTGTAGGAGTAGACAGTCTCATCTTTCTCCTGTCATTATTGCAAGGTTCTAAATTTATAAACCAATAGAAATCAAATGTATGGAGGCACACATCAATCGTGATGACCTCCAGGCAGTCTGTAACAACTTTCCATTTTCTTCGCACTTAACTCTTCTTTCTTTATACTGAAGTAAATCCCTTCATAACCTACAACTAATTTTCTAGGTTGCATTTGTGCAGTCCAAAGGAAATTACCCAGAACACTTTCTCCTACCCCAAACTCACTGTACTCAGCAGAAGGCTGTCACAGCTAGAATTGATTCTAAGCCTGAAAAATTTTTAAGGGGGGGGGGGGCAGCAACAACAAGAAATGGTGGAAAATAGCCATTTATTTGAACCTCTTCACCAAATATATTCAAATACCTTTTTAAACAACCAAAAGTTACTACCCAACTCTCCAGAAATGTGGGACCAGCAAAACATGAAAACATGCTCCTTCCAGAAGGCCTAAACCAGTTTATGAATGGGCCTGAACTAAACTAGTTTCATGTATGGGCTTGAACATGACCCTGGTGGCTTCCCCTGCCCCGGAAGTTAGTGGACGGATTATCTATAGTCCGGAGTAAGCCCAAATCTCTCCGGCCACTCTGTAGAAGGCAGAAATGCACGCGGAGTCCAGATTCAAGCAGAATGGGTTATCCTCATCGCATACACATAGAGGCAAAGAAGTGGACGACTATATTTTATTGGATGGAATGTATTTCAATAAGTGTCCAATTAGATGTAATTACCTCTTTGAAATCTACCCTCTTTTGTGCTGATTAATAACTTGGCCCCATTCCAAGCTCATTTTGAAGCAGCAGTTATGAAGGTTATGATGAAGCTGTTTCTTTCTTTCTCGTTCTTATTCTTCTTTTTTTAAATTTACTACAAAACTCTAGGTCTGTTTGGAAGCACGGTCTGCTCTGGGGAATGCTCTCAGAGAAAGTGGAGATTATAAGCTTGCCGTCACCATCAAAGGCAGAGCAGGCACCATGGCCTTGCCCGCTCACCTCGGCGTAAGATAAAGTCTGTGTCCTCAGTCTGCACATCCAAACTGTGTCCATTGAAACCCTTCAATTGAAACACAAGAGTGATTTTGCTCATAATACTGTACAGCGCCATTGAAACATTGCATTGGTGAGTCTGCTCTGTATTTTAAGTATGTCTTCAGGAAAGAAGAGCTTACTCATCTAAGTAAGCAAAATGATCAACAATTTTGTTCTACATCCTACATAGATCTGCGATACATCCGTGAATGCAGGAGTCAAGAGTCAAGCAATTGGTCAAAACTGCTGCAGCACACCTCCCCCAAATATTTACAAGGCAAAGATTTCATCACTTATGCCCGCCAGACCCAAGGCACTGTTTTTCCGGATGGCTCATACCTAGGCAAAAACTGGCGATGAAAACGAAGACAGAAGCAGGGATGCGTTCAAACTGTGGCCTTGGCAAAGGAAACTGAAGATGCCATGGACTGCCAGGAGAACAAACAAACCCTCTTAAAGGGGAAAAAAATAACAAAACCCAGAACGTTCCCTAGATACGAGATGGAAAGCTCACTTACTTTGGCCGTGTCATCAGGAAAGACCATGATGCTAGGAAAGAGCATCGTGTTTGGTCAAGGTGGGGTCAGAGAAAGCAAGGGAGGCCCTCCATGAGCTCGACTGGGGCACCAGCGCCAATCGTGGACTAAGGCACGCCAGCAATGGTGACTGGGGTGCTGAACCAGGCCGTGCTTTGACCCCTTTGTTCATGGCACTGACTCTGAGACAGGAGACCATTCCGTGACGGCTCCCGACTACACTACCTCTATGATGATTTATCACATTAATCATGTGCAACTGCAACACAATACAAGCAACTACACGTCTCTATGATGAGCGATGACATGCAACTACAATACTATACAATACGAACTACACTATCTCTCTATCTCTGTGGTGATTAATCACACACGCTGATCATGTGCAACTGCGACACGATACAAGCAACTACACTGTCTCTGATGATTTATCATGTTGCAAAGGGAGTTCACAAGTGATAACAAATTTTAACCGAGAAGGTTTTTGTCTGCTGTACTTCATAAGGTTGGTGATTCAAACCCACCAGCTATTCCATGGGGGGGGGGGGATGGGCATAGTTAATTACACATTGGACTGCTAACCTCAAGGTCAGCAGTTAGAAACCACCAAGCACTGCCTGGGTAAAAGATGAGGCTTTCTACTCCTTTGAAGAGTTACAGTCTCAGAAACCAAAAAAGGGACAGTTACACCCTGTCCTAAAGGGCTGCTATGAATTGGCATTGATTTAATGGCAGTGAGTTTTATTTGGTTTGTTTGTTTGTTTGGGGGTTTTTGTTGCTATTTTGTTTGTTTGTTTGAGATTTGCACCTGTAAAGATTGACAGGCTCAAAAATCTGTAGGGTTACTATGAGAAGAATCAGCCTGATAGAAGTACATTGAATTTGTGGGCTCGGAAGGTGGATGTCGAATGCTTTATAAATGGTGCCAAAATACGACCTCAGTAAGAACTAAGCAGGTTGCAGCCCTGGACGGCAAGAGTGCCCTTCTGAAATGTTCTTTGCAAGAATGCCAAAACCCTGGCTCTGCTGCCTTTTGAGAATTGCTCAGGCCAGCCAGTTTCAAAGAAAGGAACAAGTCGCTACTGAGTCTTTCAGATCCTTATCAAGGTAATCTCTTGGTGCTAGGTACCATCCAGGCACTTCCGACCCATCCAGACCCCGTGTACAACAGAATGAAACACCGCCTGGTCCTTGGCATTTCTCACAATGGTTCCCATGCCCCAGCCCGTCGCTGCAGCCACAGTGTCCATCCAGCTCCTTAAGGGCCTTCCTCTTTTGGGCTGCCCCTCCACTTTGCCAAGGGTGAGGTCCTCCTCTAGAATCTGATCTCTCCGGATAATATGTCCAAACAACATGAGACAAAGCCCTGCCATCCTTGTCTCTAAGGAGCAATCGGGCTGGCTGGCCTTCTTCCAAGACAAATCAGTTGTCCTCTTAGCCATCCATGGGACTTTCGATCTCCTTCTCCAGCACCACAAGTCAAATGCATTGATTCTCCCTTAGTCTTTCTTACTCAATGCCCAACTTTCACAAGCAGATGAGATTATTGAAAACACCAAAGCTTGATTAGTCTGTGATAAATGATTCTGTGTCACATTGCAATGCCTTTCATGTGAAAAAAAATACACTATGAAGCATTCAAATGACTACATACCACAAGCACACAACCATTGGGAGCCGAGTTATGGCTATAGACCTAAGGATCGTCCTACACAGCACGGCATCGGACCAGGCATGACTGTAGGGTTGTTTCATTCTAAAGTACAAAGCTAAAAAATCCCTTAGGAAAACAAAGTCATTGAGAGCAACATGTTCATTCACACACAACATCCTGAAAGCAGACAGGAATGGCTCCAGAAGCAGTGTGGCCACGTGGGGACCAGTACACATCTCATACTCACTACCCTCCCACGCCTGATGCTCAATGGCCTACAGGAATCATTTGAATTGATGTCTTCAAGCAGCCGCCTCCTGGATCTTCCAGTATTCCTGACCCCAAACCTCAGAATCATTTCTGACTGCTTCCTCTCTTCCCATTTCTGTTGTGACTCCCTGCCAGTCCCACTCCCCAGTGGGCTTCAGTTTCTCCTACTGCAAATCTGCCAACACCTGTAGCTCTCAGTCAGTCTCCCCTAGCTCCACACACATACATACCCCTTGCTTTACCTCTCCCCTAGTCTATTTCCATGGCTCTTTAACTCCAACACAGTCTGCCATGTACAAAGCCAATGCCACCGGAACCTAAACTAAAAACTCGAACTCATTGCCATCTACTCGATGCCAACTCATAGAGACCCTATAGGATAGGGTAGAACTGCCCCTGTGAATTTCTGAGACAGTACCTGTTTACAGGAGTAGAAAGCCCCACCTGTATCCCACGGAGCGAGCTGGTAGTTTCAAACTGCTGACCTGTCAGCTCACAGCCCAATGCATAACTGTACCACCAGAGCAAAGGAACTATCTATTATTATTATCAGTTTCAAGAGCTCCCTATTCAAAATTAGTGATGATTGAGGGACTTTAATAAAAACAACCCATGGCCTCAAAAAATTCATAGTAATTTGATGGCAGCGGAGAATATTGAAATCACCATAGACTACCAAAAGAACAAACAAATCTGTCTTGGAAGAAGTACAGCCAGCATGTTCCTTGGAAACAAGGCTGGTCCCTGGAGAAGGACATCATGCTTGCTACAGTGGAAAGACAGCAAATAAGAAGTCCCTCCAGGACATGGATTGACACAGTGGCTGCAACAACGGGCTCCAACAACATAGCAATTGTGAAGATCGCGCAAGACAGGGCGGTGTTTCCCTCTTGTGTACATTTGGTCGCTATGAGTCAGGGTTGACTCGAAGGCATACAAACGAACCTAGCTGTTCTAGGATTGTGAGAGCAAGGGGAGAGAAGGCAGTGCCCTGCCAGAGAGAATCGTGAAGCCACTCTTTAAATTCCTCAGAGTCCATGTGACAAAGCGTTCCATGCTTCTGCCTTCAGGTCGTTCACCTGTCTCTGCCATCAAGTCCCATTGAAACTGCCCCTGTAGACATCTTTACGGAAGTAGAAGGCCTCGTCTTTCTGCCTCAGAGAGTCTGGTGGTTTCAAACTGCTGGCCTTGTGGTGAGCAGCCGCATGCATAGCCCACTACTGCCAGCAGGGCTTTGGTCTGTAAGTGAGAGCAAGGCAAGAGAGAACACAGGCCTCACAGTGCGAAGCAGCTGTCAGTGTGTCTGACCACACTACTGACCTTGACCTAGAGTAGCCAGGGGCTCTCTGGGTTAGACAGAGCTGTTACAGGGATCCGTCCATTGCAGTCAAATATGCCTCTCTGTGCTCCGTTTCCCAGGTCCCTGGAGTGGCACCGGTGGGTAAGCAACCCCTGCTCTGAGGGTTGGCTGTTCAAACTCAACCAGAGGCACCTCTGAAGAAGGGCCTGGTGATCTGCTTCTGGTGAGGAAGGGTCACCCTGTGGAGAACCGTCGTGTTCCACAACACCCGGGTTCGCCATGAGTCAGCACCTACTGACGGGCAAATGGTTCTGGTTCACTAAGCTGATCCAGATGATTTCCTGGCCCTTTCTTTATCCAATTGCTCTCGGGATAACAAAGTACATCACTTCTAAACGAAGACCTGATTGCAGAATGAGTCACTAGGTCCTTTCCTGAGTTGCTGTGGGTAGCGCTGTCACATAGAGGTAAAGCCACGGGCATATAGTTCAAGTGAAAATCCAGTACTGTCTCTAGACTGGAGGACTAACCTCTGACGCATGCGCAGGACGCTCTCCAAAGACTTACGTTTGCGGCCATGTCAAATACAGACCCAAGTGCATCGAAGGCAGTCCTTAAATACGGTGCATGTGGTCCTGTGTTGTCTCTTTCAGGGGACACTGAGGGCCAAGACAATCACCATCAAGCATAAACCCTCCAGACATCACCCCTTTCTAAAGCGATCCTTATTCCAGAAAACCTAGCGCCCAATACCTGTGGCCAATAGGCTGGGACACCCTGGGAAGAGAGACGTCCGGCTGCAAGGAGAAATTGCGGTGATTTTTATTGGCTGTCCTGTACATTCAAATCAAAGGGGTAAACACCTTAGTGTTAATACTAGTTGTCTAGAATCTCCGCATGTGAAGGCTTCTGCTGATTGGGGGCAACCTTTGGGGAGATAAAGAAGCAGGCTTGATTACCGTGTGGGCCTGCAGAAATACGAATAGGACGTTGAAAACTGCTAAGCCCTGGAAATCAGGACCGCCATTCTGCATTTCAACAGGGTTTCAGTCCTGTGAATGCCCGCAGAAATCAACCAACTCTAAACCTCTCCCTCCCACCGGGCTGGCTCTTCCTCTCCCCAATGCATATGGAGGGCAAACAATCACTGTTTCACTACAGGACTGAAAAGTCCTGTCCTTGCTGGGGGTCAGCAGCCCCAAAGCCCTAGATTTCTGTTCTGGCTTCTCAATAACCCGTATTTTATTGTCTGTGGTTGCCTAATATCCACCTGATGCCATTTCATTTGGGCGCATGAGAAATAAAATGAAAACTGCACTTTGGGGCCAATTTGTCCGCCAACAAGCGCAGAATCAAGTCACGCTGAGAATCCAGAGCGTACAAGGAGGGCTGGCTAGCTTGCTGAGCCTCCTTCTGTACTGAGGAAAGAGAACGAGGAGGCTAGTGCGGTTAGCTCATCAGCTGCATGAAATGAGGCTTTTATTACCCAAATCAATGATGTTTACTGCAGAAAAAATGTTAAATGCACTCAAAAAGAATGCAATTTATCCATCAGTCTATTACAAAGAGATGGTGTTGGTGTCAGTCATCACCAGGGACCTGGACCCATTGTCGACCCCGTGCGCCTTGGAATGAAACCCCACCTGGCCCCGGGCCATCCCGATGTGATCAGCTGCACACCAGACTATGCGGCTACAGGGGGCTCTTACTGGCAACTTTTCTTTTTTCGTTCTCTATTTAAATCTGAACATTTTCTTGACCTATAATTAACCAACTGTCCCATTCCAAGTTTTAAATATATGGCAAAGAGTTGTGCGACCAAGGCCCCGATCAATTTTAGATCCTGTTCTTCAGCCTTGTATTCTTTATGATCAGCTCCCCTTTCCCCCCCTTGTTCCCTGCAACCTCCCCTGCCATCACGCTAAGGAGCTATTCTTCTAGCTACTGCGATCTCTGTGGATTGAACGAGCCTGAATAGCACATGAAGAAATCGTATCCCAAAATTTTAAAAACCCTAAAACAACAATAAACTAAATAACGCTAAGAAAATCCTCAACCCAAAAGAAAAGTGAACCTGAGGGAACCTGGAACGTATTCTCCCACAAGGGCAGTCCTCCCCTGTCCTCTAGGGGCGCTATGCAGTAGACTCTGCCTGATTGCCGTGAGTTAGACTTCGGTTTTTGAGAACAAATGATAAATTAATATGTTTTATATTATATGTATAAATATATTTATATTTTATATTTATATTATATATATATATACTCTAGTATAAGCCAATCCAAAATATCAGCCGAGCCACCTAATTTTACCACAAAAACTGCATTAAAAATGTGCTGGAAAAGCTCAGCTTATACCTGAATATATACGGTAATAATGCATAGTTCTATGTAAATATATAAACACTTTATAAAGTACACTTCTGGCCTGTCCCCTGAAATTCTAAAAGTCAGAATGCAAATAAGTAAGAGTGAAAATAGGGACCAGGGTGAAAGAAGCCGACCACTGGGGTCTAGATGCATCCATTGCATTTCTACCGTCTGCCTCCGTGATATCTTCCTTAAGCTGAAGCAGGCTATTGGGGGAACGTTGGGGAGGGAATCTGAGACCCCACAGCACTGTGTGTAATGGATAGGAGCTGGCCACACCATTTTCTTCCTTCTCTGAGGCCAATTTTATTGCCACCACTTAAAAAAACTAAAGTGTGTGTCTAAGCTTATCCTCCCTTAATGGCCCTGTTGTGGGAAAGTTTATGGCAACTCTTAGAAGCAAATGTCTCTAGTCATCTTCAAAACGATTCTTTTATAAATATCTCATACAATTCAAAGCAGCAGGGACATGGGGAGAGAGACAAAAAAGTTACCAACATAAGAGTTCTAGAGTCTGACTAAACTCCAAGTAGCTATTAGCCTGGATCAATTATTTTCTTCCATGGACATAATAAAGAATATCAGAATAATGTGCCTCTACGCTAGCTATTGGCACATTGCTACCCTGTTTCCCTGAAAGTAAGGCATCCCCCCGAAAATAAGGGCTCCCTGAAAATAAGGCTCCCTGAAGCTACCGTTCCTCTGGACTCTGGACCGTAGCAGCGGACACCACCACGCAGCTCACTGTTGGCCGCAGTGCAGCTGGAGCAGACAGAAAGTGTGAGATCTCTTTTAAGACAATAAACAATAAATGTGTACCTTATTCTTCTTCATGAAAAATAAGACATTCCCTGAAAATAAGACCTAGCACATCTTTGGGAGCAAAAATTAATATAAGACATTGTCTTATTTTCGGGGAAACAGGGTATGAAGGAGCATCACTCAATGTGACTAATATCGTTGGCTTCAAAATAAGTTAAAATATCCCATTACCCACATCTTAGGAAGAAGTAAATTATGACTCAGCTTCGTAATAAAAGCAGCACAGATATGCTTATGTGACATATAGGAAAACTCTCTCACCGATTACGAAAACTCATACTATCCTAAAATAATGCATACTTCTCCACCGTAGTGAGCACACACAATCAACACAGACAACCACTAGCAACACAGCAACAAGCACTTAGAAGGCAGATGCAATCTCTGCTTGATGCTTTGGACAGACATCAATAGAAACACCCTCTCCTCCAGGAGAGGCTTCTAGATTATTACACACAGCTGCAGCTCTCCCCTCCTCCGAACTGATAACACGAGCCTCCTTTTAAACCATACGTATTTATAGTTTAAGGTGTATTACCGCCTCCCAAATTGTGCATAAGCTCAGCCCTTAATTAGACCTCCTTAGTGATGATATGAGAGTAAGTTAAAAAAAGCAACAACAAAAACTCTGGTTCCTAGGGTCCCGGCTCACACATGCACAAGTTTATTCCGCACAAATGTGTTTAAACACATCTCTGCAAGCACTGAGTAGCGATCCACAAGACCCTCCCCCAGCAGGAATATGCATGTCTTAGTCTCATGGCCCCTCCAAAATTGGCGCCCTTCCTTGGGTAGGGCCTTAAAGACAGCTGCAACAACCACAGAAGATCCCACAAAGACAAGGGGGCTTCTGTTGGAGGCTCTGTTGGGCCCATTATATTTAAAGCACAGAGGTCATCTCAAAAGGTTATTTGGGGCGGGTGGGTGGGGGAAGGTAAATTCCAAAGGGGTCCTATGGGTAGGTTTTCTCAAAGAATCTAGGACAATCACCAGGATTATTATGAAGATGTGTTAGGAAAATTGAAAATTGCATTAGTGGGAAAAAGACCAGGAAAGAAGTGTAAGGAATCTTCCCCCGCCCCCCCCCCCAATCACCGGCTCAGCCTTCAAGGGTTGCCAGGGCTGATCTATGTGAATTTTGAAAGGACACCTTACCCCGTCCACTCTCCAGCTCTGTTCTTGTCCCTTCCCGTGGGTCTGGGCCTCACACACGTGGACCATTTAAAGAGAAAACAATGTGCATCCTTCGTGGATGCCCAAACCACCATGTTAACATGGTGTAAAATTGAAGCGTGCAGAAGTCCGTGGTTTGGTGGCTATACTTTTTGACCTACCCGGGGGTATGTGTGCATTTCTCCCTGGACTAAAATAAAATGGTCATTCAATAACTTTCTGTTGCATGAAAGAAAACAGTTTGAAATCTCTGAATCAGAAGAGACCAGCTTCTTTGGGAGAGAGGATGGGAGAAACACAAAGATCTATAGCACACCCCTCTACATATTGTGAAGTATTATGTACACACTTACTAAGAAGGGTGACAATAGGGTAACTCTGTGGCAAAAGACTTCTTTAAGGTTTTAAAAAGTAAAGAGATCACTTTGATGGCTACGGTCCAGCTGACCGAGTCAAATGATCAGCCTGTAGGGACACAAGCCTTTGACGATGAAAAGAAAGACAGAGGCATGGATGGCCTTCAGCTAGGAAGCTGGTGAAGCCCCTATTTAGAAGGAACTGCAAGCATAAAAATTACGAGTAAATCAAGCCTTAGAAGCAGAGGAGCCAGTGTTCCTCCGATACAGTAATGGGGAGACTCTAGTTTTCTTACTATGGGCACACCGTCAGGAAAAGTTGACGATATAACCCTGGTTGGTAAGCCAGGGGACCAGCCAAAGACCATTGAAACCTTCAGTGAAGTGGACCGAAACACCAATCACAACAGCGACTGAATCATATCGAGTGTTAAGAAGATGCCAAGGACCAGGTAATAATTTCATTCCGTTATATGTAAGGGTGCCGTGCATCCTAGCCCACTCAAGCACAACTAGAAGAAGCGTGCAATAAGAATCGACAAAAATACAGCTAATAAGACAGTCAGCAAGACTCTTTAGAAGTCAGGCTCGCTGGTGAGAAAAGTAAGACAAGGTCATGTGCAAGATCACACAGTCAGAGGACAGTAAGCCCACTCTGGGTCAACAAGGCCCCCTTGTAAAGCAAGAGGGATAGCATACAAAGAGGTTGAGTGGACAAGGGCAAGAGTGAGCAAGTCCTCAAGTTCTTGTGTAGAGGGAAGAGTATACTTGGGGTAGTTAACATGCTACCAATCGGGGAGAAAAAGTAGCCAAAGATGAGAACCCAACTACAGTGAATAAAAAATAGTCTCATGGAACCAGATGATACTAGTGGTGAGACTACACTTTAAAATCATTGAAAAGTGAATTCCCATAATAGTAACTCCAACATGTCAAAGGAAGAAAATGATATGAACATTAATTTTAAGAACTGTAATTTCCCGTCTATGAAGAATGTATAAACGAAATGGTGCCTGCGTCCTTGAATGAAACACTTTAAAATGATGCTGCCATTCTTTTGAGTTGTAGCACTTAGAGTCCAGTCACACACACACACACACACAAATTATTATTTAGAACTACGTCTAGCCACCCACCCCTGGTGCTGAGTTAAGAACCCTTACTCACACCCTACCGCTTAATACAGTCATGCGTCTGAAAGTGACAAATTAATTAAATCTAGATGATGTTCATTTAGATAAAATTTAAAATCCAAATACTCTTTCCCAAAGAATATAGGGAGAATAGTTACATCTTACAGAGGGAGAGTGTAATTGAATAATTAAGTTGCTTTTCCTTTTGTTCCCTTATTTCGAAGGAACTGCAAAGATAAAATTCTGTTATTTCAGCTAGAGGAGGACAAAAGAGTGGGGACTGTAATAAGTATTCTCCCCACTGCATTCTCTGTCCTGCAAGTAAAACTTTTTTTTTTCATTTAAGAGAGGGGAAAAAAATGATTTAAGCTGTTCAGTAACTCACAATTGAGCCAATAATTTACACTGTAACAAGCAAGTAATTTACAAAAGGAGTGATGTATTTATTACATAGAGTTGCTTGCAGGCTTTTGTTTGTCAGTGAAAATAACTAGCAGAACTGTTATTGTTTGAAGTTCTGAAATAGTACTGGTATCATATAATACAGTATAGCACAGCACTGCTCAGTATACTCTCTAGTTCACAAGTGGGTAAGCAACATTTCCAAGTATCCCATTATGAATGAGTATCTAAGAAGCAGACCATTCTCTTAAACAAAGACAGAGCATTGTATAATGTAGTCCCCAAGGACAATGTTCTAAATCATACTTTGCTGGGTAGTGACTGGGATTTTAAAAAGCCTGCAAGCGGTCACCTAGTCAGGCAACTGTTGGTCTCTCCTTGTCAGGAGAAAAGAAAGGTAATGCAAAGCTGCTCAGAAACCATCAGTGCAATGGGTGAATAAACCACATGAGCCTCTGTCTCCAAGATCCTGAGACCAGAAGCACTAGATGGTGCCCAGCTCCCACTGCCAACTGCTTCGAAAGGAATCACCTTTGAAGGTCCTAGATAGAATGGGAGAAGGATGTTGAACGAGACTCAAACTCATAAAAGGAAGATCAGACTTACTGGTAGGATGGAGATTGGTGAATCTTCCAAGACCATGACCCTAAGTCAGCCTTCGGGTCTGGAAACGAACTCATCCCAGGGCTCAATCTCCAGCCAAATAAGAGATCAATAAGGGGAACACTAGCACTCGGGCCTACCCAGACCTTAGCTTAATCAACCACTGACCTTAGATTAATCAAGCACTGGAGATCAAAGGGGCACTCTCTATCCAAGGACAGAGTTCTAAAGAGTAAGGAGAGAAAGAGGAATGGAAATAAATGCCGGGAGGACATGATCTAAGCAACGCGGCATCACAGGGACTGAAATCAATGAGATAAAACAAAATGCGTCTGAATTGTTGAATGGAAAACTGATTTGATCTGTAACCCTCCACCCAATACACAATAAACCTTTTATTGCATTTTTCAGGTATCAACAGCTCTCTACGAAAGAAGAGAAAAAGGTAGGCAGGATTAGCCATGGGCCCCCACCAGTAGGCTTTTAAAAACAGTGCCAGCACATCATCTTGAAGGCTAGTTGAAATGCCCTTTGAAAATGGTTCCCATTAAAACCTACCTACAATTGTTTGGCTAAACGGTCGGCACTGACAAGCAGAGCTTCCTAATGGAATCGTTGATGAGCTAAACTGCTATACTGTCTATGGGCACAAACACTGCTACTTGGGTGGAAATCATCAATGCCATGACCGACACAAAATCACTTAGTAAGGAAATTGGGAATTTAATTTCAATCAGACGAACAAAAACTGAAGAAGAATGCTTGAAGTGGTAGCATTAAAAACCCCAGCGATTAAAAACATTTGGAACCTTTGCTTACCCTTCAAAGGCATTTGTTGCCATGGTTTTCACAGACCTCTGAAAGCTTCAGCTGTGTGCACAAGAGCTGCCAAGAAATAGGGGTTCTATACTGATTTCATTTGTCAGGTGCATTTTGTCTTAATTTTCTCCAAGATACAGATTATTTGGCAAAAAATATATATAATAATAACCACAGCCATTTTGTAGGTAGAAACACTATGATTTTACTTTTCCAAGCCCTTCTCCAACTGCACGCATGTGTGCATACAAACACTGCATTCTCGTATGATCATGTGAAAGAGTCCCGCGCAGGTGAAATTGGGAATGGGGATGGCCTGTTTGCATGAAATGCAGCGGGTACATCTTGTGTTTAGCAAACATGTTGAACGTCATTGTTGTTCTTGCAGGAGAACTGGGGGTCCAAGGCCTGGCTTTGTGTTGTTAGTGCCATCCAATTGGATCCAACTCACAGGGACCCCCAAACATTTCCCAACCCTGCGCCACCCTCACAACAGCTGCAATGATTGTGCCAGTTGTTGCGGCCACTGAATCAGCCCCTCTGTTTTGCTGACTCCCTACCTTCCCATGCATGATGTCTTTCTCCTCGGATCAGTCCATCCTGATGACGAGATCAAAGGAAGACTAAGTCTAGCCGCCCTCAGTTCTAAGGCGCCAAGACCAATGTGTTCGTTCTTCCGGCAGATCATTGAATGCATTCAATATTCTCTGCTCCTTTGAACCTGGAGCCCTAGTGGCATAGTGGGTATGAGTTGGGCTGCTACCCTCTGGGTCAACAGTTTGAAGCCTCCAGCCACTCCTCCAGAGAAAGAAGAGGCTTAAGTTGCAGTCTCAGAAACCCACTGGGTGATTCCTCCCTGTCCCACTGGGTCCCTGGGAGTAGGAATTGGCTAAATGGCAGTGAGTGAGCTGCCAGCCCTTGTCACGGTTGGCTCTGCATGCGCATAAGAAATTGAAGATGTCATGGTTTGGATCAGGTGCACCACAGTCCTCAAGGCGATACCTACACTTTTTAATACACTTTTAAAGCGTCTTTTGCAAAAGCTTTGCTCAGTGCAGTACATTATTTGATCTCGTGACAACTACTTCTGTGGCAAAGTTACCAATAGCTGGGGACAAGACTGTTCTTGGAATAAATGGTCATTATTAACAGTTTCCTTTGAAAACTAGCTGGTGGAGCAAGAGTGCTCCGGAAAACCTCCCTGCTCCTCAACCGTGAACATCTTACTTCTCTGTTGCACACCGTGCATTATTGCCAAGTGATGGAGAGTGGAAAACAGAGGTGGCAAAAACGGGAATAACTGCTGAGCTCCAGGCCACAAAAGGAATCTGTGGGCTCCCACGGTATGAAAAATTTGCAAAGGTGGGAAAAGAAAACACGTGGGTCCTGCTGAAGCATCACAAAGGGACCTCTATTTGTTCCTGTAGTTTCCTATTTGGACAGGTTAACTTGTAGGAGCCAACGTGTTCTCTTTTGCCTCAGAAGCTCCCAGAAAGTCCAGATGATCCTTGTGGGGCTCATTTGTAATTTCCCAGTTACCAGGGCCTTGAATGTACACTTCTGAAGGGTAAGATGATTCTTACAAGGTTTTGGTAACATCAAGACAGGAAGAAGGACGGATAGAGTGCTCCTTAGAGACAAGGAGGGCAGGACTTCATCTTATATACTTTGGACATGCTGGCCAGAAAAACCAGTCCCTGGAGAAGGGCATCTTGCTTGGCCAAGTGAAAGAGCAGTGGGAAAGAGTATGACGCTCAGGAGAGGGGTTGACACCATGGCTGCGGCAGTGGGCTCAGACATAGGAACACACATGAGGGTGGGTCAGGACCAGACAGTGTTTCCTTCTGTTGTCCATAGGGTCACTATGGGTCAGAGCCAACTCAATGGCACCTCACAACAACAAAGATGAGCATCGAGAGGAAGTTTTTTAAGTTACTTCCCTATTATTAATAATGTACAACCTTCAGGCACCGTAGAAACTTTACTTTCCACTGACTTGCTCCATAATTGAAGAAATGGTCTCAAAGCCCCACCTCCATCTCTGGATTGCCTGCACAGGGTGTATTCTGTTGCTCTGGATGCTGGATCACTCCGCCTGGATCACCAGCTCTCGCCTCAAACTCACCATGACGGGGCTTGAACTGGCCAGATCATCAATTAGCCCTGCTCCTGACCATCCCATTCTGCAGGGACATGTATCCTTCCCCCTCTCTGCTTCAGACTCTATTGCTTCTCTCTCCCACATACTCCACCGTAAGTGACTGCCGATTCTTTCTTTAGAATGCCTCTCATTCTCCTCTTCCTTTTTTCCCATGGCACAAATACCAAAAGTCCAGCTTTGAGGCATGTATAAGCTATTTCAAAGGAGACCTAGTGATACATTGGGTTAAGCATTGGGCTGCCATCTACAAGGTTAGTAATTCTAACCCACCAGTGGCTCCACAGGAGAAAGATGAGGCTGTCTGCTTCCATAACGATTTACAGTCTAGGAAACCCGTCGAGGGTCCCTGTGAATCAAAATCAACTCAAAGGCTGTGGCTTGGTTGGGTTTAAGCCAACTGAATATTAGCCAAATCAGCCTTCATAGGCGAAGGCTCTCCTTCTCTTGTCTCTCCTGCGTGCCTCTGGAAGATCATTTTCATCAGAGACTGGTTCCATCACAGCTCTGCTATGCTTGAAGGGAGTCAAAGTTCTGCGTTGTTCAAAGGCCACACATGATCTCAACCTCTCTTACATTCCTGTGCTTAGTCACCGAGGGACCGATATGTACAAAGTCTTGATTTGGACATTACCTTTGAGAAGCTCACAGTCAGTAAGAAAGAGGCCACACATATACAAATGCAGGCCCTACAAGGTAGCAGGGTCCAAGCAATATCGAGGCCCATTGAAGAGTAACCTTCTACCTCGGCGTGAGAGAAGGTTTAATGGCAGTTGCCTTTGATCAGAGAAGGTTGTGAAAGGGCAAATAAAGCGGGGAGAGGAGTGCAGGGATGAAGGGGAATGGCCATCTATGAGTATCAGTAAATAGTCCAAGGTCTGCTTCAGAGAGAGAAATGATGATTTTCAAACAATGAGGAAGAAAGGCTAGCGAAATCCTGTGGAAAACCTTGAAGTCATGGGGGATCGTTCCATGGACCATAGAAGTCACAAAGGATTCTTGCAAAGCATTGACACGACTCCACGATTGCATTGTGCACCTTGATAATAACTGGTTTAGTCACAATGAAATATTCAAAACAAAACAAGAAACCAGGGTCACTGGTTTGTTGGGTAATCCGAGAAGTTGTCTTTCTCAGAGATCTGAATGGCAAAGAGCCAGCCAAGCAACGGTCTAGGTGTTCTAAGAAAGGGCAAGTTGGAGCCACTCTTGCTGGCTTCAGACTGATGTGTGGAGAAGAGACGTGTTTGGTGTGTTGGGAGGGAAAGGAGATCGATGTGATTGCATCGCCATGAGTGAGGAAAGGTCAAGTAGAGAGAGTCTGGAAAGCAGCATAAGCCATAAGAAGGAAACTGGAGTTCATACCTCATGCATGACAGTTTTAATCAGATCATCATCGGAGCCAATTAATGGGTCTAGAACAGCATTCCTACTTTTAATGGGGCTAGACGGCAGAAGGAGAGCCCTCGTGGCACAGTGGGCATGTGTCGGGCTGTTGGCCATAAGGGCAGTCATTAGAAACCACCCCTCTCATACACTCACGAGGATTGTTCTACCCTGTCCCGTGGGGTTGTTGACTCTGAATTGACTCAGTGGCAATGAGGTTTTATTGAGACTAGAGAAGGGCAAGTGTATACTCAGGAAGCCCCAACATTCAGTCTTTTAATGTGGACATATTGCCAGGATTTTAACCCTGAGCTGTATCTATGAAAATGCCCCAAAGAACACACAGGCACATGATGAAGGAGGAGCTGGGGGCCTCTTCTGTCCTCGGAACACTCTGCTGGCCTTTTCTAGCCTGGAAGCCTGCGGAGCGTGTCTGGTTAGGCCAGAGGGTGGAAAGATCTCATTGGGTACGAAAACTAAGCCGCCTTAGGGAACAAAGGCGAATCTCTTTCAATAGATTCTACCAAGTGGATGGAGACCACTGAATGAAGCTGAGGTTCTTTCTGGGGATAAAAAAAAAAGTCTTTGCAGCTGTCACAGGAGCTATCCAGGGTGCTGGATGACCTGTTGCTTACTCAGGCTTGGTAGGTAGGCCCAGTTGCCAGTTATCCATGTTGGACCTAAGACTCCCAGGACATGGCACTCAACAAGACACCATCGCTTGTGCCAGGGCCTCCTGGCCTTATCGAACCTCGAAGTCAACAGTAGTCCTGAGCGATGCCTGTCCGATAGATCATGGAGCATCTTGTACATATGACACACAGAGAGAGAGAGATTATGGAGGCTCGTGACCATTTGAAATAATGAAAAAGCAGAACTGGGGAGCTCAGGGGTCCTACTCCGACTACCCAACCTGCTCATATAATTCCTCCCAGCGTCTGTGCCTAAACACACAATTGCAGGAGCCCTGCTTCTCCTCCACCCTCAATGATTGATGAACTCAGAATACAGCCAGCCTCCCCCTCTCCCTGAAATAGTGTCCTTGACTTTGCTTTTAAAACTATGATGACTGGAAGCCATTACTCAATTCTGGAATAATCAAGTTTGTACCATAAGCAGTGGATGAAAAGTTCTCTGCTTTCAAAGTCCAACACTTTACCTCTTCAACTAAAACCACTCAGTGCATTAGACTAATCTGATGACTTCTCATTTCTAACACTCTTCTGAAGTCACAGGGAAACGTCAGGGAGCTGCTGCACCTTTAGGACTTCCCGTCTATAAGTCAGGCCCTTCACTGTCCTCCGATGTGTCTGAGGGGCAGTGTGCTTGGTAAAGGACCAAAGGAAACCCTTCTCAGTTCCAAGCGACCAAGACACGAGTGAGACTATGCAGCCAGAAACCTTTAAACTTGTCCTTTTATACACACAAACAAATCAAATACCCGGAAATTCTGCTAAAGCACAAAGGATATAAACGACACAGTCTAAGACTAGTACCAGTGTCCATCTGTCAGTGTGCTGGACTGCAGTGGCTTGAGTGTTGTAAGGAGGCTGAACCGTGGGGTGACCATGAATTGGAGTTGACTCAGCAAACAAAATCATGGCCCAGTTATGCCTTTCTTTAAATGAACAGCCAATCAATTTTGTCTTCCTTTATAGTCTCACAACTTCCCACACTCCAGATTACCTGCTGGTCTTCACAGTTGCTCCTTCCTGTAACCGTACACCCATTCCCTCTCCCTTCAGCTGGCTTTCTGGGTTGACCCTATAGGCCTAATTTTAAGTCAGGAATGGTCTCTGAGAGACTGACCCAACGGCCACTGGAACAGGGTGAAATCCAGACTCCCAGAGCCCACCCTCAGTCCTATGGAGGCACCGGCTACACGAAAGTCTTTGGGATGGCCGGTCTACTTGTCCATGTGTCCCACTGAAGCATATGCTCTGGGTGGACAGAAACACTGCCTTCCCTTTCATTGTAACTCCAGGGCCTTGGAGTGTTCCCATGAACAGAGGTGTGCAGAGAAGAGATGGAAGAGTTAGAGAACTTCATGCTCTTGAACCTTCTGCCCTAACTCGAAACGTTCATGATCCTACTTTGTTCTAAGCTTCTTTCAGAACATTGGACTCACTTGAAGAGTCTTGATGTAAGTGACTTCACAACTTAAATAGAGGAGCCAGTGAGTGTGCTCAGCTGCTAACTCAAAAGTGGAAGGTTGGAGTCTACCAAGAGGCACCTTGGGGAAAAAAGGTCTGGTAATCTCCTTCCCCCCAAATCAGCTGTTGAAAACCCTATGGCTTTAGGGGAAAAATAATACAAAATCATGGAGCACAGTTCTACGTGGACAGACCTGGGGTCATCATGGGTTTGTTGGAGGGCTTGTTGTTGTTATTTTTCCACATCATGATATAAGATGTTTCTGAAGCCAGGTAGAAACTGCATTTTTACACAGAACCATTTCAATGACATCCTATCATTGGTGTGCACATACAGGATGGAGGTAAGTGTGATATACAAAATAACAAGCAGAACATTTTCAAAAATATTTCAAATTGAGATAATGCCACACCCAAATAGCATCTATTTTGATAAGCTAACGTTTTCTTCAGTGATTTTTTTCTATTCTTTTCAAATATCTCCTGTCCTGATGCTTTAATGCTTAGAGAAAAATTTAAATTTATGTGAATTTATATAGTCTGTACCTAAATAATGAGCAACTATGAGAGTATAATTTCTGAGATATTCCCTATTATTCCTTAGAGAAAGGTCATTTTTACTCTCAATTGCAATAAATTCATATTTATAACAGACTGTATTGTCCTCCGTCACATTGACATTTAGGTGGGCTTTTCTTTTCTTTATCTATCCTGACTTGACGTTCTAATTTTAGCAGGAGTCCCTGGGTGGGTGGCACAAATGGTTAAGTGCTTGCTACTAATCAACAGTTCGCAGTTAAAACTGACTCAGAGGCGCCTCAGGAGAAAGGCCTGGTGATCTATTTCTGAAAGATCACAGGCTTTGAAAACCCTATGAAGCACAATTCTATTCTGACATACATAAGATGACCATGAATTAAAATCCACTGGATAGCAACTGGTTTGGTTTGCTTCTGTGATTTTGTTTTTATCGTGAGTACAAATATACCATCTCCCCAAATCAATTTTAGGATTTGTAAGGTTATGAATCAGGTCTTACATATCTCTTGGATCTCTTCAAAACATCTCACAGGGAAAAAGTAAGAGCACAATAAGCACGAACAATCGCAACGTTCGATTTAGTAAACAATGATTATTTCTCTGGACTTTCAAGGAGGAGTCACATTACGATGCACCAGCCAAATCTCATCATAAAGTGCTGTTGGTAGATAGCCACACCTGTTAATTTGCATATTATTGGTGGCTGCTTTCCAGCGACAAAGACATGGTTGAGATGTCGGGGCCCGAAGGTGGCCTGTAAAACTGGAAATATTCACTATCGGGCCTTTTACAGAAAGGGCGCTGATCCCTGCTTGAAAGCATTTTTATAGGTGAGGAAATACAGTCTCAGATAAATGGTTCTTCCGAGTTTGCAGATGAACCTGCTAGCAAGGTTAATGCTGTGTGTCCCGTTGAGAGGTCACGGTTCTCAGTGGTTTGTCTGTTGTGATTTAGTCAGGTATGCTACGTGATGATGTAGTTCTTTCCATGATGCTCTCTGATAAGAGTGAAATAACCTCCATGGTGGGATCAGCTATAAACCGCTCACCAGTGGAAAAGGAGTTTCCGCGGGGTATGTGGTGTGCTACCTGTATATGGACATGCTGGCCAAGCTCCCTGGCTTTTGCTTGATCTAGATCCTGCATCAGCTGACCTCCAGTGCTTTGGACTTGAGCTAATGACTTGCCTTGAGATTCATTAGGCTCCACACCCTGTGAGCAAGAAGCTTGATGTCTTACTTGCTCATCTTGGGTGAGACAGTCTCTACCGTCTCTTAGACAGCAGCCTGTCATCTGATCCACCAGTTGTGAGTTCATCAGTACCTATAGCTACATGAATAAAGGAGTCTGCATCCGACATCTGATCTGCAAACTTGGGACTTTTCAGCCTCTAAAACCACATAAGCCATTTCCTTGATGAAAAATCTCTCTCTATATAGATAGATAGATAGATAGATAGATAGATAGATAGATAGATAGATAGATAGATAGATGATATAGATATATATATAACTGGTCTTCCTAGAGAACTCGAGGACTCAGCCTAAACCAATCTATCCTTTAAATTTACCTCTCTCGGATGGTTTGTCACCACCACATTCAATGCTTGACTAACGTAATAGTGTTTTAGATTTTATAAAATCAAATGAATAGTAAAACCACAAATGAAGATAATGGTCAAAAGATCTTCAAGGACTGATGCTAACCAGAAACCAAAATGTAAATTTAATTTTCTCTAAATGAAGCAAGCATTAGCTAGTAACATTTTAAAATATATGCGTTTATATACATGTTTGTAGAAAATGGAACTAAACGTAATGAAACAGAGTTTCTAACAATATTTTTGAGGTCTGTCTGCATATGTGTGTGTTTGTATTAAAACAAAGCCCTGGTGATGTAGCAGTTACACGTTGTGCTACCAACCACAAGGTTAGCAGTTCGAAACCACCAGCCAGCTCCTCAGGAGACAGACAGTGCTTTCTACTCCTGTAAAGAGTTATAGTCTCAGAAAGTCACAGGGGGAAGTTCTATCCTGTCCTACAGGATCACAATGGGTCGGCATTGACTTGATGGCAGTGAGTTTTTTATATACCAAAAATAAAATTGCCATTGAGTGCATCCTGACCCATAACTACACCAAGGACAGAGCAGAATTGCCCCATGGGGTTTCCAAGGCTGTCATCCTTCTGGAAGCGGAGTTTCACATCCCTTCCTGTGGAGTAGTTGGTGAGTCTCAAACCACCAGCCCTCGGAGCACCAGGCCTCGTTATGTACAGGTCACACACAGATGTTATACACATATCGCCATCTAGTTTAAGCAAGATTTATTATCACAGATTGCTTTTAATTTTATAAAATAATACCAAGCAACCAAAAGGTCAAAACTTTACAGCAAGAGTTCTAAAAGATCATGAAGGTCATGCGTGCCAGGGAAAGTGCACTCCCCCAGGTGACCTTACACGCTGCATTGCAAAGACAGCCACGCTACCTGACGAAGCTATGACTAGCTAAGACCATGACCCGCTTGGCCATGAGAGGGAAAATTCACAGGATGGACCGCCCTGAAGGTTTTCCCCACGTCGGAGGAATGAAGAGGGCAGCAAAAAGTTACGAGCGTCCCTTCTTCTGCTGGTGGTTTTGAACTGCTGATCTTAGCAAGCCAGCTCACAATCCACTATGCTGTCAGGACTTTCGACTTCTTCCATCAGCATCTATAAACTCTGGTTTTCACCTGGGTTTTTCGAGGGAATGAAACAAACTACACTGAAAGCATTGCTAGTGTTTCTAAACTAAGAGTCACTGAAGCTGAGAAAGCAAAGAACAGATAAAGATGTCCCAACAGTTAGACAAGCATGAAGTCCGGATGGCACGGTGGTTCAGTACTCACCTGCTCACCAAAACGGTGGACACTTAGAACCGACTAGTCCCACGAGAAAGCTGTGGCACTCTGCTCTGCTCAAGAGGACAGCAGGGAAATCCCTATGTGACAATTCTATAGGTTGGCTACGTGTGGTGGGTACATAAGCTGGTGTCAATATGAGGACTAAGAATGTAGGGGTGGAGCCCAGACTGTCAATCAAGATAGCTAATGAGGCCTCCATGTGGACATGACCTTCTCCTGAGGATTCTGGGAACTCCTATTTTAACTCCTGGGAGGTAGGAGGCACTCTGGGCTCACTCATGGTGAGATATTTCTGAGGAGAAGCCACATGAAGGTACCCTGAGGCAGTCAGAGTTTCAGACCTGAAGGAACCAGTGGAGACCCCTGCCAGCACTGAGATGCTTCCAATACTACTCGATTCACAAGACTTCCTACCGACTGGCCTGTGATCTTCCTGTACTCAGTGTCATTGCATGTGTTTCCTGAGTCTGAGGAGGACTTTATAGATTGGTATCGGACACATGGGCTAAGGGAGGACTCAAGGACTTGATCTGCACTGGGCTGGGATGTTTTCTCAATATTCAGTTGCTCTTGCATATAAACCTCTTTCTTACACACACGAGTGTCTATGAATTTGTTTCTCTAGTCTACCCAGACTAACACACTATGAGACACAATCACTCCATGGTAAAGGTTTTGCTGAAGTTTTATGCTTGCGGTATATAATAATAATGTACTTTAAATCACTTAGGTCCTGTGCGACGAAGAATATTTACCACAGGTAATTCACACACACACACACACAGATGCACACACAGAGATGCACACACACACACAAAGCAATAAACTCACTGACCCATGTGACCATCAAGGAGGGGTGAAACTATACCTAATGGTTTCCAAGACTGTAACACTTTACAGGGGAAGAGAATCTCATCTTTCTCCTGTGAAGCAGCTGGTAGTTTTGAACTGCTGACCTTTCGATTAGCAGCCCAACATGTAACCACTCTGCCACAGATATCTTAGGGTTCCTCAGCACAGATATTTTAGGTACCAAAACTCTCTTATGTAATATGACAATATAGATGAGGCAGAAATAAAACACACCTGACAGCTTATCAAAGAAGTTGTCTAACTATGAACCAGAAAAGTATCAATGCAAGAAATTGGGCTGGGGGTGGTGGTGGAGAAACATGACATGTTGGCAGCTTATACCTGTTTGGTAAGATGAGATGTACTACAAGGCACCAGTACTGAATCTCATTGTGTCATTTTATCCAAAGGTGGGACCACCTGTCTGTTAGTGTGTTGCAGTGCTCTGGCTTGTGTGTTGTTGTGATGTGGAAGCTGTGTCACTCGTATTTCAAATGGCAGCAGGCTCACCCAAAGTGAACGGGCTTCAGTGGAGCTCTCAGACTAAGAACAAACAATAAAAAAGGACTTGGCTCCCGTGTCATAGGAAGGAGCCACAGAAAACCTTATGCATGGGTTCGAAACACAGTCAGATACAGAAGGCCTATTGAATGGAAGTAGAACTTTGCCCTAGAGAGTGCCGGGGAATAGGTCCTGGGTCAGAGGACATTTGAAATGTGACTGAGGAGGAGCTGCTTTCTTGCAGTGGAGGTGACCTTGGTGATACGAATCAGGTATGGAGCCTTCAGGATCTTCATTTGCTGACAGGGAAAGAACAACAGCTGCAAAAATATGCTAATGATCAGAATTTGAAATGTATGAATCTAGGAAAACTGAAAGTCATTAAAAGTGAAATGGAATGCATAAAGATCAAGATCCTAGGCATTAGTGAGCTGAAATGGATTGGTACTGCCATTTTGAATGGACAATCATAAGATTTACTACGCTGGGAATAACACAATCAAGAGAAATGACTTGGAATTCGTTGCCAAAAAGGTCATTGCAAAATCAATAATGAAGTGTAATGTTGTCTGTGATAGGATTATATCTATCCACTGCAAGAAATTTCAGTCACTAAAAAGTTATTCAGATTTATACACTAACCACAGAAGCCAGTGATGAAGAAATCGAAGAATTGTACCAACCACTTCAGTTGGAAGTTGGTCTCATTATGCACTGATAATTACTGGTAATTGGAATGCAAAGTTAGAATCAAAGAGGAAAGAGTGGTTGGAAAATATGAAGTTGGTGATGGAAACAAAGCTGAGATCATATGATAGACTTCTGAAAAAACCAACAACTTGTTCATAGAAACGACTTCCCCAGATGGAACATGCAGAAATCAAATGGGCTATATCTGTGGGGAGACACAATGGAGAAGATGAATATCAGCAGCTCATACTAGTCCAGGGGCTGATTGTGGAACAGACCATCAATTGCTCATATGTAAGTTCAGCATAAAGCCAAAGGAAATTAAAACAAGTCCATGAGAGCCAAAATATGACCTTGAGTCTATCCTATCTGAATTTCAAGCACAGATCTGACCTATTGACCACTATGACAGAAGAACTGATGAGCTCTTGGAGGACATCAAGTATATCATATATGAATAAAACAAGAGTTCTTTAAAAAGACAAGAAGGAAAAAAATCAAAGTGGATGTCAGAAGACACGCTGAAACTTGCTTTTAATCACAGAGTAGCAAAAGCAAATGGAAGAAGTGATGAAATCAAAGAGCCTAATAGAAAATTTATAAGGGTAGCTCATCAAGACAAAGACAAGTATTATAATGACATGTGCAAAGACCTTGAATTAGAAACCAAAAAGGTGGGACATGCTCAGGATATATGAAACTGGAAGAACTCAATAAAAAAAAATCAAGACGAGTTGCATTCTTGAAAGATTCCATGGGCAATGTATGGAATGATACAGGGAGTGTCAAAAGAAGATGGAAATGATGCACATAGTCACTATACCAAACAGAACTTATTAGCGTTCCGCCATTTCAGGAGGTAGCATGTGAACATGAACCAGTGGTGCCGAAGAAAGAAAGTTCAAGAAGCACTGAAGTGGTGCCGAAGAAAGAAAGTTCAAGAAGCACTGAAAGCATGAGCCAAGTCAAGGCTCCAGGAATTGATGGAAGGCCAGTTGAAGTCTTTCAGCAAGCTGAAGAAGCACTGGAAGGACTCACTTGTCTATGCTAGGAAATTTAGAAGAGAGATATTTGGCCAATTGACTGGAAGAAATGAATATTTTTACCTATTCTAAAGAAAAGTGACCCAACAGAAAGTTCGAACTCTAGAACCATATCACTAATCTCACATGCCAGTAACATTTTGCTGACGACCATCCAACAGTATATTAAAGATCCAGCAGCAGTACATTTCTAGGGCTCTCCCAGGGGTTGAGGCCAGATTCAGAAAAGGACTTAAAATAAGGGATATTATTGCTGATGTCAGATGGATCTTGGCCAAATGGAAAGACTATCAGGAAGATGTTTGCTTTTGTTTTCTATACCATGCCGGGCATTCAGCTGTGTGGGTCACAAACTACGGACGACCTTGAAAAGAATAGGATTTCCAGACCACTCGTTGTTCTCATGAGGAAAGTAGGCAGAGGGGGTTATGCAAACAGAACAAAGAAATGCTGTGTAGTGTAAGATCAGGAAGGATACCTTCAGGACCAAGGGCGTGAGGGACGATGCTGGTAGAGTGGAGGGTGAGTGGGTTGGAAAGGGGGAACTGATTACAAGGAGCCACATGTGACCTCTTCCCTGGGAGAGGGACAGCAGAGAAGGGGGGGAAGGGAGACTCCAGATAGGGCAAGATATGACAAAATAACGATGTATAAATTACCAAGGGCACATGAGGGAGGGGGGAAAGGGGAGGGAGGGAAAAAAAAGAGGACCTGATGCAAGGGGCATAAGTGGAGAGCAAATGCTTTGAGAATGATTGGGGCAGGGAATGCATGGATGTGCTTTATACAATTGATGTATGTATATGTATGGATTGTGATAAGAGTTGTATGAGTCCCTAATAAAATATAAAAAAAGAAAAGAGGAGAAAAAAATGATTAGGGCAAAGACTGTACAGATGTGCTTTATACAATTGATGTATGTATATGTATGAACTGTGATAAGAATTGTATGAGCCCCAATAAATTGTTAAAAAATTAAAAATTAAAAAAATAAAAAGCAATTGGTTAAAGGCAAAAAAAATAATAATAAAATCAGGAAGGGTGTGTGACAAGGTTGTCTCCTCTCATCTTACTTATTCAATCTGTCTGCTGAACAAATCATCAGAGAAGCAGGACTACATAAAGAAGAGTGTAGCATCAGGATTGGAGGAAGGCTTATTAACAACCTGCGGTGTGCAGATGAAACAACGCTGCTTGCTGAAAGTGAGGAGGACTTGAAGCACTTGCTGATGAAGATGAAGGATTTCAGCCTTCAGTCTGGATTACAGCTCAAAGTAAGGAAGATCAAAATCCTCATCACTGGGCCAATAGGTAAATGGAGAAAAAGTAGAACTTGTCAAAGATTGTGTCTTGCTTGGATCCATAATCAATACTCACGGAAGCAGCAGTCAAGAGATCAAAAGACGAATTGCATTAGGAAAATCTGCTGCACAAGACGTCTTTAGAATATTTAAGAGCAAGGATGTATTTTGAGGACTAAGGTGTGCCTGACCCACACCATGTTGTTTTCAATAACCTCATATGCAATGTGAAAGTTGGATGGACATTGAGTAAGAAAGACTATAGAAGAAGAGAGGCATTTGAATGGTGGTGCTGGAGAAGAATATTGAAAGTACCATGGGCTACTAAAAGGACAAGTCGATCTGTCTTGAAAGAAGGAATCCCAAAGTGCTCCTTAGAGGCAGGGATGACAAGACTTTGTCTCACATACTTTGGACATGTTATCAGGAGAGACCAGTTCTTGAAGAAGGACATCATTTTTGATTGAGTAGAGAGGTAACAACGGAGAGGAGAAAAATTGACACCGTGGCTGCAACCATGTGCTCTAACACTGGAGCACTTGTGAGGATGGCACCGGACCGGGCAGTATCTCATTCTGCAGTGCCTAATGTCACTCTGGGTCAGAACCGCCTCGGTGACACCTAACAAAAAGAGCAACATCCAAAGGCCAGGGCCTTGGTTGAGAAATCAAAGAGAAGGAAGAGGAGGAAAAGGATATCTGGTACAATTAAATTGGTCTGAAGGAGAACTCCAAACAGAACATTAACTTAGACAAGGCCAAGTAGAGAGACTATTCTACATAGAAAGTTACTATCCCAGTATGCATGTCCAGGGGCTGTTACTAAATCCCTGTGCCCAGCTACTGAAACTCTCCTCTTGCAGAGTTGTTCAGTGCTATTTAGACTTTTCAGAGAGAGGAAAGGTAAAATGCTCAGCCCCTGGTTCCCTGGCCTTTGTCAACTCCTCCTGAGATCCAGTCTCTCCTCCAAAATTCCCCCAAAAGAGCATTCAGAGGTCGACTGAATATCAGTGTTTTGTACAACCCATTGCTTCAATGCTTTCCTTCTTTGGTCAATCAGGTCTTAGAAGCAAAATTTAAAGAAGTGGTTTTCAACACACTATTACCTTGAATACTTCGCTTGAAGAAGGCCTTACAGCCCTCGCAGGACCAGACTCCATAGTGGTAGCCTGACGCATAGTCATTGCACACAGCACAGTAGCGAGTCTCCTTGGCTGTTTCCAGGGCCATGTTTCCCTTGTCACCAGTACTAGCCAAGCTCTCTCTGCCACCCTGGCGCCGGTTATCTGAGTGTGGCCTGGAAAAAAAATAAGAAGAGAGTGGAAGAAACAAAACAACAACAGAAAAGAAAAGAAAAAAAACCAGTGAATCCATTAACATTCGAAAAGCAGAACATGCATGCTCTTCTAAAGAATAAGAGGCCTAGGAGATGCGGCAGGTCCACTTTATTCTGACATTTTGAAAGAATGAATCATAATGTAAGCTAATCTTTCATTACCTCTTGCTGTCTGTTGCAGCAAAAGGTGTTTGCCTATTATATTAACCTTGAGAGGGAAATTGTTTCCTGCAAACTTGCTTTCCAAATGGACTCCCTACCCCAGAATATATTAGCCAGATTTTATTCAATGACAAAAAAAATTAAATTAGCTGGTTTCTAACAACTTATTCATATCCTCAGGGATTCAGAGTTAATTCAGAATCATTAAAGACCCAAGCTTATTCGAATTCTAGACCACCCTACAGGTCTACAGAGGGCAGAGACGAAGCATACAACAGCTAGAGCACTGGAAACTCAGATGAACTCATGCACAATAAGGAACAAGTACAAAAACACAACAATTCAAATGTTTATGCCACTGCGACCAGGTCACCCTAACTAGGAGTCAGACGAGATTCCACAGCACCTCACAACAACAACACTAGGAATCTGTTGTATCCTGTGATAGTCGGAGGAAACAATTGTTCAACACTCAATATTGAAATGCGCGCGGAGAAAACAAACATGAAAGGAGCGGAGGGCACACATGTCAATACCAAGAATTCATAGGGGAAGCAACCCCCAACAGGGCCTCTGAAAATGAGTAGTCAGAAGGCTGTGGAAGAGCTAAGAGAAGGGGGAGAGTGATTCAGAAGGGGAGAGTGATTGGTTGGGCCAAACCGGGCAAAGAGGGATGTCCGAAAGATGTCCTAATAAGGGATGTCCGAAAGATGTCCTAATAAAATGTTTGGGGGAGGGGTGGGGTGGGGTGGGGTGGGGGCTGAGCAAGTAAAGTTGGAGTTGGCAAAGAGGACACCCAGGGCAAGGAGTCCCAGTAGATGGGTCTTACTTGGGGCACAGCCGAAATTCAGAAGCATGAATGGGAATGAAGATCAGTGAAGGCCAGCCCTTGAGAAGTTGGAGGATAATGGGAACAGAGATGGCGCCATATCTAAAGAACATTGCAACGGCAAAGGGAACGATTTTAGAAGGGAAGCGAGCTTGCAGAGGCCTCGGGCAGAGCAGTGGAAACATGCCTAGAGAGAGAGAGTGGCAGATGGTAGAGAGGGTACACGAGAAGAACGATCAGAGGAAAGTCAGGAAGAACGCTAGAACA